>NW_026622786.1:30504437-31151937 GCF_023065955.2 Ursus arctos | reverse complement strand
GTCTGCGCTCTCAAGGCTGTGTCCTGGGACACAAAGGGGGGCGAGGGCGGGCAGCAAGGGCGCAGTCCCTATCTCACCCTTTTCCCGCGCATCTGCCTCGGGGTTAACCCCAGGCGAGTAGTAACTGGCAATCCACCTATGCTCTCAAACCAGCCTCTCCTGCGTAAAAAGGCGACCCCCAGCCCCGCCAGGGCAGGGCGCGCGCGTGTCCTCAGGTTGACACTTCCTGTCTGGGGTCGGACCGGACCTGGGTCCAGGGTCACTCGGCCCCTGCGCTCCGCGCTCGGGAACAGTAGGCGGGAAGGCGCCGCGCCAACCGCAATGGAGTCGCGTCTGCTGTCACCCACGGATGGTTTGCGTCGTTGTCCGCGGGTCACGTGCCCCGGAGGCCGCGGCCCAGAGCAGCCTGCTAACTTGCTGCTTCGTCCAGCGGCGCGGAGGGGTGGAAGGAGCCTGAACCGGATCCTGAACTCTCAGAGGGGACGGGATCGCCCCCCTCCTGGGCGACCAGCAAGCTTCTTCAAACAGCTGTCGGGTCCGCCCGCGTTTGTGTTGGGATGGGGGAGGAGGCTCCAGGAAGAAGTTACTTTAAATCTGGGCAAAACTCTACATAGAGGAGGTGGGAGAGACGGAGGTCTGGTAGATACCACCTGCAGCCTGCTCCGAAGGTGAATGGCTCCAAGAATGTTAAGAAATGGACTTGCGAAAGACCACTGCTTAGAAATCCAAATTTCCCTGCCACACTGCTGCCGGGAGTAGTCCTTTTGCCGCACAGTAAAACTAATTTAGCTTCCTTTCCCCTCCCCCTTCCCCCATAGGGAAAATTCTGTCTTCTCCACATCTTAACCCAGTTGTTCTGACCTAAAATTAAAACACATCCCTTAACAAGTGTTCACAGACAAGGGTGATTGTAGAAATTCTGCCTAGAAATAATGTTCTTCAGACTGAGGCTATTAACTATACAAGTTGTTTTTCTGGTATTTCCTTCTGGAACAAGATGAAAATTCCTAATAAAAGCCAAGAGCGACTGAAAATATTACTAGCATGCTGTTCAAAGTAAGGGAGAACAAAAAGAAACTTCAATTCCTCCAAATTTTTCATTTTCTGGTAACTTTAAACACCTTGGCATTTTTAAGATCCAGGTGGCATTTTATCAGTAATTTAACATAAAGATTGGTAATTGACACTAAATTTTAATAGTTCACTTTGTCTTAACTATTAGTTAAGTTTATTTTCCTTAATCAAAACAGGCATTTCCTTAAGCTTATTTTTAAAATCTGAATTTCTTTTCAAAACACCACACTGTCTGCCCACCCTGACTTGTTAAGGGGTATCTAAAAAAACAAATACTATGCATACTACAGTCATGAGATTATATGCAAATTAACTTTATTATATATTTTCAAATATCTGAATTAGAGTTTAGGTTCAATATTTTCTTCTAAGGTGGGAGGGTTGTTATAAAATTGGCTAACAAATAATAGTTACTTATAGATATCTAGTAGTTTTTCTGGAATGAAGTACATTTTCAGTGAAATAAGCCTGAACTGATGAGGTTGCTTGGTGGCAGTGAAACTATGCAGGGAAAGAGACAGCATTGTTGCTGCAGGTAATTTTCACCCTGAACACAGTATGTTTGTTTTTTAAATTTGCAATCCTTGTCCTATAGTTGCCAAGACTTCCATCTCTGCTATGGATATGCATGTGTAGAGGGTCTGTGGTTCTGAAGCAGCAAAGGAGTATGTGTTCCAAATGGCTCCAATCTAGGGTTTAAGAAAAACTTGGATGCCTGCAATTCTATGGCTCAGAGCCCCAGCCAACAGGAGACCCAAAGGTAAGCTCTGCAGCATCTTCTACTCTGGTGTGGACAGCAACTCCTGGCAGAGGCCTATGGGTTAGACAGGACCACTGGATACAGGAGGAAAGTGTGGGAAACGTCCCACCTGTAGTAGTAACAGCCTCATCGTCCTGGACAAGGGAAGGAGCAAACATCACACATTTATTTCTCCCACATAAAATCAGGTTTGTTTGTTTTTTTACTTCATTTTATGAAAACAACATAGAAAAATTCAATGCAAAATGGGTCTCAAACTAAAATACATAGAAATCAGGAAATTCAATTTTTTGAATTGAGTGTAAATCATTTCATATACAACACATGCCAGAACTTCCTTGTGGGAAGCAAATTCACTGAAGACGGCAGATCTGCAGTGTAATCACAATACAGTGTGGCAACCACAAGTGTGATTTTCCCTTCTTTTAGACTTAATTGCAATACTACAGCAAATCTGGTTTCAGATCAGGCAAAATGTGATCTACCTGTAAATCCTATACAGTCTATGCCTGCCTATGTGCAATCTAGCCTATAAGATTGTTTCTAAGATTAAGGGGAAATTTTAAAAGAAAATCTTTTGATGATGGCTTTCAGACCTTCTTCTGGCCAGAGACTTGGCTGAGCTATTTTTCTACTGTTCTGTCAGTGTTCCCAAGCCTCACTGGGGCCAGGAAGTTAATACAAGTTAGGTCTAAGATGCTAGTAGACTTTCTGCTTGGGACCAGCCTGAAGACCACATTTCCAATTTTCAAACTAACACCCATACATTCCTGCTTCGGTGAGAGCAGTAGGCATTTAGAAAGAGCAAAAAAAATTCTACGGACTATGGGGGTGGAGTGGGTAACATATACAGAAAAGACAGAGTTTTCCCCCCATTGTCCCAAGGGGGGAAATAATAAAGAATCAATTTAACAGTTAACCTACTAACTGGTCTTATTTTCAATGCTTAGAGAGAAACCCCCATTCCAACTTCTTATTTTCAATTCTTGACTTACTGAAAACAGGTCTATACAGCTCTACACCTATTTTCTGGAGACCCTGAAGGCTGAAGACATTGTTTAGATAGATTCAGGCATCTTACAACTGTCAGTCCTTTGTGGATCAGGAGATTCTTTCCCAGCCCTGGAAACAAAATAGAATTGAAGATTCCTGAGCAGGCAGTAGAAACCTCTACACAGAGAGCCTAGAGAAGTTACAAATTTCCCCAACTGCTAACAGTGTCTACAGAACTAAGAGTGTCTGCATTTGAAAAGGGAGGACCTCTTGGGTGCTGAATGTGGAGAATACATTCGTGGGTGTGTGGGGGAAGGCAGATCAGGGCCTGGTTGTATCTTTGGACTGTAACCTATACAGGTGGGATTATATGGCTAAGAACACTTCCTGGGCATTCTCTGGTGGATCTTGGTTATCTTCAGGTACCTTCTGCATGGCTCTGGAATTTCACTTAAAGGCAAGTACTGTGCCTGGCTCTCCAAAGTCACCCTTTTCTATGGGAGAAGAGAAATCTCCCATGGAGGAAGACAGCCTTTTGATTTTTTAAGCACATGAACAGTCCCCATCTCCTTGTAGGCCTAAAGAGAAATTAAGCAAGGCTGGCATTTCCTACTTGCTGAACACACCACCCACCAACTTACCAAGGGTGCTACAGTGAAGACAGGAAAACAGCAGGTAAAATAAAGGGAAGGGAATCTGAGAAATAAATGTAAAAAATAAAGGGATAGGAAATATGACCTTAGAAGTGGAACAAATAAGTATTATTCTAGCTTCTCCTTCTTACCCTGCTCCTTCCCTCCCCTGCCTCATGAAAATAAGCCACCAGAGTCCTCTAGAAGACTCTAAGTTTCTGCTCTTAAACGGCTCCTTTTCCAAGGAGGAACAAGGTCTGTTTTCTGATATGGGGCCTCAGATGCTCTGTTATTGCAACTTAATTTTGTCATTGCTTCTTTTCAAAGATTATTTGGAATGAATTGTTTCTTTTGTTTATTATCCAACAAACGACCCCTGCTAATCTTATATTTTATCTCCCTAACATATGGAAAAGCTATTTATTCTAGCCAATCACAATAAAGTGAAGAAAACCCCATTTTATGGAAAAATATATATCACTAGTCTGTTGATCATTAAAGATATGATTACCAGTGAAAACCCTCTGAAGGTGGCACATTTATGCCTCTAGGAACAGATGGGGACACGCATTTTCCTTGCAAATACTTTTGAAATTGCTCTACTGGTAGCAGTATAAAAATGATATACAGATGCCAGGGCCGGCATGGCCAGGATGAGTGCGCCAGATTTACACAGTAAAGCCTTCACATGCGGGCTGTCAGTTTTGATTGATCTCTACTATACCTCAGGAACTTGTTGACTAGGTAGGGAAACAGTGCAAATAATTCACTGCAGCAAGTCAGATAATTCACACAACCAATCGGTCTGCTTCACTTTCTGGCTGTGACATATGAGCCTTCCCTACAAAGATGCATCATTTTCCAGCTTGAGCAATATTCAATGTCAGGGAAGAAAAGGTATTAAAGCCACACAAAAGGAGCGGACTGTCGTAGGACCAGAAGTTGTTCTGGTGATGGAAGCCAGATTCAGCTCTAGTCTAAGTCCTACCAGAGCGTTCAGGCCCAATTGTCATTATCATATTGATTAAAAAAAAAAAGTTCATCATAGTGCAATTTTAGGTTTAACGGCAACGGATCGGGAAAGAGCAAAGAATTATCCCACAAAAGCACAACATTCTTACCGCAGGGACGTTTCCCTGTTCCAGTTCGTTGATGGAGTTGATTAAGTTTAAATGAAGCAGACACTGGATAAAAGTAAGGGTATTGACCACTGGGCACCGCGATCCGTGCTTGAAAGGACCTGATACATGCAGAAAAGCAAGATTTGCTAAATGCTCTAATCTTCAATCAAATCTTACATCAATACAGACAAAGTTTGGTAATGAGAGATTCAATGAAGCATGCGGGAGAAAGAATTAATCCTCTTGGTCTAAACTGGCTTCAACTTTGAAGCTTGCTCCGAAGGAAAGACAGTTATCTAAATGCTAAATAAGAAACTTATTGTACTTTTCATGGCATGCTAATCTTTTGTCTATTTCATCTCTATTATGTGTATGCTCGTAGATTGCAGTTGTCATGGTGATTATATCAAGCCACCACGCTCAGGGGATGTTGCTGAGAAGCCAGGCACGGAGGTGGAAAAGACCCCCACGCAATCCACAGTATGGGGAGGGAAAAAAAGAGGGAGAAGGAGAAGTAGGCGAGCACCCGATGCTTCCCAGGTGCCTTCCCACAGGCCCCTGCCTTGCTCTGGTTTGGGCCAATGAGGCTTGGGCCTTTCAGCACCTTTGCAAGCATGGTCCCCTAAGTGAAACTAGCAGCATTTGGTAATAATGGTGGTCAGGAGGGGATCAGGCATCCTTCCTACCTCAAACTCCTTTCCCCCTAAAGGTTCCCAGCTTTTAGTCCAGAGACTCCTCCCTCTTCTCAACGGAGTCCCCTTCTCCCTAGCGCTGCAGCCAGGAGAAGGAACACAGAGAGGCCAAGGGCTCAGACAGTTGCGCCTCACTTGCTCAGCAAAGTGGTGCCCAGGGGCGAGAATGTGAGTGATCAGATCCTGACCGCTGGAGGAATGCGTAGGGAGAGGAGCGATGTGTAGGGAGAGGAATGCATAGGGAGAGGAGGAACCCACAGAGCCCTGGCAGGAGGTGGAAGCTATATGGTCACCTGGTCCTGGTGACCAAAGGTGGCCCTCGGCCCTTTATGTGTTTTACAAAAGTTGCCAAATTAAGATGGGATTATAACTGCTCCAGTCCTTGTCAGGGCTGAAAGGCTGGGAGCCTCAAATATGCCCCGGCAGTGTTGATGAAAAGCTTAAAAAGTAATAAAAGGAAGAAAAGAGCAGGAAAGTAACATGTATAACTCTTATTAAAGAGAAGAGCCATGGAGAGGTTGTGAACTTGAATCACTGTTTGAACTTTAATTTGTTCATTAACAGGATTTGCCCCTCACTGCGAATGTTATTACTTCCCTTTGCCGCTCAGCAACAACTCTGGGCATAATGAAAGAGTCTGGCAAAAAGTTAAATGCCTGGTAATTAATTCATTTAATTGAAAAAAAAGGGGAAGAGAGAGAGAAGTCCCACTGCAGGACCAGAAGGCAAAAGGGTTAGAGGAGGGGGCAAGGCTGAAATCTGCATGGAGGCCCTCTCCAAGTCTCAGTGCCACCCACCAAGGAGGCGAGACTTGGTCTCTGATGAGACTCAGCAAAATTAATGACAGCAGCACCCTGAATACCCCTGCCCAATGCCACCCACCCCTGGTTCAACCCCCCTGGCAGTTTGCAGCCAGGAGCTACTTTGGATGATCTGTTAGGGTGGCACGTATACCAAAAACCCAAAAATAATATATATTCCAAAAACACCTCTCATTAAAAAGTAGGGAAATGTCTTTTGCTTTCTCTCCTTCCTGCCCTTAAACAGGTTTCTTTTGTAGTCTTTAGTTTCTAAGCTGGAGTGAAAAGGAGTGTCAGGAGCTGGATATAATCTGCATGTTTGCATCTTAATACTAATCAGCCTTATAATATCATGCTTTCTTTCCACACCCATGCCAAAAGATAATTTAAATAAACTCAAGAGATGAGAAATGAAATATACTCCTTGCCCCTACTCAGAAGCAACAGGACTAAGCCAGCTTGTTTCGCCTCTAATCTTACAGGGCCCGTGTTTTCCTTTGTCATTTATCCCTTTCCTGTGTTTGTCAACCACTGTGCACAATTCTCTTGGCACATGCATCCTCCTTCCAAGGGAAGCAATCCTCGGCTATAGTTAACTACTATGACACCCCAGACACCCCAGAGCTATTAGCACCATGTTGCCCTCGCCCCGAACGAAAGAACAGCAAAATTCATGAAATCAATGGTAGGTCAGTTATCCTTTGCTGCCTAATACGTTTAAGGCCTACCACTGAACAGTAATAGGTGGTTGCAATTTCCTCACGTTTTAAAAAACTGCTGTCCATATAATCAGTGTGACTCCCTTTAGAAAGACAACTGTCTACCATGTATTCTCCCACTACAAAACTATAATGGGCAGAAAAAAAGAGAGAGGTGAGGAGAAAATGAGAGACAATATAAATAAATCCCCTAGTATCCAAAACTATTTCCTAGGTTTGTGTCTTTAATTAAATCACTTCTAAACCCCAGGGAAAGGACAGAATTTTCTCATCCAAATCACAATGTCACCAGATAAAGTCATCAAAATTACCATTTTGCTAGCACCATCCTCCCCATTTAACCCAATGCCACTACAATCCTAACCTCAAACTTTATATGGCTACAACTGATCTGTACTTACGCCTTCCTGGAGACCAGTGAAAGGCACACATTCATCTTCATCAATAGGAAGGGGAAAGGAGCTTTTTTTTTTTTTTTTTTTTTTTAAAGGGCTATTATTTGAGCTGAAGCAAGTTCAAGGGGTTATTTAGCATTAAAGTTCCTTCCCACCTTTTATAGTCCCTGAATATTGAGTGAGTTCTGTCTTCCAAAGTTATGGATCTATACTAATTATGGGCAACTGACATTAAATTTTAGGAGTCTACACACAAAACAAAACAAAAGGCTAACTCCACACTGTTTAGTCCTTGGCTCCTTCCATGAAAGAAACTTTTTAAAAAATTTTTAAAAAGATTTATTTATTTATTTGGGAGAGAGTGAGAGACAGAGAGCACAAAAAAGCAGGGGGAGAGACAGAGGAAGAGGGAGAAGCAGGCTCCCCACTGAGCTGGGAGCCTGATGTGGGGCTCAATCCCAGGACCTGGAGATCATGACCTCAGCCGAAGGCAGATGCTTAACCATCTGAGCCACCCAGGTGCCCCTGAAAGAAACTTGAAAGAGACCACATCGACCAGGTCTGATCACCCCTCCACTATCCTTAATCTATACCCCTGTCACCTTACATGTGCAAAGTGAGTTTGTTCCTTCCTCCAGAACAGCTTTCAGAATGCCTTAATATTAGCTACCCTAAACCCCTATTTTACTGGCAAGCCTTTGATAACTCTGATAGCCTGTAACAGCCCCAGCTCCTTAAATTAGCCTTTAATCCTCCTCCCCACTCTCCCTAACTGGACATTTCTGGCTTGTTTCCCATACTAGTCTACACAAGGCAAAACAACTCTTCAGACAGACAGCCCTCCAATTGTCCTCTGAAAATACCATATGGATTATCTTTATTTTATTGAACACCTGTGAGGTGCCAGGCACCACGTTAGGCATTACAAACATCATCTTATTTAATCCCTTCAACTAAATGAGATAATGATTATACCCATTTTAAAGTTGTAGAAACTGAGACTAAAGAAGTTAAGATACTTGTCCAACCAAAATCTAACAGCAGAGATAGGATTCTTATGCTTATCTATCTGGCTCAAAAGCTGGTTTACTTTCCACTCTGGCATACTCCCACCCCTGCCGTAATGTGTCTTCTGACCACTGCTTCTCCCTGCCATCTGGGATGCCTCAACTGCACCATACATATCTGAATCCCACCCAGACTGTAGATCCCAGAGAGAAATTCCCACCTCTATCTTGAAATCTTTCAACATGATCCTAGTCCTTGGCAGATTGCTGAGCTCTTCATTATCTGCAGCACTTACATGTCATGCCTATGTATAGTCTTGTCAGTTTTCTTTTACTCAGGCCCTTCCAACCACACTGTAAACTCCTTGAAAATGGAAATTTCTTTATAATCTTCCCTCACTCTCCAGAGCCTAATAAGATAACTCCCATTTGCTGAACACACACCTCAGGTACAACAATCCTAAAAAGTAGATACTATTATTATTGTCATTTTGCAGATAAAGAAAAAAAGGCTCCAGAGAGATTAAGAAACTTGCCCAAGCCACTCAGCGAGTAAGTAGCAGATGTGATATTCAAACACAGACTGTCTGAATCGAACACCCCAATATATTATACTGGGTCAAATACAATGTGCCTCACAGAATGTGAATTTATGATGCATCACCATACAGAAGATATTCAACAAACCTCCAGAAAACATCCCTCTAACCAATGACTTCAGACAAGGGGCACTGTTTTTACTCTTTAGTAGGGTAGATTCTGAAACTCAACAGAAGAAAAGATGAATGTATACCATCCCATAACGTCCCAGACCACTCCCTTCCATTCTCTCATCCTCTCTTGGAGCCATGCCCCAAGTTGGTGGGAACCAATGACACTACCTGTATCTGTACTGGTGTTTCTGTGAGATAGAGAGGCAAACAGTTCTTTCCCCAGCAGCCTCTGCAACTTTTAAATACACAGAGGAAAGTAGGAAAAAATAAAAGATAGGAGTGTTAATTTTTTTAAAATGGCCTGCAAGGGATTGGAGGGAAGTTTTGTTATCTCTGCAGCAAAAATGGGTTACTGCTGTGGGAAGAATAACAATTGCTAAAAAATGTTCAGAGCCAACCAATTAAGCCAATATATGGAACTCCAGCCAGCTTCTGTTTTCCCCTGAGACATGAAGGTAGCAATGGGAATTAATGAAATCTCTAAGAACTTCTGAGAGTACAAGAATCAAGACCTCGAAGTCTGGCTACTTTTCCCCACATGTAGAGCTTGCCTTCAGTGCCAATGCTGAAGATCTGGACTTGATAGTATTAAGCAAGCTGGCAGGTTTTTTATATCCAACAGGTCTTTATGAAGCATTTCTATTTTATTTTATTTTATTTATTTTTTTAAAGATTTTATTTATTTATTTGATAGAGATAGAGACAGCCAGCGAGAGAGGGAACACAAGCAGGGGAAGTGGGATAGGAAGAAGCAGGCTCATAGCGGAGGAGCCTGATGTGGGGCTCGATCCCATAACGCCGGGATCACGCCCTGAGCCGAAGGCAGATGCTTAACTGCTATGCCACCCAGGCGCCCCTCTATTTTATTTTTTAAAGATTTATTTTAGAGAGCGCAAGAGAGCACAGACACATGAGTGGGGGGAGGGGCAGATGGAGAGGGAGAGAGAGAACTCAAGCAGACTCCTGCTGAGCACAGAGCCTGATGTGCCGCTCGATGGAGGACTCAATGTAGGACTCAATCTCATGACCCTGAGATCATGACCTGAGACAAAACCCAGAGTCAGATGCTTCACCGACTGAGTTACCCAGGCACCCCTTAGGAAGCAATTAAAAAAACATCTCTTGCAGGGGGATGCCTGGGTGGCTCAGTTGGTTAAGTGTCTGCCTTCAGTTCAGGTCATGATTCCAGGGTCCTGGGATGGAGTCCCACATCAGGCTCCTTGCTCCATGGGGAGCTGGCTTCTTTCTCTGCTTCTCCTCCCCCTGCTGTGCTCTCTCTGACAAATAAGTAAATAAAATCTTTAAAAAAAAAAAAATAAATCTCTTGCAGGGGTGTCTGGGTGGCTCAGTTGGTTAAGCGTCAGACTCTTGATTTTGGCTCAGGTCATGATCTCAGGGTTGTGAGACTGAGCGCCACATTGGGCTCCAAGCTAGGTATAGTGTCTCCTTAAGATTCTCTCCCTCTCTCCTCCTCCCCCCCACCCACTGTGGGCGCATGTTCTCTCTCTCTCTCTCTCTCTCAAATAAATAAATAAATAAATCTCTTGCAGAAGAGAATACTCTGGCAACAGAATACTACTTCTTAATAATCAGAGTAAAGAGGAATAATGACTGTATTATTCACTCATCTCTAGTATCCAT
Organism: Ursus arctos; assembly: GCF_023065955.2. Lineage (NCBI taxonomy): Eukaryota > Metazoa > Chordata > Mammalia > Carnivora > Ursidae > Ursus > Ursus arctos. Next base: position 31,141,390 of record NW_026622786.1, on the reverse strand, counting down.
GCTAAAACTACTTTATTCTCCCAAGTTCCCAAAGGCAGGTTTCCATCTTCATCTATATTTTGTTTAAATATCTTTTCAGCTCAAAGCTTATGACCCTCACCTTTACCTACAAAACCTGTGTAGTGGCACACAAAATCCTGCACTTGCACAGTACTTAATAAACCAAGTCTTTCCATTTACTCATCTCAGATGAGGCTCAAAACTGCCTTTTGAAGTAGACCCAATGGGTATTACTACGATATACATTTTGCCTATAAGGAAACTAAAATTTGCTTCAAGTAACACAATTGGTACACAGTAAACCTGGTCCCCACTCCTGGCCCAGGATTCTTTCTTTTTTTTTTTTTTTTTTTTTTTTTTTTAAAGATTTTATTTATTTATGTGACAGAGAGACAGCGAGAGAGGGAACACAAGCAGGGGGAGTGGGAGAGGAAGAAGCAGGCTCATAGCGGAGGAGCCTGATGTGGGACTCGATCCTGGTACGCCGGGATCACGCCCTGAGCCGAAGGCAGACGCTTTAACGACTGCGCTACCCAGGCGCCCCCCCAGGATTCTTTCTACCACATGATACTTCTCAATACTCAGGGCAATTTTCCACCTTTTCTATATTCTGGATCCACATGTAAACTTTGTAAATCTAAAACCAAGAGCCTCTCTATGAAAGAGATGGGCTTCAAACTACACCAACCACACTTAATTCTATTACAACTACCTGGGGCCATACTAAGAGCCCCCTACTCCAATTCTGAAGCTATAAACACTATAGACAAAATTTAGTAGATTCAAAGTAAGAAATATTTGGATGGTTCTTAAATCTATAGAAGATGGGAAAACATGATAGTTATGCTATCCATTTCAAAAAAAAGGTTAAAATCATGTCACCTGTTTTTCCGCAACTGTCATATCTATTCAGGGTATACTAGGTACCTAATACTCCCTTGTACTTATAACATAAAATTTAGGAGCTGTTTTGTCTACCTAATGGACAAACAATACAGGGTGTACCCAGAAAATATCTGGAATTGGATCTGTCCACCTTGTTCACTGATCTTTTAGTTGGGAATGTAACCCTGGTATCCAGGACCCAGTAGGTCCCCTTTCCCAATTTCTGGGCAATATCCAAGCTCATTAAAGCAGACAGGACTCAAATTTCCAGGCCTTATAAATGGCTGAAATAAGGACATTCTTTTTGTGTCAGCTCAAGCTTGGTTAATCTCCATATCCAATCTTACTCTGGGGTGAAAGAGAAGAACACATTTGTTGCTTTCAAACTGTTGCCCTATTTCTTTATCTGCTGGCTGACCTTCCCTATGTAAGTGCACCAGCATTTGCAACATTCACTTTAAGCAGGAAGGCCCTTTCATCTTTGTCCCCTGGCCTTGATCTCTCATCATTATGGTCTGGATGCCTGCTAATCACTAATGATCCCGTGGCCCTTTATATAATACTGAGGTATTAGACCTGAACTCGTACGAAAATTCCTATACTCAGCTAATTACATTCTTTCTGCTTTTCTTGGTTTTCCATATAGTCTCAGCTGGAGTTGAATCTGAGCTATTCCCTCAGATTTTAAATTGTTTGCTGGTGGTTTTTGGAAAGCACTTATAAACTCTTCCCTCAAATGAATTCAACTGATTATATTTCAAAAGCCCCATGACCTACCTCTTATCCTCTTCCTCTTTTCCTAGTCTTTCTATTCCCTTTCCCATATTCTGGTCTTCATTATCACAAGAGTTTAAATTCACTGGGTGAGGAGCTTCATGATTCTATATTTTGATAGTATATTGTTAACTTACAGCAGTACACGGTGGTTCTAGACACATCTTCTTTGGGGTCTATGTTCACAACCAACTACTAAAAATGACAAGTGTTGCACCCAAAGGTTACATTTAACCTATAGTCTAAGAATCACTGAATTTTTTGTTAATGGTAAATGCCTTGCTCACAAAATAGAATATGGGTGAAGTTTTGTTTCTTTCTTTCTTTTTTTTTTTTTTTAAGATTACTTATTTATTTATTTGACAGAGAGAAACAGCCAGCGAGAGAGGGAACACAAGCAGGGGGAGTGGGAGAGGAAGAAGCAGGCTCCCAGCAGAGAAGCCTGATGTGGGGCTCGATCCCAGAACGCCGGGATCACGCCCTGAGCCAAAGGCAGATGCTTAATGACTGAGCCACCCAGGCGCCCCTGAAGTTTTGTTTCTTAACTGAGTATGATTGTTTTATATTTCAAGGGATGTGAAGCACCAATTCGGTAGAACTATACACAGCAATCCTGATTTTAGCCTATGACATCTTCAATTTTTCCTACCCATTTCCATATTCTAGAACTTAATATCTTTTGTGATCATAGCAACAAAACTGAACTCTCATAAAATCCAGATCAACCAAATTCTCAATAACACAACTTTCTAAATATGACTGTATACAATGTACTATACATAACTGTTAAATTAATAATTCACTGACAATCAAAGAGAATGTATAGCTCCAAATGAGCACTTTTCTTAGCAGCTACTTTTATTCCAATGGTGCTGCCATTATTCAAACTATGTTTGTATAATGACTTTAGAACTAGTTTAAAGGCTGCTAAATAAAGCCATCTAATTGTCTTTCTGATTGTTTTGACCCCAAATTATGTTACCCTGACTTGATCACCCCCCTTACTTTTCAGGGCACTGAGGGTCTTTAAAGGAAGATGACTTAGCATCTCCTAGGCTTTTTAACAAGATGTGCTGTGAGTTTTAAAAAAAGTATCTAATGAAGAGCTCCAAGATAGGTCTGATCATCGGCAGCAATGAACACATCATTACTATAAGTGGCAGACTTCCAAGATGACTAGCCAGATCAAAACACACTAAAATATATGTGTAAATCCTGGTATGGCTGACTATATCAATTTATAGTCACATCTTGGTTACACTGTTCTAGCCCTATAGCATACTTTTTAGAGTTAAAGATAAAATTATTCTTAACATCTTCTATTATTGTACTTCACAAAATTTTACATTCTTTAGGTGCATCTTACATATTTCACACAAAAATGTCTTGCTATTCAAGGATCTAGGCATTGTTCTAAACTGTTTCAAGCATTATCCACAAAAACATTAAAGCTATAAATAATTGGGATAAACATATTGGGCATTTTTCTATTTCTATTAAATCAATGAAAATGAATTTTAACCAGGTGTGCTTGTGACTACTTGAGATATTTTTTGTTTGCTTGACTTAATGTAGGCAATTCTTACTTCAGGTTGGGGGAAAGGGGTATATGGTTTTGATTTTTACTAAAAATATAAGGCCTTCACTCACATAAAACCAGTCAGTCCAGCACACCATATAAGGAGCAAGACCTTTTAGGGAAAATTTTACATTCTAAAATAATTAAAGATGATCATAAGCCTATTCAATCATGTTAAGTCCTTTAAACGTTTTTAAAGTCTTAAGGAGAAAAAAAAAACAACAAAACCACGTGGCACTATATGGGAATAGGGTACAGGCTGGAGAAAACTCTAACTTCTAATTTTTCTTTTCTTGATTTACTACTTGAGAGTAATTAATCCAATTTTTCATTTGTATAAATGAAAGGCCACAGTTTTTAACTCTTTCATAATAATACTCCTTGAATTTCTTGGAGCCAAGAGAAGATTCACATATTCCAGTTACACTTAGACAATTATTTATTAGTTGCCAATGGGGATCCTCTTGTTCAATGGCTAAGTGAAATGGAGGACCTATAGCAAATAATGAATAAATACTTTTTGAATTAATTAATGGAGAAAAAGAAAATTATATCTTGGGTCTATACATGTGGAGTCCACTGTAAAACTGACTCCTACAGGATTTGGTCCATGTAAATACAGTTTGTATTATATAGTATCAAGACTAAAGCATTTGCTTAGATTTGGATCACTTTCAGATTTCAGAATTCATTACGACCCTAGCAATACTTCTGAACTTAATCACTTGTTTTAAGTGACTCCTGATATAGTCAGTCTTTTAATACCCAAGAGTAATACCCAAGTAGTCACTAAGACTGGAGTTTTACAGAATGTTTACCTGACTTCCATACCTGAGATAAACTATCATTTCACACACCCAGCACTTGTGCTATAAACATACGGTCTCTCACATAAGCTAGCAGATGATTTTCTTTCACAACAAAGGTATAAACACAACTAGTTTCCTCACTTTTCCAATTATTCCTGTTTTAGAAGATGTTTAGTTTCATAAATAGAGCCTTCTCACTGACTTACTATGGACTATTTGGTAGGACATAACATCTTTGTTCCTCGGTTTATATGATAGAAAAGGAATAAGACAAAACCCTCCTCTTTCCTAGGGGGACTTCTGTGAGTATATTGATAAATACCTACAAAATGATAAATGCTGCTACCTCTTTCAGCATTTTGAAAGATGTCAACCAAACACAAAATATTTTTGGTGTGTGAATTAAAATGCCTCTTACTGATGGTCTCAGATGTTCCTTGTAAGATAGCGTGTCAAGAACTGCCTTATATATTATCCGTCCTCCAGAACGCCCTGACATCACACTTCATAATAGCTTGGTATGATGATTGCTGTCAAAATCGCCTGCATGGAAACATCCGTGCCCTAGACTGACATAATGTATTAGCGTGACAGAGGACTAAACAACTAAGAACTCCGCGCGAAGCCCCCCGACTTTGAGCACTTGGGATAGAGGGGTGTGTTACGTGTGAGCTGAAGGGCTTCAACCCTTCTTACGCTTTAACTTCGGAGGAGAATGAAGGGTGCCTGGGGGTCTCGTGGGAGAGGTGGGGAGACCAGAAAGGCAAGTGTCTGCGACAGGAGTAGGAAAAACTTTATTTTTTCCAAATTCGAATCCCATCCAGGGCTAGGCCTTTAGGTCTCCCTTCTCCATGACCACCACATAAAGGCACACACTTTGCTGGGAAATGAAAACAAGACGAGGGTCTGGGGGAGCGACCGGCTCCAGACCCGGCTGAGGGGCGGACAGGGTCCGGTCACCTAGGCTTTCGGTACGCCGCTCTCGCCGAGTCCCCCAGGGGGCGACCCGCCGCCCTCGCGACCTGGAGAACTGGAGACCCCGGCACGGCCTCGCGTCGCCAACAGGCCCGCCCCGCCCTCTCCTCGCCCTCCCCCGGGGTTTAAGGTGGGCAAGCCTCCCCCCACCCACCCACCCCGAGCCTGGGTCTGTCACAAGCCCTCCTCCCCAAAGGCTGCGTGAGAAGCAGAGCTACCCGAGCCGCGGACCCCAACTGCACACAAAGCCCCCAGAGGGGCCGCGGCGACTCCACGCCTCGCTAATCCCGCTCCGGGAGCTCAGAGAGCAGCGCCCGGCGCTACCACGTCTACCCCCACCGCCTCCCGGGAAGCTCCGCTGAGGAGGAGCGACGAGCCGGAGGTGAGACCTTGCGCACGTGAGCACCCCGCCCCAAGCAGGGCCCTCTGCCCGGCGGACACTCTCTCACCTCAACTGAACAGGCGCCGCCACCTGCGGGAGGAGGAGAGCGGGTGGAGAATACTCACACTGGGTCGGGCCGCGCAGGGACCTCGTCGGGAAGGACGCGCGGGTTGGAGAGCGGAACCCTAACCGCTTGTGGCCGTGCCGCCTCCTCAGAAGGGAGGCCTCTACCGTCCGACCCCGGACCTGCAGCTGTCGCGCGCGCACGCACGCGCGCGCGCCACTACCAGCCCCGCCCCGTCCCGCCGGCCCGGCCCCGCCCCGCCCCGCCCCGCCCCGCCCCGCCCCGCCAGCCTCCTCCTTCCCCGCAGGCTCCCACCGCTCCGCTCCGCGGGCGGGTGCAATCGGCGCTTTCCCGGAGACGTACGCGAAGCGACATGGAAAGCCTTCCACCAAAATGAGCTGTGATATCCTTTTGATGGCTATAATTTATTCCAAATCGTCCCTGGACTGAAACGATCAATTAGCAGCCCGAAACACACTGTGAAGTAAATTGTCACACTCTCTATTACAGGATGGTTATCATATATTTATAAGGTGTGTTTTCTGCAATCAGAACCAACAAGGTGTTGAGCGATCAGTCATAAACGCACTTCTTCAAAAAGAGCGGGAGAGAAGCTCTAGCATTGTGTGGCGAAGAAGAAAATCCTATGACAGTTATTACCATTCCCACCTTCTGCCCACGGTGGTATTTCCTCTTGGCATCTGGGAAGTGCAATGAGGCGAGAGCCCTGCACCAACTCTCCAGGCCACTCGTGTGACCCCGGGAACAGGGTCCCTGTGAACAACAGAGAGCACCAAGAGGAGTTTTTCCTTATTGTATAAATACAGATCAGGCATAAGGATCACTCACTCTTTGTTTTTACTCTAATCCAGGAGAATAATATCTTACTCTTCCCTTCTAAGCTTCTAGCAGAATGTTTGCATTCTATACTTAATCTTAAATGCCTTTTCTTTCTGATATTTAGGTGCTACGTACTGTGGAGATTATGCCGTGGTGATATAAAATTCACTTACAGAGAGAACTCTGTATTTTTAATTGGAATCTCTGCCAGAATGCACAAACTCTGAGATAGTCATAAGAAATTCTCATTCAGTCTGGTAGACTGTCTTGACCAAGCTATGGAGACACTGTTATTTTCCTTATAGTCATCCTTAATGACTGTACATGGATATACATCCAGAACTTCTGAGTTTCCTGTAACAAGCTATCATCGTATTATCATCCACCAACCACCTATCAATCATTTTTTAGAAGGATTTGGGTTTGTATTCAGTTTTTCCTTTTGCCTGAAAAATCTAACTCTAAAGCCCAAACTACTTATTACGGTGAGGAAAATTTAGCAACCAGAAGTATGTCTCTGTGGGCAATAAAGTGACATCTGTGAAGAGTATGTCACAAGGTGGGGTGAAATGCAGAGTTTACACCACATTCTTCTTAGGTCAACTGCCCCTGTGATTTCTGAACCTCCAGGCTTGCCTACAATGCCAACCTCTGAAGAATGGACAGAAAGGAAATCTGGTTGGGTATTTGAGCTGTAAAGGCAGCGTAAGTGGAGCGCCATGTTCCTCTCTTAGAAAGCAAAGGAGCCAGGGACCCTTGCCCCATTTGAGTTAGTAAAGAGCATAGTAAAGAGCCAGACCCATCACCTTCACCTTGTAGCTTCCAAAGTCATTGATTTAATTTGCATTTAATAGCTAATATTCATTGAGCACTTACTCTGTGCCAGGCATTGTGCTTTAAATTATATGCATTATCTTATTTAATCCTATCAACAAACTTATGGGGGAAATTTCCTCATTTTGCCAATGAGAAAACTGAGATTTGGCAAAATTAAGTAACTTCTCCAAAGGCATACTCCTAGTAAGTGATGATCTCAAACCCAGGTCTGTCTCCAGTGCCCATGCTCTTTACCCCAATAATATAATACCTCAAAAATTTAAGATTTTGACTTAAGATTTTCCACCAAAAAGATTTTAGAGGAGCTGATGACACAATGAAAGTGGTGAATTCTGGGAGAAGAATGAAAAAACAGCTGCTTGCAAAGGAAAAACACAATAGATATATATATCCTGACCGGTTAGGTTACCCCTTTTCTGTTCTATCCTTCCTACATCCCATGATTTCTTTTTCAGAGTTATCACCTGCCATCTGGTGTCTAGCCAGAGACCTTACCCAAGGTCAGTTATGACTGCTAGGCTTGGGGTGGGGGTGGGGGGCTGGGGGGGGGGGATGAACAGACTCCAGAGAAATCACAGCACCCTGGGGAGGAGACTTAAGTGGGAGCCAGAGTTGGCCAGAGGCCCTTGTCCCAGAACCCCAGCTCTGAGAATGAAATGTTGCTTCCTAATGGACTTTAAATTACCAACATCGCTAAACTCTCCCTTAATAGACTTGTAAAGATCTGCTTGCTACCTTTTTCCCCCTTCATGTAGAATTTGTAATCAAGAGCCCAATTTTGTCATTTGGAAATACTAATTACCTAATCACGCCATGCTGCATAACGTACTTGTCTGCCCAATTAGCTAGGACAATTATTAAAATTCAGAGGCCTAATTATGTCTCAATTTAATGCTGGCAAACTTGCATACAGAGCAGTAATTAAAATCCTCTCTTTCCCTCTGCCTTTAGGGCAGGGGATGATTAGGCCCTGTCAGGGGGTGTACTGAACCAAACCAGTGAAGCGTATTGTGCAACATGACCCTGCATTGTTAAGTGTGTCAACATATTAACCTGAATTCCCTTCAGCCCCCACATAATCACATTTGGTGGAGGAATAAAGGAGCTAAAACATGAAGCATTTTATTAAAAAAACATAAATTCTTTTTAATTAATGCTATGAGAGTTCTGATGAATTTCATGCTTCCAAGTGCTGGAAGACATAAGACTGGTTCATCTAATTACTAGCAAATTTGCTCTTGTTAAAACTACTTTTTTTTTTACTCATTTAAAGAAAATGATTTTTTTTTTTTTGGTGGTGGTGTAATAAAAAAAGAAGAAGAAAAGCCTAGCTAGTTGGCTTCCTGTAATACAGTTGATTACCAGTTTTGTTTGATGATAGAACACAAGTGAATGTTGACTTCCAAAAGAATCAAACCCAAGACTGGAGGCATTAAAAAAAAAAAGGCTAGAATTTAATACTTGAAAGATGTTAATAAAAGTGAAACATTAAAAATCATAATATTGAAACAAATTCAAAATATTTATCTTTTGAGCTTAAAAGTTTGATGTCTGAAATAAAACCAGCATGAGACCAGAGCACTGCACAAATTCACGTTGCTTTAGAAATCCCTCAGCATGCAGAACCCAGACAGTGTGTGTCTACTCTGCTAGCATCTCAGTCCTCTTCTCTATGACCTAAGGAGAGCCGCCAAACCCAGTAAGACTTCAGAGCTGTCTTCTAAATTTTGACTTTCACTCATGATGGAATATGTGATACGTTGTTCATGTGTTCAACTAAAAAAGGAAAGCATTCTGTCTAGACCAAAAATGAATTATTCTGGAGAAAGAAGGACTTCTTTCCATTACTTCTAAACTTCTTGCTGCATGGATAGTTTCTAGAGAGCAAGAAACACACGAACACACACCCACACAATCACTTGGTTGGACAGAGATTACTCTCAATTGATCTCATTTTGAATCTCACGACAACCTGTGATACAGTAGGTAAGGCAAGCCAGTCTCCATTTTATTAATTTGGGGCTGTTAAGGTACTTATTGAAGCTGACCACTCTACACCCCACTTCCTAATTACAGGTAGGGCAAGTAGAACTCAGTTCCTCTTCATTGCATCAGATGGAGTGGCTGTGAATGAGACACCAATGAGGGATGCTTGGTTGAGTAAAATATTTCAAGTCGAGATCAAAGTAGAGATAGTGTTATAAATAATGACGGAACAAGGGAGCCTGTATATCAACAGTGGAGGACCTTCTGTCTTTAGTCAATACTTACTTGCAACAGGTTTAGTCATATTTGTTTAAATTTGGTGCCTTGGCCCATTTATGTCCTGTTTTAAGTTTTTATATTCTTCAAGGTATGTATGATTTCTTCTGAGTTGGTGGTAGTAAAAGCAGAGTTCCTTCCTCCTACTCTTACTCTGGTTACAATGTGAGAAGATTGTGCTAAGGGACAATTCTGGCTGGTATAGGCTCTCTTGCTAACAAAGACAGTGATCACAGATAGTCTCTATAGGAGATGGTTGACTGGAGGTAGGACAGGCCCTTTGGCATTTGTGCTATAAAACCAGGGGCTAGCCCCTCCCCCAGGCCTCCCACACAGTGTGCCCCATGTCTTGAAAATGGCCTTGCTCGGAGTCTCCGGATGGCAAACTGAAGTGCAAATCTGTGTTCTGACTTGTTCCTGTGGCTGTCAGCATGTTTTCCTCTTGTCAGCAGCAATTGACTGGTCAGGCTCACCCCTGTACAGCAATTGTAACAGCTCATTGACAGGCTAGTGACCCAGCTGGACCTGATAATGGAAAACTATTGATTTTTGTAGGCTCCACGAATCTAAAATGAACGACCGATGTAATGTCATCAATTGTCTCGGACTCTGATAACCCAAGGGAAAAAGTTTCAGGGATTGCTTGTATTTCCTGACAACAGTGTTTGAAAATCTCACTAGGTATATGTAAGAAGAAGCCCATTTCCTGGGTGTTTTTCTTAAATGACCCCAATTAGATAGGGCTTCGATACCTAGCCTTGCATGTTAAATAAAGTGGGAATAAGCATTGCCAAATTAGCCAAACTGGAACCTGACAGACCATTTAGACAAGATAATTTGAAGACAGGCACTTTGGAAGGAAATATTTAAAATGTTTATTATAAAACAAGCTCACAGAAAAAAAAAAGGTTGGGATTAAACCCAATATATTGGCTCTCAAAGATCTTAATCGATGAAATTAGGATACTACTCTTAGACTGCTTCTGCTTACCTGAGTTGATTTGTTTGGTAGAAAGAAAGGCTCGAAAATAATGCAGACGTGCCTTGGGTGTGTGTTGGGAGAAGTCACTATTTAGTTTTGTTTTTAAAACCCTTTCTCCTTAGTTGATCATTTCAAAATTCTCAAGCATTGCTCGGTGTATTCAGAAACAAGAGCTGTTTCTTTTTGAGCTAAATTAGCAATGGGTTAGAGCCAATTTTGCCCACTAGACAGTCCAGAGGACTCTGGGCTGAGTTATGGAAAGAATGTCTGGTAATGGCCTCTGCTGAAGAGAACTTCCTTAAAAAAAAAAAAAAAGAAGAAGGAGGAGGAGGAGGAAGGTTATTGATCTTGGCTGCCAACTCGATACATTTAGTTCACGATTCACTTGTAGTGAGAACATAATCATCTTATGGTCCTGATCAAATTCAGACATTCTTAGAAGACAGTTCTCAGGGCTAGATGAAATCATAGAGCACGAAGTAACAGGGGTGCTTCCTCAGCCATTTACTCAAAGAAGGCTAAAGAGAGAGAGAGAAACCTCAGTGAGGAGCTGGGAAGAACAGACCCCAGAGGTGACAAGTCCATGTGCGGCTGGGCTCCTATTTGCAGGATGCTGCAATCTTCACACTCTCCTGTAATGGTCCCTTTATGGCCTTTGATTAGCTTCGCCCCTTACAACACTACTTTTCTGGTTTCCTAGAGCTCTCAAAATCAACATTGCTAACTGTTTGGCTGCCCATTAGTAAAGATACATGAGGTTAAGACCTGAAAGAAATTAAGCTAGACCATAAAAAAAAAAAATCCACTGGCATTTGGGCTTTACTAAATAGAAAACATTTGGTGCAGAGAACACAGGATTTGCCTAATTCTGTGACATGTTTTTATGGCCCAGCCAAGGTCTCAGCAGCTAAAGGTCATGGGCTAGGTCTTACGTGTTTTGGGGTTCTCCAGAGTGGCTGCCACAACGTCTTACATGTCACAGGCACAGTAGTCACTGAAGAAAGAGGCAAAAATCTGCTTTTCAAAAAAAAAAAACAACTGCTTTTCAGGATAGAAGGATGGAGGTAAGCATTTTCCAGTCTATAATAGATTTAGGAGAAATCAGTGGTGCCTGTCCACGTGCCTGTCTGCAGGTTCATGCCAGTCTGTGAAGAAGTTTCATGTGTCTATGGTAAATATATGAACAAAACTAAATAAATGCGATTTTATATGGCAAAATTAAATCTTTTAGAAATTCCAGAATTATATCTTCATGCAGTGTTGAACATTGTTTCTTTTCACAAATAATTATGATTGTAGGTGAAAGATGCTTTTAATTCATATCCTTACTTGACAAAGCAAGATAAAAGTGGGCAGAATCATTCACTGGTCCCAGTAGCTTAAAAATTACACTTCTGTGAAAGCCAAAAGAATGAGTGAATCTAAATAACTTATTCTTACACCTTATTAAAATTAAAACAATTATACTTATATGACGGTCAATAAATAGAAGTGTTTGTGATTAAGACACATAGCACTGGGGCAGCTGGGTGGCTCAGTCAGTTGAGTGTCTGCCTTTGGCTCAGGTCATGATCCCAGGGTCCTGGGACTGAGCCCCAAGTTGGGCTCCCTGCTCACTGGGGCGTCTGCTTCTCCCTCTTCCTCTGCCCTGCCTCCCACTCATGCTCTCTCTCAAATAAATAAAATCTTAAAAAAAAAAAAAAAAAAGACATACAGCACTAATTGTGGTAAGTGTGACCATGCTGGACTTTTTAGGTTTCTCTTCTATTTTCTATCTTTGCAAACCAGTTATGGATTTTTAAACCCAAATCTGTGATTTGATTGAAATGCCAAAAAATATGATCTTAGTCATCATAATTTTAACTTCAAGATAATCTTTTCTGACAACATGATTCTTACCTCCAGCTCTATGCAATGTCAGGTCTGTTGCCAGCATCAGCTCCACAGAAATGATGCCATTTGGAGGAAAAATAATTTTGTTTCTTTGTTTTTTAATTTGATTTATAAAGTACACATTTAAAGCCATACTACATGTTTTGCTGCGCTTTATAACGTGTACTGTAGATTTAAATGTATTAAGGATCTTCCCTCTAATAACCAATCATAACATTAAGAATAATAAAGGATTAATAACTCTGGGTCCACTATCACCTCTATTTTAACCTCTGCCTCTTATCTTTCAGAATGCTTTAGGTTGCAAATAAAAGTTACTTCACAAAAATCTCATAGTCTCTCAATTTGTGACAACATGGATGGACCTTGAGGGCATTATTCTATGTAAAATAAGTCAGACAGAGAAAGACAAACACTGTATGACCTCACTTGTGTATGAAATCTAAAAAAACAAACTCATAGAAACAGAGGTGGTTGCCAGAGGTGGGGGGGTCAGGAGTGGGAAAAATAGGTGAAGGCAGTCAAAAGGTATAAACTCTGGGGATGTAATATCTAGTTAACAATACTTAACTGTATATTTGAAAGTTGCCCAGAGAATAATTTAAAAGTTCTCATCACAAGAAAAAAGCGTTTTGAAATTATGTGATGGATGTTAACCTAACATATTGTGGCAATAATTTTGCAACATAACAATACAACAAATAATTAGGTTGTAGATCTTAAACTAATACAATGTTATATGTCAGTTCTATCTTAATAAAATAGCAGGGGAGGGGAGTCTTGTGGTTCCTGGATTGACTGTTTTTATATCTCAGTAATATCATCAAGGATCCAGATTTTTTTCTATATTTCTCTTCAGCCATATCAGCATTTAGCTTCTCCCTTTATATCTTTCCTTCATGGTGGCAATATGGCCATATAGTTCCATGTGTCACATGCAGATAATGTTCAGCATCAGAAAAAAGGGGACATTCTTCTATTGTATCCTTTTTAAGACTTGATGAACACCTTTCCAAAAGTCTTTCTGACTTTACCTCAAGCCTCTTTCAGAGTAGTATCACAGGCCTAGTGGGGCAAGAGGAATAGACTTGTAATGATTGGATTGTTAACTAGTCTTTATCCATCCTTGGGGAATAGAGAATGGCACAGTTTCGCCTAAAGGATACCAAGCCTGAAAATAAATTACCTGGAAAAAAAGTAAGTTTCTCTTAAGAAGGAAGAGAACAGGACCACATAAACTTAAAAAATCTATTTTGATGACATTCCCTCTTAGAATCTAGCCATCATGTAAGAAGTTCAAATACTCTGAGGACACCATACTAAAGGAAGCCTGAGCTTAAAGAAGGCACCAAACAAGCAAGTGAGTGAGACCTTCTTGGACCTTCCAGGTCTGTTCAAGTGGATGCAGCCAAGTCAATAATCTAAGACAAAGGAGCAGAACTGCTTAGCCAAGCCCTGCCCAAACTCTTGATCCAAAGAATCTTGAGATAAAATGGTTGTTATTTTAAGCCTCTAAGATTTGGATTAGTTTGTTACTTAGCAATAGATAACCAGAACATCCCATAAGATGTCTTGAACAGAGACCCAATTCAAATATAAAGGTACTAATAGGTTGTAATTAAAAGATGAAAACAAATATACCATGAAAACATTAAGCATATGAAAACTGAAATTACTACATTAATATCAGACCAAAAATAGACTTCAAGACAGGGAGTCTTGCCAGAGATAATAAGTAATAATTTATAATAATAAAACAGCCAATTAATCAGAAAAACATTACAATTATAAGTGTATATGTATCTAAATCAGCTTCAAAATACATTAAGCAAAAGCTGACAGAAATAAGGAGAGAAATACATAATTCAGAGTTATAATTAAAGATTTTAATGCCCCCCAACAACTAGACCCCCCCAAATCATTAAGATTATAGAAGAACTGAGCAACACAATCAACTACCTTGACATAATTGACATTTATAGAATGCTATACCAGACAACTGCAGAATACACATTATTGTCAAGGACACATAAAATGTTCACCAAGATAGACCATATGCTAGGCAATAAAATATGTCTCAATAAATTTGAATAGACTGAAATCATATAAAGTATGTTTTCTGACCACAAAAGAATGAAATTAGAAATCAATGGCAATGGAAGATACTTCAAAAAGCCCTCAAATGTTTGGAAATTAAATAACACTTCTACTAACCCATGGTCAAAGAAGAAATCACAAGGAAAATTAGAAAATATTTTGAACTGAATGATAATGAAAATAAGGCTTTGAAATCAATTCTCTAAGTTTCTCCTTTAAGAAACTGGGAAAAGATGAGCAAATTAAACCTAGGGTTAGTAGTTTTATTTAGGAAATACTAAAGAAAATGACAAAAGCAAAAATCAATAACAGAAAAATAAAAGAGAAAATTAAAAAAATTAACAAAGTCTGGGGCGCCTGGGTGGCACAGCGGTTAAGCGTCTGCCTTCGGCTCAGGGCGTGATCCCGGCGTTCTGGGATCGAGCCCCACATCAGGCTCTTCTGCTATGAGCCTGCTTCTTCCTCTCCCACTCCCCCTGCTTGTGTTCCCTCTCTCGCTGGCTGTCTCTATCTCTGTCAAATAAATAAATAAAATCTTAAAAAAAAAAATTAACAAAGTCAACATTTGGCACTTTGAAAAAAATTAATTGATATGACCAAATTAATCAGTCAGCTAAGCTGACCAAGAAAAAAGAGAAAACACAAATTTAAGATATCAGGAATGAAAGAAGGAATATCACCACAGATCCTATAAATATCAAAAGGATAGTAAGGAAGTATTATGAACAACCATTAAGCTTTTATATATAACAACATAAATGAAATGGACAAATTTCTTTAAAAAGCTTATCAAAACTAATGTGCAATAAAATAGAAAATTTGAATAATCTTATATATATCCAAGAAATTGAATTATTACAACAAAAATGGTGTCACTGATGAATTCCATCATATCTTAAAAATAATAATGATATCAATCTTAAAATAGAAATCATTTCCAAATTCCTTTTATGAGACCAACATAACTGATGCCAAAACCTTAAAAAACATTAGAAATAAAGTTGTAAACTAGATACCCCTTATGAACATAGATGCAAAACTCATTAACAAAATATTAACAAATTAAATCCAGAAATATATACAAAAGATGCATATCATCACCAAACAAAGTTTATCCCAGGAATTCAAAGTTAGCCTGTCACTTGAAAATCAATGTAATTCAGCACATTAACAAAATAAATGAGAAAAAAACATTTAAATATCTTTATACAAAAAAGCATTTGATAAAATTTAACCCACATTCATACTAAAAATTTTCAGCAAACTAACTATAGCACCAATATATTGTGATATAAGAAATATATATTTTGGTTTCTACACATGGTTCTCAGTACAGAATCTATACAACACTTGTTATTTTCTAAGTGATAAGAGCATAAGGGCATCTTTTGTTGCATATTTAATTTTTGTTCCCAGTTCCTCAGATAGCTCCAGCGCATAAAGGTGAAATGAGTGTATTTTGTTATTCATAACAAGCTACTTTTGACCACATCTGAGTTTATGTTAATGAGGCAATTTTTGGAAAGTCCTTAGATAATCACTGGATGAGAGCTGGTTTCCAGGGAACCAACCATGTGATTAGAGGGTTGGAACTTTCATTCTCCCACACCTATCGCCACCCCCCCACGACCAGGGAGGGAAGAGGGTCTGGAGGTTAAATCATTCACCAATGGCCAATGCATTCAATCAATCATGCCTACATAATGAAGCCTCCATAAAAACTTCAAAGTATGGGGGTTTGGGAGAGGGAGTGGGAGTATGCGTGCGTGGAGGGAGGTGGGAGACCTCAAATTTACCAGGTTGGTGAACACATGGAAGTACTGAGAGGGTAGTGTACCCAGAGACAGGATGGAAGCGTTACACCTCTTCCCCCATACCTTTTCTTATGCATCTCTTCCATCTGACTCATCCTGAACTGTATCCTTTTACAATAAACTGGTAATCTGGTACGTTTCCTGAGTTCTGGGAGGCATTCCAGTGAATGATCAAACCCAAGGAGAGGGTTGATCGAAGTTCCAATTTATAGTGGTCAGTCAGATGCACAGATGATAAGCTTGTACTTAACAACTGACATCTGAAGTAGGGGGAGATAGTAAATAATGTCAGAATTAAGTTAAGTTATAGAATGCCCAGCTGGTGTCTGAAGAATCAGAGAATTGCTTAGTTTAAGGAAAAACCCACACACATATTTGGTAATCAGAATTGTCAGAAGTGAAATAATGAGAATATACTGTGGGTAAACAGAACACAGAAGAATTTTTTGGTATAGTGTCTATGAAAAATAAAAAGCTAACATCATACAAAATGGTAATGTGTTGAATACTTTCTTCATAAGATTGGGAATAAGGCCACAATGCCCACTCTTCTTGTAACATAGCTCTGAAGTTCCTACCAGGGCAATACAGCAAGGGGGAGAAAAGCATAGAGATTTGAAAGAAAAGAATATAAATATCTTTGTTCTATTTGTCGATAAATTTAATTGATTACTCAGTTAAGAAGTGTGATGGTTCGGAAACCGGGGATGTACTGTACGGTGACTAACATAATATAATAAAAAATCATTAAAAAAAAAAAAAAAAAAAAGAAGTGTGATGGTTAATTATTCGTGTCAGCTTGGCTGGGAAATGGTATCCAGATATTTGGTCTAACATTCTGGATGTTTCTGTAAGAGTATTTTTGGGCAAAATTAATGTTTAAATCAGTGGACGTTGAGGGACAGTTGGCTGGCTCAGTTGATAGAGCATGCAACTCTTGATCTCAGGATCCTGGGTTCAAGCCCCACATTGGGTATAGAGCCTACTTAAAAATAATAATAATAAATAAAGTAGTGTATGTTGAGATTGCCCTCCATAATCTGGGTGGGCCTCATCCAATCAGTTGAAGACCTGAATAGAGCAAAAGACTGCTCTCCCCCAAATAAGAAGGAATTCTGTCAGAAGATAGTCTTCAGACCTGAAGTGCAACATTAGCTCTTTCCTGGGTCTCTACCCTGCTGGCCCAACTTGCAGATTTTGGACTTGCCAGCCTCCATAATCATGTGAGCCAATTTCTTAAAATGAATTTCTCTATATATACATATACCTGATTGATTCTGTTTCTCTGGAGGACACTATTACAACAAAGTAGAAAGATACAAGGTCAAAATACAAAAATCTCAGTTGTACAGTTGATCCTTAAATAACATGGGTTTGAACTGTGTGGGTCCACTTATATGCAGTACTATAAATGTATTTTCTTTTCCTTATGATTTTCTTAATAACATTTTCTTTTCTCTAGCTTTCTTTATTTTAAAAATACAGTATGTAATGCATATAATATACAAAATACATGTTAATTGACTGTTTATATTATTGGTATGGCTTCCAGTCAACAGTAGGCTATTAGTAGTTAAGTTTTTGGGGAGTCTATGCCCCCTAACCCTTGCATTGTTCAAGGGTCAACTGTATTTCCTTCGTTTCTATTTACTAACAGAAAACAATTAGAAAATGAAATATTTAAAAATTCCATTTATAATAGCATCGAATAACATAAAATTTAGTAACTGAGTAATAAATTTAACAAAATGTATGTGAGCACTCTGTCTACACTGAAAACTACTAAACATTGCTAAAACAAATTAATAAGACCTGGAAAAATAAGGAGGCATTTCACATTTATGAACTGGTAGACTCAATGCTCTTAAGGTGTCAGTTTTTCCCAAAATTGTTGTATAGATTCAATACAATCCCATCATAATGCCAGCAGACTTTTAAAATAGAAATTGATTCCTTGATTCTAAAAGTTATATGAAAATAGAAAGGACCTACCGTGTCCAAAACAATCTTGAAAAAGAACATTACTGGAAGACTTCAATGATCTAACTTTGTGATTTATTACATATAAAGCTACATTAATAAAGGATAGTATGCTATTGTCATAAGCATAGACAATTAAACTGAAGAGAGTCTTAAAAATAGGGTCATATATAAGGTCATTTGATTTTCAAAAGAGGTCACAAGGTAATTCAATTGATAAAAATAATCTTTTTAATAATTTAGTTCCTTGGAGGAAAAGTTGATTCCAGAGTGGGGGCAAGAATAGTAAAAGGGGCTCCTGGTGGGCTACAGTTTCAGTGTGTTCCATGGGACAGGTGATTACTGTCTTCCTCCTGGCTGTGTCCCACTCTGCCTCCTGGGGCAGTAAAGCACTTCTGCTCTTTTCCCCAAGTTTCACAAAGCCTCATGGGAACAGAGCCCTGGGGAAGGTGTAAGTCTTTCTCCACAGGGTGCCCAGGCATGAGTCCTGACAAACCATGAGGAACCAAGACAAACCTGCTCATCTCCTAAACTCGGCAGGTCTCAGGAAGCAGGGGCCAGACCAACTCCTTTGCATTATCCAAGGGGGGGGGGGGGGCGGTAATTCTTCAGTAGCTAACAAAGGAGACAGGAAGAATGACTTCCAATCTCAGTTTTGCCACTAAACGTTACCTTAAGGCCACAGTGATGTTGCCCAATCCAATTCCAAATGCTTCAAGGAGAATGTGCATCATTATGGAAAGCTTTCTTTAGAGAGAGCAGCAGAGGGCACTTACACCTCCGAACACTTAGAAAACCCTCTAAAACTCTTGTCTATTACACTCAGACCTCCTCTCTTTCCCCTCCCCTCAGATTCCTAAAGGTCTGGGCTGTGGCGCTCTCCTCATGTGCCTTACCTCCAGGGCCTGTTTGGGGGCTGTTTTTTCCCAGGTGGAGTGATCCAGCCTCTTTTAGTTCCTATCACTTCTCAGCTCCAGGCCCAGCAGTAACAAGGAAAACCAACTTGGTAAGGAGAGAACACACTTTGAATTTAATATACATACGTACATATTTTAATCCTGGCACATACACACATAACCCTGAGCAAGTCATTGTTTTTCCCTGGCCCAAGAATCCTCGCCCTCCCCTTCTTCTTCTCTTTGTGCCTCTTCTCTCCCCTTTTCAGGTCACTTTATGTGAAGGCCCCACCACCTTCACTCAATACCTCACTCCAAATCAAGAACTGGGCCCTTTTTTCCCCTAAGAAGGAGATACTGTCTTCTGAGAATAATTTCTATCCTTGAGAACACCAGTCAGCACTTTATACAATTCAGGGGGAGAAAACCGAGAAATGACGAACACTTCAGACATCATTCATATTAAATACGCCCTTAACAGCATAGATTCTTTTTCTCAGCTCGCCTTAAGCCTAACCTTATTCTCAGTCTCCATGGAAAGTCTGGCCTTCACACCTTCTCTATTTGTCACAATAAAAGGCCAAGGATTTCTCTAATATTCCCAATATACAGGTTTTCTGAGACCCACTCAGTCCCTGAAGGTTTATTTTGTTTCATTTTTTAAAAACTTGGGCTAATGAGGCATGTGGCTGGCTCAGTCAGTGGAGTCTGTGACTCTTGATCTCGGGGTTGTGAGTTCAAGCCCCATGTTGGTTGTAGAGATTACTTAAAAATAAAAAAAAATCTTTATAATAATAAAAATTTAAAAAATAAACTAAAAATAAAAAAGCATGGGCTATTGATCAAAACTTTGGGGGATGAGGGACAGAGGGACAGGAAAGGGAGGGACTCTGTCGCAAACAGTTCTTTTTAGTTATGCATATGTTGGAAACATCTTTGTTTACAAAAAGCAGTCTCTGGTCAATTTTTGCCCTTTCTGTTTAGAAGTAATAGCCCAACTTATATGGCACGAGAGTCCTTGGTCTCTCACCATTAGGCCTTGGTATTCATAGCTTTGGCCACTTTCAACAAGATTCCCACTTCACTGTTAAATACCTGTTCTTACCTTGGAGCTTTACAGGTTGGTAAAATTGTTTGAGGTTCATAAGAGTGTGTTAGAAGCATCCCTGCATTTACAGGTCAACAAATTGAATTAGTATGAATTTGAGCCCCATACAGATGCTGAGCAGACCTAATGAACATTTCCTTCATGAAAGAAAAAAAAATCAAACAATTATTTTCACATTTCCTACTATTTACTTTGTAAAGTATCCCTGCAAATCACCAAATTGCCAAAATGTTTTTAAACCCAGAGAGAAGGGCTTAGAATTTTAAATAAGGTGGTCAAGGAAGGCCTTGCAGAAAAGGTGACATTTGAGTAAATACTTGAAGTGAGAAAGAGAGCCATGTAGGAATGCTGGGGAAAAGCATCCAAAGCAAAAGGAACAGCAATGTACAGGTCTGAGATAGGAATGTGCCTGTGGTGTTCAAAAGCCAACGAAGTGGCCAGAAGGCTGGAGTGGAAAAGGAGGCAGAGAGATGTTGGGGGTGGAGGATAGAGGCAGATCACATAAAGAGTTATTGCAAATTAGTTTCCCTTGACATTTGCTTCAGGTAAGACTGGAAGCCATTGGAGGATTTTAAACAGAAAAATGGTGTCATGTGAATTGTGTTTTAATAGCATGACCTGAATGCTATGTTGAGAGTAAGCTGAAAGAGGGCAAGAACAGAGAAAAGTTAGAACCCTGTTGTGATAAACCAGGTGAAAAATTATGGTGATTTTGATCAGGATAGAAACAATTAAGAGAGGGTTAGATTCTGGATGAATTTTTTACCTAACTTTTTTGAGAGGTAATTTATACAGGAAGAAATATATCCATTTAAGTGTGCATTTCTATATATTTTGACCAATTTGTGTAAACATTACCACAATCAAGATATAGAAATTTCATCACTTCAAAAAAGTTTCCTTGTGTCCCTTTGAAGTCAAAGTGTCCCACCTTCACACCAAGAAACCACCAACCTGCCTTCTGTCACTATACATTGGATTTCTTTTCTAGTTTCACATAAATTAGAACAATACCTTATTTTCTTTTTTGTGTCTGGCTTCTTTCACTCAGCTTGTTTTAGAAGTTTACTTGTGTTTATGCACATATCAGTAGTTCATTCTTTTTTATTGCCAAGTAGTAGTCCATTATTTGGATAAAGCCCAGTTTATTCAACACTGTTAATAGACGTCTGTGTTATTTCCAGCTTTGGTTTATAATGCATAAAGCTGCTATACATACTTATGTACAAGCCTTTGTGTTGTTTTTATTTCTCTTGAATAAATACCCAGGGATGTGATTGTCATAGTAAGTCAGTCATGGGTCATGGTAAGCATATAATTTTATAAAAAAACTGCCACAATGTTTTCTAAAGTGGTTGTATCATTTTACATTCTCACCAACAATGTGTGAGAGTTTGGTTGCTCTGTATCTTGGCCAATATTTATTGCCAGTCTTTAATTTTAGCCATTCTGAAGAATGTGTAGTATGTATGGTTTGGAAACATTTGCTGAACAAATCGATACTCCTCCCATCAAAAGGTGGAGGCTTATTCTCATCTCCTTGAATGTGAGCTGAATTTAGTGAGACTCCCTTTTCATTTTCATCTCTTATTTTGTAATTTATTTATTGAAATATAGTTCACATATATAAAATTCACCATTTTAAAGTGCACAATTAAGTGGATTTTAGTATATTCACGGTAATTCCAGATCATTTCTATCACATCTAAAAGAACCTCCATATCTATTAGCAGTCACTTCCATTTCCCCCTCTTCCTTCTGTACACCCCCTCCCCTCAATTGCCTCGCAGTCACTAATCTACTTTCTGTCTCTATGGATATGCCTATTCTGGAGATTTCATACATGGAATCATACGATATTTGGTCTTTTATGCCTGGCTTCTTTCATTAGCATAATGTTTTCACGATACACCCACATTTTAGCATGTGTTAGTATTTCCCTTGTTGTTATGGGTATTATTTTGTTGCATAGATATACCACATTTTGTTTATCCATTCATCAATTGGTGGATATTTGGGTTGCTTCTATGTTTTGGCTATTATGAATAGTGCTACTATGAAAATAAATGTGCAAATTTTTATGTGAACATGTTTTCAATTCTTCATTTTTGAGGAACTGCCAAACTGTTTTCCAAAGTGGCCATACCATTTACAATCCCACCAGTAATATATATGGGTTCCAACTTCTCCACATCCTTACCAACACATTACATGGTATTTTATTACAGCCATCTTAGTGGGTGTAAAGTGGTAGTTCACTGTGGTTTTGGTTTGCATTTCCCCAATGACTGAGGATGTTGACCATCTTTTCATGTGCCTATTGGTCACTTTAAAATCTTCTTTGGAGAAATGTCTATGCAAATTCTTTGTTTCCAAATTGGGTTATTTAAATAATAAAGTGTATGGGTTTTTATATATTCTGGATACTAGATCCTTATGAGATATATGATTTGCAAATATTTTCTCCCACTCTGTAGGTTGTCTTTTCACTTTCTTGATAGTGTCCTTTGATGCAAAAGCTTTTAATTCATTGAAGTCCAATTTATGCTTTTTTTTTCTTTTGTTGCTTATGTCTAAGAAACTGTCGCCTAATCCAATGTCACAAAGATTTAAACCTGTGTTTTTTTCTAAGAATTTTTGTTTTAGTTCTGATAACATTTAGGTTGTTAATCCATTTTGAGTTAATTTTTGTATATGGTGTGAGGCAGTGGTCCAAATTCATTCTTTTGCAAGAAGATACCTAATTGTCCCACTACTATTTGTTGAAAAGACTATTCTTTCCCCATTGAATGGTCTTGGCATGCATGTCAAGGGTGTAAGTTTTTTTTCCCCCAAACATATAAAATCATGCCATCTGCAAACAGAGACATTTTACTTTTTCCCCCCAGTATGAAGATCTTTATTTTTCTTCACTAATTACTCTGGCTAAAACCTCCAGTACAATCTTGAATAGAAGTTTTGAGAGCAAGTAAACATCCTTGTCTTGTTTATGATCTTCAGGGCAAAACTTTCAGTCTTTTCTGCATATATTCTGTATAATGGAATTTTCATAGATGTCTTCTATCAGATTGAGGAAGTTTTCTTATATTTCTTGTTTGTTGAATTTTTTTTATCATGAAAGGATGTATTATTTTTAGCTTTACTGAAGTATAATCATCACATAAAAATTGTATATATTCAAAGTGTACAACTTGATGTTTTGATGTAGGTACACTGTTAAATGATCACCACAAACTAATTAGCATATTCATCACCCTATCTACTTGCCATTTGTGTGTGTGTGTGTGTGTGTGTGTGTGGTGAGAACATCTAAAATTTATTCTATTAGCAAATTTCAAGTATATGGTACAGTACTGTTGACTGTAGTCACCATGCTATACATTAGAACTTTAGAACTCATTCATCTTACATTACCTGAACTTTGTACCGACATCTCCCCATTTCCCCCACCTCTGCCACTACTCTACCCTCTGGCAACCATGGTTCTATTCTCTGCTTCTAGGAGTTCAACAGTTTTAGATTTCACATATAAGGGTGAGATCATGCTGTATTTGTCTGTGTCTGGCTTATTTCACTTGACATAATGTCCTCCAAGTTCATCTATGCTATTGCAAATGACAAGATTTACTCTTTTTATTTTAAGGCTGAATAATCTTCGTGTGTGTGTGTGTGTGTGTGTGTGTGTGACATTTACTTTAACCATTTATCTGTTGAGAGACACATTTCCATATCATGGCTATTGTGAATAATGCTGCAATGAACATGGAATTGCAGATATTTTTGTGATACTGATTTCATTTCCTTTGGACATATACCCAGAAAATGAGTTGCTGAATCGTATGGTAGATCTATTTTTAATTTTTAAAGGAAACTCCACACTGTTTTCCATAATGGCTATACCAATTTACATTCCCACCAATAGTATACAAGGATTCCCTTTTCTCCACATCCTCGCCAACATTTGTTATCTCTTGTCTTTGGTAACAGCCATTCTAATCTCAGTGTGGTTTTGATTTGCACTTCCTGCTGATTAGGGATGTTGAGCATCTTTTCATGTATGTTCATATGTCTTCTTTTGATACCTGCCTATTCAGGTCCTTCACCCATTTTTTAAAGCTATTTTTTTGTTTCTGTTTTTTGTTTTCCATGAAGTTAGATGAGTTCTTCATTGAACCCTTATTAAACCCTTATCAGATACATGGTTTGCAAATACTTTCTCCTACTCTACAGGCTGCTTTTTCACTCTGTTGTTTTCTTTACTCTGCAGCATTTTAGTTAGATACAATCCCACTTGCCTATTTTGTTGTTGTTGCTGCCAGTGTTTTTGGTGTTCTGTACCCAAGATCAATGGCAAGAAGCATTTTACATATGTTATCTTCCAATAGTTTTATAGTTTCAGGCCTTACATTTAAAACTTTAATCCATTGAGTTGATTTTTGTATATGGTGTGAGATGTCCAATTCCATTCTTCTGCATGTGGATATTGTTTTTTCAACACCATTTATTGAAGAGTCCTTCCTTTCCCCATTGTGCATACTTGGCACCCTTGTTGAAGACTAGTTGACCATAAATGTGTGGACTTATTTCTTGGCTCTCTATTCTCTTCCAGTGGCCTATGTATCTGTTTTTATGCCAAAATCAAACTGTTCTGATTACTGTAGCTTTGTTATATATTATGAAATCAGGAGGTATTATACCTCCAACTTTGTTGTTCTTGCTTTTTCTGTATCTACTGAGATGATTTGGGTTTTATCTTTCATTCTATGTGTTGTATCACATTTATTGATTTGTTACATTGAACCATCCTCATATCCCAGGGATAAATCCCCCTTGATCATGGTGTGTAATCCTTTTAATGTGCTACTGAATTCAGTTTGCTAGATTTTGTTGAGCATTTTTGCATCTATATTCATTAGAGATATTGACCTATAATTTTTTTTAAAAGATTTTTTTATTTGACAGAGACAGCCAGCAAGAGAGGGAACACAAGCAGGGGGAGTGGGAGAGGAAGAAGCAGGCTCCCAGTGGAGGAGCCTGATGTGGGGCTCGATCCCAGAATGCCATGATCACGCCCTGAGCCAAAGGCAGACGCTTAACGACTGAGCCACCCAGGCACCCCTTGACGTATAATTTTCTTTTCTTGTGGTGTTTTTGTCTGGCTTTGATATCACTGTGATGCTGGCTTCATAAAATGATTTTGGAAGTGTCTCTTCTATTTTTTGAAAGAGTTTAAGAAGAATTGGTATTAATTCTTTGAATGTTTGTTAGAAATCACCTGTAAAGCCATCTGCTCCTGGAGTTTTCTTCTATGGTAGGTTTTTGGTTACTATTTCAATCTCCGTATTTGTTATTGGTCATTCAGGCTATTTTTTCTTGACCCAGGCTTGATAGGTTGTATGTTTCTAAGAATTAATCCATTGCTTCCAGAATATCCAACTTATTGACATATAATTGTTCATAACAGTCTCTTTTTACTTCTGAGACATCCACTGTGAGGTCTCCTCCTTTCATTTCTGGTGGTATTTGAGTCTTCTCTTTTTTTCTTACTCTAGCTAAGGGTTAATCTTTTTTCATCCCTTCACTTGAAGCTTATGTGTGTCCTAAAGTGAGTTTCTTGTAAACAACATGAAGTTAGATTTAGGGTTTTTATTCATTTAGTCACTTGATGTCTTTTGGTTGGAAGTTTAACCCATTTACATTTTAAGTAATTATTGATAGAGGACTTACTTTTGCCATTTTGTTAACTGTTCTGTCTTGTAGTTCTTTTATCCTTTTTCTCTTGCTGTCTTTGTGTTTTTTCTTTTCTTTTTGTGTAACTTCTATAGGTATCTTCTTCGTAGTTACCATGGGGTTTACATAAAATATATTTATAATAGTCTATTTTAAGCTCATCACTTCATTTGCATATAAAAACGTTTACCTCTCCCCCTCCACACTATATACTCTTCTTGTCACAATTTACATATATTTATATTATATAGAAGGATGCTGGATTTTGCCAAATGCTCTTTTCCGCATCTATTGAAATGATGATGGGTTTTTCTCCTTTATTCTATTAATATAGTGTAATACATAGATTTTCAAATTTTGAAACAACTTTCCATTCTTGAGATAAATTCCAATTGGTCATGGAGTATAATACTTTTCTGTGCTGCTGATTAGTTTTGCAAGTATTTTGTTGATTTTTGCATTTATATTCATAAGAGATTTGGTCTATAGTTTTCCTTTCTAATGGTGTTTTTGGTCTTGGTTTCAGCGTAACACTGGGCTCATAGAATGAGTTCTGTTACGTTCTCTCCTATTCTACTGTTTGGAAGAGTTTTGAGGATTGATACTAGTCCTTTAAATGTTCAGAAGAATACACCAGTGAAGCTGTCTAGTCCTGGGCTTTGTATTAGAAGTTGTTGTTGTTGTTGTTCGTTTTTAACTACTAACCCAATCTCTTTTCTTGTATAGGTCTATTCAAGTGTTCTATTTCTTTTGAATCAGTTTTAGTTGTTTCTAGGAATTTATCTATTTCATTTAGTTATCTAATTGGTTGGCATGTAATTGCCAATATTATCCCCCCTATAATCCTTTGTTATTTCTGTAAGGTCAGTAGTAATGACTATTTCTGATTTTAGTAATCCGAGCCTTTTTTTCTTCATCTATGTAGTTTTGTCAAGTTTGCTGACTTTTGTCAAAGATGTAACTTTTTTAGTTATGTTGATGTTCTCTATTGTATTTCTATCATCTATTCTATTATCTTCATTATTTCCTTCCTTATGCCTGTTTTGGGTTTAGTTTTCTTTTTCTAGTTTCTTATTTTATTTGACAGAGAGAGAGAGAGAGAGAGCACGTGCACACACAAGCAGGGGGAGCAGGAGAGGCAGAAGCAAGGACTCCCCACTGAGCAGGGAGCTTGATGTGGGGCTCAATCCTAGGACCCTGAGATCATGACCTGAGCCAAAGGCAGATGCTTAACTGACTGAGCCACCTAGGCACCCCCCCTTTTTCTAGTTTCTTAAGATAGGTTAGGTTATTGATTTTAGATCTTTTCTAATGTAAGCATGTATAGCTTTATGTTTACTTCCCCCCCCCCCATATATACATGTAAACTTTACATCCAGTGTGGGGCTTGAACTCATGACCCTGAGATAAAGAGTCACGTGTTCTACTGACTGAGCCAGCTAGGTGCCCCTGTGTATTCACCTCTTGGTACTTACTGCTTTTTGTGCATCCCTTAAATTTTTTATACTGTGGTTTCATTTCTGTTTATCTCAAAGTATTTTATTTCCCTTACAATTTTGTGTTTGACCCACTGATTATTTAGAAATGTGTTTATTTCCACATATTTGTGAATTTCCCAATTTTCCTTCTATTACTGATTTCTACTGAATCTTTGATTCATTCTTCTAGCTCAAATCTGTTGAGACATCCAAGTGCATTTTTAATTTATTATACTTTTCAACTTCAAAACTTCCGTTTACTTACCATTTCTATGTATTAATAGTCTATTTGTGAGACATCATTGATACTTTTCTTTAGTTCTCTAAATGGGATTTCCTTTGAACATATTTTTTAAAGATTTTATTTGACAGAGAGAGAGAGCGAGCAGCAGAGGTAGATGGAGAAGCAGACACCCCACTGAGCAAGGAGCCTGATGTGGGACTCGATCCCAGGACTGAGCTCATGACCTGAGCTGAAGGCAGATGCTTAACTGACGGGAGTCCCCCAGGGACTCTTACTTTGAACATATTTAAAGTAGTTGAATTGAGGTTTTTGTCTACAAAGTCTAATACTTAGGCTTTTTCTGGACACCTCCTATTGGTTAAAAAATTTTTTTTTTGATGAGTCATACTTTGTTTCATGGCATACCTCATTATTCGTTTTTAGAAAACTGGATATATTGACTATTATAATGTGGCAAGTCTGGAAATTAGTTTCTCTCCTTAGGGTCTGTTTTAGTGACTTTTCTGAACTAATCCCATAAAACTATATCCTTTCTTATGTGAGGCCACTGCAGTTTCTGCTTTGTTGACTTAGTGGTCAGCTAATAATTGCATCGAGATTTCCTTAAATGCCTGGAACCCACAGAATATTGACTTTTGCCAAGGGGCTTTGAATGTGTATTGAGGCATACTTACAGCACAACATCAGGCAGTTTACAACTCTGCGTTAGCTTTCTTTCTGTTTGTGCAGAGCCTCAAGGTCAACCAGAGGTGATAGCTTAGGGCCTTCTTGGGTCTTCCTGAGCATGCACACAGCACTGTGCATGTGGGTGGCCTTCTAGATTTCTATGTCAAGAGCTTTTCTAAGCCCTTATGGACACTGCATTTCCCAGTCTTTTCTTCCAAGCTTTTTCATCAAGATATTATTTGCCCCAACTGTTACCACCCCTTGCAGCAGCAACTAAAATGTCTCCCTGTAAATATTTCAACAAACACCATCTGTGTAGCAGCTGTAGCACTGGATGAGGTCTGAGTCAGGTAATATAGGTAAAGCTTCTGTTTTTCCACAAAGCCACCAGACAGTTCAAATAATGACAATTCTTTGTGAATGGAGTCCACTCTGCTCCCCAAGGTACCTAGAAGGCAGGCTGTTATTTTCAGGCTACTGCTAAGTTGCAGAGTAAGAAAAGGTGACACTGTTTCCACCCAGCTTTTTCTTGAGACACTTATTCTTGGAATGAGTGATAAATGGTGACAGTCACCATTTTGGAAGAATGCCCAGAACATATGGAGGGGCTACATAATGATTTCAAGACAACAGCCCAGCCAAAGTCCAAGCTGACAGCTAGTATTAAACACCAGACATACGAGTGAATGAGTTTTCAGCAGATTTGCCACTGAGCAGCCCTAGTTAACAGTAACTAGGAGACGACTGAGTATTCCCCTACTGAGCCCTGCTCAAATTGCAGTTTCAAGGCTAAAAACAATGTTACTGTTTTATCATTTATTTAATAAAAATTGTATATATTTAAGGTGTAAAACTTGGTGTTTTGACATACACATACATAGTGACATGATTACTAGAGTCAAGGGAAAAAACATATCCATCTCTATATATAATTACTCTTTGGTGGTCAGAGCACCTGAAATCTATTTTCTGAGCAAATTTCCAGTATTCAATACAGTATTACTAGCTATAGTCATCATGTTGTACATTAGCTTTCCAGACTTGTTGATCCTATAGGACTGCAATTCCTTTGACTAACACCTCCCCATTTTCCCCACTTGGTAACCACCATTCCACTTTCTACTATGTATCCAATTTTTTTTAGGCTCCACATGTAATAAGATCATGCAGTATTTTTCTTTCTTCGTCTGGCTTATTCCACTTGGCATAATGTCCTCCAGGTTCATCCGTGTTGTTGCAAATGGCAGGATCTCCTTTTTAAGGTTAGATGATATTCCATTCTTATTATAATGGATGACATCCATTATATTATAAAGTATTTTATATACATATAAAATGTATATATTAATATATACACACATATATAATAAGATCTGTTAGCAAACACAGAAAGCTGGTCTCAAATGACCCAGAAACCATGGATGAGAAGTGGCAGGAATAACACGTCGGTGGTTCTCTTCAGAGTTCATATCCCACTTGTGCCCAGGAGGTGGGCCAGGGCAAGGCTGGCACAGCCAGGCCCAAATGCTTGCTTGAAGACCCCCATTGACTCTCTTGCTATAGGGTGGTGGAGGACCTGTGAATAACAACACAGGTCAAAGTTACATTGTGGGTGGGAGACTCCGAAGCTGGGGAAGTTTTGCACGGTCACTGCAAAAAGACTGGCTAATACTCACCAGCATGTGACTGTTGTTGATCTTTTTTAAAGTTACCGTCCTGCAGATTCTTAAAAATGAAAAACACTGCTTGGTGTTACATTCCTTTGGAGCTAATAGAAAATGTCTGCTTAACTAGCTTACTTTCTTTCCAAAAAAACCTTGCAAATGTATAGTTTTCTCAAATCTTCCCCAAGTATATGGAGAGTATTTTGGATTAAAAGTCCATAGGTATTTGAGGTTAGGGAGTTCACTATAGCATTAAAACAAAAACAAAACTTTTTCTGGATTATTGTTTTTCTAGTTCCCTACTATTAGAAGCCATGGGATAGTTTAGTGTGCTTTTTTCATGTATTTTACAAATTTACCTTGTTTCCAATAGTTTATAGTTTTATTAAGTTGAACCACACCCATGACCATTTTTGTAGGTCAAAAATGGCTGAATATCAGCAATTTCGCATGGTTCCACCTAATTATATTATGAACAAGAATTAGATAAATGGATTGGTACTTGGTGGAAACACCCAATTTACTTCTGTATTTCTACTTACCTTCTGATGTTTTCCCTCTGGTCCACCCCAGCTTAATATTTATTAAGATCTCCCTCTTCTCTTCTTTACCCTATGTAACTTATTTCAATCTCTCCCAAAATACAACTTATAAATGATAGTTTCAGAAATATCACGCTACCACTAATTTTTTCCTTAATATCAGAGGAGAATAAAAATGTGATGTTAAGTCAAATGGTCAGGAGGACCTCTGTATGTTTTTTCATTTCTTCCTTGGGCACAGACTGTGATGTTGTGTTAGTGTGCCTTAGTGTATTGACTAAGACATGCTTAGTCTTGGTCGATGCTTCATGCTTCTTCCTTTTTCCTGTCCCTTTCTACTCTGTCACTCTGTCAGTGACATGTTATGTCAGCCCTGTCAGAACCAGCCAATGAATCTGATTCATCAGCCAACAGCAATGCAGAAGAGCTGTGCTAACTCACAGTAATTAAGATTGGGGTCACATTGTCATTAACTGTTACTGTCAGGAAAAAATTCAGTGAAGAAGTAAATCCTGAGAATGACCTGAGATATGAGGTATAAAAAATTCATTGAATTATTGATGTATTCATCAACTATGATTATTATTTACATTAAGCAATTGGCCAAAAAAAGAAACCACCAAACAATCTAACAAAAATTTTATTAGGAACATGGTGATGACCTATTTGAGTTTAAATTTTCTCCCAGTGATAAAATAAAAATTTCATATAGTCTAAATATGAGTGAGAATTTTCTAAACCCTAACCAGCTTAAGTCAAATACTAATGGACTGGTCTTAATTCATTTTGACAGACTCCACAATGGCTCACCACAGAAAGCACCTATCCCCTACTTACTGAATAAATACATATTAATTATTGGCAAGGGCTCTGAGACTAGATAGTGACATTTCATATTACCAATGTTATTCAGTATTGTGTAATGGGGAGGACATCCATATGAAAGTTCACTGTAAATAGCAATATATAAGTGTTATCCTGAACATTATCAGTTTAGAATGAATATTAACCATACCATGATTGGAATGCCTGTGTTCTAAGAATACATTTGCTTTCTCTCTGAAGGTTCAGGAGGGTTTCTGCCAAATGTTTTGTCTTTTAAATACAAAGAGCAGGACTTCTTAAGTAAATGTTAAAGCAACTACATTTTCCAGTCCCTACCCAAGATTTGTTTTATGGTCAGGAACCTGAAGCATTTAGGAATTCTGGCACTGGTGAAGTTAATGCCATTTTGTTTTACAAAAAGTCTTTTACAGAGAGACTGAAGATATGAGATAAAATGTATTCTGGGGTTACAAAAATAGGTGCAGGTCTGGGAATGAAGAAAGGAGGTAGTGGCCATGAACTGATACGCTAACATAATAGTTCTACTCTTTCCAAAAATAAGCAAATAGAGAAATTCTTGAACTGCTACGAAATGTATTTCCAGCCAGGCTTTTACTTAATGGTAAACACTATTTCTCAGTGCATTAACAGTCTTTTTAACAATAAAAATACTATAAACATGCCTCCAAACGATTTTTCCATTCTGAAGGTTGTGCTAATGCATCTAAGAACCAGTTCTGTTGACCTATAAGCACTTCATTTGCTGTTTATAGCAACAGAACATATAAAGGATTGGGTGATATTACTACAAAGACCAGTATCATGGGGAATCTTCTGTTATAAAGTCTTCAGTAAGATTTAAAAATCACAGCTCTCAGATGGAGACGCCATGTTTGTTAGGCATGCTCTTAGACCATTTGTCACAAGGTGGGAGTGAGAAGTTCTACTTCACAATGACAATGGTGGCTGTCATTCAATGACACAGAATGAGGTTTCTGAACTTTGGTGTTTCATGGTATACCTGATATAGTACCTCTCATGTGCAAGAGGCTCATGTGCACCTCCTCTTCCCAACTCTACTTCAATGATGTCATTTTATTAGCTTGCAACTGGCCATGGTGGTGGTATTTACATCACAGAAATCGGCAAATGCTACAAATCAGACACCTGCTTACCACCCTCCACTTCCACTCCTCCACCCCCAACAACACACAGCCCTTGCCTGGAACACCAGATATTAAAACATTTACCAGCAAACCACCGCATTGAACCAAATCTTCTTGAACATATTATTCTTACAGTGAATCTATGATTTTACAGATACAAGAGAATGTGGCTTTTAACAGGCTGTTTGAAT
The DNA here is from genome assembly GCF_023065955.2 of Ursus arctos. Taxonomy (NCBI): domain Eukaryota; kingdom Metazoa; phylum Chordata; class Mammalia; order Carnivora; family Ursidae; genus Ursus; species Ursus arctos. The sequence goes on along the minus strand of NW_026622786.1, from coordinate 31,108,707 downwards.
GAAGTTGAAAAATTCCAATCTAAAATCCTATCGATATCTTCCTGTATCTATACCAGCATAAACAGACAGTTCAATCTCAGTCAGACATCCTAGTTCTCAGAATTCTAGTTCCCCAGGATCCAAGCCCACAGTGTAATATACCGGGCATTCATCTAATACCCTAGCGTTCTCAGAGCCTTTAAGACAGCCTGAATCTTCTGGAAGTCAAACTCTGTACTATGAAAAACACTGACAGTGTGTAAAAAATATTCCACTGATGCCAAATGTTTGTTTGAAAATTTGTCCAGGAAACGGCTGTTCCAGAAACTGTATACCAATGAGAATCGGACTCAATTCAAAACTATGTCAACTGACAATGCTACAGATGAAGACTTCTTTGCTTTCCAAAAGCAGAACATTTCCAGAGAGTTTAATTAGCTAAATGCTGTCATTATGTTGATCTATACATGTGTCTCTCAGAGTTTTTTTTAATTTAAAAAAGTTTTTTAAAAATATTTTATTTATTTATTTGACAGAGAGCGCGAGCGAGAGTGCACAAGCAGGGGAAGTGGCAGGCAGAGGGAGAGGGAGAAGCATGCTCCCTACTGAGCAGAGAGCCCAATGGGGGACTTGATCCCAGGACCCTGGGATTGTGACTTGAGCCGAAGGCACTTGCTTAACCAACTGAGCCACCCAGGTACCCTCTCTCTCTCATTTTTGTGGTTCTATATTTCCACGCTTCTTTCTTGTGTTATTGGGTGTTTGGGCTAATTACTCCCCAACTCAAAGACCTTCTAATTCTTGTGTAATTATTCACATCTCTTATTGCAGGGCTACCTATGTAAGTCACAGACAGACTCAAGTGTCTTGAGTGATAGTAATGACTTCCTAAAAGACATCCATAGAATAAAATTCACTCAGTAATGCACTTCAATCCACAATATTCTTTCTCATTCTTTATCCAAATCCTTCACACTAAAGAGTATGCCCATTTCTTATTGTTTGGAACTCAGGGGAGAAAGAGAACAGCTGGTCCTCATCTTCCATATAATGACCCTTAATTTTCAGGTGGAGCATACATTCAAGACAGAAGCTTAGGGCCTGGTATTAGACTGGCTGAATAGGTTCTATTCTTAAAAAATGTTAAAACTGCTATTATCCAGCCTACTGCTTTAATTTTTAAATGAGTTTATAAATTAAGATATCTTCCCCCTATACTAGCTTCAGCAGTTTTGCAGGTTGGCAGGTCCACTTGACTGGACATCTGACAATCTCAGCATTACGATGCTCTCTTGCAGTCTTCATTCATTTCACTACCCTACATCATAGTGACTCCATTATCAAGTCTCCATAATAATTCAAGTTAATTCTTGAAACTTGAGAAAATGTTATCAATGCTATAAGCCCTAAAGTAGTCCAGGTTAACCAGGCTTTCCCAAGAATTTCGTATCATTTCTTACCTTATTAGTCAGTGACATGCTCCATTTTTACTTTTTTAAAATTTTCTTTCTTTATTTTAGGGGGGCAGGAAGAGAGGGAGAGAGAATCCTGAGCAGACTCCATGCTGAGCCTGGAGCCTGACATGGGCTTGATCCCATGATCCTGAGATCACAACCTGAGCAACCCAGAGTCAACTGCTTAACTGACTGCACCACCCAGGCACCCTTTACTCTACTTTCTCATTAACAGTTCACATGAAATTTAGCATTAGCATTTATGAATATTTCTTCCATCTTGTATCATTTTAAACTTTTAAAAAAGTTTTTATTTAAATTCCAGTTAATTGGGGCACCTGGGTGGTTCAGTTGGTTAAGCGTCTGCCTTTGACTTGGGTCATGATCCCGGGGTCCTGGGATCGAGCCCCAAGTCAGGCTTCCTGCTCAGCGGGGAGCCTGCTTCTTCCTCTCCCTCTGCCCCTCCCCCTGTTCATGCTCTCTCTTGCTATCTCTCTCTCTCAAATAAATAAAATCTTTAAAAAAATAAATTCTAGTTAATTACTATACAGTGTAGTATTAGTTTCAGGTGTACAATATAGGGATTCAACACTTCCATACTTGTTCTTCTCATTTATAAAGAGACTATTTCCTTCCTCTTTGAGTTTTCTGTGTCTAAAGAATGATATTTCCGTTTCCTTTTACTTCTATTAATTGCGGCTCAGTTCTTGCCTAAGGTTTTCCAACAAAGCATTATAGTTTTATATAACTTGAAGAAAAATGGTTATTTTAAATTTTATCCCTATTTCCACAAACTTCTTTAGCATTTATCTTTATCAGATTACCACAGACCATCAAAATTCTTCAGTATTAACTTGGGGTGCTTTTCAAACAGAGAAGAGGCTACAAAATAGTATCCTTCCCTCCTAAAAGCCAATAAAATATTTAACACTCTGAGGAATGCCAAAAATGTACTAAAAGGAAAAACACTTTCCATTTAGGCACATCATACTGTTCCTTCTGAAGTGTAAAATAATTCTTAAGTACTACAGAGTAAAAGAAGCCGAGCAGCCTCTATCTTAGAGATAGGAAATACTGGATATGATTGTCTTTACCCTGGAACATGCCTGAAATCACAGTTTAAGGTATAAACTAAAAAATCAGAACCTCAGAAATGTCTCTTGAGTACAGCTCATCTGGCACGCTGCCCTGAAGGTTGTAACAGAGAACAGAAACTCTGATTTCTGGAACTCTGCTCAAACTCTTCTGTTTGGAAGGTCAGACTGTCTAGTCACAAACAGTTTAGTTCTTTTTTACTTCTATATTTTAACCACATAAAGAATGAATTTTTAAATTTAAAGCACATCTAATTCGCTTCTCAATTTAAGCTGAAATTTACGTTATTTCTTGAAGTTGTGGTTGTGACAATGAAAACAAAACCAGTAAATGTTTATAGGCCTCCCCTGAAGACTGTTGTTTTAATAATTTCTACAACACAGTTTATAGAATATAAAATTAGGGTCATATTCAGCCTTTGTTATGAGAAGAGGATGTGCTCATGTTTAAGCAAATTTGGTGCATCCCACTGGGTTATGTGTCATTCAGTGAGATGTGCTCCCTGAGTCAGGGGCCAGATGGCGGATGCAGAAGTCTTTTGCTAGGATACATCTCTATAGAGGATGATGTCGCATTGGACTTGGTGACCAGGCTGACACTGAATGCAACTCAGTCACGGTATTTAAATCACATTAAGACACTCTTTTATTTATGGCTCTCCTTGTGATTTTGTCTGGCTTTATGTTTGATTGTTAGCCTCCATGTGGCAATATGATATGATATCAGTTCTGCCTTTTCTTTGCCAAAATGAACTGTACAACCTTCTCTAAGGTACAGAGGTTCTGGAAAAAAATTTGTTACATAAACCCATTTTAATTAAGCATAAACTTAATTATAAAAGGACACCTCATTCTATATACTGTTTTTCATATTCTTGATACTGTTCAGTCTATTTTATTAGTATGAGCACTGACACTTGCTGTTGTAATTACAGAATTTTAGAGGTAGAAGGACGAGAGATCATATAGTCCACTTCCTACTGATAAGGAAACTAAAGTCAATATGAATTCAGTCTTATGTTTGGCTGAAGTACGGAACAACCAAGACCTAAAAATCAAGTTACAATACTTGCTTTAGTATTCTTTCCATTACTCCCAACTTTCTTCCCCTAATAGCCACTAAACTTCAAAATGCTTTTATCATCATCATCCCCATCCTTGTCCACCTCCTCCTCATCATTTCACCGTCATAACTGACCACAATGAGAAATACTACCCATTTCCTTTCTTCTTTTTTTTAAAAATATTTTATTTTTATTTATTCGACAGAGATAGAGACAGCCAGCGAGAGAGGGAACACAAGCAGGGGGAGTGGGAGAGGAAGAAGCAGGCTCCCAGCGGAGGAGCCTGATGTGGGGCTCGATCCCAGAACGCAGGGATCACGCCCTGAGCCGAAGGCAGATGCTTAACTGCTGTGCCACCCAGGCGCCCCTTCTTTTTTTAACCATAGAAAAAGGTCTTCTATCTGCAGAATTTTCTTCTTTCTTACGGTCAAGGAAAAAAAAGTTGTATTTATTCAATTAAAAAAAAAATCAACTGAAGTTGTATTTGTCTTTTGGGTATTTCTGACAGTTAGTACCAGAGAAAGAAGCTGTGTGAAAATCAGTGGCAAAGATGGAGAAAACAGAGGTACTCTTGAATCAGAAGTCCTCTTCCTTCCTGTATGAGTTTTAACACATTTTTTTCCTGGAACACCTCCCTAAGTCCATATAAAGAAACAAAGATTTTCATTTTTGTTTTTCTCCTGGTTGGCTCTTTAATAAGCATACCCACTGGGTTGAGTCTGAAACAGCTCTAAACCAAAATCTGTTTCCTAATACTCTCTAGTGCTAGTTCTACTCTCTGATCTCTACTTTCAGAAATTAGACTCTCTGACCTGCTCAGCCTTGTCACACCTCTCATGTTCTCTACAGCTCCCGCTCAATACATAATCCCTCTGGAGTATTACATATTATAAATATGATTTTGTCCTCAGGCACACTATTGGCATTAACCTGAAGGACCTGATATAAGGACTAGTGTTTATATTGAACACACATAAAAGGTCTTTTCCAGCAGTAGGAAGTGGCAACATCCAACACAGGTACAATTGGATATATTGCAGTAAAACCTTGGGTTTTTAGATTGTTAAATTATATTCCTCGTCTTCACAATCCTTGATAATATTGCTTTTCTTTAAACCATTTATATGAAAATAGTTTATTTACTAAAAGTAATTAGACCAAATCCCTAAGGCAGATAGATGTCGAGTAAAAGCGATCAACTCACCCAAAAGCATATAGGATTTAAAACTCTTAAGCCCATGGAGCACTGCGTGTTATACACAAACAATGTAATCATGGAACACACTACATCAAAAACTAAGGATGTACTGTATGGTGACTAACATAATAAAAAATTTAAAAAAACCAAATAAAACTCAAGCCAAATCTCTATCAAGTTATATACATTTTTTAGAACTGAAGAGATAACTGGTTCAGATATTAGTCTTAAAGGGCCAATGGAGTTTGTTCATCAAGTTTAGGCTAGTTTGGCAAAATTATTCAGCTTTATGTTTTCTGAGAAATAAAACTTCCACAGTGAAAAGTTACATGAGAGAAAGAGTCTTTCGCTCATAATCACTTGGGAAATGTTTAGAACTTCATTTTGCCATGGTTGTTTATAGGTCAATTCTTTTTTATTCTCTTTTAGTGATTTCATATTAACATCAGTTCCTTTGAACAGATTAGACCATTCACTGTGAATAAAATTTTAGCATTTTTGCAAGCTAAATGTAACTAAAACATGTGGCTACAGGAAGGCAGAACTATATACTACATACATTACAATGGAGTAGAGAGGGTAGGTGTGAGGGGCAACAACATAGCTGGGAAAAGTTTGCCTGTTCTTTACAGTGAGAGATTTAAACTATTTCTGACATGAGGATAACTTTCAAAAGGGAACCAAAAAAACCAACCAAAGAAAAATGAAATAAGAAACATCACTCTTCTTTGGGATGGTGGTTGACTCAACAACCTCCTTCAACCAGAAAACGGAAAAGCCAATCACAGAAATTCCTTCTCTTTGCCAGCAATTGTTTAGGAAAGGGCACATGACCCCTGCCAATGAGAATGACATTAGGAGTTAGTCAGCTGATGTTTCCTTGTTCTTAAAACTTAAAAACTGATTTTGGGGATTTACTATTTGAAATTTTCTAAATCAGTAGTTATTTTAAAAATACACTAAATGTTCAAGTGAATTCCTCTCTTCCTAAAGATGATATAAAAAAGAAGTGACAAATTAATAATGGATTAATTCTTTGAGTAAGAAGTTCTCTAGGAATGTCGGATTGGGTTTAAAAAAAAAAAAACTCCAATTGATGAGTTTAACATCATGTCATTAGATTTCTTCCTCCTCTTTGATAAATAGTGAAAAGTCCCTGATTTTTTTTTTCCATTTGCCATCTATTAACACCACAGATGCCAAAGTAGCAACTGCAGAGGGGGCAATGCAGACAAAGAAACTGTGTTTATTACTAATCTGATTCAGCTCAGGGATTTTTGTCTCTTAACTAGAGATCAGGATTAGAAAAGTCTTTCCATAACTCCTTTTCCCTGGCCCCAGTCTGGTTCCTGTTTGGCACACTATGAGCATGACCTTGTACCAAAGAGAGAGGCAGCCTTGAGACCCTTACCAAGAACTCACAGAAAAGGAGGCAAATGCAAAGCACAAGGAAGCCAAGAAAACTAACGTCAAAAGGTTAGATGAGAGAAAGAGTCTTTCGCTTAAAAGAAATCACTTTTTTTAATTAAAGATTTTTATTTATTTGACAGAGAGAGAGCGCGCGCACAAGTAGGCAGAGCAGCAGGCAGAGGGAGAGGGAGAAGCAGACTCCCTGCTGAGCAGAGAGCCCGATGTGGAGCTCCACTCCAAGTGTCCTGGGATCATGACCTAAGCCGAAGGCAGACACTTAAGCGACTGAGCCACCTGGGTGCCCCAGAAGAAATCACTTTTAAGCTTCTGGTTACATGAAAAGCTCCACTTTACGATACCATGGCTTTGCAAACAGAACCTATTACACTACTGCTCATGAGGAATGAGGCTTGGGGTAGGGTATACTCACTTTTGGAAATTGGGAGTGTGCTGCTAAACTGAGACTTAGAACATTTTGCTTTGGGCTACTACAGGCTCTGACGACAGACTGCCTGGATTTTAATTCCAGCTTCACTATTTGCCAGTGAGTAGTTGGGAAAATAAGTTCTTCATGCCTTTTTCTCATTGTAAAAATTGGTATTTACTTCATTGGATTGCTATGAGAACAAAATAAGATTAATATATGTAAAATATTTGGAACTGTGCTTGGCACATAGGAAGTGCTTAATAAATATTTACTGTTATCATGATCATTATATATAGCTTTGATAGGAGTTTTTCTTTAAAAAGGAAAAAGCAATGGATCGTAGCTGGAGAGGATAGTGGAGGCCAAATATGGGAGGAAAAAAGCATAAGCATGGACAGCTGGTTTAGCTGGAGTTGAGATTTTGTCAAGAGAGTACACAAAGTGGGAGAGGGACAAGGGATGAGTGATTACAACAGTGTGATCTTGATGAAGGACCAATGGATATAATTTTCATAAGAGAGCAAGGGAGAAAGGAGGCTTGGAGAGGCTAAGATAATAAAAAATGATATAAGGTCACTGGATTGTAGGCCCTGGTGGGGTTGAAGAATTACTGAAATCAGGGTATAAAAGAGAATAAAACTGGAATACCAGAAATGTTAATTCTGAGTAGGAATACTAAAACTGAGAAAAAAGATGGAGCTGTAATTATGGATACACACAAGGTTTAGGACATGATTATCAGAGAACTAAAATAGAGTGAAGAATAAATTTGCTAGAAAAATCTTATCATTTTGTATGCCTTACAATGGCATAGAAGCCCAATATGATCCAGCTCTGTTATTTCTGACTTTTTCTCCTCCTTTGTTCCTGGCTTTTCTCCAGCCATAATGAAGGTCTTGCTGTTCCTTCAGCACACCAAGCATGCTCTTTCAGTCTCTGTGCTTGTTCCCTCATTATACTTTCCTCCAAGATAATTACATAACTAGCCCCCTCACCTTCTTTGGCAATTTTCTCTAATGTTGCTTTCTCATGGACACTGAAATCTTCAAGATTTAGAACATGGGTAGTGTTGCAGAGACAGACCAGAAGCTAAAAATCTTCGAGGCTGTGGCATCCGGGGGAACTGTTAGATGGCTGCAATGAGCATGAGGAGTGAGTAGTCTAATAGTACGAGCTTCAAAGCTGAGGATTTTAGGGAGGGCAGAGGGAGGAGTCCAGAAGAAGCAATGAAGAACAAATAGGATCAGACCTTTCTTTCCTTTGAAAAGTTAAGTAAAATATGGAATTTATTAAGGATACTGGTAGATCTTACATAAAGTTAGCCCTAACTGAATCTGTTTGCCGCTAACTGCACATACTACATTTTGGCATGTGTTTTTAGGCAATTCAGAGCATCGTCATGAAAATAAAATAAAATTTACTGTTGTGCCAGTATTACTGTTTAGAACCCTGTGATTTTAGCAGTAATTACGTGAGGAATTAACTTCCTTTTAAACTGTGTGGGCCCAAAACCACATAGCAGACTACCTACTCTACTAGAGTTCCTAATCATCAATTCAAACAGCCATGTTAGCTTTAGATTTAAGGACATTTGCCTCCTGTATCAAAATAGGAAATACAGCAGTAGCAGATATCTAATAGAGAAAATGGACCTTTAAAGTTATATATAAGAGAACATACTATCTTCTCAGTGAATTGCCTTAAGTCCTTATTGTATTGGCCTTCTGGGTGAGAAGAGGTCTCATAAGCTATGATCTATAATATTTGGACCTCAAAGGGCTTAAATATACTATGTAAAATGATAGCAGGGGTTTTGGGAAACCACATTCACATAATATTTTTCACCTTTGGTAAATGTTTTGGTTCTGAAACGGCACCAAAATACACATTTCAAATTAGTAGCTCGGTCACTTTGAGGAAAGAAAAATGAGCAACAATAAATGTCATCTTCTAAAAACAAAAAATTAAAAAGCAGAATATATTATTTAAATCACAGGGTAATTTACTCGTTTTAATCATCTGTTGGGGTGCCTGGCTGGTTTAATGGTAGAGCATGCGACTCCTGATCTCAGGGGGTTGTGGGTTTGTGCCGCATGCTGGGCATAGAGATTACTTAAAAAAATAAAATCTTAAAAATAACCTGTGTTTCAGACTAATTTCTAAAAAAATTTTTTTTCTTAACTTTTTCTATGCATCTTTATAAAATATAAATCTAGTGACTGCAGTGAATAGGAAGCACTGTTCTGATATTCTGAAAGGACTGACTTATATGCAGAAAAAAAAGATTTGAGGCAGCTAAAAAGAACACTGTTTTGAATATAACTACCATGTGCTATAACATGATTTCGTAAGGGTTTAAGAAAATAATATACCACCCCAATTATAGAACTTTTCTATTAGTCAAAAAAGGGCTTTCATGTTAAATATATGTCTTATAGACTGTGCAACATACTGAGGTTTACCAGTGACTAAGAAATCACTGGAGAAGTTATTTGGGTGAATTAGGAAGGTTATACATTTCACAATAATTTATGCATTAGTTTCTGAAGTTTGGATCAAGATCCCGAAAAACTGACACAAAGAAAAAATGTGAAAGTCTTTAACAGTGCTGGGAAAGAAGAGAGTGTATTTTGATTAATCAGAAACTATGAGTAATCCCTTCAGAAAACAGATGATAAATGGAATCTGCCTGAAAGAGAAAATCTTAACCCAACCACTGCACCTCAATACACAGTGTATTCTTCACATAGACTATAAAAAGATGTGTACTAAGGACAGAGATTTGGAGCACCTGAGTGGCTCAGTCATTTGAGTGTCTGACTCTTGGTTTCAGCTCAGGTCATGATCTCAAGGTTGTGAGATCAAGCCCTGCATCAAGCTCTGCACGCAGAGTGAAGTCTGCTTGAAATTCTCTCCCCCCCTCTGCCCCTCCCCCACTGCTCACATACTCTCTCTAAATAAACAAAGAAATTCTTTTTTTAAAAAAAGTATAGAGATTTGATATAATTAATAAAATTTAATAAATATGGACGCCAAACTTCAGAAGATAAAAAAGATATAGACTGCTGAATAGGAGCGAAGTAAAGCACGCTAAGGTTCTTGTGGTGGAGGAAAAGACACAGATATTGATTATAGTAGATGCTAATTAAAAATTAATAATTGTTAAAAGTTTTAAGGGTGAGGAAATTATGGGAATAGGTGTAATTTTAACAGAATTTCCTTTTCCTCCACTCTCAACACTATTATTAACCTTTTAGTTTTTTCTAAGCCAGATGACTGCTAAGACTTACAGGTAACTGGTGTAAATGTGAGACATGAGGCTCTCTTGGGGTACTATCTGAGGGAAAAGGGAACTGATATAGGACTTTCTTCTCCATTTGTTGAAGCTCAAGGGTGAGGACTAGAAGATGGTGGATCCTAGGAAGAGCTCGGTGATCAGAGATATCTGTTCCCTATGTAAGCATATTATATCTTTTTCAAGCCCAAAAGGAACTGAATGGGTAGACTGAATCCTCCCTGCCCTGGAGATGGAGAGATTAGAGAGCACTGAAAGACATCAGGGATATCCCTCAGGTACCTCAGCAAGGGATTGCCACTTCACTTTTCACTACTTGGAGGACTATTAATATAAAGGATATCCCCATATCCCAACAAACAGATCTGAACCCACTGAGCTGGAAAAGAAAAACAACCCATTTAAGGCAACCCAGCAACCAGAGAGGAAATCAGCAAAATAATCAAAACATGTACTCAGGGGCGCCTGGGTGGCACAGCGGTTGAGCGTCTGCCTTCGGCTCAGGGCGTGATCCCGGCGTTATGGGATCGAGCCCCACATCAGGCTCCTCTGCTATGAGCCTGCTTCTTCCTCTCCCACTCCCTCTGCTTGTGTTCCCTCTTTCGCTGGCTGTCTCTATCTCTGTCAAATAAATAAATAAAATCCTTAAAAAAAAAAACAAAAAAACCATGTACTCAGTAAAACAGAAATACTAGAGAAGATGAAAACATAAATGAAAATAAATCACAGCCTTTAAGGAGAATCAAGTGCAGTGTGCGCACACACATACGTGTACACGCACACACACGCACATTTCTGAAAGCTTAGTAACGTTATTTTTGAAACAAAATTTTATTTTGAAACAAAATTTTAAATGAATTTAAGAGGAGGTCTTTCACTGTAAGTGCAAGAAATATTTCAAAGTATGGCAAACATACATAAATGGAAATCATGAGGGTGAAGATTTGAAAAACAGGCCAAGGAAATACAAAATGCAGATAACAGGAATTCTGGAAAGAGAACAAAAAAACAAATGGAAAAGATAAAACTATTCAACAGATAATAGAAAATTTTAAGTTCCAGGTTACACTGATGAGAAAAGCACACATTTAGGTATGCTTGGCAAAGTTCTAGAACTCTAAGGATAAAAAGACAATCTTATAAACATCCAGGTAGAAAGAGCAAGTTACTTAAAGGAAAAAACTCAGACTGGCAATGAGACAGCCCATCTATTCACCCTGAGACAAACAGCATCTACCCATCCTGAGAGAAGAGGACTGCCTCCGAGTCTTTACTCAATAAATTTATTATTCACCTTTCAGAGCAAAAGTAAAAAACAAACTAAAAAGAGACCTCAAGATGGAATGAGAGAAATGGAAACATTAGTAGCCATGTGAAATCAGACTTCTCAGTGTTATGAAAATAGGGAATTAAAACTTTTGAAGCAGAAGAGAAAGGCAGTAAAATCACTCTAAATATCTCACTGTGAAGGAAGAGTAAAGAAGGTAAGTATATTCTAAGGAAGGACAGGGATTCTGCTCTGTCAGTTATCAGAATATGGCCTAAAAAAAACCCCTGTAATCAAATAAATATGGTGTTTGTTTAGTATAGACTTAGAAAAAAGACAAAAACAAAACAAAACAAAAAACCAGCTGAACAGAACAGAGATTCCAGATGCAGATCCCAGGTTATTTGAGATTTGATATGTGACAAAAGTAGTAGTTCAATTCTACTGGACAAAGAACAGTATAAAAAATTGGTGTTGGTATAGCTATCTATTCATTTTGGAAGAAGAGAGAAACAGACTCCTACACCACGCCATAAGCAAAAACAAATTTCAAATGGATTAAAGACTTAGTTTAATTTAGTCTTAGTCCATTTCGGTTGCTATAAAAAAAAAAATACCACAGACTGGGTAGCTTATAAACAAACAAGGAACATTTATTGCTCATAGGTCTGGAGGCTAGAAATCCAAGATCAGGATGCCAGCATGGTCAGACTGTAGTGAGGGCCCTCTTACAAGTCATGGATATCTCATGTGGTGGAAGGGGCTGGAAATCTTTTTATAAAAGCACTAATCTTGTTCATGAGGGCTCTAACCTCATGACCTAATCAGCCCCAAAGGCCCTACCTACTCATAACATCACCTTTGGTGGTTAGGATTTCAACAGAAGAATTTGGCAGTGGGGGTGGGTGAGGTGGGGGAAATGACACAAAATACAGACCATAGCAAAGACTTAATTTGAAAAATACAATATTCTAAGAAAATCTAGAAACTGTATTAAACGGAAGAGATATTTTTATACACATATACCTATATATATATACACACACACACACATATATATATAATTAACAAAGAATACTCAAATTCAATAAAAGATAGGAAAGGAAAAGAAGCACTAAGAAAATACAATACATAGAAAGTATAAGTTAATATGGGCAGAATAAATATAAACCTATACATAAGCACAAAAATATGAATGGTTATATTCACCTATTCATCTCAAACTGGGTGAAATAATAAGAAAATCAAACTATATGTCATTGACAAAAGGCAAACCTAAAATAAAATGACACTAGGAAGGAGGGGGAAAAGCATAACAGGTAAATAATAAAAATTAAAAATAGGGCTTTTTTGGGTGCTTCTACTGTATTCAAGTAGATCCAATAGTCATACTCAAGAACAGCGATGGAAATATAGAAAGCAAAAGGTGAAGATGAGGAGAAATAGACACAGCAGCAATCATACTGGGATCCTAACATACCTTTCACAGAATCTGGCAGGTGAAGTACATGACAGAGGAGTACGATATAATTTAAATGGCATCATTAATCCTGAATATACATATATACATATATATACACACACACACACGTGTGTGTGTATATATATACACACATCCTGTGTACGTGTATATACATATAACATTTATGTACATAGCATGTTTTTAATATATGATTTGTATCACAAATATATCTGTATATTTACATAATTCCATACCCCAAAACTCAGGAGTTTATACATTGTTTTCTCAGACAAGATATTGCCAACAAGTAACTATAATCTTAGGCCACATAGAAAATTTCAACGAAGGCTAAAAAGGAAATTGAAATTGAAACATAGGTAATAAACAAACAATGATGACAGCTCTATATATCTAAATTCATGGGATACGGTCAAATTTGATATGCGTGTGAAAACATATAGTCTTACGTATGGTTAACAGAAATCAGAAGGCTGAATGAAAATAAGCCTTGAGTTGTGGTAGGTAGAAAAATAGAGATGACGAAAAAAATACCAAGTAGAAGTTCTTGGAAAGACTAATTAACAAAAACAGATAAAACCTTCAGTAAGTTTAATTAAGGAAAAAAAGCTAAGCTTGAAGTAAACATTAGTAATGTGAGGAAACAATGACAGATATGGAGATTAAACAACTTGTAGAATACTGTGTATAAGTTATTCCAAAATTTTAGAAAATCTAGAAGAAATGGGTACTCTTCTAGGAAAATATAACTAAACTTGCCTCAGAGAGGGGAAAAAAAATCTAACCTATGATTATAAAAGAAATGGTAAAAGTAATCAAAAGATATCTCTCTCAAAGGTAAGTAACAGGCTCATGAGTTTATGGATGAGTACTATCAAATTTTGAAGAAAGCAAAATTGTCTATGTTAAGAAAATTCTTTCAGAGCATAGGCAAATTTAAACTTCCCGACTCATTTTATGAGGTTAGGATAACTTGGGTACCAAATCCAGACAACTACAGCAGAAGAAAAGTAAAGTCTAATATCACTAATAGATAGACATCAAAAAATTCTTTAATGAAATAGAAGCAAATTAAGTTCACAGATGAAGCAAAGCATCAAGACTAAGAAGACATATAAGGATGGTTCAATGTTTAAAAGTCTATTAATGTTTTTTTACTAACATCAACAGATTAAACAAGAAAAATCACAAGCAAATCTCAACAGAGGCTGAAGAAATGTGTTAACATTGACAGTCCATTTTTTAGTTAAAAGAAAATAAAAAAACCTTATCCAATAAGAAATAAACTCTTTTTAATCAATAAACTGTGTCTACAAGTAACTCACAGGAAATTATATTTAATGATGAAATAAAAGTATCTCCATTACATTCAGAAGCAAGATAGGAATGCAAGCTATCACCACTAATACTCAATACTGTACTGAAGATCCTTGATAATGTAAAAACCCAAGAAAAAGACTAAGGATAAATATTGGAAAGTAAGAGAAAATATCACATTTTGCAGATGATATGATTGGCTACAGAAATGTCAAAAAGATTAAGTGAAAAAATATTAGAATAAAAGAGTTCAGCAATGTGAAAGGATGTAAATGACTGCCACACCTAGAATCAGTACTTTCTCTTTATATCAGCGATATTCAACTAAAAATTTTGAGAAAAATCCATTCACAATAGCAGCAAAAACTAAAATATATAGAAACAAACTTTAAATGTGCAATTCTTTATAAATAAAACTATAAGACTTCCCTGTAAGACATGAAGATAAATGGAAAAATATGCCATATTCCTAAAAATACCAAATTCCTAAAAAAAGAGCCATATTTCCCCATTTTCCACAAATTACTTCATAAATTCAGTACAGTTCTAAGCAAGATCTCAGAGTTCAAATGGAATTTGACAAACTAATTCTTTTTTTGACAAACTAATTCTAAAATATATCTGGAAGAGCAAAACACTTAATACTATATGACTTCACTCATATGTGGAATTTAAGAAACAAAACAAATGAGGAAAAGGAAAAAAAAGAAGTAAACCAAGAAACAGACTCGTAACTATAGAGAACAAACTGATGGTTATCAGAAGGGAGAGGAGTGGGTGGATGGATTACATAGGTGATGGGGATTAAGGAGGGCACTTGTGAAGAGTCCTGAATGTTGTATGGAAGTGCTGAATCACTGTATTGTACACCTGTAACTAATATAACACTGTATGTTAACTAACTGGAATTTAAATAAAAACTTAAAAAAATAACCAAAATTTATTTTTAAGAAGAAAAACAAGGGGAACGTATCCCATAAAGTATTTACATTTTCTTTAAAATAATACCTTATTCACTTAATCATTCAGTGAATATTGACTGGACGCACACTATATATCAGAATTCTTTTTTTAAAAGATTTTATTTGAGAGAGCGAGAAAGAGCGCTCACAAGCAGGGGGAGGAGCAGAGGGAGAGGGACAATCAGACTCCATGCTGAGCACAGAGCCCAACTCCAGGCTTGATCCCACAACCCTAAGGTCATGACCTGAGCCAAAACCGAGAGTTGGACACTTTAATCCACTGAGCCACCCAGGTGGCTTATAGGAAAACAGAATTTAAAAAAACACACAAAAATTCCCTCTCCCAGAAATTTATATAAGGGCTTCCGATTCTGATAATGGTAGACTACATAATCTTAATAATTTCTCTCAATGAGGTCAACTAAAAAGGTTGGATTAATAAAAATAAAAACATCATATAAGCAACAAAGAAATAACACCGAGAATAAAGAATTATTCAATCACCCTCTAAGAGAAGACAAGAAACCCTGTGGGACTACCCAGTAATAAAACCTTTTATTTTTGCCCAGAGGGCATATTCTATCTGGAAGAAATAGCTATGAAACTAAGTTGCAATTTTGATGGCTGCTTGGAGTTAGTAGAACAAACTATATTCACAGGGTAAAAGGTGAACCAGAGATATATGAACTTTCCCATGATCTAGCTCTTATAGATAGTTTGACTTTGGGTCATCTGGTAGGCCAGGAAAATACAAATCTTGAATTTGGGTTTAAGGTGTTCTAAAGTGGTAGAACCCCTACTCATCTGGCTGAAGTAAATGAAAATCCTATGGGAAAAGGTACTATCCTAGGCTTTAAAATAGATCTAGAATAGCTTCTAAATATAATGTCTAAAAATAATGTATTGTTAAACATTTAGGCACATAAGAAAACAAGATACCATAAAAAGAAGCAGGAAAAGCAATTATCAATAACCCCAGACCCACAATTATTTGGAATTATCAGTAGGAGAATATATAAATACCTATGCAGACCATATTTAAGGAGATAACAGCCACACAGGCTACTAGAAACAATAAAAAGCGTATCTGAAAAAGAACCAACAGAAATTCTAGATCTGAAAAATATTACAACCAAAATTAAGACTTCAGTAAATGGGGTTTAGCAGTAGCTGAGAAAATGAGTAAACTGGAAGATGGGTCAAAAGAAATTATCTGAAATGTAGTACCAATAGACAGAAAACTGAGAAGAAATGGTAAAAAACCTAGAGGACACAGTGAAAAGGATTTAACATACATTTAGTCCCAAAAGAAAGAGAGACAACGAGGCAGAAGAAATAGCTGGGAGACAATGACTAGGAAATTTCCAATGCCCAGCAGAGATCCCAAACTTGAGTATATAATAATAAAAAAAGAAATTCCCATCCATACAGTAAAACTTTAGAAAACTAGAGATAAAATTGAGTAAATATATTGAAAGTAATCAGGAAATACAGAACAGCTTATTTTAAAATGAGTAACAGCTGAACTTGCAAGAATAATGAGATTACTGGTGGCTGGGGGCCCTTAAATAGCTTCAGGATGGGGGCTGGTTACCCGAAAAACCAAGGCATGGTTAGAGAATTGCAACTTTCAGCACCCCTCCCCACCACCCCTACCTTGGCCCCACCAAGACCTCCAGGGAGGGGGAAAAGAGCTTGAGATTGAGTTAACCACCAATGTCCAATGATTTAATCAATCATGCCTATGTAACAAAACTTCCATAATAACTTCTAAGCAACGGAGTTCAAAGAGCTTCCAGGTTGGTAAACACACCAAGATGCTGGGAGGGTGGTGCACTCAGAGAGGGCAGGGAAGCTCCATGCCACCCTCTTCCCTGCATACCTTGCATCTCTCTCCATTTGTCTGTTCCTGAGTTATGTCTTTATTTATTTTAAAGATTTTATTTATTTATCCATTTGAGAGAGAAGCTGGGGGGCGGAGGGGAGGAGCAAAGGGAAAGAGCGACAAGCAGTCTGTGCTTAGCACAGAGCCTGGAGTGGGGCTCGATCACATGACCCTGAGATTATGACCTGAGCCAAAATCAAGAGTTGGACGTTCAACTGACTGAGCCATCCAGGCGCCCCCGAGTTACAGCCTTTATAGTGAATTGGCAAAGTCAAGTGTTTTCCTGAGTTCTGTAGGCTCTTCCAACAAATTACTGAATTTGAAAAGGGTGTTGTGGGAACCCCCAATTTATAGCCAGTTGGTCAGAAGTACAAGTGACCCAATACTTGTAACTGGCATCTGAAGTGTGGGGACTGAGCTCTTCAGCCCAAGGAGTCTGCTGCTGCTAACTCTAGGTAGTTAATGTCAGAATTGAATCCAATTCCTGGATACCTAGTTGGTACCTGGAGAATCAGAGAATTTGTTGTTGGTATTGGAAAATTTTTCAGATCTAGTATTCAAAGGTTAATCTATATAATGCACCACTCAAATTTAAAACTGGGAAAACAGTATACATTATAATATATACAATCACAAGTACATTGAAACAATAAAACGAGAAAGAAATATAACAGTCTGTTACAAGTAAATGTCTTTGAGGGATTATACCAAGGCAATGTCCCCCATTTTCTACTTTTTCATTTTCATAGTATTTCCAAAATGAGCATATATTCAACTTTCTTAGGAAATAAAAATCAAAGCTATCTTTAGACTCATAGGTTTTAATTGTACAGTTCTTGAGAGGTTATATGTATGTCCATAAGAAAAGTCTATTAAATTACTACTGAAAAACTATCATCTCCTTAACCCAAATTAAATGTGAACTCCAAAACAGAGATATTAGCTATACCAAGGTTCTAATATATTCTAAAGAATCAGAGTAGAAAATATTACTTTTAGAGAAGTTAACTTTTTTGTTTTGATGCTGTTAAATAAATCAACACTTTTAACCAGATTTAAAAAAAAAAGAAAAAAGTTCTAATATTGAAGAAGCTCAAATATTTTAAGTAATGATTAAAAAAAAGAATTAGAAGAAAATTAGGCAATACTCAATATTGAATCATGCCATATTTTGATACCATGTAACCTGAGACAATATAATTTCTTTCCTAGTGGAAGCCAAATGAAAATAAGTCTTAACTCTCCAGTTGTCAAATAAAAGATCAACTTTGCTTCCAAAAGAATCTTTAAAATTTTGAAACCCAAATATCTTTACCATGAAAAATGTTTTTTGTTTAATTTACTTTCCAGGAATACCTCTAGTTTACTGTTTTTAATTTGAATTATTCTATTTAATTCTTCTCACATGAAGAAAAAGAAATTCTTGTTTTAAATAGCTTAACATAAAAAATTTAATCTAGATTTGCTTATAAAATCTGTGGTCAAACTACCTATTCTACTTGTATTCTTTTTTTTTTTTTTAAAGATTTTATTTATTTATTTGACAGAGAGAGAGACAGCCAGCGAGAGAGGGAACACAAGCAGGGGGAGTGGGAGAGGAAGAGGCAGGCTCCCAGCAGAGGAGCCTGATGTGGGGCTCGATCCCAGGACCCTGGGATCACGCCCTGAGCCGAAGGCAGACACTTAACGACTGAGCCACCCAGGCGCCCCTCTACTTGTATTCTTACATCTGGATAGTTTGCTTAATAAAATCACAGCATTATAAAAAATAGAGCTGAAAGGGGCTGTAGTGACTGCCAGTCTTTCCTCCCCAAAACTGTAATTTTTAAAAAATTCCTGACCTCTACTTGGTATGTAAGTAAGTCTTCCAATTTAAAAAATATAAATTATCACTTATAACTATCAATGAAACATGCTCAGTAAGAGACAGCTAGTATATACAGACTTGGTATAATTTCAGTCGGAAGTAAAGAAATTTGAAATTTTAGTCTCATCTTTACAGAAAATAGTTTATATTAGGCATTTCAAAAAACAAAAATAACGTAGAAGTACTTTTCCCTTATCTAGTATCCCAGAGATCAGGAGACCCTTGGTTGAGAATGATCCATCTAATTCAGCTTCCTAATTTCATATAGAAGGTATATGAATAGAGTAACCTGCTAAGTATAAACAATTTAAATAAAATAAAACACAACCTCAAGTGGACTATTTCCACCAGTGATAAAAATAAGAAATGCTTCACAATATAGACATTATAATTTTCTTTAAGTCTTTTTTTATTTAGAGATTTTTCTGGTAAGGAGATATACCATAGGAAAGCAATTTCACTGGCAGTGAGGTATGTATATACTCTACCAAAATACTCCTTATTTTAACTGTTTTTAACTTTATTTACATACGAAGAAAGTTATCAATGCATATCCTTGTTTCAACTATAGTATTAGCCATACTACATGAAATAAAATGAAATGGTGCTTGCATACAAAAACTGTTATTTGTAAAGGAATCTGATTGCAAGTTAAAAGAAATAATTTGTTTTTGGAAAGAGTTTAAAAGAATCACAATTTATCATGACCAAGACATCTGCACCATATTTTCCATTCCTCACAGCACATTTATTTCAGTAATTCCGTTATGTCGGTTCCTAGCATGAGCATAGTGTTACACGATTTTCGTACATATAATCACATCCAAAACAAGTTCTAAAATTTAAATTGTAAACATTCTCATCATATGTAGAAATATTTCAATTGGTGTATTAAGTTTTGCTAACTGATCAAATTTGGAATATAAATGAGAAAGCCTATTCTAAGTTGTGTAGTGAGCGTTGTTTATTAATTACATTTCTACAATGTTAAATAAAGTAAGAGGCAAACCTGTCCTGTAAGCATGTCAAAATTTAGGTAAAACATTAAAAAGAAACAAATCTGTTAACAAAAGGATGTCTTGCAATAAAGATCATTAGATTTTTTAAATCTATTATGATACAAAAATGTCAAGGGTAAATAGCATCTTTGTTGACAAAGTAGGAGGTAGCATGGATGCACCACTTTATTGTCTGAGAAATGCAACTGGAGTAAAGAATATTTCCTTACCACAAATAATTTCCAGGACTATGTACATATTTCTTTTAGAAATACTTGTTTAAACAAATCTCCCTCCACTTTTTAGTATAAAAAAAACCGTTCCATGTGATTTTAAAAAAACACTTACACATCTAGATAGAATAGTACTCTGCCCTATTTGAGTGAACAGTCTCAAACTATGAAGTACATGATATTTAATGCCCTAAGTTGAGTAAATTTAGTTTAGCGGTTCCTGGTATTATACAAAACACTAAATACATACAAACAAAATATAATATCTTATTCTTCAATGCAAGTCTTGTGGGGAATAAACAGAACCTTGATTCCGGTAACACTGCAGAAAATGTAATTTTCCAATAGGTCTGTCTTTAAGTTATCCATGTGCAACAGTTAATTAATGACTGCTTACATGTACTGATCTTTCATTGAGTGAACACAGTTAACTGACAAAACTTAGTAAATCTTAAAAACACATCTTCCATCCTATATAAAATATATAGACTACTTACTGTTTGAAGTACTCAGTTTGCTCTGATGTCACTGTAATTCATTTTTCCCCATTTTCCTGCTTTAGTATTTATAAACGGATAATTTAACGTGGCTTTAAAAAAAAAAGACAAAGAATTTCAAATTTACATCCAATTTAAATCTGCTATTTAAAAGGTTTCCTTGTTCTATGAAGCTGCTTCTGCCATTAGTAGAGAAAATGAAGTTTCTGTAATGGAGGCAGGCTTTTTAAGTAGTGACGTGACTTCCACCATGCCAGCTCCAGTCCGTGGAAGATTAGCGTTTACAATGTGTCGTTGTAAGTGCTTAATCCAGTCTTCCTGAACAGACAACGGTCCACGAAAGACTAGGCCACAAAACCTATAGAAGAAGTTGATAACAGTTCTCTTAACATGACCAATTCCCTTTATTTAAAACCAATTCACATAAAATCCATAAACATAAGAAGCAGACTTTATTATATCTTGGAGATACTATCCTATACTGGAGTACTTGACAACAGTTTTTAAATACATATAAAGTCAAAATGATTTAATACAATATAAAACTGTCAATTCATATGCTCAACAGCTATATTACCTGTAGTAGTATTTGTAGAGGTGGAAACATTATTAAATTAAAATTAATTAATTAACCTCAATAACATTTAAATTAAATTTAATTAATCTCAATAACATTTAAAAACAAAACTATAATTCTAAAATGTACCATTCTTTTTGAAAGACCCTTCCCCAATTCAGAATTCCTTAAACTGCATGGGGATGAGTACAGAAGGAGGTGGGAATAAGTCTGTTTAGCTATATTCATAAGTATGAGTGGAAAGAAATGTATTCCTAAGAAGCAGAAACTTAAGACAAATAAAAAAACAATTCAAACCAAATCAAAGTAAACCAAACAAAGCAAATAAATAAAACACCACAACAAAAAAAGCTACTTTCATAAATCACAGTATCATTGAAGTTCTGAGATAATATAAAATATTTATTCATCAGTTGTGAAATAGTGTATTATGAGCTAAGTAAGATTTTAAGCCTATCTCCAAAAGTTCATTTATAACTTGATAGATGAGAATGAACCTTCTGCCACAAATTAAAAATCCCTAATATGTCTCAAAACAAAATCTGAAGAAACTGAGCAAATATGGCAAAATAAGCATATACCTGCATCGGAGAATGTAAACCTCGTCAGCACCATGAGGTAATGTTAGCATTTTCTTCTTGCTTCCAGATCTTGACCTTGATTTCTTTTGCTTACAATCTAAGGCTAAAAAAGGGATGAGAAAGACTTAACATTTTATATATATTCTGAAATATAAATACATACTTCTAGAGAGGTCAGACCATCTAAACCAAGTTAGAATAAGTCTACATTCATTTGTAGTCCCTGACTACATGCATGCACTAACTTGCAGCTGGGTCTTTAACAACAGTAATATTATCTGTATACATTCTTCCTGTACTACTTTTCAAATAATGCTTTATCATATACCAAACTAGAACTGAGAGAATGTAACTAAACTTGAAATTACTAAAGCGGCCAATTATTACAATGGTAATCTTTCCTCTTACAATCACAGGTACATTATTTTCATATCTAGTTAATCTTCCTTATTTCCAGGAAATTATAACCTTTTATTTAAGATCATTAAATTAAGTTTCCATCTGATTACTATTCCATTAAGTAGGTCTCACATGCTTTGAAAACTTAGTAAAGAATCATCAACAACATAATAAAAAGTCAATGAGAAATCAATTTTATAGCAAATACATAATAAATAGCTCTTAAAATTATATGCTGGCCCTACATTTGGAAGGGCAAAAAAAGCTCAACTCTCATTTTTTAACTCAACCTGTATTGCATGTATAATAATGTTTTATTTTACTAAGAAATAAATGTAAATCCAGATTATCTCAAATAAGTTTACAATGGACCGGAAACGTAATGCTATTCTTTACATTTTTTAAAAAAATTTTTACATTTTCTCCTACAACTTATTTTTAAAATGTGATTAAAGAGGGAAAAGAGATTTTTATATTAAAAGTGGATCACAATTTTAGTGCTGTTCTTGACAATTTTCAATTTCTTGACTTCTTCAATCACTTATTCTAAAAAATCTAATTTAATAGAGGGAAAAAAGGTATTTTTTTATAGGTAGGAATGACAGGACATAACATTTTTTTTTGGTCTTTGAATACAACTACACCATTCCTTCGGACAAAGGGATGACAATATTCCAGGGTGCTGCTGGTCAATTAGCAGGAAGAGAAGGTAAGAGTTTATCTCTAGGGATCCAAGGGGGAGGGAAACAAATGTAACAGAAGAGTTACACAAATGGCTTTTCTTCTGTTAACTTGTCATGTGAAATCCCCTGGAAAAATCTAGGTAAGAGAGAATAGGAACTGGTATTCAAGGATTCTTTGAAATGAGTTGTTCAAAGTCCAGATTCCAAAAAGAATAGATGCTATTACAAAATCAGTACACACAGCTCCTTACAGTAGTCAAGTGGCAATGCTAACAGAAATGTCATATAGAAAATTAAAAACCATGAGAAGCCTAGATAAATCTCATTCAAGCCACTGGTTTCTGCTTCTAGTCACCTGCCTCTTTAAAAGTAAAATCCTGCTTGGGCCCAGAGTATTCCTTTGCTTATGTTCAGAAGAAGAATCTAATAAGTAAAGAACTGCAGAAAATCAAGTTAAGAATGGCTAATTCAAAGCTAAACCACCAAAATCTGGAATAGAAAAATCTTATAAATTATTAGTTATCTCAGTCAAGAGCCTGGCACACAGTAGAAACTCAAAAACTTCTGGTGTAAAACACAAAGGAAAACCCAATAATTTATAAAACCTTTGACATTTAGACAGCATA
The DNA here is from genome assembly GCF_023065955.2 of Ursus arctos. NCBI lineage: Eukaryota > Metazoa > Chordata > Mammalia > Carnivora > Ursidae > Ursus > Ursus arctos. The sequence continues at coordinate 31,085,414 of NW_026622786.1, read as the reverse complement.
TGAATGGAAATTTGTTCTATCACTATGCAATACAGGTAGCATTCCTGTAGAACACCTGTGCGTCATTTGTTCAAATGAGTATGTTGCTAACAGTCACACTGAAATTCTTCATTGATCAGTCTAGCTTAAATGTAGAAACTAAGTTCTTCACAACCAGTAGGAAGAGTGAGGTATCAAGTGCTTTCTAATTAGCACCTTCTTTTTCCTAGTTGCACTGATGAGCATCTGAATTTAAGTGGATTTTAAAGCATAAAGCAATTCATACACTAGAAGTAAAGTTTAGGGAACTCAAAGGGCTAAGTGCTACTAGATGTCAGCTATTCTTTCCCTATATAAAAGGTAAAACCACACACAATCCCTGTCTTTGTTATGTGGAACAGAGTAAGCATTTGGTTCATTATGAGATTATAGGGAGAATCTTACTTTGATGAACTTGCTGGTTGTCAAAATTGCCACACTGTATTCAAATTCCTTTTTAAATGTAAATAAATTACTGTAGGATACAAACAGAATGCATTATAACAGTTCTTTAAAAATTTGTTCACAGAATGCTAATGTTAAGTGTGTAAAGCAAATTGAGAGAGACGGGCAGAGGGTGATGGGCATGTATGCAATAGAATGTTTTTATCCGTTGTATTTGGATGCCGTAATTCTTAAAAATGGAACTGGACATGTTTACTTTGAGATATAGAAATGTTTTCTATTTTAATACAGGAAAAAGATTTTTTCTGACTTTTGATGTTGTATGGACTCAAGAAACTGAGGTCTAAGCTGTTTTATGAATGATCAGATTTAAATTTTAAATGACAATGCCATAAACTTTTGTAGTAATTAATATTTGAAGGTATCATGACTTTGGAAAGTAGGACAACTTTCCCAGCGTATGATCGAGAATCTCTATTACCCAGGATTCTAAGTAAATTTATAGAACCACATGCATTGGGCATCCTTGGAAATGTGTCCATAAAGTAAGGATATTAAAAGCTTGGGATCTCTGGTAATTATACCTAAATACCTTTGTGTCTTAATATCTCCATGATCACTTTTAAATTTCTTATCCCCTGAAATGTCACTTATTTATTTTAGATGGTAAAACATGAATACATTTTACAGGAATAGTATTTTTCTAATACCAACAACCAAACTTCACCCCTTCATTATTGCCCAAACATTTTAGAAAAATCTGCAAAAAAATGAGTATTTAATATATTATTAATACACACACAAAGGGGACATCCATATGGTATTCTCTACATGAAAAAGATGATTTACACAAAATGTTCCGCTAAATGAAAAAGATGATGTACAAATGTATCTATTACACAAATCTTCTCATTCAACAGTTTTTATTATATCTAAAGGGAAAAGCAGTTTTATTCTGGACTGTACCAGGAAGTCACTAGAACATTAAAAGCAGATCACTAACACATTCAGTTTTAGTATAATGGGGCTTATCAATATTTGCGATAAATAGCCAAAGGTTTAACAAAAGTTGTTTACATTAATAATCTGCCAAATACATAACTTTATACAAAGCCTTTCTTTGTTACAGGATTTTATTTGCACTTATTTGTTAGTGTCAAAAAATAAAAACACACACACTTTTTATCTCTTCCAAAGCATTGTAATCTAACACTGTTTCTATACTTAAAATTTACACTATATATTAGACTGGTTTTTAGAATCTTAATTTTCTTCTCCTTGAGTGTAACTACATTTTAGAAAGGAACAAACTCAGTCATTCAAACCTTCCTAAGGTACCTATTCAGAGGGGCAGAAAATGTCTAAGTGATCAATTTTAACCAGAAGACTGTTAAAAACATCTTTGCAGTTATCTGATTTATAAAGGATCTAATTTGCTACCGGGAGTATTTTACTTATAAGGAGAATAAATAACGCTGTAAGGTTTAGAATATACCTTTCCTTTCAGTAAAACAGCTGTTTGATCAAATAGCAATGAAAGAGAAATACAGTAGACTTATGAACCCTCAAAAAGAACACCATACTGCTATGCTACAAAATACAACAACAGCAGCAACAACAATAGCAACAACAACAAATGCATCTAAAGCACTAAACCAGATCAGTTAAAAGCAAATCAATGGGTAACACAAGAGATACAAATTCGAGTTTGCTTTCTGAGCCTTATTTAGTTTTACACCTAGAAGAAAAAGAATTTACTTTGGGCTCCAACATTATTAAATAAGTCCTTTTGACCTTTCCACCTTTCTGCCCATTACATATAACTGTTTCAATGAATGTCATTTTCTTTTTAGTTCACTACACAAATGACCTCCAAAAATGAGTGTTTACTTTTTAGAAACACCTGAACCTTCAGTGTGGTAAAGAAGCACATCATAACTAAATTAACATTCACCTTCAAAATATTTTTATTTGCAATCATTCTCCCCCACCCATTTAACCGAAAGTTCCATTTCATCTGTTTTGTTCCTAACTGGTTTTTGGCATCTCTGGAGTAAAGTGAAACTTAATACAATGGCCAAATTATACACATCCAAAATAAGAAGTATGGTATAGCTCTACTAGAGGGAAGAAAATTTCTTCTCCACCTAGTTAGCCTGTGGAAGATGGGTAGGCAGCAATAGCAGCTATGAACTCATTCAGGAAGACAGTAGGAATAAAAAAAGATGGAAACAGGTTAAGTCATCATTCCACCACCATTAACACACTGGTGGTGGAGGTAAGTAGTGGCAGTGGAGAGGTGGGAGGAGAATGCATATGTCCCAAGGGGTACACAAATGTAAGATGATAAACTCAATTCTAGTTGCTGTCATTAATCCTTCAAAGTTCGTAAGTCCCAATCACATAAAAGACTGTGCAAAGAGCATTTTCTTTCCCTTAGCCCCAACTAAAAAGGGAACATCGCTTTTGGGGGGGGGGGGGTAGGAATGGGAGGAGAAACATGTTACCTTGTATAAAATAGGGATGGGGGATAGAGGAAGCCAAATTCTTATTTCTTCAGTGTACACTCTTCTCTTTGCATAAAGTGCCTACGAGACAGACTTCATGGGTATATGACTTGTGCAGTCACATAGGATCCCATACTTGGTTCAACACTGTTGTCGTACGCAGTCTTGAAATTCTTAATAGTTTTTTAACACAAGACGTTACATCTTCATTTTGCACTGGATCCTGCAAATTATGTAGCCAGTTCTGGGTCCTGAGTACCTACCACTCTAAATGAGAAAGGCAGCCCTCAGCTCTACCTCTTAATCTCTTGGCTCATAAAAAAAAAAATAGCTATTAAGAGAAAAATCGTTAAATCCCACTCTCTATAGCCCATTAAAATGGAAAGGACTTCCCTACTCCCAATACCAATTTTTTGTGTCTAGGTATACTGCCATAATCAAACCAGTCATTATTCCCAAGATACACATAAAGCAGTTTAAGGGGTTTATTGTCATGAAAAGCAATGTTCCCCTTCCAATCAGAATTAAGCATATAGATACACAATTAGCAACCTCAGAAGTATATTTTCACCATTATTTTCTCTTGATATTTTCATTCCAAAATTAGATATTTTTTCAGTATCCTAAGTTACTTTCATCAATTTTTAGAGTTTTCATTCTCAGTGACTAAAAGTAATAACGAACCCAGAATCACAGAGCAATCATGGCAAAGTTAATTAGATCCTGCATGATTTAACACTTTACCTAGAAGAGGATGGAATGCAAAATACTTGAAAAGCAGATCTCCTTTGCTTTAAGTATGAGGTTTCCTGCTTAAAGTATTAGTCTAGAAGAGGCAGGTAGCTTGAGTTTGCCCTAGAAGTTAAGGATTATATTAAGGGTAGGAATAGCCTTCTATCCTTGGTTCAGAGAATGAGTCCAAGCCTTTATTTAAACTTAGGTCTAATTGGGAGAAAAAAAAGGTACATTCAATTTGTAGAAGTTTCTGCTTTTTCAAAGTAGAGGGGATATTTGTAAAAGAATATTCTGAGCAATATTCCCCTAAGATGTGAAGAGAAAAGCTAAACGAAAGTATACTTTATCACAGATTTTTATAAACAAAGAAATTAGAAGCAGACCAGTTTTTCCAGCTTGTCAAAAGCTAAAAGCTGGCGCGCCTGGGTGGCACAGCGGTTAAGCGCCTGCCTTCAGCTCAGGGCGTGATCCCGGCGTTACGGGATCGAGCCCCACATCAGGCTCCTCCGCTGTGAGCCTGCTTCTTCCTCTCCCACTCCCCCTGCTTGTGTTCCCTCTCTCGCTGGCTGTCTCTATCTCTGTCAAATAAATAAAATCTTAAAAAAAAAAAAAAAAAAAAAAAAAAAGCTAAAAGCTAACAATACCCTGGCTACAAATTGTTTACTGATTAGTTAAGAGTTAATAAGGATAGCAAATGTATTATTTCTCTGTGGTAACAGGCTAGGAAAAAAACATTTAAAATTTCTTAAGATGGGTTGGCCCTGCATGCTGTTTTACTAAAGCAAAATATGCACTTACCAATATCAACCACTTTTCCAAAACTAAGACACACCGAAAACTGGAATAAACATTAAAATACATAACTAGTCTGCTACAAAACACTTTTGTTTATAATTATTTGCATACAATCACTCCCTGACCCCTAAAAAACCTCAGTATTTTCAAAATATCATTTCATATTTAGTAGGAGTAATTAAATGTTCCTGATTATAAAACTGCTTAGGTAAGGAAACCACCTTACTTTAATATTGCCATAAATTATCTTTAATATAGTCATGTTGAAGTTACATAGGGCGCACAATAATTATAATGGTATATCTAAAGGTCACAAATGCACAAATCCCCATTGATCTGATTTTTTTTTAATAATTTTGAAGTGCTTACACATTCCAGCCAAAATCCAAACTATAATCAAAATGGTGTTGACCACGTACCTTCTGCTCTGAGTTAACTACAAGCTAAGGCCACAATTAAATATATGTTCTAAACACTGCACAGCAAAAATTAACCTTATTCCTCAAATTCCAGAAACAACAAAGAAACAGTGAATACTATTTTTCCACTTCTTAGATACATGAGGGACCAACAGTCTCCATCAAGTCATACTCTCACCCTAACCTCTAAAAGAGAAAGTCTGTGTATTGTTTTATTATTTCCATAAAGTCATTTAATGCAGATTACTCACAAGTTAGCTCTGGCCAGAACATGCTTTGTTACTTGGAAGGTCTAACTATATCTTAATACAGATTATAAACAGCATTAAAAAATTCATGTTAGAATAGAAATCACAGCAAACACAAAACATTACAACAAAGGATATAAAGATTTTAGACATGTTACAAAGTCCAAACATAAAAAATCTAGGTTAATACAATTGTTAAAAAGATCAAACAAGATATAAAAAGCAAAACTCAGAAAATTAGTAACAGAACCAACAAGAATGGTAGGAGACTAGTTAAGATTTTTATGAAAAACAAGTGGCTGGTCAAAAAAGATTATCAACCAAATAGAACTCCTAAATTTTACAACTAATGACATCAAAAACAGGCAACATAAAACGTAAGTATTTTGTGCTACAATGGTACAAAACTCTTCGGGGGTTCCACTCTCAACACAAATTTACTGATCCAATAAATTTGCTTTGTTACAGTGAATAACTAGATGACAATGTCTTGCTGGATAAGTAATGAAGCCTACCCTTTGCTCAGGAACACCATGGTAGTAGATTCATTAACTATATTGACTGGTATAACCATCCTCCTGGTAACAAGATTTAAAACCTGAGTCATCTCTATCTCTGTCCTCTTATTCTTCTACCTCTAATTAATATGCCAAGTTCTACTTATTTTATTTCCATAGTATTACCTGTACATCTATTATCTTTCCTTTACATTCATATTGTTATTGTCCTGGTTCAGTCCTCCTAAAATGCCTCACCTACAATTTCTCCACCTCCCCAGCATGGTAGTAGATTCATTAACTATATTGACTGGTATAACCATCCTCCTGGTAACAAGATTTAAAACCTGAGTCATCTCTATCTCTGTCCTCTTATTCTTCTACCTCTAATTAATATGCCAAGTTCTACTTATTTTACTTCCATAGTATTACCTGTACATCTATTATCTTTCCTTTATATTCATATTGTTATTGTCCTGGTTCAGTCCTCCTAAAATGCCTCACCTACAATTTCTCCACCTCCCCAGCAAATCCTTTAACTTTTCTCAAATTCTTAAAAAAACAAACAAAATTTCATTTGCTGCTCACTACGAAGTTAATTCTATCATCATAGATTAGCATTCCACATCCTTTACCTGTCCACCTCTACCTCCTACTTCCTTGTATTTTCAATAAACTTCCCACTGTCCCAAGTTGCTCCATCCTACAGATATGTTTCTTCCCTACCCCAGATACCTATTTCCACTTCAATTAGCTATCTTCAGGGTCCAAATCAAATGTTACTTCCAAAAGCCTTGCTGGGTCCTGGTCCAGCTGAAGCACCTTCCTCTTCCTCTGAACTTCCACAGTATTTCATGAGGAGAGGCGTACCTCTCCAATGGCACTTACAATTTGTCTGGTATTACAGTTATGTACTATATGCTTCTACTATAAGATCCAATTTATCTCTGTAGTACTTAGCACAATGCATAAACCAAGCAGGAACTGAAAAAAAAACTGCTTGTTGAATAGATCAGCCAATCAATTTTTAATATTGTGGGCAAACAGCCCATTTCTTGCTGACATAATAAAACACTTAGTATCCATAAAGGTGACTCTTAATTAACAAATGATTAAAGGGTGACTCTTATTTCACAAGGCAGAAATAAGAACAACATCTTAGAAACATTATCATCAAAATGGTTAGGATAAAATCGGGTGTGACACTAGTCTTCGATTACCTGGAAAATTTATTCAATTTGAACAATTTATTGTTGTGCTAATGCTGAATGATGATACATTATTGTGCAGATAAATACATACAGATATGCACTTTTAATGAAGAACAATACTACAGAGATAAGTTATAGCCAAGAAAATACAGAAAGACATCTTTCATTTTATCAGGAATAGCTTTTTAAAATACAAGTTTGACCACATTATTCCCTTATTTTAAAAAATTCTTCCATGATTTCCTAAATTTTTAAGCAAGCATTCAAAGCCTCAACCCCACCTTTCTGGCATTACTGTCTTCCCAAATACCTGCAATTCAATCTTCCAGTACCTCCTGAACTCAAAATTTCATCCTTTTGTGCCTAAACTATGTCCTTCTCTCTACCTAGAATGTTCTACTTCATCTCTTCTTCCTAAAACTACTCATCCTTCAGGTTTAGGGTTTAGCTTAAACTTTTCCATATTAACACACTTGTACTTATCCCACAGAATCATGAGTATGTTTATGCAGCGGAAGTGCAGGGTCTTTGTGGCCTCAGAGCTAGCACTGTCCTGGTACACGATAGAATAACTAAAACTTTTGTTGAATCAATGAAAATTTTGACTACCAGTTTTATTTTTCCCTCTTATTTTAACATAATGACAAGAAACACAGGAACATGAACTACTCTTACTTTTCCTTTTTCCTTCTTTTTGAGGCTCTATTTAATAATGAGACAAATTGTAAGAGCAACAGGAAAAAAGAACCCAACTTAATTCCCAACTCCCCTCAAAAGGCCTAGACTAAAATAAACACACCTTTAGCTCCTACAACACTTATACTTTACCTCCATTTACTCGTATACTATCTTGCACAGTTCTCTAATTTTGATAGTATTATATGTGTTGCCAATAATGCTTTCCTAAGTTCTTTGATGACAGGGACATATTTCATACTTCTCATGCATCCTCCATATAGCCTAGTCTAGAGTAATTATCAAGGTATCTGCTTTAACTAAAAGCTAGTTTGCTCCTTTAAAGTTTAATCATAATAATAAGGTAAAAATGTTCTGTTTGTACTCTTTCAGGCTGAATGAATCACTATAAAAGCATACAATTTCCTCAAGATGCAATATTATAATAGTGTTTTAAAAGACACTGCAGAGACACTCATGAAAAGACAAATAATTTAATTCATCTTGAGAAGCTTTCACAATACTACTCTTTCTTTCCACCACAGGAGAAAAGTGCTCCTATAGCACTTTCCACAATGTAAGAATTACTTTTCTGGTGGCTTATCCACGCGCTCAGCACCTGGTACTGTGTTACGCATTCATTAGCGCTTGTTGTTGCAGGCCTCTATGGCCAATTATATCATTAAAGCTGAAAACAGGCAAAAGACCCTATTAAATAATAACACACAATCTACTATTCCATTTAAAATTAGATGGTATGAAAAATAAAACACTGACTTTCCTAAAAAAGGAAAGCAGATATATTGCACTGGTGGTATTGACTGAAAGACTCTCTAATACCAATTTTTAAGTTCTCTTTATCTCATTGGAAGTTATTTATTAATTATGATGGTGGTGAGTCTGCTGGTGTAGAATAGCAATAATCCTGCTTTACTTCTAAGAAATGTTGTCATGGAAGTGTTCTGAAGGTAATGAAATGAAGCCCTTCCCCCAAATATATTTGCATATAAAAATGTTTTTGGGGGCACCTGGGTGGCTGAGTCAGTTAAGCTTCCCACTCTTGATTTTGGCTCTGGTCATGATCTCAGGTTTGTGAGATCAATCCCTGTGTTGGGCTCTACGCTTGTCGTGTGGAGTGTGCTTCAGATTCTCTCTCTCCCTTTCCCTCTGCCCCACCCCTTCTTAAAAAAAAAAAAAAGCTTTTCTTGCATTAATTTTAAGTAACTAGAAATCTCCAATTTATTTTAAATATTGGAGGCCAGCATTTTATTAAAAAAATATGATCTACAGATAAACATTTGAATACAATGAGTAAAGAAAATTTACTTGCTGCCAGAGAGGAAGTACTATGATTTCTGAAACATTACTATTGTTAATTCTGGTCAGTATTAGTCCTTAAGAGAAAAAGTCACTTAAGGGGAGTGTTTTCAATCTGTGGGTACTAACTTCTTAGTAGGTAGTAAATCGATTTACTGGGTTATGACTAACATTATTTTTAATGAAAAAGAATAAAATAGAAATATTAGAGTACATCACATTCAATTCAGGTGAGTAATGAGCAAACAAAAGTGAGTTTGTGTATTAATGTGAGTTTGTATACAGGTCAAGATGTAAAATGGAGCTCCAATAAAAATGCTGAACACCACTGCTACTCTTTCTTCTTTCCAAGAGAAAACATGGCTCTGTACCGCAGGGAAGCATAGTGCAAACATGCATTCATCTGACTGATATATTTCCTTTCACAACAACCTAGTCAGACCTTAATTATTTCCTTTTCTTTACCTGCTGGAATTCACTCTTATTTTGACCTCAGAATATTTTTCTTTTTCAGTTCCTTACTGCAGATTAAGTTAATAGAATATACTCTGCCTTAAATAATTTTAAATATTTTAGAAACTTTAATAACCAAGGTGACCATATAATTTATTGTCCAATACAGGACACTTATGAAAGAGGCACTTTTCTATTACTCGGTTGGGACAACAGGGCTACCCAGTGTGTACACTCTATTAATAACTTGGTAATGCTGTGTTTTTAATACTGCCAGTATAAAAAGGGTATCATATAATTTAAATATTAAACATAAAAAAGTCAATAGTAAAATTAAAAGTCCAAAAGCATTTAATATGAACTACATAAGATTTCTGATTTTTAATGAAAATTATATAATGTTCTCATTAGATTGTATAAAGAATTAATCAGGAAAAAATTTGTGTGAGCAGTTAATCTAAAGAGAACAAAACCTGAAAAAGAAGTCCACCAATAGTGTGGTCTATGTTAACTGTAATAAATTCCTATTTAGAAGTATGCCTTGAATTTACGATATATGATATAAAGTAAACCTTTGGCACTAGTCTCTTTAGAAAAAAAATGCATTTTTAAAAAAGGTAAAAAAACAAACAAAACACTTCATAAATTATTATCCACAACGGAAGGCACATGGAAATTATTAAACAATTATTTGAACCTGCCCAATGGATTATAAATTGGGTCAGTTCTGGGCAAAATGAAGTCTATTCTTTTTTGACAATTTAACTCTGTCCCAAGTATGGCTACCCTTCCAAGTTATTAATTCCAAGCTTTCCTACTTCATTATTCATCATGTCCTTTCACTAAAATAATGAAGCATATTAGATTTTAATTTATATTTGTGACCACATAAATTAGTTTTGATGTTACAAATTCTGGTATTTTAAGCATTTTCTAACTCTTACCAAAAAAAAAAAAAAAAAAGATTTCTTAGGGCTCCTGATTCCTAGTTCTGTGTTCTTTCTACTTCATTTTTATTTTGTCATCTCCACTTTCTCAGCTTCCTGACAGAGGGAGAAGGGTCTATAGATGATAACCTTCAAGGGATATAAAACCTATATATAGAAAACTTTTTATCTGTGGATGAATAAGTGCATGTTTCTGGTATGGGGCCCACAGCTTTCATAAAATTCTCAAAGAGGTCAAAGACCCAAAAAAGACTGAGAACTATCACATTAGAATTATGTGAGTCATCAAGTAAATAGTTATTTAGGGAAGCAGAGAAGCATTCTTTTTGGTCTACTGAGGCTAGCTAGAATATTTACCTCCCTCAAAAGACTGTTAATTCCCACAGAAGAGGCCAGGAGCTGGTGTCTTCTAAGAGAAGGCTTGGGGGTTTATTCTATCCTAGGTAGCCATGCAGACTTTTAGCATTTACTCTAGGGATACCTAAGCTTCTTCTTCAAGAGGAGGCCACATAAATAAAATCCACATTAATGAAGACTACTTGAATTGGGTACCAGACATTCTTATGGAGGCTTTAGTCCTACCTATTTTCCCCTTATATTGTTCCAGTTTTGTGATCTACTTCAATTAAGATAAGGTTTTAAAAACGATTGTTTCTTTCATCAAAACAGCATCTATATATTCTTGAAAAATAATTCTTGTTACTCATACACATTGATGACTCCCTTATAATAATCCAGTGGAACCCTCCAGAAACTACAGGTTGGGACCACTGACTTACACCACTGAAACTGATATGGGGGAAGAAAATAGGCAACTGGAGTTTATAAATATAATACAAAATGTTCCATTTGGAAAATGAAAAATATTAATAAAGCTGATAAAAAAAACCTTTATAGTTGGCATAAGTAAGCAGCAAAGACATCTTCTGTGTAGCTCTACTGGTCAAAAAGTTTCAAAAACCAGGGGAGAAGTTTCAGAATTTCTAAGAAAAAGGTGCATGAATTTTTTATTTTTCTTAAAAGTGGGTATGGGCTGTGGAAAACACCACCTTAGACTTTCTTCAGCTTTTCATTTCCCTTCTCTTTGCCTTAGGACTGCCAAACACACAACTTATATTTTCTAACACTTCTGACATTTCGGTTAGTATCGAAGGTATTTAAAAAGTAATACCCTCTTTTTTTTTTAATGCCGTAAGAAATGTATCCCCATTCATCCTATATTACTTTTTTCTTTAATAATGACATTTTTTAGATAATAAAGTATTCATTAGAATGCACCCTTGGTCAGTGGAGGGTTACTAACGATCAGTTATTTTTAAATAATTAATCCTATGTTTTGAAAGATTTTCAGATGAAGCAAAACCATTTTTTAATGGCCTACAAAATCGGTACTGGAGAGATGTGCCTCATTGAGTATTTGCAATTATCTGTCTGATATGTCAGACTGAAATATTTTTTAAAGTCCTCTAAAATCTAATCCAGGCCTCTTTCTTGGGTCCCTGTTCTTTGTAAGACTCTTATTTATTCAGTCTTCACCAGAATGCTCCCCAACTTAAAGTGAACTTCATTTTAGGATTTCCAATTGCTTGTGTTCTGTATGTGGCAGACAATAGTGATTACAAACATAGGTCTAGGATAAGACAGGCTTATTTTTCAACTTTGCTATTAATAACTACAGAAGTTTGGGTAACTTGATTAAGTTCTCTAAGCCCCAGTGTCCTGTGAAATTGAGAGATTTACTGTACCTATAACTTATACAGTGGTTGTGAAGTTAAATGATATGCACAGCACAGTGCCTGACACAGTGTTTAATAAAAGTTAGTGATTATGGTAACAATGATGAATTTGTTTCTATATTCTTTTATTTTCACTGTCTCCCTGATTATAATGTCAGCAATCACCTTCCAAGCCTGAAGAAGGTAGGAATAACAACATAAAAACTAAACCTCGCAGTAAGAGGTTACTAATTCAGTAAAGTAAAACTCACTCTATTCTTTTAATACAGTCAACGGTCATCCCTGGTCATTTGTGTATCAAGTCAAAGGATAAAGCAAAGAAGCAGAAGAAAGAAAGACATTAGTATGAATACAAGTGTTTCTTTGGTAGCAAGAACATATTGGATGTAAGCCATAGGAAGACATGAGGAAGAACAAAAAAGTTGGGAAAACAACAACTAGAAGAAAGCAGAAGGCAGTGATCTAAAAGAGCAAGAGAAATAAAAAGATTGGAAGGAGAATTTTAGGCAAAAGGATTTATGTGGATAGATTTAGAAAAGAGGGTATACTTTAAGACGTGAGAGAAATGGGATTTGCTAAAGCAGGGTAGCTTGAAAGGCTACAAATGAAAAGAGCAAGGCATTTAGTAGGGTAAGAAGCAGTATTACATGTGAGTAAACTAATAAATTTTTCACAGGCTAGCAATATGAGGAGGTATCTGCAAGGCTGGGCTAACCAACCAAAAATAACACAGAAATGTGCATGCTAACATTTATGTGCTTGGCTGTATTTATTAATCCTAAACATAGTTTAGGAGCATTAAAAGAAAAATCTATTCAGTTGTCAACATGGGCCATTATTAAGGCTTGTCCCTTTAAAGATCTAATATATAAACTAATGAAAATTCCTTAGTTTTGCTTAGTTTTCTAATCAAGCTACATATTTAAAATTTCACAATAATTTCCTTTCCTAATAAAGCACTTCCTTAAGCTAGAACTACAATCTTTTTTTACCAAAGAGAGGTGCCTTACTGGAATCCACTAACAAAAATAAATTTAAGAATCAAAAATAGTATAATTTAAAAATCAATGGGAATTATGTAGACTCAAAAGTTCCACACCTCTATTGGTTTTTTTCCCCCAAATCAAGTCAGTAAGAGCCAAATGAAAAAGAATAACTTGCTTAAAATTATATCTAACAGTTTACAAGTTGCTGAAATTTAATGTATATTCAGTCTCAACTGTGCTTACCAAAGAAAGCTATAAATATCATCTGAACTAGCACCAGTCTGGTGAGAAAAAAAGTGTACTGTACCAAGCAGACTTGCTGTGTTATCTGTTCAAACATACCTGTACCAGTCAAAAGTCCAGCACTCTTCTTTCGTGCATAAGCGCGTAAGTGGTTGGACAGGCTAACAGCACTTGTAAACGTCGTATTGCAATGCACACATGTTCTAAGCTTCACAGGCATACCTATCATTCAAAAGAAAACTATAATCCAGTTCTCACTTCAAAAAGTGAAATTTTCTTAGCTAAAAGCGTGAAGAAAAGTACCACAATAAGGATGGTTTAAAAAACGTTCATTGAATTAGCTTAACTTAAAATAAGGAGGGGGAATTAAGTTAACTATTATTAGTTTGTTGTTAGTATTTAGAGCCAACCCATGCTCTTTGGAAATGTGGAAGACGAGTGCCTTGAACCTCTGAGCTCCTCTGGATTTAACACCTATTATCACTTTCTTGCAGATTTCTGTGTTACGCAGATCATTTCCTAAACCTAAAATACAATCCTGTGGTTTGAAGAGCACAGTTCAGTTGAGAAGTTTCAATGCTTACAACATTACCAATAAAAAGAATTAAAAAGTCTAGTTGACAAAGTGGTAATTAAAGTGTTTTACCCACAAAACCGTAAAAGTCTCAATACTAAATTAGGCTTTCTGATGAAGGCTGGGAGAAAGGTGGTAAAACACACCATTGAGCAGCTGTTAGACACAACATTTTATTTAGGGCATTTTATGTTCATTACTCTGAATGCGCAATCAATAATGAAAGTTAATTATTTGAAGTTTTTTGCTAAAATCTTTGTGCTAAATAAATGATCAACAAGCTAACATCTTCGTCATCACAGGAAAGAAAACACGATGGAACAATAAGAAACTCCTAACTTCCAAAAGACAATCCTCACTCCCCCAACTCCTTTCAGTTGGTCTCTTCAACTATGAAAATCAGCCACAAATACACTTTTCATCTCTCAAGTGTACTATACCTTAGTCAACACAGCTAACACACCTTTCTTATTACATTTTATCCTTCTCAAAAAGGTTGAAGATTTGACTTTGAAAGACTCTCTTAATACAAACAAAAGAACCCTATTAACCAGAAACCCATCAAGATAGTTTTTCAGACCATTTACAACACAAGGTAATCTTTCCTTAAGTCAAAACTGCATACAAATATCTCTGCTTTCCCAATGTCGACCAAAGTAAACAAATCAACATTACCGTAATTTCATTCATTATTAATCCACTGACCAGTTACTTTTACCTTAGACACATTCAACTCGGAGCTAAATTATGAGACCATCTAAGTTCATCTTCAACATTCTTAACCACCAAAAGAAACCTATGAAGACACTTAAAATTTCTAGTGTAAAAGTATAAGCCAGACTTAGCAATAACAAATATAGTTTGGCTATTTTATGTGCTATATCATTTGCTGGCACACACAAACTATTCTTTTGAAAAGGAAAAACTATTGGTGCAGAAGCACTAACCTAAACCATCTGTTCTGTTCCTTTAGACCACCATTATAAAATCTAAAACCCCAAACAAAGGTTTTATACTCACAACAGTTCTCCAAAACCAAACTATCCCACAATACAATGAGGAATTGGAGAGGGAGAAGTTTCTTTGGGTTAATCACAACACACAACAGACACCAATCCATTCAGTTTAAAGAGTCTATTTTTTGTTTGTTTGTTTATTCGTTTGACCTAAGCAGAAGGAAAACCAACAGCTGTATCTTGAAAACATCACCTTGGAGCACTGGCAAATATAGGACAGGTACGCCATTTCAGTAATGCTACGCTTTTGAACAATGTCAACCTCCCATCCATAGGACCATCCCCCAGCCATAGCATATTTTATTTTTACAGATCAGCTTTTTGTTTGTTTTTTTTCTCACCTTACATTCTGACCAAGAAATGAGGCACAGAGAATTCAGTGTTGATGAGCATCTACTGATGATTTATATAGAAATGACAGTATAACCAATCTCTGCTCTGCAAAAAAAGCAGCTTAAGTAAAAAGATTCTAAGAAATTATTTTCTACAAATATTCCATACAGGTAAGCATAATTAAATTGTGTTTAAATTTTATACGACAGTCATAGACATCCTCTTACCTGAGTGCATAGTCAGATCCATCCTTTGTGGTTGATACATCAACGGACTGTCTTCACTTAATGGAAGAACACATTTCTGAACAAATCTCTTCCTTGCAGTTTGATTATGAATTTTTTGAGGAGAAATAGGAGAATTTCGTTCTTCTCCCATCCTTTTATTTTTAAGCAGTTCTATCAGTGTAAGAGACTGATTCTTTTTTCCACTGGGCAGTTCTGGTTTTGTTTCATCATATTCATTTAAGAAACTCAGCCCTTCTTCTTCTGATGCAGACACTGATAAAGCTTCGGTCTTTAGGCCATTACGGTATGCTTCAAGAGGTATAACATTTTGAGATAGAAAGTCATCACTTGATGCAAGTTTTTGAGCTACAAATGGTCTGGGAATAATACGACGACTGTTCAATGCTTTCAAGATTTTTTCATATTTTTCTTCATTTTGCATCATCTCATTCAAAACACAGATTGGAGATTTGTGAGCATCCCATTTGGTCTTTCCAAGTCTTTTCAGATGGCCTCTAACATGATTCGATAATCCAATTTTAGTATCAAACCAACCACCACAGAGCTGACAAGTGTGTTCAGAAGTGGTTTCAGACTTCTCTATAGCTAAAAAAAATTTTTTAAGAGTAACATCAGAATTTTTTATAAAGTGATCTTAAAGCCAATTAACGCTGAAATACAAAATCATGTGTTTCTAATAAAGACCAAATTTGAGCAAAACCTTTGAATCCTTTGAGTTTGAATAGAGACATATTAACCCAAATTATCTACACGGAAACTTACCTTTTCTAACTCGCTTAACAGGTGTCCCTGTGCCAGTTCTTTTGAAATGTTGCATTTTGTCACTTGTGGCTATTTGTTCTGGTGATACAACATGACGGGCTTCATAGCTTAATCCAGCTCTGTGAAGATGTCCTCGGACATGATTTGACAACCCAACACCTGTTTCAAATGTTGCTGGGCAGTAAGGACATGATTTCTTCTCAAGAGATAAATCAGTCCAGTGAAAAACAGAACTATGCTTTGACAATGAAGTTTCTGCATTTTCTAAATGCTGAGGATCATGTATGTCATGCAAAAAGTTATTAGTTCCAGCATCTTCATAATATTCAAAATAAAAGCCATCGTTTTGATCATAACTGAGGGTAGCATTTTCTCCAGGCTCTTGACCTTCCACCTTGCTTTTAAACAGCGGAAATAAGTTTACATGTTCTTGATTAATATCATTATAGGTTTCATCTTCTATAGCCTGTGTAGTGTAGTCACCTAGCTCAACATTATCCCAGGAACTTTCATCTTCTGTTTCATAGCTATCTTTCTTTTCAGCGGAATTAAGCTTTTGTAAAACAACAACAGTCATTTTATGCAAGAAATCTGGATAGCTATCCAAGTCTTCTCCTCCAACAGAACTTTCCTTCTTAGATTCCTTAACTACTCTCTTTACAGCTACACGCCTGTGTTCTTTGAAGCTTTCTGGCCTTTTGGTGTCAGAGTTTTGAGGGTCTGAAATGAAACTATTGTTGTGGGAATTACTTGATGACGAAAACAGATGTAAAGAATTTAATGAACTGGCTGCTTCTTTTTTGAAATGTAGAGGATATGATTCACCTGATTTTTTGATCATCCTGTAGTTTTCATATTTGTGTCTATATAAATAGTTGCTATTTGCCTTGGCATTAGATTTTTCTTTTGCTGCTTGATGGAAATACTTAGGTTTTTGGTCAGTGCTGCTTTTAATCATAACAGTCTTGTGAGAATTGTTTTGATTGCACACATTTACACCTGACTGGGCAATGCTTTTCCGAGCTTTTTGTATTCTGTGTGGCCGCTTATGGAATTTAGAAAAATTACTTGATTGTGAAGATGATCCAAATGTTCGCTTTACATCTTGTTTTAAAGCAGAGTTCTTTGGAAATGTGGTTGACTGCTGTTTAATTAATGGTTTAGTGCTATCAATATCTATAGGTTCTTCGAGAATGTCACTTTTTCTTTTATCAAGTCCAAGAGGACTACCAAATGAATCGATGCATGATGATGAATGCAAGTACTCCATGTGTTTTTTTAAAATACTTCTGGCTGAAGTAGTAAAAGGACACATCTTACATATGTAGGTGGCTGATTTTTTGGATGATCCTATAACAGAATCTTTCATGAAAGTCTTTTTTTGCGTTTTTCTCTGGGCTACATCAGAACTGACGATAGGGCATTTTACCACTGCTCCATGGGCAATGCCTCGATGGCATTCTAATTCATTTTCTGTCACTGCCATGAAGTTACACTCCTCACAACAGTAGTACCTTTTATCTTTTTCATGGGTTTTAGCGTGTTGCACAAATGTTTTAGGGCAATTGGTACCAAACACACACTGAGGGCACTGCAATCGTGCACTTCTTCCTTCATCCTGAAGTTCTTTCAATTCACGAATTTCCTCCATCAACTTCTGTCTTCTTTCTTGGTGAATAATCATATGCTTTAGAAGTGAGTTACGATCTCGAAATGTCCGTCCACATTCTCTACAAGCATATGGCCTTGGGACATTAAGATGGCGAAAGTGGCTATTCCCATCTAAATGATACATCATATGCCTGTGGAGGTGCTTTTTCTCCCTAAAATTCACATTGCACTTTGTACAGGGGTAGAATGATGGTTCTTCGGTGCTGAAAGTAGCAGGTGACTCGGAATCACTTTCTTCACATTTCTTTTTTAAGGTATTTGAAAGAAAAGTGCTAGTATGAACGGGTGAGCTGTCTTCTCCACACTTATCTGGGTTATAAATTAGATGCTGAAAAGCATCCACAGATTCCAAGTCTTCATCAGTTGATTCAGGCTTCACTTTTGATAATGCATATTTCTGTGAGTCTATTGCTTGTAGTTCTTCATTCTGTTCCAGAAAGTCTACCTCTAGCATTTTTGACTTATTGGGTATACAATTAGAATCACTAAAGCAATCTTCAGTATAACGAGTAATCTTGCTTACATCCATTTTTCGCTTTCTCTTTTTCTCTAGACCTACTTTAGAGTGAACTGGGGCTTTATCCACTGTGTCTTCATTAGTCATAAGAAACTGAATGAACTCTTTTTGGGGATCCCAGTTTGTATCATTTTCTGACCTAAATTCATCTGTACCTGAGGAAATTCCTGTCAATGTATCAACACAATCATCTTTTACCAATAAATCATCACTATCCTCTCCCACCTCTACTTGATTTATTAAAGTGCTATCTGACTTTATACTACTCCCTACTGAATTCTGAATGTCACAACCAACAGAAGCAGAGGTAGGTAGTTTTTTAATGGAATGGGTTGGATTTTTAGCATGTGCTACATCTGATAATAAAAATAAAACTTGATGTTGACTTGCTTTCTGCGGTGTAGATAGTTGAAGATCAGGTGCCACCTTCAAAGTTGAACAAGATTCTGTTGTTGGCTGATCCACAGGTTGTCCAGTGGTTAATGAAACACTGCCTTTATTCATACTGGAAGTCTTAGCTAAGGAGGAGTGTAAAACTGGTCCATTAACAGCAGCTCCTTTAGGCAAGATGAAGTTTTCACTAGAAACAGTAGGAGCACCAGCATGTATAAATAGAGTAGACTGGCCTCCACTTAAGGCTTTTTCAGATTTGTCCTTTGACAGTTCTTCAGGCAGAGTGAGCGTATTATTTTTCTGAAATGATGTTTGACAATCTTTTGGTTTATGAACTCCACTCTCTTTGTCTGAGATAAAACTGTTGTTATCTAGGAGTTCTTCTTTAGCACCAGTAATATCGGTGTTTATCTTCAAATCATCCATATTGTTGGCAAGCCCATTTAACACATTTAGTCTAGAAAATGGAAGAAAAAAAATTTAGATTTGCATGAAAGAAAAAATTCTATTAGAATGTATGGAGAGTTCAAAGCACACATTTTTGTTAGTGTAACTCCACTGTTTATACCAAGATCCTAATAATTTTCCAAGAAGGAAGAAACACTTTAAAAAATGTGAAAGACTTTAAAAGTATCTCGAAGGTTAATTTTTTTCTTTGTGCTAAGCAACAACAACTCCATATTGCATATCTACAAAACATCTAGGGAACAGCAACATTAGAAATGGCCACATTACACTGGGAATTGCCCATCTCCTTGGAAGAATGTAAGCTCTTTGAGGGCAGGTACTGTACCTTGTCACTCTCTTATCTCTAGAACCTAACACAGTGCTTGGCATAGGTACTTAGGCAGTATTTGGTGAAGAAAGCACTAACATGTTGAATGAATAAAAACACAAGTGCAAAATCAAAGCCCAAGTATGTAAGAGGAAAAACAGTTTTTTTCTTATGAAACGTAGACACCCCATTCAAATAATGCAAATTCCATCATGGTTCTGACTTCTTGACTCAGCAGTTACAGCAAAGCCTTCAATACATTCAATAGTCCTCAAGTACAATTTAAAGAATCTGGTATTTGGCAACCCTAAGTATGAACTATCTGAAGTGCTGGCATAAAGTTCCATATTTCTTTTCCTTTTGTACATGGTAGCAAGTACAGTTTATTCATTCTCCAAATATTTACTGAGCCCTTACCATGTGCCAGGCACTGCTTTATTAGGAATACCAGCAGTAAACAAGATAGACTAGGTTCCTGCTCTCTACTAAAGAATAAAGTCTTCCATTTTTCCTTCATAGTATTTTTAATTTGTATAACAAGTAATGCTATTTTAGGACAGGAGGAACTTAATCTGATATTTAGAAATTAGAACATTTTCAATACAGTTCATTATTTCTAATATCTTTGATGGTACCAAATACATGCTCTGTGAAACATTTAGTTAAAGAATAAAAGAACTGTTTCTAATTACTTTATTTCACAATTTAGAACAAGCACTTGTAAGTATGAGCTTATTCTTTCCACAAGATGTGTTCTTTAATACAACAAATATTACAAATAAATACTACAAATATCTGTCTTTGGCATTATTATTTACACCAACAATTTTTCTGCCTCTTGTAGGCCTCAGAATTGTTTTGAGATTGACAAACTTCCACAGTAATAAAAATAGACATCCAATAAGATCATATTCAATGATATCACCCCAAAATGGTGCTAATGCAGCACCCAGCAGGAGTCTCTACATCACATACACAGAAGTTAAAAATGGGCAGCACATAAACATGTGTTAGGGAAGAGTGTGCAAATGTCAATGAAAAGAAAAGCAAACCTTGATGCTATACTATTCCCCATTCCTGACATTTCTCATTAAATTACATAGAAAAAGTAAAATGTCCAAATAGGAACAATCTCATAAATCTGAAATGGACAATAGAATTTTTAAAAAACTAGCCTGAAAGACACTTACTTTGTGTTCCTATTTATTATAATCACAGAGGTAGACAAATATATGCTCAGTCAATTTGAAAGCCTATATTAGCTTTTCTCAACAGGAAGCAATGTTGCTAACGAAGTGGTAAATTCAGTGTTAATGAGTGGCTTCACTGTTACCACCTCAGAGGTAAAACCTTCTATGTTCCATGTTCCACCCATCTGTTCTGGTGTTAGAGGTTCAGAGATGGAACAGACGCTTCCCATTTAAAGCAACTTCATTGGTACCCCCTGAACAGCAGGGTGACAAACTATGAGAATATCATGTCTGCTTGGAGACTGCATTCTCATTACCAGAATGGCTTTATATGAGCCTTCCAAAAGTTCACATTCTAAAGATACCAAACTGTTTTGCTCAAAAACACATAAAGAATATATGTATATGACTTATCTTCTATGTAAATGACATACCTTCTATCTATAAAACACATCTAGCTGAAGGAAAAACACAAAATCAAATTAAACATTGTTAATATAAAATGAAGTCTTTAACAAAGTTTTCCTTCACACCTAAGGAAATATACCTTACTTGCCCTCAAATTAATGATTAACTCTACTCAAAAATAGAGGTTATTCCTTTTTAGAATATTTATTAGCACATTAATATTAAAAATGTACTCCATCAGTTAAAAAGTATGCTACAAGAAATGGCTCCATAAGCTAGTGTTTTAGCAACAATAAAATTTTTTTTCCTAGTTTAATTTTCAGAGTATATCTTAACAAAAAAATGTTAAAAATACATTTTTTTTTCTTAACAGTATTCAAAACTGATAGCTGTTACACTGAGATATAATGCAGAACAATGAACCTTCAAAATTGGTTGCAGTGAATAGTGGATCTAAAACTTTGACATCAAAATTATTCCCCTACATTCATGGATGGTTATGTAGCATATAGGCAAGAAAGCATTTAACCCATAAGCTAATTTCACACTGTTTCAAATAGATTTTCCAACTATCTTTATGTAGTCAAATATATGTAACAGAGCCATCAACACCAGTTTATGTTAATATAACTAAGTAGGGGACATATTTGAAGGTAGACATCATTAAATTCAAAAAAGGGAAACTAAAAAATTAAAATAATAAAAAACTAATGCTATATTGCTTGGACTCCTTAAATTTCAGTGAATTTGCTATACCAATTAGGATATTTTAATAAAATGCTTAGATACTATTACTATGTCCTCCTCCATGTAATCATATAACCACAGAATTTTTCTTTTAAATGAATTTTAAAATGTTCTTTAAAAAAATTCACACACTTTATAAAAAGCTGCAAATAGAACTTTAAATCTACATAAAACATATTTCAGTTTCTTGAAAATCATAATGAGTTCTACAGCTATAACTGCCTGTAGTTATATACTGTGAGCATTAAAAAAAATAGTACAAAGGTCAGATCTGTCTTCAAGATGACAGATCATCACTTTAATGCCTCAAGCTAGACTTATTGTCTTAGAAATTTCAAACATCAGTATTTTTGCAAACTATCAGCACTTGCTATAACACCCTCACTACACTACATCTTGAGGTTACTACAGAAGAAATGAGGTGATAATTGCATATTAACATAATTATTCTGTAATCCCTCTGAGCAAGCTTCCTAGGTCACTCAGTAATTCAGATTAGATACAACCTTTCTGTCATCGAATCTGTGCTGTCCACTTTCTGTTCATGAATAATTTTTTTTTATAGAAAACTAGCTTAATTTCATTCTTTTATGTACATTATTAATTGTATTTATTGTGAGTAGGTTAATATTTTGTGGGCGCTTATTACATAATACCAACCTTTGTCATGTAGTATAATTTCATACAAAAATATAATACAATTTGCCCTCATTCCACATTAGCTCATTAATAGCTATATTACACAGCTATAAATAAATTATAATGTTGCCCACTAGCTGAGTTACAGTTAATATCTGTCAGATTTTCACAAACCCCATGTTCATTTAAATTATCCTTGAGAACACATGACAACTTCTGTTAGTAATATATGAGACTGGGTCAAGAAGAGAAAAACATTCACAACTGTCATTCTAATTGCAAAACAAATCTTAATTAACTGAAATACTACATCTACAATTACTGTGATATTTAAGTCTATATAAACTATACACAATGTACAAATATATACCCAAGACTCACCTAGTATATAAAGCAAGTGAAGACGGAGTATACTATATAACCATATCATTCAGGCAGTAACCTATTCTGGATATCATTGAGAGGAAATACTAAAAAAATACAGAAATTCATATGGGTATCCAGCATGCCACATGATGAAATAAAGAGAAAACTTAGTATGCTTACTTTAGCAATTAGCCAATACAGTTAACAATCTTCAAATGTTTGAAGGTGTGGCATATAAAAGAACATACGATCAATGTGTCTGAATTGTAATGATAGATTTCATCTCAAGATTAAATAAACTAAAAAGAGGAACCACTCAACATTGCAAAGGGCTGTCTTACACAACAGTGAACTGAATGGCTCAGCAGGTTGCACTACTGTCAGGAACACTGTAGAAGGTAATATGGTACTGGAGATTAGATAAGATGATTTCTAACATCTGTTCTGATATGTACTATATATGTTAAATTTTTGGTTATTACATTAGTAACATTTAACATTATTTGAAATAATGAGCTAAAAATGGAAGTGAAAATTATACTATTGGACTTTAAAATGACCCTGTAAATTCATAATTACTTGAAATAATTCTTTAGTTAAAATATAATATGTTGGTAAGCTGATTCTTGAACAATGATATGGCACTAAATGACTAACACACTGAGGCCACAGAACTATCTGCAATCATGAAAACTACATACGAAGAGGTTTTTCTCTAGTGGTAATACCGAAAAAAAAATGTTCAGTGAGTTTTCAAATAAATAGTTTTTTTGGTAATACTAAAAAAAAAATGGTCAATGAGTTTTCAAATAATGAACAGAAAAATAAAGCAAGAATACACTGGGCACATAATGCTTTCTTCCCAGCAGCATGCAGCACTGCCATTACAAACTAATGATCTTTATGTAATTTTACCACCTACCACCAAATTACACTGAACTTGTTGAATAGTTTTGTTCCTGATGCCATGAATTATCCTCATTATTTAATAGGAAAATGTTACAAATAGTAAGATACTAGATCATAAATACCTAATAACACAAAGTGATTCTTACTGCCAAGTATACTAAATACTTAACATAATCTGACACATCTCAAGAAGCAGGTAACTACAAGAAGGACAAAAGGTGGTAGGGAAGCTACAAAGGCCTAACTTTAGCAACCTGACAAAATTATACAATAATGAGAAGAGTAGTCGAAAAACAAACGGATATTCACTAATCAAAGGCTAATTTCCTAATGAAGAGCTTTGTAATTTTAAGAGGCCAGGCAATAAATTATAGTTGCAACCAAAGGAGAATGCTAAATCATATTCATCATGGAATGACAGCTTATCACATTGTTTATGCTTTCATAAAGTCAGAACAAGATAAGGGATCATCAGGGCACCTGGGTGGCTTAGTTAGTTAAGCATCTGACTTCAGCTCAGGTCATGATCTCAGGGTCCTGGGACCGAGCCTTGCGGTGGGCTCCCCAACTCAGCAGGTGGCCTGTTTCTCCCTCTGTGCTCCCCCTCGCCCCTCTCTCAAATAAATAAAAAATCTTAAAGAAAAAAAGGTAAATGATCATCATGGCTTTGATAGGGTAAATAATGTACATACGCACATGACCCCAACAAGAACAATTTACGTGGTTTAAAAAAAATGAGTGATAACCTCTTTATATGTTTTTCAAACAGAGCAAACTTTTGACCACAATTGTATAATTAACATGAATCATAAATATGTCAGTTTCACACTCCAGAGGTAGTGTGTCAACTCTGCCCTCCGCCAACAGAGTATTAACTGTCATTAATTGTTATTTTACTTTGGGTCTTCTAGTGTTCTCCAGTCTATGATGAGTTTGCTCTTTGTGCTTATTTTTGAGATATTTTATAAACATTAACCCATCGTGTCCAATAAATGCAAAAGAAATATAAGTGTTAAAGTCCTAGGAAGACCAAACATAATTATATTAGAAGTGAAAACAGAGATAATAAAAAACACCTAAAGTGGTAATATAAATATTATATATGCATATGGAATGAACTGCTTGAGAGATGAAAGAATTGTGAAGAACGGAGAGATGTCACCATTAAGAAATTACTGTGCCTATACATCTGACAATAATCAGCAAGAGAAAAGGAAATATGACAAAAGAGGTTTTTTTTTTTTTTAAAGATTTTATTTATTTATGTGACAGAGAGACAGCCAGCGAGAGAGGGAACATAGCAGGGGAGTGGAAGAGAAAGAAGCAGGCTCCCAGCGGAGAAGCCCAATGTGGGACTCGATCCCGGAACGCCAGGATCATGCCCTGAGCCGAAGGCAGACGCTTAACAACTGCGCTACCCAGGCGCCCCAAAAGAGGTTCTTAAGTACAAAATCAGCATCGGTGTTAGATGTCTATTTGCCTAATGGTTTTCAGGAAAGGCTAGGAACTTGTTTAAGAACTTAAAAGCTAATAATATTCAAAGTGCCGCAGATGAAACTTCTGCCCCAACCACGTCTTATTCCACAGGACCAAGGTCCATTACAGTATGCACATTGAAGTTAGTGACATTACTGCAAATGCAAACAACTGGGCTTTGAAGAAATTCCTTAAAACAGTGGCAGAGATAATCTGGCCTCAAAAGACTGCCTGAAACATAACAAATGTTCCCTTCTAATACTCAATAATTTTGCTCTTTCAAATTCAAAACCTCACATATTCAACTGTATGTACATTAAAAAAAAAAACTTTTGTAGATTTTATAGTTAAAGTAAAACTCTTATTATAAAAATCCCATTAATTCATTTAATAATCACATATTAGTCACATTTATGAAGTACAAAACTGTTTATGGTCTGAGAAGTAAACTTGAACACTATAAAGTCAAGAGAATAAATTCTTTCACTGAATTATAATTTAATTTTATTGAAAGGGGCTAAGATTGTAAAAAGAAAAATTCTGCAACTTGGTAATAATCTGTAATGAGTACTTAGCCTTTTTTCCGTATTATGTACTTTTAACTCAGGTAGGTAAATTCTAACTTATATACAGATGGGAAAGTTTGACACTCTCACTGAGAACTAGAAAAATGAAATACAACCAGAAGTTTTACTTTCTATAAAGTATTTTCATTAAATGTGAACTCTGTTACTGATACCATTTACTCAACTTACCTTTTTTCCTTTCTCTAAAATCAGCCACCCAAATACAATTATCTTCTAAGAAAAATATTCCAAAGTAATCATTATTCTATAATTATCTTCATTCAGGATGGTAAAAATTCAAATACAAGAAATCTGCTTTCCTTAAAACAAAATATGCAAGAAGATACACCTTTTTGCACCAATGTCTTTTAAAAAAAGAACATATTTTTGTGATGGCAAATCACAAACCAGCCATGACTTTTTTCTGATTTAACAAGTTTTCCTTATTACATGTTTGATTCGGGAGTTCATTTATAAAACCAAAGGCATTTATTTATTGTGAATATAAATCATTACAAAATTTCTCCAAAATGTTAAAGAAAACACTAATATTTAGAAAATGCAAGTACTTATTAATAATCAAATGTACATAGCTCTATTCAAACAAGTGTGATTTAAAAGAATTTCCTTCTAATTTACTCATACGAAGAGAGAAAGATGGCAAGGTCAAGAGTAGCAATTTTGAACCATAAGAAACTTACAGAACCCATGATTTCCAATTTATCCAAAATCCATAGCACCAAAATATCATGAATAGTATATTGTTTTATAAAAGGTGACTAAAGCATATTAAAATTGAGATTATTTCAGGGAAAATTTTAATTATTTTTAAGATTAATCAAATGGTATTGCTGGCAGTTTTTTTTTTTTTTTCTTACTGTATTGCTAACTAAGGAAGACTATATATAGGACACATATGTATAAAAAACTAGCAGTAAAAGGCAATAAATTATGTCCCCAGTGAGTAATATGGATTATACTCTCTATGGTTCAGAGGAAGTAGAAGGTCCTATAAAATACCACGGATAAAAAAAGCCTCAGAAAAATGAGGTTTTAGCTAAATTTTATATTGTACTGAGCCAAAAGAATCATTCTTCGGTGGCAGACATGCCTGAGTTTGAAAAATGGCTCCACAACTTCCACCCTGGGGCAAAGTTACTCCAACTTTTCTTAAATTTCAGTTGCTTCATCAATAAAGTATGAAACCTATAAGAGGACTGTGAGGATTAAATAAGACAATATAATACATGCAGCATAGGGCCTGGCATTTAGTAATTACTTATTAAATGTTAATTCCCTATGACCCTTGCCATTAACTTGTTTCATTTATGTTATGATGACATTGAATTTGTATACTGCTCCTACTGATGAAAGAGACCCTTATAAGCAGAAATTTATTCTAGGAGGAGAAACCTGGTACCTTAAAACCACTACTAAGGATAAATGGGCAGAAGCTCAGAAGAAACATCTTAGGAGTTGCTGGGGCTATAGGAATAACACTCTTGTAAGGATAAAGCAGGGCTTCAGTAAAACAATATTCAATAAGCAATAAAGAAGGGAATTACGTGCTTGACCGAGTGCCCCAAGGAAAAAGGGCATGAAGTGGCCACTCAGGATTTAAGAGTTTCTGATTCCATAGGGTCGGTCTATCAGAACATGAATTTAATTTTTGTCTCTCATAAAATGCCAATGAAATGAAAGCAGATGAACCAGAACAGAGAGACATACCAAGGTGGATAAAACCGTCACCTAGAACAGTCATAGACGAGGACTACTGGAAAGAATGGAGATGGCAATTCCAAATAAAACAAACAAAAAAATTAAAAATGGGTTTTATACCAAAAAATATGAATCAGAAAAGCAACAGATTTTTCACTGTCGAGAGTGTTAAGTCAAAGGTGCAATAACATCAAAGTTTGGTGTTAAAATTATTTTATATAGAGACAGAATATATAATATTCAAGTGTCATGGCACAGGGTCTCTAAGTTCACCACTCACCTACCATCTCAGAAAAGTTTTTCCAAAAGGCGGAATGTGGGGGAGAGGTGTGTCCTGAAAATGGCTAAAATTATTGTGTTAAGTGTTTTTTTATTATTTCATACAAGTGACTGAAATATATAAATTTAAGTGTTTATCAAAATTATAAGGTCACTAGAAGAATAATAAGTAAATATACTTAAGATCCTCAAATTCTATAACCTACTGTGTTTTAAGAAAAGAAGTACAATATACTCTGAGCAAAGCGTGACAATTTTGAAATAAAAAATTACTACACAGCAACAATAATAACAACAACTCTCACTAGGTGAGGTGAAAAACAGAGTGAATATAGCTGATGAAATGAGGTACTCTTACAGAACAAAGACTTCTTAAAAAGGGAGTAAAAAAACCCCATAAAGTTAAATCCACAGATTATAGCAAGTAGGAATTACAGGGGGAAAAAAAATCCAGGGGAATAAAGAAGAGGATACAATAGAAAAAATTCCAGAGCTCAAGAAATATAGAAGTCTTTAGATTAATAGAGCCCAATCAGTGCTCAGTGGCTGAAGAAAAAAACATGCCTCTTGACAAGTCCTGGGGAAATTTTGTAATTCTAAGAATAAAAGGTAGAATTCTACTCATTTCCAGAAAACAAAATAAAAATAAAAACTAGACTACCTAAAAAAAAAAAATACACAATTCTTCATCAGCAGTATCTCAGACTTTTGAGGAAAAATGATATTTTAAAATCAAATCTGTCTGAATAAATTATCTCATCTAAGTTTTCCACTCTCTCCCACTTCAGTTACCAATGTAATAATAGTCTGGTGTATCCTTCTACTCCTTTTTCTTATTCATACAAACATATGACATGTATGTGTTTTATGATTATCTTTATAGAAATAGGATTAGATAATATACATGCTATAATAAATAACCTTATATAGATAGCCATATAGTGTTATTTCAATGATACACATTTTTCAAAGTTGCTTGTGTATTTTCGTTTAATACACATTTCCAAATCATTCCTCAAATTTCTAACAATATGCATATCTACCTTCAATGTGTAAGAATGCCTATTTTCCCACAGTATTACAATTTTTTGCCAGCATCATGGTGAAAAATGTGAAAATACTTTTCAACCCAGAATTCTATAACTAGCTAAAGTACCACTCAAGCATAACAACAAAATATAGACATTTTGGACAAGCAAGGATTCCAAAAGTTTATCATTCACTCATAGAGTAATTCTTCAGCACAGAGACAAGAATATACAAAAAGAAAGACATAAGAATCAATAAACAGGGGTGCCTGGGTGGCTCAGTCTGTTAAGTGACTGCCTCTGGCTGAGGTCATGATCCCAGGGTCCTGGGATCAAGCCCCGCTTCTGGCTCCCTACCCTGTGGGGAGCCTGCTTCCTCCTCTCCTTCTGCCTGCTGCTCCCTCTGCTTGTGCTCTCTCTGTCAAATAAATAAAATCTTAAAAAAAAGAATCAGTAAACATTAGTAAGCAATTAAACCACTGAAAAAGGCAACTAAACGTATTAACAATTGATAATTGTTAAAAAAGGATTATTATATTATTATATACCATTATATGGTATGTAATAATATGGAAACTAAAAGCCCAAAAGATTTCAACATGGGAAGTTAGACTAGTGGACACTGATTCAAAGAAAATCTCTTAAAAAATGTATTAAAATGTTAAGGATGACCAAATAAAATAGAGAAATAACATATAAATTTCAAACCTATAGAATTAAAAAGTAAAGAAAATTTGATTGATTAAATTAAAATAAAAAGTAACAGAAGACAGTAAAGAGAAAATAAGCAGAAAGAAGTCCAAACACATCAGTCTTCTCAATAAATATTAAAAGCTTATAAATTAAGAAAAAGGCATTCATTCTTGTTTTGAAATATACTATATGTTGTTTATAAAGGGAAAGGAAATGTTGAGGTTAAAAATAAGATGATAAAGATAAACTAAGCAAATGTTAGTATAATAATAACTACCATCAGAACAATCTAATGGAATTTAAGGCAAAAAGCACTACACCTGCTAAAAATGAATATTACATAAAATAAAGTATACAATTCACCAAGAAGATATAGTATTCATGAACCCCTCTGTACACAACAAAATGGCTACAAAATACATAAATTGTAAACAGCTACAAGTGTTAAGCAAAACTGACAGTCACAGAGGGAGGCTTTAAACATTTCTCCCCAAAAGTCTACAGATCAAGGACAATATTCCAGTTTTATCTCCTCTTTCAAGATCACTCTTCTCTCACTTTAAAAAGGATCCCAAACACAAATCTGCAACCTTCCCTTTCTCCATTAGTTGTTCAGCTCAATAACCTTGGAGCAATCTTCTTTATT
Source organism: Ursus arctos (assembly GCF_023065955.2). Taxonomy (NCBI): domain Eukaryota; kingdom Metazoa; phylum Chordata; class Mammalia; order Carnivora; family Ursidae; genus Ursus; species Ursus arctos. The sequence goes on along the minus strand of NW_026622786.1, from coordinate 31,055,267 downwards.
CATTTATTCACACTTCATATCAAAGCCATCAAGAAATCCTATTGCCACCATCTTTAAATTATATCCAGAATCCAATCACTTCTCGCTACTGCTACATCCAGATCCACTCTTATCTCTCCCCTGTACTATTTTAATAGCTTCCTAAATGGTCTTAGTGCATCTACCCTTACCAACCTACTGTCTATTCTCAACACTGCAACCACATGACTGTTTTAAAACCTAAGAAAGATAATGTTCCTCAAAATCCTTCAACAGCTCTTGGTCTTATCCTCTTAGAGAAAAAAAATAACAACTTTATAATAACCTGTAATGTCCTACAAAGATCCTTTCCAGCAACATTTTGACCCCACTTCCTACTCCTCCCCCCAACTCACTTACTCAGTTCAAGTCACACCAGCTTTCTTACTATTCCTTGAACACATTCTTTACCATATTGAGGTCTTAGTATTATTGATTATTCCCAAGCTAGATCACTCTTGCTCCCAGATACTCATGGCAAATTCCTTCATTGCCTTTCATCAACCATTTTCTTTTGAATAATGCCTACCTGGACCACGTTGATTAAAATTATATCCCAAACTCCCTTACCTTCTCTACTTTGTGGGCATTCTCAAATAAACTTACACTGGTTTACCCTTTTTTTACCCCAGAACACTTATCACTTTCTAATATACTGTGTAATATTTATTATGGTTATTGTTTGTGTAACCCTCCTATAGAACTAAATTTCAAGGGCATAGATCTTTGTATTCGTTAACAGAATCTCTCAAGGGTCTAGAAAGTGCCACCATTCAGAACCTTGGTATTGTGCACTGCTTTGATAATGCTCTATATAAAAACCTCTGGGTACCAAATAAAAGGAGGTTTGAGAAATACTTCCTTGCCATGGCAGCAAAGAAAACAATATGGAAAGGCTATATAGTTTTAGTTCACTGAAAAACTCAAGGCAAGATTCCATTGTCTTGTCTCTCACTTTGCCTTCTATCCCTCCATACCTACTTTCCCTTCTTTCATACCCCCTCATTCCATTTCCCAGTTTTAGAATTAAAATTCAGAAATGAAAAGGTTGTCAACAGTGCCAGGTATGATCCTTGAATTTAGAAAGTAAAGCCACATATTTACTGACAAAGGCTTACTTTGATTTAGTAAGACTGGCTTTGTTAAGTATGTTACATGGCCAACATTTTCAGTGAGCTGAATGAATTAAATCTACAGTGCAAAGATTTTGAAGAAATTAGATTTACAGCATATACACAATATATAAACACTGATAATTATTTTCACTCATGATAAGAAATCCAAATGCCATCTTAAAGATGCCAGTTTTTCAAAATTCTCTTAGGAAATATACAAAGAAAAAAGTCTAAAAGCCATGACCAAATATATAGAGAGCACTATACAACAAGAAACTGACATTCTTACTTTAAATATAAATAGGTTTTCTTATTTCAAAACATAAATAGAACATTTATAAAATCTGACTATATATTGTAATAGCCACAGAGAAATTTCCAATAGAGATAGAAATCATGTAGACCACATTCTCTGGTCACCATGCAACAAAACTAAAAATTAGGTACAATTAAAGAGTTTATTAACATGTCAATTACATCTCAATAAAACTGGGGGGAAAGAGTATCTACTAAAACAAAACAAACAAAGAGTTAGTGAGCTAGAAGAAGGTCAGAATAAAGTGTCTAAGAATGAAGAAAGGAGACACAAAAAGAAAACAGAGAAAGGAATAGAGCCAAAAGATGATACAATAAAAAAGATCTACCATATACTTAATGGGAATCCCAGAAGTAAAGGAGAGAAAATTGGACACACACAATCCTTGAAAAGATAATGGCTGAGAATATTCTAAAACTTCGGGTGCCTGGGTGCCTCAGTCGTTAAGCATCTGCCTTCAGCTCAGGTCTTGATCCCAGCGTTCTGGGATCGAGCCCCGCATCAGGCTCCCTGCTCAGTGGGGAAGCTTGCTTCTCCCTTTCCCACTCCCCCTGCTTGTGTTCCCTTTCTCGCTGCCTCTGTCAAATAAATAAATAAAATCTTAAAAAAAAAAAAAAAAAAAAGAATTTTCTAAAACTTGACCAAACACATCAAGCCACAGCTTCTGGAAGCACCAGGAACTCTAAGATGGATATATAAAAGAAAAATATACCTAAATACATCACAGTAAAAGTGATAACATTGCAAAACAATGAGAAAATCTTAAAAGTTGCTGCAGAAAAAAACAACAACAACATATAAAGAGATAATAATTAGCCTGGGGTGGGGGGGGGGGGAGCAGCTAGCTCCTAAAGTCTAAGCACTAATCTGATGCCTTCAGCTAAATCATACTGTTTTCCTGTTGAACATAAAATATCTCACAGAATAATCACTTCAGACAAGGTCACTGTGTAACACAAAGTACCAAACATGCTTTTCTCTCACTGAGCTAACTGCTACCTCCTTTACCAATTATAAGCTGGGATACCAGTTTCAGTCTACCCTCCCTATTAGTTAAAATTCATTTATTAAAATGGTAAACCTAAGATGAATGAAAACAAAACACAACATACCAAGACATGAATGTAGCAAAAGCAGTACGCAGAAGAAAATTTATAGCTATAAATGCCTACATTTAAAAAAGATTACAAGGGGTGGCTCAGTCAGTTAAGCATGTGACTCTTGATTTCAGCTCAAGTCATGATCTCAGGGTTGTGAAATCAAGCCCCGTGTTGGGCTCCACGCCCAGCATGGAGCCTGCTTAAGATTCTCTCTCTCTCTCTCTGCCCCTCATCCCATGTTCGTGTGCTCTCTCTAAAAAAAAAAAAAGAGATATTAAATCTATAACCTAATTTTATACCTTAAGGGACAAGAAAAAAAAAAAAAAAACTAAACCCAAAACCAGAAGGAAGGAATTAATAAATATTAGGGGACAGGTAAAATATAAAAATAGAATAAAACAAATCAAAAGTTGGTTCTTTTAAAAGATCAACAAAACTGACAAAGAAATTAAGAAAAAAAAGAGAAGATGCAAATAATTAAAATCAGAAACAAAGGGAGGGACTGCTACAGACCTTAGAGAAATTAAAAGGACTGTAATGGAATACCATGAACAATTAGACACCAACAAATTAGATAATCTAGATGAAAAGGACAAATTCCTGGAAACACAAATCTGATTCAAGAATAAATAGAAAATTTGAACAGATCTATAACAGGTAAAGAGACTGAATCAGTAATCAAAAACCTCCCCAAAAGTTAAAAGTCCAGGATCAGATTGTTTCACTAATAAATTCTATCATTTAGAGAATTAACACCATTCCTTCACAAACTTCTAAAAATGGAAGAGGAAACACAACACATTTTATAAAGCCAACATTACCCTAAAACCAAAGCCAGACAAAGATACTTTAAAGAAAATTACAGCCCCTTACGAACACAAATGTAAAAATCTCAACAAAATACTACCCAACTAAATCCAACATTAAAGGGGTTACCTATTATAGCCAAGTGGGATTTATTCCAGGAATGCAAAGATGGTTCAAAAGAAGAAAAGCAATCAATGTAATACATCATATTAATAGAACAAAGGGAAAAAAATACATGATCACTTCAGCAGACACAGAAAGAATACCTGATAATCCAACACTGTTTTCATGACAAAACACTGAGCAAACCGGGAAAAGAAGGGAATTTCAGTAAAAGGCATCCATGAAAAACCCAGAGCTAACATCCTCATCAATGGTTAAAACTTGGTTAAAAACCAAGCTTTCACACTCTAAGATCAGTAAAAGACTGCCTGCTTTTCACCACTGCTATTCAACACTGTAACTGGAAGTTCTAGCCACAGCAATTACACAAGAAAAATAAATAAAAAGCATCCAAATTAGAAAAGAAGAAATAGAACTATCTCGACATGATTTTATGTATTTTGAAAACATCATAGACTACACACACATACACACAAATCCTATAAAGATAATATACGAACTCAGCATAATTGCAAGTATAAGATCAAAACACAAAAATCAGTTGTGTTTCTCTATGCCAGCAATGAATGATCCAAAAGAAAATTAAGAAAATTTCATCTATAAAAGCATCCAAAATAAAATACCTAATAAAAATGTAACCAAGGAGGTAAAAGGCTTATACACTTAAAATGACAAAACACTGATGAAAGAAATTAAAGAAGGTATAAATAAATGGAAAAGACAACCCATGTTCATGGATTTGAAGATGAAATATTGTTAAGATGACAAAACTTCCCAAAGTGAAGTAATCTATAGTGTAATTTCTATGAAAATTCTAAGAACCTTTGTTTACAGAAACGGATAAGCTAATCCTCAAATTCATATGGAACTGCAAGGGCTCTGAAGAACAAAAGCAATATTGAAAAGAAATAAAGTAGGAATACTCACCCTGATTTAAAAACTTACTAGAAAGCTATAGTAATCAGGTGTGGTACTGGCATAATGGGAGACCTAGAGACCACTGGAAAAGATTTGGGACTCTTTGAGAAATTTATTGAGAAATATTGAGAAATAAACCCAAACATCTGTGGCCAAATGATTTTTAACAAAGGTGCCAAGACCATTCAATGGGGGAAAGAATAGTCTTTTCAACAAATGGTGCTACGACAAATGAACAACATAGGCAAAATAATGAAGCTGGACCCCTGCCTCATATCACATACAGAAACTAAATCAAAATGGATCAACACTATATATATATAATAGCTGAAACAGTAAAGCTCTTTGAAGAAGGCGTATGGATGAATCTTTACGATGTTGTATTTGGCAATAAGTTCTTAGATTTGACACCAAAAGCATGATGAACAAAAGAAAAAATAGATAATTTGGACTTATCAAAGTAAAAAAGTTTCTTCATCAAAGAGCATTATGGAGATGTATCTGATAAGGGTTTAGTATTCAGAATGTATTAACAGTTGGACAACAAAAACATAACCCAATTTAAAAAATGGACAAAGGCTCAGCTGAGAACATGGAAGATGACAAAGGAGGACCCTAAGCTCCCCTTGTCCCATGGACACAACCAGATAATACCCACATCAGTGTAAATAACTCAGAAAATGACCCAAAGACTGGTAGAGCAGAATGTCCACAGCTAAATGTAGAGAAGAGGGTAGGAAGGGTGGAGACATAGTAGGGGCCAAACTGACCAATGGGACTGTCTGCAGGACAGAGGGATGCTGTAGGCACAAAGAAGGGAGATGAACAGACCGCCTGCCAGGCACCCCAGGCATAGGGGACCTGCACTGGGAAGATGAATCCCCATAACATTTGGCTTTGAAAACCAGAGGGACTGGAACTTTAAAAATCAGCAGGCTGGGTGAGAGGAAACTGAGTCCTTCCCTTCAAGAGACAGCACTACAAACAGCCCTGATGAGATACAACATAGAAGCAGCAGTCTGAAAAACACCTGGGGTATATACAGGAGGGAGATTGGTTTACTAATCCCAGAGCATGCACTGGAGGGGTCAGGATCTTTGGAAGACTTCAACAGAAGAGCTAGCAGGTATCACTTCCCTCCCATACCCTCCAGCCTAGATACAAGGATACCTGTGGGAACCAGTACAGCACAAACACTCTCTATCTAGCTTTCTAACAGGGTTCCCCACCCCCACGCTCTTCTGCAGATTCGGTCCCCCCATCCCAGCCTGGACAAAAGTTTTCCTGGGCAGCTACAGGTCCCCTCTTGCAACAGACTGGCAGAGACCTTGCTGGCACCCTGTACCCTGTCCCCATGCTCTACTGCAGATCCAGAGGAGTCCATCCAAAGCAGTGCCACAAGGGTGGCAGTGTGCAAGCAGCCCTGACAAGGACAAGCACAACTCCAAAATGACTCATGCCCCAGGTAGAGGGAATAATTTACCACACACACCTGTCCAACTATGGCCCTAGTAGTGGGATGGGGCACACATTTGGTCTGACTGCAGGCCCTGCCCACCAACAAAAGCTTCTCAGGGGTGACAAAGAGAAAGTGTCCTGCAGATCAGTGCTACCACAGCTCTGGCAAACACCTGATCTGACTCAACTCAAGCCCAAGGAGGCTCAGACTGGCCCACTAACACCACAGGGACCAAACCCCAGCCACAACAGGCAAAGAGCCATTGCAGATGACTGGACTGAAGGCAAATGTGGTTCAGCCACAACAGTAGGAAAAAAGCAACACACACACAAGACACTCCTGAAATGCCAAGTTCTGGTGAACTGGGGACATTGCACTGCAGGGCACTACAGGACCTCTTCTTCATAAGGCCACTATTTTTAAGAGCAGGAGAAATAGATGATTTTCCTAACACACAGAAACAGAGAGTTAGCCAAAATGAGAAGAAAGAGGACTATGTCCAAAATGAAAAAACAGGACAAAATCACAGCAAGAGAGCTAAATGAAATGGAGATAAGTAATAAGCATGATAGAGAATTTAAAGTAATGGTCATAAAGATACTCATTGGACTTGAGAAATGAGTGGAGGGCCTCAGTGAGATCCTCAACAAAAAGACAGAAAACACAAAACCAATCAGAGATGAAGAACTCAATAACTGAAATTAAAAACACACTAGAGGGAATAGTAGACTAAAAGAAGTGGAAGAATGGATCAGCAATCTGAAGGATGGAATAATGGAAAGTAATCAGGCTGAAAAGGAGAAAAAATAATAAAAAATTAAAAAAAATAAAAAATGAGAATAGATTGAGGGAACTCAGTAACACCAAGTGTAGTAATAGTCACATTATAGGGATCCCAGAAGGAGAAAGAGAGAAAAGGGGGCAGAAAAATATTTGAAGAAATATATTTCCCTGAATCTGGGGAAGGAAACAGAAATCCATATCCAGGAGGCACAGAAAGCCCCCAATAAAAGCAACTCAAGGAGGCGCACACAAAGGCACATAGTAATTAAAATGGCAAAAAGTGATAAAAGAGAATTTAAAAAATAGCAAGAGAAAGGAAAACAGTTATACACAAGGGAAACCACATAAAGCTATCAGTGGATTTTTCAGCAGAAACTTTGCAGGCCAGAAGGGAGTGCTCTATCTCAAATAAATAAAATCTTTTCTAAAAAATTTTTAAAAATGAAAATGAAAACAATGAGATACCACTTCACACCCATCAGAATAGTTTTAATTAAAAAAAAAAAAAAAGAAAAGCATGAAAAATAACAAGTGTTGATGAGAATATGGAGAAACAGAGACCCTCGTCCACTGCTGGTGAGAACGTAAAATGGTGCATCCACTGTGGAAAACCAGTTTGGTGTGTCTTAAAAATAGGTAACAGAAAATTACCTTTCGACCCAGCTACTCAACTCCTAGATACATATAAGGAGAAATGAAAACTTATGTACACACAGTAACTGGTACATGAATGTTTACAGAATCATTATTCATAATAGCCAAAAAAGGAAACAAAGTACATGCTACAACCTGGATGAACCTTGAAAACATTATGCTAAATGAAAGAAGTCAGACATGAAGGTCACATATTAACATGATTCCTTTTGTGTGAAATATCCAGATTAGGCAAATCCAAAAAGACAAAAAGTAAAGTGTATCAGGTGATAGTGGAAGGAGGAAATAGGAAATAATTACATAGCTGTAAGAGTGTCAAAACAGTTTGAAACAAGAGAGCTGGTGGTTCCATAATATTATGAATATACTAAATAACAATGAGTTGTACATCTAAAATGATTAATTGTATGCTACATGAATTTTACCTCAATTAAACAAAAGATGGCAATATTAAAATGCTCCCATGTTCTGACAGCAACCAATTTGCAGCAAACTTCTACTTCCTTATATCCTCTAAAACTACTCGACCAAAGTCCAAATCCTGTAATAGGATTTTTCTAATACCCTCTTAAAAAAACACCTGAAGGGGGGCGCCTGGGTGGCTCAGTCGTTAAGCGTCTGCCTTCCGCTCAGGGCGTGATCCTGGTGTTCTGGGATCGAGCCCCACATCAGGCTCCTCTGCTGGGAGCCTGCTTCTTCCTCTCCTGCTCCCCCTGCTTGTGGTCCCTCTCTCGCTGGCTGTCTCTCTCTCTATGTCAAATAAATAAATAGAATCTTAAAAAAAAAAAACAAAACAAAACACCTGAAGTTTCCGTATAAATACACGCAGACTCCCTCACTGCAACAAGTATAAAAAAAATTGTAAGTGTTCTTGCTGGTCTTTTTGGCTGGAAGGCATTGACAAAACTAACAACTAATCTCTCAAGAGAAATAACAGAAGCTAGGGGCACCTGGGTGGCTCAGTACATTAAGCGTCTGCCTTCAGCTCAGGTCACGATCCCGGGGTCCAAGATTGAGCCCTACATCAGGCTCCCGGCTCAGCAGGGAGTCTGCTTCTCCCTCTTCCCCCTGCTCATGTCTCTCTTTGTCTTTGTCTCTCTCTCAAATAAATAAATAAAGTCTTAAAAAAAAAAAAGAAAAGAAAGAACAAGACGCCAGAAATTAAGGGAAAACATCATAGTTAGAAGAAAACAACTGCTTACCCAGAATTCTAACCAGTAAAAACTATCATTCAAAAATGAAGGTGAAATACAGAACATGATGAGACAACAAATATGGACAATTTCTCAGCACAGGTACTCTTCAAAAAAAGGAAGTGATCACAAATGGAGAACTGAAGATGCAAGAAAGAATAAAAAGTGATAAAATCTGAACTATATGGGGTGCCTGGGTGGCTTCAATTAGGCGTCCAACTCTTGATTTTGGCTCAGGTCATGACCTTAGGGTCCTGGGATCGAGGTCCAATGTTGGGATCCCTGCTCAGTGGGGAGTCTGCTTGTCTCCCTCTCTCTCTGCCCCTCCCCACACTCCTATTCTCTCTCTAAAATAAATAAAGATTTTTTTCTTTTAAAGGTAACTATGTGGGTAAATCTAAAATAATGAGATAAAACAATGATGATGTCTTATGGGGCTTAAAATACACATGGAGTTAAAAATAGTGATGAGTATTACAGAAAATAGGGCAAAGGGGAGAGAATTAATGGAATTAAAAGTGTTTTAATTGTCTGGAAAATATAAAATAACTTAATTAGACTCTTATAGGTCAAAGATGCATGTTGTAATCTCTATGGCAGCAGTTCCCAAAAGTGTGATCTGCAGACCTCTGGGCTGGGGGGGGTGGTCCCTGAGACCCTACCAGGGGATCTTTAGAATTGTAACTATTTTCATAATAACACAAAGACCTGATCTGCCTTTTTCACTCCCATTCTCTCAAAACTATACAATGGAGTTGTTCATAGTCTACGTGACTCATGATATTCCAACAGATTAAAGCAGAAGCAGGTTTAAGAATCCAGCTGTTTTCTACTAAGCTAGATATTACAGAGATCTGCAAAAATGTGAAACTACTCTTTCCACTAAGTTTTGTTTTAGAAAGTATATTCTTCACAAAATATTTATGTTAACATTTACTGGGAAACTCTTCCCACAAACAATAAATTATCTAACCCAAAATGTCAACTATCCAAGGATGAGAAACACTGATATAACCAAATAAACAAAGTTCTTTTTAAGAATTTAAATGGGTCTTGAGAATGCAGAATTTGAGATTCCTGACCTAAATAAATGAAAGGTTAATATGACATTCATGGACTGGAAGACAATACCATAAAGATGTCAACTCTATCTCAAATTAATGAATAAATTCAATTTTTGTAAAACTGACAATGTGGCTACAAAATTTATATGGAAGTACAAAGAATCAAAAAGAACAAGGCAGGGGTGCCTGGGTGGCTCAGTCGTTAAACATCTGCCTTTGTCTCAGGGCGTGATCCCCGGGGTCCTGTGATCGAGCCACATCGGGCTCCCTGCTCCGCTGGGAGCCTGCTTCTTCCTCTCCCACTCCCCCTGCCTGTGTTCCCTCTCTCGCTGGCTGTGTCTCTCTCTGTCAAATAAATAAATAAAATCTTGAGAAAAAAAAAAAAGAACAAGGTAGAAAGTTTTGCCTTATTGAATGTAAAGAACTGCTATAATGACATATAAATTAAAACAGCATGGTTTAAAAAAAAAAACCCAGCATGGTTTTGGTGTAAGGGTAGATAAAGTAAACCAATGGAAAAAAAACAGAGTCTAAAAGCAGACCCACGTATATATGGTCACTTGATTTATATGCAAAGGTGATCCTGTCGACCAGGGGGGAGACAATCTTTTCAATAAATGGTGCTTCATACCATACATATCCCTAAGGAACAAAAAAAAAAAAAAAAAAAGAAAAAAAAAGAAAAAGAAAAAGTGACCACTACACTTTACATTAATACAGTTGACCCTTGAACAACATGGGTTTGAACTACTCAGGTCCACTTACACATGGATTTTTTTCAGTAAAACAGTACAGTACTATAAATATTATTTTTCTTATGTTCTTCTTAACATTTTTTCTCTAGCTTAATTTACCGTAAGAATACAGTATATAGTACATATAACATGGAAAATATGCGTTAATTGACTGTTTATGTTGTCAGTAAGGCTTCCAATCAACAGTAGACTATCAGTAGCTAAATTTTTTGGGAGTCGAAAGTTATATATTGATTTTCGACTACGCAGGGGTCAGTGCCCCAACCCCCATGCTGTTCAAGGGTCAAGTGTATACACAATCAGTTCTAGGTAGAAAGTAAAACTAAACGAATAAACAATATGCAAAAATAATATAAATAATCAGTTCTAGGCAGAAAGCAAAAAGCAGAATAATAAAGTCTCTTGGACAGAGTCTTAAAACCTCAGCACTAGTGACACTCTGGGTTAGGCAGCTGTTTTGTGCGTTATAGAATGTTTAGCATTCCGGGCACTGTAGGATGTTTACAAGAATCCCTAGCCAACCCACTAGATTCTGCCAGGAGTACTCCACTCACTTAGTTGTGAAAACTAAAAATGTCTCTGAACATTACCAAATTTCCTGCACAGGGATGGAAGGTGTGGGGTGAGGGAAGGGAGAATTGCCTCTAGGTAAGAACCATTGTTCTAGAAGATAACATAAGAGAGATATTCATCTCCTTGGAGCAGGGAAAGACCGCTTAAACAGGATACAAGCAGCATTGACTATAAAGGAAAACAATGATAAACTGAACCACATTAAAATTATGACCTTCCTTTCATCAAAAATAGTAATAGTAGTGTAAAAATCAAGCCAAAGTGGGATATATTTTTATAACAAATTTAACTCAACAAAGGTTTTGTATCTTGCACATATAAAAACTCCTAAAAACAAAAAGCCATAAACACCAATAGGAAAAAAGGGGCTCATATCCATAAAGTATGTAACTCCTATAAATTAGGAATACAGAAAGTTCAATAATAATAATTAATAAAAGTGGGGGGAAAGAAGAGACTTCGCAAAAGAGGATATATGAACAGCTAAAGTATTTATGAAAAGGTACACTCTTATTTGGAATCAGGGAAATACATCTTCCAGAAGGACTAAAATAAAGAGGTTATTAATACCAAGTGCTGGTGAAAATACAGAGTAACACGAACCCTCATATTCTATTGATGGGATAGGTACAATCGTATTGAAAACAATTCTTGTATTATCTTCTAAATTTGAACACATATACACCAACGACCCAGCAATTCTACTCCTGGTATCTACACAACATAAATATTGTACATGTGCCTCGAGAAACACATACAAGAATGTTATGACAGTATTATTCAATCCAAATGTCCAAAAATAAAAAGACAGTGATAAAATACTACAAGTGAGCTACGACTACATCTGAAAACATCCATGAACCTCCCAAACCTAATGTTAAGCAAAATAAGCAGAGACAAAATAATGCTACTATATAATTCCATTTATATAAAAGTACAAAAGTAGGTCTTAAAAAACATATTCTTTGAAGTGGCCTCAATGGCTGCTCCAAGGAAATAAGAAAGAGAGAGTGACTGGGAAAGGAAACATAGGGGGTTTCTGGGTTGCTGACAGTATTCTATTTCTTGATCTGTGGTAGTCATGGGGTGTTTACTTTGTGGTGATTCACTGAGCTGTATACTTACACTTTGTGCACTTTCCTGTATGTATTACATCTGAATTTTAAAGACATGGATCGCGATCTTTTATATGCTGTACATGCAACCTAGAATACAATAATTACAAATGCTTTAGCTATTATGATATTAGATATCAACTTTTTAGGAGTAAAATTCATGTCTGGGACATAATAACTTCCCATATTTTACACTTCTGGATCCTTTCTCTATTTAAATGAAACAAATAAAATGTCTTAAAAAGGACTGCCTGAGTTTTCAGTATGCTGCAGAAAGACATAAACACATTTATATATTCTATTTTCCTATATGTTTAATTTGCCTTGATCACCCAAAAAGAAAAATCCAATTTCTTAGCTTTATATACACATCTTGGAAAATTGTAACATTAAAGAAAAGTTGAAGATGTTTGTTTCTAATATTAAAAATATTGTTTCTGACACTTAGAGACAAAGAAGATTAAGGCAGAATATAAATGATGCCTGAACTAAAAAGATATTTCTATCAAAAATTGGAATGCTTCCCTCCCTACCAAACTAAGCTTTGGTTTATATTTTTATATTCCATATAGCATTTAATACAACTCAAGTTTACAACACCAATTATTATTTTGTTTACAAAATAAGAATCAAATATTTATAATACTAAATTGCTTAATATCAAATTGATCCCCTCTGAATTTAATCATTTATGTAGAACAGCAGTTAACAGCAGACAATCTGATTCATTTTTAAGCCAAGCAGTGCCACCAAGTGGTGGCAAATTTTTTCCTTAACACACCACTCTGAAGCAACAGAAAAAGTTTTACGGAAATATAATATTGAAATGGAATAAAAACCAATCTGACAATAAATTTTAAGTAGCTAAGTTTGTGAAATATTTGGTACAAAAGTTTAAAAACAAAACTAAACAAAAAGGTCAATCTTTTTGGAAAACATCTGTATTACCCTGAAGAACCTATAGTTTCAAAGTTAATCTTTCTTAGAAAGCAAACAACTATGAATATAATGCTGCAGTGTTTACTTTTTGTTGCTTGTCTTTTAATTTCAGGTTTTCTTAAAAGACTTAAATTGCTTTAGAAATTAGTAAAACACACACAGTTAAAGACCTGAAGGGGTTTTTAAAATTTTATTTATTTATTTGAGGGGGGAGGGGCAAAGGGAGAGAGAATTCCAAGCAGACTCTCTACTGAGCACAGACCCTGACCTGTGGCTCAATCCCACACGACCCCAAGACCATGACCTAAGCTGAAACCAAGACTCAGAGGCTTAATGAGCCATACCCTCAATGAGGCACCCCTCAACCTAAAGGCTTTATAAAAGTATTACCCTCATTAAGTATAGGGAAACAGTGAGAAGAGTTGTAAAGGATCTGTTCCAGGCCTCTCCTTGGCTTATTGATCATCTTCCTATGTCTCTTCTGTCTTCCCTCCATATGCATGTCTGTGTCCAAACATCCCTTTTTTTAATAAGGACATCAGTTAGTTATAAGTGGATCTGCCCCATCCTCCCTAATGACCTACCTTTAACTTGATTACCTTTGTTAAATACTCTATCTCCAAATAAGGTTTACTCTAAGGTACTCCGAGGTACCTACTTCAGGTCCTACTCTGGGCAGCGGGGGTGAATTCAGGGTTGGGGAAGGTGGTACAACAATTCAAGCAGTAACACTAATCTTCTGTATTATTGATGACTGTATTTTCTTATTTAAAAAGACAAAATATCAGGCGCCTGAGGGGGTGCGTGGGTGGTTCAATCAGTTAAGCATCTGCTTAAGGCTCAGGTCATGATCCCAAGGTCCTGGGATTGAGCTCCACATCATCAGGCTCTCTGCTCAATGGGGAGCCTGCTTCTCCCTCTCCCTCTGCCTGCCACTCCTCCTGCTTGTGCGTGCGTGTTCTGTCAAATAAATAAATAAAATCTTAAAAAAAAAAAGGGGGGGGTGCCTGAGTGGCTCAGTCGGTTGAGCAAATGCCTTTAGCTCAGGTCATGATCTCAAGAGCCTGGGATCAAACCCCACATCGGTCTCCCTGCCCGGTGGGGAGTCTGCCTCTATCTCTGCCCCTCCCCCCACTCATGCTCTCTCCCTCATTCTCTCAAATAAATAAAGTCTTTAAAAAAATAAAAAATAAAAAGAAGACAAAACAGCTCTTAGAAAACTGAGGGGCACCTGGGTGGCACAGTCAGTTGAACATCCAACTCTTGGTTTCAGCTTAGGTGGTGACCTCAGGGTCGTGGGCTCGAGCCTCACGTCAGGCTCCCAGCTCAGCATGGAGTCTGCTTGAGACGCTCTCTCCCTCTCCCTCTGCCCCTAATACCCCCCATGCTTTCTTTCTCTTTCTCTATCTAAAATAAATAAATCTTTTAAAAAAATTATTAAATGATAAATACTTGTGATATTGAGATTTATAAGAAACATATTTGGTCTTCCTCCCTGTTTCTGACACGGTGCTCATAAAAGCCTTAGGAATTTCCTAAGAGTAGAGAGTTATAAAGATGTCTTTTGTTATATGAGTGGGATGACTTTTGGAAATCACCTAAGGTTGGGGACTGCTAGCCAGAAGGTGCAGTGCTATGTGTCCCACCCACCTGATCTCTGGAGGGGAGATGGGCTAGAGGTTGGGTCAACTGACATCTGCTAATGCTTTAATGGATCCTGCAAATATAATGAAGCTGCCATAAAACCCCAAAAGGATGGGGTTTGGAGAATTTCTGGATTGGTAAACACAGGGATGTGCTAAGAGAGTTGTGTGCCTAGAGAAGACAGTGTAAAGAAGACAAGGGAAGCTCCACAATTCCTCCCACATATCTTGCCCTATGACTTTCTTCTGTTCCTGAGTTATATCCTTCTACAACAAACTGGAAATCTAGTAAGTAAACTGGTTTCCTGAGTTCTGTGAGCTGCTCTAGCAAATTAATCAAACCCAAGGAGGGGGTCATGGGAACCCCTGATTTACAGCCAGTGGGTCTGAAGTACAGGTAACAAGGTAACAACCTGGACTTGCAACTGGTATCGTAAGTCTAAGGACAGGGCTGTGGGAACCTCTAATTGGTAGCCAGTTCTGAAGCGCAGATGACAACCTGAGCTTACAATTAGCACCCGAAGTCGAGGGGAGGGAGGAGTCTTGAAGGACTGTAACATTAACCTGTGAAATAGTATCAGAATTGAGCTGAATTGTAGGACACGAGGTTGGTATGTGGAGAACTGCCTGGTGGTGTGTGGAAACCACCCCTCCATACACTGGAATTGGTCTAACCTAATAATACTATTTTACTTTCATGAACTATATTGCCAACAAAATAAATGACTAAATTTTAGTATAAAGCTATATATATAAAATATCAAAGTAGTAAATGCCATATAGTTCATGTCCAACCCAAATATAATGCACTAAGTCCTAGACCTCATCTCCTAACACTTCTTATCACTGCATCCCAGCCATGCTGGCCTCCTTGCTGTTCCTTGACCAGGCCCCACGTACTTTGCATTTAACGTTCTCTGCTTGGAGTTCTTCCTCCAAGTATATGCATAGATCAGTTCCTTCAGTTCCAATGATCTCAGTTCTTAGATCAACCTAAATAAAACAGCACCCTTAGTCACTCTTCACCCCCCTCTCCAGTTTTATTCTTCTTCACAGTACTTATTAATAACTGACAGATTATATACTTATTTGATTATCTATTTTCTCTCCCCCACTACAAAATAAGCTTGAGGGCAAAGACTAATGTTTTGTTCACTGATGTACCCCTGACATCTAAAACAGTACCTAGGGTGACTCCCGTATATTTCTGTAGTGTCACAAGCAGAAAGAATTTTTAAAACTTAATGCATCTGCTTTCTAACTGGATCTATTGGTTCCTTTCTAATCAGTTCTTCACATCTATAAGCAGATTGACCTTTTCAAGCTGACCACTCCTCTATGGAACCTAACATTTTCCTCTCTCACAGGACATAGTCCCAAATCTTTATCACAGCGGAAAAGGCTTTACTGGGTCCTGCCTACCTTTCCATCTGGTCTCACAGTTCTCAGGGATTCAACCACTCTGGCCCTCTCTCAGATTCCCCAATGTGTCCCTTCTCATCACAGGGCCCCTGCACAAGAAGTTCCTCTAATCTGGAATCCTCTGCTCTCCTCTGCCCACCCTCCATCACATAAATTTAGTTAACCTTAACTCCTAAACTTCCTTCAGATCACAGTTCTAAATGTCACTTACTCTGGGAAGCCTTCCTCAAGCGCTCTATGTCAAGTTCCTTTGTCAGAGGCTTTTGAAGAACTGTTCCTTTCAGAGCTCTAATGTCTTTAGAATATTTAATTTATATCATTTTTGATTAATGTATTTCTCCCAATGAACCCAAGTTCCAACAGAATAGGAGCCACATTTTTGTTGTATGTACTATATTTTGAGCAACTAGAAGGTACTTGAATACCTAAATGAAGGGACACAGAAAAAGCAGGCTAACTATAAGTGAATAAGAAAGCCTGCGATCAGTCAATTATGGGAATCAACAAAGCAAACTTTCTTTTTTATTAACTTTAATTGTTTTATCCAGACACATTGCCTGTTTCTGGGTAACTGCCTCTCCCTAGCCATCAGTGTATGCACAAGAGAAAAACTTACTTAATATTTCTATTAATTGGAAAGTAAGAGTAATATAAATCTTTACAACATTTGTCATTCTATCATTAGCTTTCAGGTTGCTTTAAACAGCAATAGAACAAACTTTTATTGTTTCTTTATGACAATATCATAAAAATTAAAATGGGTCATAATGAATTTTTAAAATAAATTCATTCCATAAAGCTATAATACCCTCCCAGATCTATGACATTTTTTCCAAATACTTTAAAATACCTTCAGATGGCAAAGGTATTTACCACAGTAAACCAAAAGTTACATATTGGACTTGATGTATTACATCTTGCTATTGCACTCAAATGGTATGGTAAAATGTTTCTTAGAAAAAAACAATTCCACATAATTTCATTCAACTCAATTCATTCAGCTATATAGAACATCTTGAACTCAATGTTACAGACTGAATTGTGCTCCCCCCCAAATCATATAATGAAGCCCCAACCCCCAGTACTGAGATTGCGGCTCTTTTTAGAGACAAGGTCTTTAAACAGGTAACTAAAATGAGGCCATTAGGGTAAGCCCCAAACCAGTCTAACTGGTGTCCTTAAAAGGACGGATTATGACATACAAAGAGACACCAAGATGCACATACACAAATAAAAGGCCATGTAAGGACATAGCAAGAAAACGGCCATCTAAAACCAAGAAGAGAGGCCTTAGGAGAAACCAAACCTGCCTTGGATTTCCAGCCTTCAGAACTGTAAGAAAATAAATTTCTGTTGTTCAAGCCAACCCAGTCCATGGTATTTTCTTGCAGCAGCCCTAGTAGACTAATACACTTATCTCATACTGCTATGAAGGTCCTGGTCTTTTGTAATATATGTGAATGACGAGTAATTATTGCCCTATGAATATACCAAACTAAGATCACCTCCACCATGCTTAATGCTAAATGTAGGGAGTTAAAAAAGAATATGTGTTTGGGCATATGAGCAGATTTGTCTAAAAAAAAATTTAGTCCTGCCTACTTGTATTACTGCACACTATGCAGCAATGAGCTGGATCTCTATTTGGATAGATATGGACATCAATTTCCTTAATGGTCAGAAGAAAACAACTTAGCTATCCTATACCTGAAAATATTAAACATGTGGATCTCCTCTGAACCCATAAAATAAAAAACTTTACATTCAAGGTCCTTGCAAATGACCTTAAGATAGTTTGCTAAATGTCCTTTTCTATGGCTGAGGAAACTGTGAACTAGTGGTCAAAACCCTAACAGTGAAAAATTAAGTCTTTTCAAAAAAACACAGATTGCCAGATCTTCTTCCCTAGAGTTTCTGATTCAAATTTGCTATAGTTTTTCAGTTTCCACAGTTTTAAGTATCCCCAGTCAACTCTAATATGTAGAATCATCTAAAACAGGTTCCTCAACCACGTCTACAAATGGAGAACTTTTGAAAAATACTGATGCTCAGTCTCCCTCTGAAGAATTTAGGAATGTGGCTCTGGTATTGTTAATTTGAAATATATTTAAAGAGTTAAAAGGATTCATTGTTAAAAGAATATATACACACACACACACATTAAAAGAAACTCCTAGGGAGCTAAATGTACAGCCATGATTGAAAACCATAGTGCAGAATACAGGTTATCACAAGGCTATTACATGTTGTGATTAATGTGAGGTATGTACAACCAAATATTGGTATATATGAATAATTATTGAAAAATATATTATCACACTCCACTGAACATATTTTCCTTAGTAACAAAGACAGAGTAAAGAATACTATAGACTACAGTATGGCTTCATTATGAAAGGTATCGGTGAACCTTCAATTATCTAAGTAGAAAAGGGAATAAGAACATTAACAAAATATAGCAAAAAGAATTCAACAGTACATTAAAAAGTATGAACACTATGACTATGGAGGGGGTTACTGGAATGCAAGGATAGTTCAACGTAAGACAATCAATCAATGTAACATTAACAAAATAAAGGACAAGAACAACACAACCATCTCTGTTGATGCAGAAAAAAATTGACAAAATTCAACATTGTTTCATGATAAAAACTCAACAAACTAGGAATAGGAGTAAACCACCTCAACATAATAAAGACAATATATGGAAAGTCCACAATTTACACTGCACTCAAGGGCAATAGACAGAAACTTTTCCTCAAAGATCAGAAATAAAACAAAGATGCCCACTTTTACTGTTTCTATTTAACATAGTACTAGAATTCCTATGCAGAGCAACTAGGCAAGATACAGAAATAAAAGGCATTCAATTTGGAAAGAAAGAAAAAAAGTTGTCTTGGTGGATGACATGATCTTACAGGTAGAAAATTCTAAAGATTCCACAAAAACACTGTCAGAAATAAATGAATTCAGCAAAACTGCAGCATATAAAAATCAACACACACCCTATCTTACACCACCTACAAAAATTAACTCAAAATGGATTAAAGACTTAACTGTAAGACCTGAAACCGTGAAACTCCTAGAAGTAAAACATGGTATTGACATAGGTATTAGCAATGACTTTTTGGATAAGACATCTTAAGAACAAGCAACAAAATAAAATACAAGTGGGACTACAAGAAACTAAAAAAACTTCCACAAGGCAAAAGAAATAACCAACAAAATGAAAAGACAACCTACAGAATGGGGGAAGATATTTTCAGACCATATATCTAATAAGGGGTCAATACCTCAAATACATAAAGAACCCATACAACTCCATAGCTAAAAGCCAAATAACCCAATTAAAAATGGGCATTGGATACACAACTAATGAATCATCGAGCCTTACATCGAAAACCGGGGATGTACTGTATGGTGACTAACATAATATAATAAAAAATCATTATAAAAAAAAATGGGCATCGGATCTGAATAGACATTTTTTCAAAGAAGATATATAAATGGCCAACAGGTACATGAAAAGATACTCAATATCACTAGTGATTAGGGAAATGCAAATTAAAACCACAATGAGATATCACCTCATGCCTGTTAGAATGGCCATGATCAAAAAGACAAGAAATAACAAATGCTGATAAAGACACAGAGAAAAGGAAACCTTCTGTACTACTGGTGGGAATGTAAACTGGTTTAGCCGCTATGAAAAACAGTATGGAGGTTCCTCAAAAAATAGAACTACCCTATGATCCAGCAATTCCACTTCTGGGTATTTATCCAAAGAAAACAAAAACACTAACTTGAAAAGACATCTCTCACCCTATGTTCATAGCAGATTATTTACAAACAGCTAAGATATGGAAACTACGTAAGTGTCTATCGATGGATGAATAAAGAAGTTATGGTATATATATAGAATATTCTTTAGCTATTAAAAAATGAGGAAACCTTGACACTTACAACAACCTAGATGGACCTTAAAGGCATTATGCTAAGTGAAATAAGTCAGAGAAAAACAAATAATGTATGACCTCATCTACATGTGGAATCTAAAAGGAAAAAAAAAATCACAAATAAATCAAATTTATGGTTACCAGAGGTGGGGTGGTAGTGGGGGGGGGGGATTTGGAGAAAGGTGACCAAGAAGTACAACTTCAAGTTATGAGACAATTAAGTACTAGAGATGTACAGTACAACATGATGACTACAGTTAACACTGCTATAGGATACACAGGAGAGTTGTTAAGAGTATAAATCCTAAGAGTTCTCATCACAAGGAAAAAATTCTTTTTCTCTTTTTTTTGCTTTTTCTATTTTATCTATGTGATGATGAATGCTAACTAAACTAATGGCAGTAATCATTTCACAATGCAGCTGACCCTTGAACAACACAGGTTTGAACTGTGTGGGTCCAGTTTTAAGCAGATATCTCACAGTACAGTATTGTAAATATATTTTCTCTTATGAATTTCCTAATAACATTTTTTTCTGTAGCTTATTTTAAGAACAGTATCTAACACATATCACACAAAGGATGGCTAATCAACTCTTCATGTTATTGGTAAGTCTTCTGATCAAGAGTTGGCTATTAGTAGTTAAGTTGCTGGGGAGTCAAAAGTTATACATGGATTTTCTCTTGCAGGGGCCAAACCTCGTATCATTCAAGGATCAGCTGGATGTGAAAGTCAACTACACCATACACCTTAAACTTATATAGTGATGTATGTGAATTATATCTCAATAAAACTAGAAAAAATTAAAAATAACAATAGAAGGAAAAAATCAACATGCAAACGTCAACTGCATTTCCATAAATAGATACTGGCCACCCTGAAAAAACATTAAGAAAAGGATACCATTTACTAAAGCATCAGAAAGAATACAATATCAGGGCTCCTCAGTGGCACAGTCAGTTAAGTGTCCGACTCTTGATTTAGCTCAGGTCTCAATCTCAGGGCCATGAATCTGAGCCCCACCTTGGGCTCCACACTGGGTGGGGAGCCTATTTAAAAATTAATTATTTATTTGAAAAAAAATTTAGTAATAAACTTAACCAAAGAGGCTAAAGACTTGTATACTGCAAATATTGCCAAAAGAAATTAAAGACGACAAAAAAAAATGAAAAGACATCCAGCGTTCATGGATTAGGAGACTTAATAACATTAAAATGTTAATAGTATTCAAAGCAGATTTAATGAAATCCTTATGAATATCCCAGTAGCATTTTTGCAGACAGAGAAAATTTCATTCTAAAACTTACATGGAATTTCAAGACACCCTAAATAGCCAAAACAACCTTGAAAATGAAGAACAAAGTTACAGGTCTCACACTTCCCGATTTTAAAACTTACCACAAAGCTACAGTAATCAGAACAGTGTGGTAGTGGCATAAAGACAAACATACTGATGAATGGACTGTAACAGATAGCCCAGAAATATACTCTCATATATAAGGTCAAATGATTCTTGACAAGGATGCCAAGAACATTCAAAAGGCATAGATAGTCTTCTCAACAATCGATGCTGAGAAACCTGAATAAACAAGCAAAAGAATGAAATTGGACTCTTACTTTCAAATGTTGAATTCACTTCACATACCTTGAATAAATCCCACCTGTTTATAGTGTATAATTGTTTTTATACATTGTTTGGTTCAATTTGCCAATATTTTATTGAGAATTTTTGCATCTAAGTCCATCAGTTCTTTAACTATGTTAATCTGTAGTTTTCTTGTGTGTGTGTGTTTTTTTTAAGATTTATTTTATTTATTTGACAGAGAGAGAGAGAGCCAGCCAGCGAGAGAAGGAACACAAGCAGGGGGAGTGGGCGAGTAAGAAGCAGGCTCCCAGCAGAAGAGTCTGACACGGGGCTCGATCCCAGAACTCCAGGATCACGCCCTGAGCCGAAGGCAGACGCTTAATGACTGAGCCACCCAGGCGCCCCTGTAGTTTTCTTGTTTTTGTACTGTCTCTATCTAGTTTCAATATCAGTGTAATATTAGCTTCATAAAATGAAATGGAAAGGGTTCCCTCTTCCATTTTTTGGAAAGGATTAGATAGAATTGAGGTGTTAATTCTTCTTAAGATTGTTTAAAATAATTCTCCAGCTTGGAACTTTCCAGTGAAACTTCAATCTTGGAAAAGTTTCCCATGAAACTTTCCATCTTGGCCTAAAGATTTCTTTTTTTGGGAGTTTCACAATTCTAAATTCAATGCCCTTAACAGTTACTGGGCTATGAAATATAAATTCATATTGAGTGAGTTGTGGTTGGTTGTATTTTTCAAGATACTGGGCCATTTCATCCAAATTGTTAAATTTTGTCTGTAAGTTGTTCATAGTAAGCTCTTAGTATCCCTATAATGTCTATAAGGGTCTATAGTGATACCCCATTACATTATTAAATTGGTAATTTTTATTCACTTTCTTTTGGTCAGTCCTGCTAGAAGTTCATTAGTTTTATTGATTTTTTGTATAAATAGCTTTTTGTTTCAGTGATTTTTCTCTTTTTAGTTTCATTTATTTCTACTCTTAAATTTATTATTTTATTTTTCTGCTTGCTTTGGGTTTATTTTGCTTTTCATTTTTTTTAATGTTTTTTTATTATATTATGTTAGTCACCATACAGTACATCCCTGGTTTCCGATGTAAAGTTCGATGAGTCATTAGTTGCGTATAACACCCAGTGCACCATGCAATACGTGCCCTCCTTACTACCCATCACTGGTCTATCCCATTCCCCCACCCCCCCCCCGAGGCCCTCAGTTTGTTTCTCTAGTCCATAGTCTCCCATGTTTCATTCTCCCTTCTGATTACCCCCCCCTTTCTTTATCCCTTTCTTCCCCTACCAATCTTCCTAGTTCTTATGTTCCATAGATGAGAGAAATCATATGATAATTGTCTTTCTCTGCTTGACTTATTTCACTTAGCATTATCTCCTCCAGTGCTGTCCATGTTGCAGCAAATGTTGAGAATTCGTTCTTTCTGAGAGCTGAGTAATATTCCATTGTATATATGGACCACAACTTCTTAATCCAGTCATCTGTTGAAGGGCATCTCGGCTCCTTCCACGATTTAGCTATTGTGGACAATGCTGCTATGAACATTGGGGTGCATATGGCCCTTCTCTTCACTACGTCTGTATCTTTGGGGTAAATACCCAGTAGTGCAATGGCTGGGTCATAGGGTAGCTCAATTTTTAACTTTTTAAGGGACCTCCACACTGTTTTCCAGAGTGGTTGTACCAACTTGCATTCCCACCAACAATGTAGGAGGGATCCCCTTTCTCCACATCCTCTCCAACAATTGTTGTTTCTTGCCTTGTCTATTTTTGCCATTCTAACTGGCGTAAGGTGGTATCTCAGTGTGGTTTTGATTTGAATTTCCTTGATGGCTAATGATTTTGAACATTTTTTCATGTGTCTGTTAGCCATTTGTATGTCTTCATTGGAAAAGTGTCTGTTCATATCTTCTGCCCATTTTTTGATTTGTTTATTTGTTTCTCGTGTATTGAGTTTGAGAAGTTCTTTGTAGATCTTGGATACCAGTCCTTTATCTGTAGTGTCATTTGCAAATATATTCTCCCATTCCGTGGGCTGCCTCTTAGTTTTTTTGACTGTTTCCTTGGCTGTGCAGAAGCTTTTTATCTTGATGAAGTCCCATAAGTTCATTTTATCTTTTGTTTCTCTTGCGTTTGGAGATGTGTCATGAAAAAGGTTGCTTTGGCCGATGTCGTAGAGGTTGCTGCCTATGTTCTCCTCTAGAACTTTTCATGCTTTTCATTTTCTATTACATGAACACTTTCTCTTTTCAAACGTAACATTTAATGCTATAAATTTCTCAGCACTGCTTTAGCTGTATTCCACATATTCTGATGTTGTATTTTCATTTTCATTAAGTTCCTTTTTTTAATTTTCAGAATTTTTAAGCCATAGATTATTGAGAAGCATGTTGTTTAATTTTCAATTGACAGAGACTTTCCTGTTATTGATCTTCTAATTTGATTCCATTATGGTCAGACAATATACTTTGTATAATAACCATTCTAATTTGTTCAGGTTTGTTTTATTTTTGAAGATGTTGTCTATCTTCATGAGTATTTCATGGGCACTTGAATAAAATATGTATTCCATGTTGCTAGGTGGAATGTTCTATACAGGTAATTTAGATCCTGTTGGTTTACTGTGTTCAGATTTTTTGTATTCTTACTGATTTTATGCTTAATAGTTGTATCAGTTGTTGAGAAGAGTATTAAAGTCTTCAATTATAATTGTGGATTCGTCTCTTCCTTTCTCAACTTTATCAGTTTTTTGTTGAGTTTTGTTTTGTTTTGTTTTTAGTTTAGATTATGGCTCTATTGTTTGGTACGTACACATTTTGGGTCATTACGTCTTCCTGACAGACTGATGCTTTTATCATTATTTAATCTCCTCTTGGTCCCTAGTAATTTTCTTTGTTCTGAAGTCTACTTTACCAGAATTTAATGTAACCATCCTTGCTTCTTTTTTAGGTTAATGTTGCATGGTATAGTCTTTCATATCTTTTTCAGCCCACTTATGTCATTGAATTTGAAGTAAATTTCTTGTAAGCTACATATAGTATGGTTGTGGGTCTTTAATCCACTCTGTCATTTTCTTTCTTTTGACTGATATATTTATATCATTTACATTTAAAGTAATTTCCAACTTGCAGATTAAATGTTCCTATTTACCTGTGGCAGGTATGACTATCTTAGAAGAGCCAACTGAAAACCACAAGAATAATGACTCAATAAGAGAACATCAATAAAGAGATAAAAAAGGAATCAAAAATTTATAAAACAGAAACAGAAATCCTAGAGATCAACAATAATTAAAATGAAAAATTCACTAGTGAATCTCAAAAGATTTGAGCAAGCAGGAGAGATCATCAGTGGATATGAAAGTAAGTCAACTGAAATTCCAGTCTGAGAAGTAGAAAGAAAAAAGAATGAAGGAAAATGCAGAGCCTAAGAGACCTGTGGACACTATCAAGTGTACCAACCTATTGATAATGAGACAAGGAGAGAAAGAGGTAGAAAGAATATTTCAAAAAATAATGGTGATAAATATCCAAAATTAGACATGAAATTAAACAGCCAACAAACTAAACAAACACCAAGTAGGAAAACTCAAAATAGATCCAGACTAAGTCACACTAATATAAAATGGTCAAAACCCAAACAAAAAAGATGAATAATAAAAGCAGCAGGAGAGAAGCAATTAGTCACGTACACTGGGCCCTGAAAAGATAAAAAGCTAATTTCTCATCAGATACCATGGAGACTACAAAGCACCGACATAATAAAGTGCTAAAAGAAAAAAAAAATTTTTTTTAAAGATTTTATTTATTTATTCGACAGAGATAGAGACAGCCAGCGAGAGAGGGAACACAAGCAGGGGGAGTGGGAGAGGAAGAAGCAGGCTCATAGCGGAGGAGTCTGATGTGGGGCTCGATCCCAGAACACCGGGATCATGCCCTGAGCCGAAGGCAGACACTTAACCGCTGTGCCACCCAGGCGCCCCAGAAAAAACTTTTTAACCAAAAATTCTATACCCAGCAAAATTATCCTTCAAAAAAAAAAAGTGGGGGGGATTAAGACAGTCTCAGAAAAACAGAAGCTGAAGAGAGTTAGCCACTAGTAGACTTGCCCCTCAAGAAATGTTAAAGGAAGTCCTTCAGGCTACAATGAAAAAACACATTATATAACTGAAGCTGTAAAAAGAAATAAAGAACAACAATAAAGACAACTACAGTAGGTAAGCATAAAAGCCAGTACTACTGTATAAAGTAATTTGGGACAGTAACACCAAAACAGGAGAAGAGGGATAGAGCTGTATAGATAAGTCTTTACACTACTGATACAAAGCTGGCATTAATTCAAACTAGATTATTATAATCTTAAAATGTTAACTGTAATTGCCAAGGTAAACACAGTAACTAAAATATACACATAAAAAGAAATAAGAAGGAAGTCAAAATGATGCATAACACAAAGATCAATTAACATACGCAAAAAAGCAGTAATGGATAGAACAATCACACAGATTATGAATAAGGAAATAGAGAATTTGAATAACACTACAGACCAAGTGGACCTAACAGACATACAAATAATCTACCCAACAAAAGGAGGATATACTTTCTTTTCAAAGTACACATGGGACATTTTTTAGGATAGACCACAAGACAAGTCATAAAAATTCAAGACTGAAATGATACAAATATCTTTTCTGACCAGAATAGAACAAAACTAGAAATCAACAGCACAAAGAAAACTGGAAATCCACAAATCTGTAAAAATTTAACAACATTCTTAAACAGCCAAAGGGTCAAAACAAAGAAAAAAAGGAAAATTAGAAAATACCTTGAGACAAATGAAAACACAACATACCAAAACTTGAGGAACACAAAGAAAGGAATGCTAACAGGGAATCATACAGCTGTAAAAACTTACATTAAAAAAGAAAAAAAGATCTCAAATCAACAACCTAACTTTACAACTCCAGAAATTCGAAAAGGAAAACATTAACCCAAAGCTAGAAGAAGCAAAAAATAAATATTAGAGCAGAGATAAATGGCAAAGAGGACATAAAAATAGAAAGAAAAAAAAATGAAACAAAGGGTTGGCTTTATGAAAAGATCAACAAAATTGACAAGTCCTCTGCTAGGGATTAATTAAGAAAAAAAGAAAGAAGATTCAATTAAATCAGAAATAAAGGGATGTTATAAACGATGTTACAGAAATAAAGGATTATTTAAAAAAATACTATGAACTGTACACCAATTAATTGGATAACCAAAAAGAAAAGGATAAATTCCTAGGAACATGCAACCTACAAAGACTGAACCATGAAGCAATAAAAAAGTATGAACAGACCTATAACTAGTAAGGAGACTGAAGTGGTAATCAAACCCCATTCCCCCAAAAAGGAAAGTCCAATACTAAGTGGCTTCGCTGAAGAGTTCCACCAAATATTTAAAGAATTAACACCAATTCTCTTGAAACTCTTCCCAAATAACTGAAGAGGAGGAAACATTTCCAAGCTCATTCAATGAGGCCAGCATTACCTTGGTACCAAAGTTAGACAAAGACACAAGAAAACTATAGACCAGTATCTCTGATGAATATTGATACCAAAAAATTCTGAACAAACTAAAAGCAAACTGATATCAACAGCACATTGAAAAGATTATTACACCATGAGTAAGTGGGTTTTATTGTTGGAATGCAAAGATGATTGAACATATGAAAATCAATCAGTGTAATACACCACACATTAACAGAATGAACAAACACAACATAAATCATCTCAATTGATGCAGAAAAAACATTTAACAAAATGCAACACCATTTCATGCTAAACAAAACTTGCAATAGGGGCGCCTGGGTGGCACAGCGGTTAAGCGTCTGCCTTCGGCTCAGGGCGTGATCCCGGCGTTATGGGATCGAGCCCCACATCAGGCTCCTCTGCTATGAGCCTGCTTCTCCTTCTCCCATTCCCCCTGCTTGTGTTCCCTCTCTCGCTGGCTGTCTCTATCTCTGTCGAATAAATAAATAAAATCTTTAAAAAAAAAAAATTGCAATAAACTAGGAAGAGAAGAAATCTACCTCAACATAATGAAGTCCATTTACGAAAAAACACATACCTACAATCATAGTCAGTGGTGAAACACTGAAAGCTTTTCCTCCAACACCAAGAATAAGACAAGGCCGTCTGCTCTTGCTACTCCTATCAGACATAGTACTGGAAGTCCTAGCAAGAGCAGTCAGGCAAGAAAAGAAATAAAAGCATTCAAATTGGAAAGGAAAAAATAAAATCATCTCTCTTCATAGACAACATGACCTTGTGTAGAAAACCCAAAAATACCACCAAAAAACTATTATAACTAATAAACAAATTCACCAATGTAGGATATAAAATTAACACACAAAAATCAGTTTTGTCTATACATTAACAATAAACAACCTCAAAAAAAATTAACAATCTCATTTACAAAAGCATCAGAAATAAAAAACTTAGGAATAAAATTAACCGAGGAGATGAAAGACTTGTGTGCTGAAAACCACAACACAATCCTGAAAAAACTTAAAGAAAAACACAAACGGAAAAATATCTAGTGCTCAAGTACTGGGAGACTTAATATTAAGATGTTCATTTATCCAAAGCAATCAAAAGATTCAACATAATCACTATCAAATTCCCCGTGGCATTTTTTTTTCGCAGAAGTAGATAAATTCACCCGAAAATTCAAATATCAAGAGCTCTCAAAAGGCAAAGCAATTTTGAAAAAAGAATAAAGTTGCATGTCTCATTATTTCTTAATTTAAAAATAAATTTACAATGCTAGAGTAATCAAAACAATGGTGTAAAGACAAATAGACCAAAGGAACAGAAGACAGACCCTGGAAATACACTCACAAAATGGACAAATGATCTCTGCCAAGGATGCCAAGACCACTCAGTGAAAAACGGATAGTGTCTTCAACAAATGGTCTGGGTAAACTGGATAAACACATACAAAAGGATGAAGTTGGACCCTTCTTTTACACCATAAATAAAACTTAACACAAAATGAATCAAAGACCTAAACATAAGACCTAAAACTATAAAACTCCTAGGAGAAAACAGGAAAAAGCCTTGTGACATCATCAAACTTGACAATAATTTCTTGGATACGAAAAGCAGAACAACAAAAAGAGACAAATGGAAGTACATCAAACTTAAAAACTTCTGTGTATCAAAACACACAATCAACAGAGTCAATAGGCAGGTGATCTACAGAATGGGAAAAAGTATCACCAAACTGTAGATATGATAAGGAATTAATGTCTAGAATATATTAAAAAAATTCTTACAAAACAAAAAACCCCCAAATAACCCAATTAAAATATGACTTGAACAGATGTTTCCCTAAATATGATCTACAAATGGCCAACAAACATGAAAAAATGCCCAATATTGTTCATCATCAGTGAAATGTAAATTGAAACCATGAGGTATCACTGCACATCCATTAGGATGGTTGTGTTTTCAAAATAACAGAAAATGACAAATGTTGGTGAAGATGTGTGCTCTGTTGGTAGGATTGTAAAGTGGTGAAAAAACAGTATGGACGTTCCTGGAAAACTTAGAAATAGAACTATCTTATGATCCAGCAATAACACTTTGAAGTGTATATTCAAAAAAATTTAAAAAGTCTTGAAGAATATTTGCAGACCCATGTTCATAACAGCACTATTCACAATAGCCAAGAGGTGGAAGCAACCCAAACATCTACTGATGGATGAATCAATAGAGGAAATGTGGTATATGAAAACAATGAAATATTATTCAGCTTTAAACATGAAAAAAATCCTGTCATATGCTACCAAATGGATGAACCTTAAGAACATTACACTAAGTGAAATAAGCCAGTCACAAAAAGACAAATATTGTATGATTCCACCTATCATACTTTCCTGGTCCCTCCCTCAGGAAAGTGGTGAAGAAGAGCGAAATAAGTCAGCGTGCCAAATACACCTTCTCCTTCCATGGCAAAACCAAGAGGAAAAGACAAGCTGTGAGGATCAGGCGTTGTGGTTCCTACATGAAAACGGTAGCCGGTTGCGCCTGGACCTACAACTACAACACCACTCCTGCCGTCACAGTGAAGTCATCAGAGGACTGAAGGAGATGAAAGACCAGTAGAAGCTCCACCATTTGAAACATTGCTGGCCCATAAGAAATGGGCTAATTCTGTTAATAAAATTACTCTGGCTTGTTGTTATATTTATTAATTGGATGTTCTGATTTGCAGTGCATTAATTTTGCTTTCTCAAAAGACTTGGAAATTTAAAATCCTTCTAATTTAAAAAAATGTACCAATAAATACCACTTTTCACTGATTAGACTGGCATGGATTAAAACATGAGTTAAGGGGCGCCTGGGTGGCACAGCGGTTAAAGCGTCTGCCTTCGGCTCAGGGCGTGATCCCGGCGTTCTGGGATCGAGCCCCACATCAGGCTCCTCCGCTAGGAGCCTGCTTCTTCCTCTCCCACTCCCCCTGCTTGTGTTCCCTCTCTCGCTGGCTGTCTCCATCTCTGTCAAATAAATAAATAAAATCTTTAAAAAAAAAAAAAAAACATGAGTTAATATTTAGCGGGGTGTGGGGAAAGAGATATTCTCAAACACTGCTAACAAAAATATTAAGTGATATAACCTCATTGTAATTTTGCAGTATCAGAATTAAAGTGCACATATACACTGACCCAGTAACCCACTGCTACATTATCCTACATTCTCACATAATTCCAATAATGTGAAGAATATTTATTGCTGTACTGCATATACAAGCAAAAAACCCTGAGATTTACAGAACTATCTCTATCAACAAGGAAACAAATTAAATATAATCCATATATGGAAAAACGACTAAGATATACTGGCAAATGGAAAGAGAAAGATGAATACATATCAGCTATTTCTGATAATTTATGGGGAGTACAATGGTAGGTGAGAGAGGAGAGTTTTACTTATTCTAAACATCTCTATGCTATTTGCTCATATGTAAAAAAGTGTATGTCACCTCCATAAAAAAATAAAATTTCAAAAATACTATATGTTACTTGGCAATATAATTGAAAAAGGTCAAATGTACATTGTGCAATCTCATCTAGAATGAAGAACAAATATTTTTATTAATTTAAAAGTCTTTTTTTCACATTACAACAAAGAGCAGCACACATCTACATTGCTACTAAGGACAGTGAAGCACAGAGAACTTAATTTGAAAATAAAGGAAATTAGCTAATATAAGGTAAGTATTCATAAAGAACCTCAAATCCTTGGATTCAGGGACTCTGCAAAATGAAAAAAGCAGTGGCTGACCATATAAAATATTGAAGCACAGAATGAAGACGAAGAGTCTGAAATGAGGTATACGCATCAACCTCTGAGAAGAGAAACTAGCCTAAAATCTTTAAATACACAGAAGTCAAACAACCTCAAGGTTGTATTTCTCTGAATACTCAAACTTTATCAACAAGATAACTAAACATACTTCACACCCATGATGAAATAAAACAAATAACTGAAGTTCTAACTTTTGATAAGAATCTATGCCTAAGAAAATCCTTGTAGGGATCAGAAGAAACAGCATGAGATGGGGTCAATGTCCAACTCTGTATTCAACCTTTATGGCAGAAGCTGTAGAGAAGAAAAGCAACAAATTGATCCCAGTGGGGAAGAACCTCTCCTTGCTTTGGACTTGCTAGAAGGCACAAAAATCCCCTAGGTGACTACAATGGCCAACCCAACCAGCCTAATTTCAAATATGGAAGAAAAAACTAGTGTAAAATACATTACAATATTTTTAAAGTTTCTTAAGTAAGCATATTATTTATATGTTACATACCTACAATGATAAAAACAAAATTTTTAAAAATACTTTTCATCAAACAGCAAGCTTAAGCTATAAAAATAAAAAATGTTACCACAATTCCAGACCATCATTCAATTTCCTTCTCTACTCCAGTGTTTTTTTACCCTCAGGAAAACAAGAAAAAGGTTTCTTTACAGATGTGACCAGTCTTCCTAATCTTCTACTTGTATTAATCTAATACATCCTTTAAAATCTTTAAAAAAATAACTACTACAAACTCACAAAAAGAATACCATTAGTAGCAAACACTCCAATTTCCATAACACGGATTAATGCCCTCATTCAAAAAGAGTAATCAAAATCAACACAGTTTTCCTTAAGGTCTCAACTAAGAACATTACTAGCCATTTTTTTCAACTGGATTCAAAAAAGACTGGTGGGATATTTTATGGCAACTCAAGTGCCAATGTCTTCATCCCATTCCAGCCAGTATTCTGAATCCCTAGTTGACTGAGAGAGAATTCTGTTCACCATTCCATGTTTTACAAAATTCACTAAGTACATACAGTACTCTTGCACTGTGCTTCTAAGATAAGTAAGACATTGATGGTGTCTACCTTCAAAGAACTCACAGCCCAGTAAAGAAAACACTCTATAGCAGTAGGGCCAGGTCTGGCTCAAAGGATAAGATAATGCTTGAGATGCGCTATCTTAGGAGATAAGCTGATGAGCAGGAGGAAGGACAATGACAGCTGGGGAGGTGAGAGGCTGGGGGAGAGTGACAACATATAATTAGGACTAAAACTAAATATATGAAACATCACAGTTAGTTATTCAGATAATTCTAGGCATTCTGGAATAGCTGCAGTGAGACCATTGTATGCCACATTATGGAGCTTACATTTTATTGTGCAGGTGATAGGGGAACAATAAAGGGGACACCTAGAGGAAGGAAAAGCAGTGTAGAATGCTGGAAAGTGAGGTCAGAGACTTGGAGAATCCAATAAACAAAATTACAGAAAGAATACATAAAAAATTTGTAGCACGGTCATGCAGTGGAATAGTACTCAGCAATAAAAAGCAATGAACCACTGATACACAACAAAATGTATGTTGATTGAAAAAAGCCACATATAAATGAGTGCATATTATATAATTCTATGTACATAAAATTCAAGAACAGGCAAAACTAAGCTATGCTGATAAAATTCAGAAAGATGCTTATCTCAGGAGGAAAAGGCTATTGGACTGGAAAGGGAAGAGTATGAGGAACTTCCTGGTCAATGAAAATGTTCTACACCTTGATCCCTATGGTAGTTACATGTGTGAACATATATCTAAAAACCTCATTCAGCTCTATACTCCAAATTTTACCATACATAAATTACAACTCAATTTATATAAAATGTAAATTATATCTTATTAAAAAAAGAAAAATGCATAATTGTGGTAGAACAGGGTCAAAATAAGTTAAACCAGTGTCATTCCTTAAGCAATATGGGACTTACACGAAATCAGAATAAAGGTTCTAACACATGGCATATTCAATTAGCAAACAAAATTCCTATAAGACCTTAAGTACAAAAGTCTAGCTTCTTCTTCCCCACAAGAAGATATATAGACAAGTGTTCTTTATAATAAATGCTGTGAAGACCATGTACTCTTACTAAAGAAAAGAAATAGCTCACTATAAACCAAAAAAATAAAAATCTTCTACACAGCAGTACCTACCTTACAGAAAGTATTATAAAGATTAACAAGGCATGAGAAGCAGTTAACACAATATAGAGCACAATAAGTACTCTTCACACTACCACTACAATTATTATTATATAATAGTAATAAAAGGGAAACTCCCCTTCAAATTATGCCTAAACCACTTATTGAGAATACACTGTTTAACTGCGTATTACTCAACTACAGCACTTCTCATTCTATATTTTTTATTTTCTTTTTTTAACTTGGAGATCAGCAAGTTTCTGACAGCTGAAACATCTGGTTAGATTAGAAAAAGACCAAGTTAACTACAATTTAAGTATTCTTTTAACCTGTTTATATCCTGAAACCATGTTCACTTGCCAAAAGATAGTAAGTCTATCTTTTTAACATCTCTACAGTTTATATTATTAAAAACCCTTCTTTCACATATCAAACCCAAAACGTACATGATCATAATTCAATTTCCTGAGAGTCAACAGTCTTAGAAAAATTAAAGCAAATCAGAATGCTAAATTAGAAAAGTCATTCAGTAGAGACACTCATAAGAAAAATAGTGAAACAATCATTTATAATTCTGAACATTAACATAAAGAAGTCACAATTTGGCAAATTTAATCAATTTATAGACGTGCTTCATTAATAGAAATAAGAAAGTAAAATTCGCAAAGGCAAAAACTACTCAAGCACTGTAATCGACTAAGAGAACATTGAAGCATCCAGCAAATCTCTTACTGAACTGGTTTCTGAATAGCTAAACCAAACACCAACTCCATTTTCTAACATGTTTAATAGTCACGGGAAACTACATACCTAAGTTAAACTCAACATAAAAGAAGGAAAACTAAAAATTTAGTTCCACAATTTGATGACTCTACTGTTACTCCCACCAAATCAACTGGAGCAAGTACATCAAAGTCAATTCTTCATATTTCAAAATTTTATTGAAAAACTCATTAATTCTGAACTTGAAGGCACATTTTTAAAACATAAGTTTTTTGTATTATTCCTACTTTGATATGTAACATTTAACAAAGTAGTCTTCTACTTACCTAGATTTTGTCTTATTAACAGCTCGTTGCAAAAACAATCTCATTCGAAATTAACTCAAACCTGAAAGAATACATGTAAAGACCATCATTTAGTTTTTGTGTCCTGTATGAATAAGTACATCTACGATTCACTTATTCTTTGAAATTAAAAACTGCAAATCAAATTATTTTGACATAACATGTATCCAAAAAAGTGGTTCTACTAAAACATGACCATTTTAAACTTTTAGGAAACTTGCTAAGTACCATTTTTTTTTATGAACAATAATCTATTCAAATGACAAACTTAAACTTTCTAGTTCTCTTTCAAAAAATTTACAATAACTTGTTTTTATTAATTTTAATAGTATAGCAATTAAAATCGGTACTTGTTAATAAAACACATACTTCTATCTAGATGTTTATCTAATACTATTAAATATATACCAAACAGTACACCAAAAAGCTGAAGAAAAAAAATACAGTATGAGATGGCATAAAAGTATACACTAATAGTAAATATAATAATGGCTAACAATGATTAAATACTTACTAAATGCCAGGGACAATTATTCTAGAGGACAGTATGCATTGATACTCTCCTGCTTCCTCAATTTAATTCACAATCTAGTATAATGTAACAGCTACCCCAACATTCCATTGAAAATTGACCTGAACAATTACCTACCCCTAAATTTTATCACATTCCACGAAATCTGAAAACTTAGTATGTCTTATCCTGTACTCTACACATCTCCTTCCCCAACCTGAAACTTGCTTGTTATTCTTCTGAATTCTTATTCACAAAAAATGGTACCACCATCCCTACTGCCATTCTCACCTAGATTCCTGCAACTATTCTATTTCCAGACTATCATCTCAAACTTCCCAGAATCATGTAAGTTATCATTTTACAATGGTTATCCTCAGGATGTCACATCTATGCTTCAAGTCCTTTAACAGTACTCATCAATGATCTTATCCTTACCATTATCCCCAATCTTTATTCTCCCATTCACTCAAGGTTTCCAGTACTAAACCCCTTCAACTCCCAGAACAGCCCCCATGCCTTCTCAGCTTTCCCACTGCTTCACATGGTGACCTATACCTAGCTTCTATCTCTCTTTAAGTTTGCTAACACCTTTTTTTTTTAATTAGTTTTGCAATATTTAGCTTAGTCACCCTGAAAGATCCTTCTTCAATTTCTTCAGCTATGGTGTTTCTCAATTGCTATAGCAACTGGTGATAGCTCTATATCAACTGTTTACTTATGTGTTTTCTGAACTACAGTATGGACACATGGAGGACAAGAATTCATTCATCTCATTTCAGCATTTTCACTGGGTGGCACATAGTAAAAGTAAAACAATATAGGCTGACTCGAAGATTAGAAATTTTGTGTTGTATCCAAAATGTACATAGGGATATAGAAGACAAGTAAGTAAAATTCAGGCTAATGAGTTTAATTCACATTTCCAAACTAGAGAAAAAGAATTCACATCATTTCTGAATCCAGTAACGTTACTTCATGAAACAACTACATCTAAGTAAAAAGACAACTGATAAAAATCACCCCGGTACAAACTTTTATTGAGTGATTTAATTAATTTCATTGATCATCAATACCAAGATTTTGGTATTCAATGTTTGCATCCCTACAGAAAACAAAGCTTGTGGACTATAAATCCTAGACTCATTGAAGTATTAGACTTAAGCAGAAAAGAGCTAGGGAAGAAGGTGAATATAGTCTTAATACTAATAATGTCAACGACCTAGCAAAGTGTTTCTCAAACTTTAGCACACATCAGCATCACCTGGAGGGCTTGTTATACGGACTGCTAGCCCACACCCTCAGAGTTCCTGATTCAGTAATTCTAAGTTAGAGCCCAATGATTTGCATTTCTAATAAGTTCCTAGGGTGATGCTATTTCCAGGACCACACACTAAGAACCACAGACCTGGTGTTTTCTACATAATGTCTAGAAGAGATGAGAATATTCTCGGCCACCCACTGCCACCAATCTTTACCTACCCAGAACTGGATACTGTGACCTATTACAAACTAAACTATAAATCAAAGTGAGAACGTTAAAAGTCTACTATGAATTGCTGAGTGTGAAGGGATGAAAAAAATGGCCCTGCAAGAGAATCCACATCCTAATCCCCAGAACCTGTGAATATTACCTTATATGACCCCTCTCCCCAAAAGAAAAGTCTTTACAAATGTGATTAAGTTAAAAATTGTGAGATGGAGAGATTATCCTGGATTATCTGGGTGGGCCCTAAGTACAATCACATGTATTCTTATAAAGAGGGAGATGGGGAAATTTGACTATACACAGAGATCGTGAAGACAGAGTAGAGAGATTTGAAAACACTGGCCTTGAGGATTGTAGCCATAGTCAGGAATGTCAGTAGCCACCAGAATTGAGAGAGGCAAGGGATGGATCCTACCCTAGAATTTCTGGAGAGGATAACCCTGCTAACACCTTGATTTCTGTCCAGTGATACTGATTTCAGACTCCTGGCTTTCAGAACTGTCAGACAGTAAGTTTGTTTTTTAAAGCCACCTAGTTTGTGATAATTTGTTAGAACAACAGAAATGAATAAACTGACGCTAGCAGGTTCTCTAGGAAATAAACCAGAGGCACTACATAAAAGGTGTTATGAACTGATTTGTTCATATGTTGAAGCCCTAGTTCCCAATGTGACTGCATTTGGAGAAAGGGCCTTCAAAAAGGTTAACTGAGGTTAAAAAAGGACATAAGGATGGGGCCCTAATCCCATATGAATGGTGTCCTTATAAGAAAAAAAAGACACAAGGGATACATGCACAGAGGAAATGCCATGAAAGAAAATAGCCATCTTGAGGAGAGAAGCCTCAAATAAACCGAACACCCTAATCTTGGCCTTCTATCCTCCTAATTATATTATACTTTTTAGGCATGGATTTAAAAAGTACTTTCTACCAAACTTCATTATAAATTCCCCTTTAAAAAATATAGTGTTTACAGTGACCTGGTTTGACTCTCTGGGGATCAAATGCAATTATACCCCAAGAATACGGACTCTTGCTACTTCTATTCAACATGTTACTGAAGTACTAGTCAGGGTAAACAGATAGGAAAAAAGAAATAAATGATCTCCAAATTGGAAAGGAAGAAGTAAAATTATCTGTTTGCAGATAACATGATTTTTTTAGGTAGAAAGTCTTAAAGATTCTTAAAAAAAAACAGAAACTCTAATAAATGATTTAAGCAAAATTTCAGAGTATCAGCATGTGAAGATCATTTGCATTTCTGTATAATAACAATGACGAAACCAGAAAACAAAATTATAAAAATCTCATTTACAGGGGTTTCTGGGTGGCTCAGTTGGTTGTGTCTGACTTTTGGTTTCAGCTTAGGTCAGAATCTCAGGGTGGTGAGATCAAGCCCCGTGTGAGGCTCCCCACTCAGCAGGGAGTCTGCTTCCCCTCTTCCTCTCCCTCTGCCCCTCCCCCAGTTTGCACACATGCGCTCTCTCTCTCTCAAATGAATAAATAAATCTTTAAAAAAATTAAAAATAGAATTGCCCTAGGATCCAGCAATCCGAGTCTTGGTATATATCCAAAAGACCTTTAAGTAGGATCTCAAAGACAGATTTACATACCCATGCCCATTGCAGCATTATTCACAATAGCCAAGTGGCAGAGAAAGTTCATCAACAGAGGAATAGATAAAGGAAATGCGGTATATACACGGAACACTGGAATGGAATACTGTGCAGCCTTTAAAAATAAGGAAATCCAATCACAAGCCACATTAAGGATGAACCTTGAGAACATTATGCTAAGTAAAATAAGCCAATCACAAAGGACAAACACTGTATGATTCCACTCATATGAAGTATTTATAGTAGTCAAAATCACAGAAAAAAAAGTAAAAAGGTTGTTACCCAAGGGCCAGAAGTGAGGGGGTGATAAAATTAGAGTTTAATGGGTACAGTTTCAGTTTTGCAAAATAAAAAGTTTTACATATCTGCTGCACAACAATGTGAATATCCTTAACGCTACTGAACTGTACACTAAAAATCGTTAAGACAGTAAATTTAACGTTTTTTTTTAACATTATTTAAAAAATAAATAAGTACTAAAAAAAAATACATACAAGGGCCAAGATGGATTAACAGGGATTGCGTTTGCCCTCCAACTGAAAAGCCTAAAAAATCAGTACTATCTATGAAATGACAGTTTTGGGGTATTAAACAGGCAAATACAGAGGGTGAACCCTAAGAGAAGGGAAACAGATGAGGTAAACCCTCCAACAATCCCAACTTACTACAGCCTCTCACCTGGGGATGGGATACCCAGGCAGAATCTGGTGGTTTCCCTGAGTTAAGGAGACTGAATTGGAAGTCCAACGCTAAGACAGCTAGGGACTGCAGGGCAGAGTACTAGAAAGAAGACAACTGCACAGAGCGAGAACATCCATTAAGTATTATTAAAACAAGTCCAAGACTGAGGAAAGAGCCACTCAAAAGGATGACAAGGATTATTGCCCTAGTCTCACACAAAGCCAAAAATAAGACCTGTTTTCTTCAGAGTGGAAAACCTCTTAATTCAGGTAGCACTGACTAGAGTAACCCTCGACTAAATGCTTTTGAAAGAGAGACCCAAAAGGGGAATGTGGCTCAGAAGGGAAGAATCAAAATGGCATGAGGAAACTTTCAGGTGTGATAAATGTACTCAGTATCTTGTTTGTGTGGTGATAGCTTCCTAAGTGTATACATACCTCAAAATTTATTCTGTACACCTTAAATGTGTATTTCACTACATGTCAATTATTTGTCAATAAATCCATTTTTATAACTTCGATTAAAACAAAACCACCCAATCACAAAATGGGCAGAAGATCTGAAGCAACAAATCTTTTGGTGGAATCTTTCACCAAAGATACATGAATGGTAAGTACATGAAAATACACTCACTATTACTTGTACAAGAAAAGTACAAACTTGAGCCACAATGAGTTATCACTATACAACTATAAGAATGGCTCAAATTAATAAGACCAACCATACCACATGTTGGTAAATGTGTGAAGGAACTGAAACTCTCATACAACCATACAGGAAGATAAATGGTACAACTACTTTGTAAAAAGTTTCACCATTTCTTAAAGTGTCAAATATATACCTACTACATGTATGATCCAGTCATTTCCACCCTCCTACGTATTTACCCAAAGAAATTAAAGCATATGTTCATATAAAAACTTATATACAAATGTTCACCTTTATTTGTAATAGCCAAAAGCAGAAGGAAAAAACATCCACAAACATGTGAACCCTTACATTATAGCTTTATAATGGAATAAGAAAGAGTGAACTAATGACATCATGCAATGTGGATGAACCTGAAAATAACTATGTTGAGTGAAAAAAATGTAGACAAAAAGATTATATACTGCATAAGGGGAGAAGCAATAAGTATGAAAAGAATTAAAAAGGGGCACAAGGAAAGTTTTGAGGGTAAAGGATATGTTTATTATCTTGATTGTGGTGATGGTTTCATGGGTGTATACAAGATATCGAATGTATTCAAATTATATGCATAAAATATAAGATTTATTATATGCCAATTATACTTCAACAAATCTGCTTAAGATCACAATATGAAAATATTAATAAACTTGGGAAAATAACGAAATCTCAAATGAAAGAAGTTAAAGTAATAATAATGAGCACAAAAAGAATACTGTCATTTATAACCAAAAAAGAACAAACACAGAAATGAATCATCTTTCAACACCTACCACTGGTACTACAATTACTCTACAATTGGTAATCCAACGCATGAGCGATGCTTCCAAAATGTCATCAGATATATCCTACAAAACAAGTATAACTAGAGTCATCTGGACCTTCACACAGATTGATGTATTCAATTTATACTTGCCTCAACTTCTATACTCACACACAATTCCTACTGAAATATAAATATATAATAAAATAAACCTAGAACAAATTAATTTTACAGCATGAATCAAAAATCTGTCTGCAAAAATAGCCCCAATTCATTCATTCTTTTTCTTTCTTTTCTTTTCTTTCTTTCCTTTTCTTTTTCTTTCTTCCTTCCTCTTTCCTTCCTTCCTTTTCTTTTCTTCCCTTCCCCTTCCTTCCTTCCTTCCTTCCTCCCTCCCTCCCTCCCTCCCTTCCTTCCTTCCTTCCTTCCTTCCTTCCTTCCTTCCTTCCTTCCTTCCTTTGACAGAGATAGCCAGCCAGCAAGAGAGGGAACACAAGCAGGGGGAGTGGGAAAGGAAGAAGCAGGCTCCCAGCGGAGAAGCCTGATGTGGGGCTCGATCCCAGAACGCTAGGATCACGCCCTGAGCTGAAGACAGACGCTTAACGACTGAGCCACCTAGGCGCCCCAAAAATAGCCCCAATTCTATACTCCATTATCCATGCACTTGGCAATGAGGCTTTGCAGTTTTGCCCATCAAGAGGCAGAGTGTTTTTCCCTACCCTTTAACTCTAGGCTTCCTTATAAGAAAGACCAATAGAATGCAACGCATGTCAGTTTGTCAATTCTGAGTTAGACCTTGTATGCTTCTGCTCTTAGAATACTGCCACCACCATAAGAACAAGCCCAGTCTAATCTGCTGGAGGAAACAAGATAGGCCATCCTAGAGAATCCAGCCAAGAGCAGCAAAGCCACCCTCCTGAACTGCTGCTAAATGCAGACTCATAAATGAGACCAGCCAAGACCAGAAATACTGCCTAGCTGACTCACAGACTTGTTTTCATAATAAATGTGTTTTAAGCCACCAAGTTTTAGAGTAGTTTGTTGCACAGTAATAGCTAAATGATACAACTCTATCCTAAAGATACCATATTAAATTATTCTTATCCCTGTAAGAGTTATTTTAGATTAACAGTTGGTCTAGATCTTAATTTTTGAAGGCAAGGGAAAAAAGAGATATGCTTATTTTACTGTTTTATTAGCAGTGACTCTACAAAACATCCAATCTCAAGAGACATATAAACTGAGCAAAATCATCTTTATAAGTAATGTTACCACTCAACTATTATTGTGTGAAATTCTGTTGCTAGACAGCTTTACTAGATTCAACCATATAATGAAAATTTTCAAGATCTTCCAAAAATCTAAGAAAACTATTATAAAGTAATCTGCTATCTTACCTAACATTCCTTTTCCTATCTATGTTAAGAGCACTCTGACTGCCAACTAATAAAACACTCTTACTCAACTGTTAAAGTGATACCAATCATAGGGCCTTGAACTGAGGGATGAACAAGTGACACCCAGGCTGATGAGAAGTCTTCAGGTAGCCACAGTAATTTGTTCATGGATGAGAACGAAGGCGAGAGCGGGAAATTAAAAATCCTCCTCAGGATGTCTGCAAGTACTAGGAAAGGTATACTCTATAGCAGAAATAACAGCTATAAGAATTATGTATGTCAGAGCAGCCAGTAGCCATCTCTGCCACCTCCTAACATACTTAGGAATGAAGCCACCACAGAAAAAACCCAAGCCACGAGATATAAACATTATTACAATAATATCATATGCACCTATCAATCCAAACATGCCTCAAATAATTGCAGTTAACAGCAGAACAGTAAATACTTATCAATTCTCGTACTGAAACCTACTAGAGAAACTGAAAAAAATATTAAAACAATCAATCTAAAGGCACCAAAAAGCTAACACAACAGTAAAGAATGACCAGGCCAGGATCTAAGACAGGATAGAAACCTACAGATACAAACTCAGCACCCTGGGGTGCCTGGGTGGCTCAGTTGGTTAAGTGGCTGCCTTCGGCTCAGGTCACGATCCCGGGATCCTAGGACTGAGCCCCGCATCGGGCCCCTTGCTCAGCAGAGAGTCTGCTTCTCCCCCTCTCTGTCCTTCCACCCTTGCTCTCTCTCTCTCTCTCTCTCTCTCAAATAAATAAAATCTTAAAAACAAAAAACCAAAAAA
Source organism: Ursus arctos (assembly GCF_023065955.2). Classification (NCBI taxonomy): domain Eukaryota; kingdom Metazoa; phylum Chordata; class Mammalia; order Carnivora; family Ursidae; genus Ursus; species Ursus arctos. The sequence continues at coordinate 31,013,158 of NW_026622786.1, read as the reverse complement.
CAACCCAGCACCCAAGGATGATTTGCCTTGGGGGTTTTTGCCAATCCAGATGAGGCAGCTGAGAAACTGATCAGTATTTCTGACATTATTACAGAGCTAACAGAATCAAAAGGAGAATGCAAGGTTTAGAAATAGTGGGGACCATATTAAATGGTCCACTATTTGAGCTGAGACCCAAAGGACTAAACTCTAGTGAGCCAGAAGTAAACAAGTCTTTGCATGTACTGCAGCCCTACCTAAAGGCATTTAGCTGAGCAAATAAAAAAAATTCAATCCCTAAAATTTAATTAAAGTAATCCCAGACTGCTGGAGACCCCAGGTGTGGCACAAGCAAATAAAAATCATCTCTGGAAAAAGATATTACCATAGGGCTCAGAATTTAAGCCTGGAGAGGCAGCTGAAAATTTAAACGGAAATTTAAATGAAAGAACATGGCAGTAAGAGAACCAGAGAAGCAGTCAAACAAAATTTCTCTGTATAAACTTTGCACAAATCACTGGATGACTGATAAACTATGTATGCACAGAGAACAACTGAAGGGGTCAAGGGGAAAGTTAGCAGAAGTCAGTATTTTTACACTTGAAAAACAGAGCTGTACGATTATTGATTCCTTTTCAACCGGGTGCATTTCTCAAGTGTGCAGAGTTTGGGCAACAGGAAGCTGAAGCCTTATAAGACTGAAGTGCCAGAGGACAGAACGCAAGCCCAGGAGAACAGATGGATATTACTGGGATCCCTAGAAGCAAGAAAATCACAGGGCAGGCGTCAAAATCAGACTATAAATTTCAATCAACAATTCCCAGAAGAACATTAGTAGAAACCAGAGTCACTAAAACAATTCATAATGTCCAGTTTTCAAGCAAAACTATATCCTACACAAAGAAACAGTACACTGTGATCCATACTCAGGAAAAAAGGGGGGGTTAATCAATACTGATCCTGAGTACCCTCAATGTTAGGGTTAGCATATAAAGAATTCAAAGCAGCAATTCTAACTACATTACCAACATTAAAAGAAAACACATTCAAAGAATTGATAGAAATCATGAAAAAGCTGAAAGGTAAAATAACTGAAATAAAAAATTCAACTGAAGGGGGTGATTAGAGGTGGCAAAGAATTAGTGAGCTTGATATATGGCAATAAAACTGTCCAGAGAACAGAAAGCAAAATGAATGAAGAAAAATTAATAGTCTCAGAGACCAGTAGGACAATATCAGGCAGTCCAACACAAATATAACCCAACTCAACACTGATATACAAGATGCAATAGAAGAGAAGAATAAAAAAGGTTCAAAATGTTTGCTGAAGAAATAATAACCAAAAACATTTCAGATGATAGACATTAATTTACAGATCCAAGAATCTCAACAAACCCAAGTAGGATAAACACAAAGAACCATTTCTACACACATATCATACTTAGGCTGTTAAAGGCTGAAGCGAGAGTGGCCAGAGAAAAATGGCTACACACAGGAAATGACAATACAAGTAATGGCTGACATCATCAGAAAAAATGGAACATACCAGAGCAACACCTTCTATATCCAGTGATACTATCCTTCAAAATGAAGGTGAATTAAAAAAAGATATTTTCAGATAAAAATGAGATTTTAGCTAGCAGACAAAATAGAGTTAAAAAAAAAAGATGGGGGAAGGAGAGAATAAAAATACTTAATCCAAAAAGACAGCAAGAAAGGTGAGAAAAAGAACATAACAGAATAAATAGAAAGCACATTAGACTGTACATTTAAGCCCCAATGCATCAATAATTACATGAAATTCTAAATAAACTTTATAATGAAAAGATGCAGTGTTAGATCAGATTGAAAGACAAACAATGATATGGTGGATACATAAAGCAATTCTGAAACAAAAGGGCACAGAAAAACTTAAAATAAAGGTTGGGGGGAGAAAATGAACCACCCAAACACTAATTATAAGGCCCATGTAGCTACACTGTTGTTAAGATAGACTGCAAAGCAAAGAGCATTACCACAGACGAGAAATGATGATGATAAAATGTTCAACTCATCAGAAACCTTGAACAATTCTAAATCTGCAAAAATGGGCAGCAACACAACAAAGATAAATCCACAATAACAGGAGAAGATTTTAACACATCTCTAATTGAACCAACATGCTGCAATTAAATTGTGGGGGGATGCAGAAGTTTTAAACAACATGCTTAACAAAACTGACTTGACACATATAAATACGGTACCCCAAAACCTGCAGAACACACATTCTTTTCAAATATACACAAAGTATTTATAAAGTTTGGCAAATAAATATATAAAAAGGTACAATCACATTTGGAATCAGGGAAATGCGAAATAAAACCACTACACATCCACTAAAATTGCTAAAATTAAAAATTAACAATACAAAATGTTGGTGAAGATGTTAAAGATGAAGTGCAAAAGTGCTGATGAGATTATAAATTATTACAAAACACTCAGAAAAAAGTTTTCAATATCTTCTTAAACATAAATAAACTCTAAAACTAAGCTATTAAACTAGATATTTACTAAACATAAATGTGTGCATGTGTGCACTAGGAGACATGTACAAGGAAATACACAGCAACATTATTCATGAAAGCCTAAAAAGTAGAAACAATCCAAATTTCCATCAGTAACAGAATGAATAAATTGTGGGCTATTCATATAATGTACTGTATTAAATAGGCACATCTCAGAGATAGTGTGGGTTCAGTTCCAGACTGCTGCAATAAAGCAAAATTGTAATAAAGCAAGTCAAATGAATTTTCTGGTTTCCCAGTGCATATAAAAGTTGTGTTTAGGGGCGCCTGGGTAGCGCAGTCGTTAAAGCGTCTGCCTTCGGCTCAGGGCGTGATCCCGGCGTACCGGGATCAAGTCCCACATTGGGCTCCTCCGCTATGAGCCTGCTTCTTCCTCTCCCACTCCCCCTGCTGTGTTCCCTCTCTCGCTGGCTGTCTCTCTGTCACATAAATAAATAAAATCTTTAAAAAAAAAAAAAAAGTTGTGTTTATACTATACCATAGTCTATTAAGTGTACAATAGCAGTATGTCTTTTAAAAAGTACATACCTTAATTTTAAAATATTTTATTGCTAAAAAATGCTAACCACTTTCTGGGTTATCAGCAAGTCATAATCTTTTTGCTGGTCTTGCCTCAATGCTGATGGCTGATGACTAATCAGGGTGGTGATTCGTGAAGATTAGGGTGGTTGTGGCAATTTCTTAAAATAAGACCACAATGAAGTCTGCCATATCTATTGACTCTTCCTTTCATGAAGATTTCTCTGTAGCATGTGATGCTATTTGGTAACATTTTACCCAGAGTAGAACTTCTTTGAAAATTGGAGCCAAATCCTCTCAAACCCTGCTGCTGCTCTATCAACTGGGTACGTAATATGTACATCCTTTGTTGTCATTTCAACAGTCTTCACAGCAACACCACCAGGAGTAGATTCCATCTGAAGAAAGCACTTTCTTAGCTCATCCCAATGAAGCAACTCTTCATCGGTTCAAGCTTTATCTTGAGATTGCAGCCATTCAGTCACATCTTCAAGCTCCACTTCTAGTTCTAGTTCTCTCGCTGTTTCCACATCTACAGTTACTGCCTCCACTGAAGTCCTGAACCCCTCCAAATCATCTATGAGGGTTGAATTCAACTTCTTCCAAATTCCTGTTCATGTTTTTATTTTGACTGCTTCTCATGACTTACGAACGCTCTTAATGGCATCTAGAATGGCGAATTTAGGTTTTCGATTTACTTGGTCCAGATCTATTAGAGGAGTCACTATCTATTGCAGCTACAGTCTTACAAAATGTACTTCTTAAATCAGAAGACTTGAAAGTTGAATTTACTCCTTGATCCATGGGCTGCAGAATGGATGCTGGGTTAGCAGGTATGAAACCAACATTCACCTCACTGTACATTTTTGTCAGAGCTCTTGATCAAGTGCATTGTCAGTGAGTAGTAACATTTACAAGGGAATCTTTTTATCCAAGTAAGTTTTAACAATAGGTTTAAAATAATCAGTGAGACATGTTATAAAAAGATATGCTATCAACCAGGCTTTGTTATTCCTTTTATACAGCACAGGCAGAGTAGATTTAGTGCAATTCTTAAGGTCCCTAAGATTTTTAGAATGGTAAATGAGCACTGGCTTCAACAACTTAAAGTCACCAGCTGCATTAGCCCCCAACAAGAGTTGGCCAGCCCTTTGAAGTTTGAAGCCAGGCACTGGCTTTTCCTAACTACGATAGTCCTAGGTGGCATCTTCTAATATAGGGCTGCTTTGTCCACACTGAAAATCTGTTTAGTGTAGCCACCTTTGTTAATTACCTTAGCTAGCTATCTTCTGAGTAACGCTGCAGCTTCTACATCATCACTTGCTGCTTCATCTTGCCCTTTTATGTTCTAAAAAAGGTTTCTTTCCTTAAACCTTGTAAACCAAACTCTGCTAGCTTCAAACAGTTCTTCTGCAGCCTTCTCACCTCTCTTAGCCTTCACAGAATTGAAGAGAGTTAGGGCCTATTGCTCTGGATTAGGCTATGGCTTAAGGGAATGTTCTGGCTGGTTTGATCTTCTATTCAGACCACTGAAACTTTCTCCACATCAGCAATAAGGCTGTTTTACTTTCTCGTCATTCATGTGTTCAGTGGTGTAGCACTTTTAATTTCCTTCAAGAACTTCTCCTTTGCATTCACACCTTGACTAACTGATGCAAGAGGCCTAGCCTTTGGCCTTATCTCAGCCTTTGACATGCCTTCCTTACTAAACTTAATCATTTCTAGCTTCTGATTTAAAGTGAGAGACATACATCTCCTCCTTTCATTTAAAAACTTAGAAGCCATTATAGGGTTATTAACTGGCCTAATTTCAATATTGTGTCTCAGAGAATAGGGAGGCCCAAGTCAAAGGAGAGAGAAAGGGGAACAGCCAGTCAGTGGAGCAGTCAGAACACACACAACATCTATTAAGTTTGCCATCTTATATGGCTATGGTTTGTGGCACCCCAAAACAATTATAATAGTAGCATCAACAATCACTGATCACAGATCACCACCAGAAATATAATTAAAAAGTTTGAAATGTTGCAAGAATTACCAAAATGTGACAAACAAGACATGAAGTGAGCAAATGCTGTTGGAAAAATGGCGCCAATAGACTTTCTAGATACAAGGTTGCCACAAACCTTAAATCTGTAAAAACAAAACAAAAACAAACAAAAACCACTATTTGCAAAGCTCAACAAAGCAAAGTGCAATAAAATGAGGTATGCCTGCACAGCCATGAAGTTGAATGAATTATAGTTACATGCAAAAATAGGTATGAATCTCACAAACAATGCTGGAAAAGCCAAGATCCATTTACATAAATTTCATTAATAGGAAAAAATATATAGTTCAAAAAGTAGTAAAAATATAAAACAAAAACAAAAAGGTGACTACTATAAAAGGTTAGATGGTGGCTTCCCAAGGACAGAGGGGTAGGTTTGACTGGAAGGAAAAAGAGTGGAGGAACTGGCAATGTTTTAATTCTTGACTAGGGGTTGGTTAAGCAAGTATGAGCTTTTGAATTCTGAAGTTGTACATTATTTTTTTTACCATATATTATTCTGAGTATTTTTTTCACATTAAATACATTTCAAAACCAAAAATATAGACACTGAAGGTTTTAAATTTTCCCCTAAGTAAAGCACTGGCATTACCCTACAGTATTTCGTTTTTAACTAAAATTATACAAATGTCTACTTTAAGAATCAACTAAAGCTTGTTATGAAAACCAGCACTACCCACCACCTCCTCTCTAACCATCCTCCCCCACCCGATTTCTAAACAATTTGGTTATACCAGTCTTTCATTTTGGATCTAATTGCCTCCTACATAAGAAAATGAATTAACTCTCTAGTATTTGTTCTATATTTTCTATAACCTCCTCAAAGCCCTATATGAGGATGGCTAGCTGACTTTTTCACAAAAGTGTAAAAGCAATTCAATGGAGAAAAAAAGGTCTTTTCAACAACTGGTGCTGGAGCAACTGAATATAGAGAGAAAAAAAAGAATACCAACATAAATCTCACACTCTATACCAATATTAATTTTAAATGGATTATAGATTTAAATGTTAAATGTAAAATTATTAGTCCTGCAAAAGATGGGAAAAAAAATCATTGGGATCTAGACCTAGAAAAAGAATTCTTAGAAAAAACACCAAAAGCATGATCCATAAAAGAAAAAAACTGATAAAGTGGACTTCATCAAAACAAAAATCTTTTATTTACTTTGTGATAGATCCTGTTAAGAGGATTAAAAAACAAGTGACAGAGTGGAGAAAACATTTGCAAACTACATAACAAGACTCTAAAATACAACTCTCAAAACTCAACAGTAAGACATAGCAAAAATATCAAAATAAGGACATTTGAAAAACATCATCTCCATTAAACCAACAGGAACAATGGAAAAAAAAAAAAAGGTCAACATTTTCCAAGTGAGAAATTAGCCAGAATCTTGCTGCAATCTGGGGAGAACTTATTCAAGAAAGATGGCTAAATCTTGATTAAGACCAGCAAACTTTGTGGCATTTTATTTTGCCCTATTCCCATCCTCCCACTCCAGCTCTATAGTAGCCGTAAAACTCAACAGTCCACAAACCTGGTGAAAACTAATAGCCTGGCAGCTATATTGGGGGTGGGGTGTGTAGAAGATGATGAGATCACCTCTACTACATTCCCAGAAGACTGTCATTATTTGACATGTTTGGTGGCTTCTTGGAAGACCCCACTCCCAAAGTTATCTTAATTTGACCTCAGAACTCACCCAATGCAAAAACAAAACAAGCAAAACTTTTCCCCAAGGGTGTCTGTAAAAAACTATCAGAGGCAATTGTTTCATACTGCAGCTGACCAAGGCAGTGGATAAGAGCTGAGGCAAACAACAGGCTAACCGAAAGAGCTTAAAAAGAAAAACTGGGTGTTAAGAAAAGCTGCAATATATTTCTGAGAATCTACATGGTCACATGTAAGCAAAGGGATGTGCATATATGCTCAGGAAAGGCCTGAGAAGGCCCTAAGCACTCACCTCTCGCTAACCAGAGGCTCTGCACAAGCAGGAAGTGAGGAGTAAGGCAAAATTATAAAATTCCCTTCTGAATGTTGAGACTGGGGGATTTCAGACATTTAAGGACATCTCTGTCAAATTATTAGACCACTAAGCTAATTGAATAGAAACTTCAGAGGCCACCCATGATAAAGAATACAGATTTTACAGAATTCGTTTAAAAAACTGTTTATTAGATCAATGAACAAACAACAAACAGTAACAACAACAAGCACTGGGAAGGGGAGAATCTGATTATCAAAGCTGCCACCTTATTTAAAATGTAGTTTTCAACAAAAAAATGAAAAGACTTATAAATATATGAGGAAGAATGGCTCATACACATGGGAAAACGAACAAAAAGCAGTCAATAGAAACTGTCTGAGGAAACACAGAAATTAGACTTACTAGGCAATATTCAAAAATCACTTACTTTAAACATGTTCAAAGACCTAAAGGAAATCTAACTAAATAAAGGAAAGTATGAGATGGATGTCCCATGAACAGAAAACAAATAGAGAAAGAAATTATGAAAAAGAATGAAATAGAAATGGAGTTGAAAAGTAAAAAACTTTAAATAAAATTAGAAATTCACTAGAATTTTCAGCAGCAGATATGAGCAGGCAGAAGAAAGAAATCCGTGGATCTGAAGATCGAGATTATCTACTCTGAAAACAGAAAGAAAAACAAATGTAGAAAGGAAAAAAAAGAGGAGTCTAAGATACCTGAGGGACACCATTAAACATGCCAACATACACATAATGGGAGTCCCAGAAAGAAAGGAGGGAAAGGCGCAGAAACAATATCTGAATAATCATTGAAAATTCCCCTAAATCTAATGAAAAATATTACTCTAACACCCAAAAAGCTCAAGAACTACTATAAACTCAAAAAACAGGGGCGCCTGGGTGGCACAGAGGTTAAGCGTCTGCCTTCAGCTCAGGGCGTGATCCCGGCGTTATGGGATCGAGCCCCACGTCAGGCTCCTCCGCTATGAGCCTGCTTCTTCCTCTCCCACTCCCCCTGCTTGTGTTCCCTCTCTCGCTGGCTGTCTCTATCTCTGTCTAATAAATAAATAAAATCTTAAAAAAAAAAAAAAAAACAGAGAATCCTGAAAGAAGCCAACAGATAAGTGCCTTGTCACATATAGAGATCCTCCATAAAATTAATATTAATTTCTCATCAGAAACCATGGGAGCCAAAAGGCAATAGAAAGACATATTCAAAGTACGGAAAAAGTAATACCGTCAACCAAGAATTCGTTACTTTTCAAAAACGAAAGTGAAGTTAAAACATTCACAGATAAGCAAAAACTGACAGAACTGGTTGCCAGAAGACCTGCTATACAAGAAATACTAAAGGCTGAAATGAAAGGACACTAGACAGTAACTTGAATCCACCTGAAGAATAAAGAGCACAGTAAAGGTAACTAGATAGGTAAATATAAAAGACAGTATAATTTTTAATTTTGTAACTTCTTTTTTCTATCTGATTTAAGACATATAGAGACAATTTGCATGACAATAGCACAAAGGAAGGAGAAGGAATGGAGCTATACAGAGGCAAAATTATTGTATATTGTTGAAATTGATATCAATCTGAACTAGGCTGAAATAAGTTATTAACTGCAAGCCCCAGGACAACCACAATGAAAAAAATATATATAGTGAAAAACAACAACAAGGGATTTAAATGGTACAAGAAAATAATCTATTTAGTACAAAGGAAAGCAATAGTGTAGGAATAAAGGAACATCAGAAAAAAATCTTAAGACACAGAAAACAACAAAATAGCAGACATACATCCTCCCTTATCAGTAACTATATTAAATAGAAATTAATTGGGCATCCCAACAAAAAAAACCAGTGACTACAGAATGGGTAAAAAAACACAATCCAATTAGATGTTACCTAAAAGAGATACACTGTAGGTTCAAAGACACTGAAATAAACTGAAAGTAAAAGGATGGAAAAAGATATACCAAGCAATCTGTAACCAAAAGAGAGCTGGAGTAACTATAATCTTATCAGACACAATAGACATTAAAGAAAAAAAGTGTTACTGGGACAAAAAAGGACATTTTATAATAATAAAAGGATCAATTCATCAAAAATTATAGATCAACTATAAACATATATACTCCTAAAATAAAGACTCAAAAAATATATGAAACAGAAACATATAAAGTTGAAAGGAAAAATAGACAACAGATAAAAACAAATAAATAAAAATAGTTGGAGACATAAACCTTACTTTCAATAATGGATAGAACCAGACAAAAAAACGCAAGGAAATGCAACACTTTAACTCTATAAATTAACTAGACTTGACATACAACTATAGAATACTCCACTCAAAACAGCAGAACACTTTCTTAAGTGTACATGGAACATTCTCCAATACAGAGCATATATTACGCTTTATACAAGTTTCAAAAATTTTAAGGGAATAAAATCATAGAAAGCATGTTCTCCAAACACAAGGGAATCAAACTAGAAAGCAGTTACAGAAGAAATATGGGAAATTAATATGTGGAAATTAAGCAACCAACTCCCAAATAACCAATAGATCAAAGAAATCACACAGGAAAATTATAAAATATTTTAAAATTATAACAAAAGCATAATACACAAAAATTTAAATGAAGTGAAAGCAATGTTTAAATGGAAATTTATAGCTATATATGCCTACATTTAAAAAGATCTCAATTCAATAACCAGACCTTAAAAACCAGAAAAAGAGAAAACTAAACCCAACACAGGCAGATAAAGAAAATAATTACGATTACAGCTTAAATGAATGAAACTGAGAACAGAAAAATCAATGAAATCAAAAGTTGGTTCCTTGAAAATATCAATGAAATTTACAAACCTTCAGCTAGGGTGGGCCAAGAAAAAAAGACAAATTATTACAATCAAGAATGATAAAAGGATCATTACTACTGGCGTTATAGTAAGAAATAAAAAGGATTATATGGGAACACTAGGAACAACTGTATAGTAACAAATAACCTAAAATGGACAAATTTCTAGAAAAAAACTACTGAAATTCAATCAAGAAGAGGCAGAAATTCTAAACAGACCTTTAAAGAGATTAAGTAATGAAAATTACTTTGAGATTTAGTAATTAAAGAGATTAAGTAATGAAATTAAAGAGATTAGGTAATGGAAAAATTTACCAAAAATAAAACCGGATTAGATGGATTCTCTGGTGCAATCTACCTTTACATCAAATGTTTGTTCTTTTTTAAATTTGAGAGCGAATGAGCAAGAGGCGGAGAGGAAGCAGACTCCCTGCTAAGCACGGACCCTGACATGGGGCTTGATCCCAGAACCCTGGGATCATGACCTGAGCCAAAGGCAGACACTTAACCAAGTGAGCCACCCAGGCGCCCCTAAACCAAATGTTTAAAGAATTGACACCAATCCTTCTCAAACCTTCCCCAAAATAGAACAGGAACGGACATTTCCTAATTCATTTTATGAAGTCATTATTACTTTCATACCAAAACCAAGACATCACAGGAAAAGAAAACTATAGATAAATGTCCCTTTTGAATAAAATCACAAAACTCCCACTTCATGTGCGCATGCACACAAGTCTTTCTAAAGACATACCATCTAGATCCTCTTTTCTTCTTCTCCCAATCTGAACTGATCATTCTTCAGACCTGCTGCACAGCCACCCTCCTTGGATGTCCCTTCACCATCTTTTTAGATATGTATTTACTTCTCTCCTATACTAAATTCTATTTCCTGGAGAATTCCTCTTTTTTACTTAACTCATCATTTTGATAAAGTCCATGTCCTCTAGTAACTTCCTGAGATACAGTGCAGTTGAAGGAAATATTCTAACAACCTCATATGCTTCATAATTTTAACCTACTCCCACACTTGACAGCTTGGCAAGGTACAGAATTAGTAGTTTGTAAATACCTTTCCTTCAAGAGTTTTGAAGGTATTATTCCATTAATAATTCCTTTCCATTGTTACTGACTCCTAATCTCTTTTATATGCTCCATATAGGAAAGCTATTGGGATCTTCCTTTTATTTCTGGTGTCTGAATATTCATCATGATGTACTTCGATGTGTTGTTTTTTTCAATCATTATCCTGAGCATTCTGTAAGGCCTTTCAATGTGAAAACCGAAGTTTTTGTTTAATTATTATTAATTTCCTCCACACATTTTCTCCCATCCTCTAATTTTTATCTTTCATGTTGACCTCACCAAGTATGATCCTCTAATTTCCTTATCTTTAACATCTTTTCGTCCTACTTTCTAGAAGATTTCCTCAACTTTATCTTCCAACCTTCTACAAGAATTTAATATTCTAAACTTCTCTTCTATTAAGTACCTCATATTCTATATTTCCAATCCTCCTCTTATTTCATATTCTAAATGTCTAAGAGCTTTTGTTTTCTGAGGGTTGCCTTTTTATAGCAAACATCCTTTCTTGTTTCAAAGATACAATTATCTTACTTTCAAACGTATTTCACTAACTTTTTAAGTTTTTTTGTTTTGTTGTTTTGAATTGCTGCTATCTCCTCCTCTTTCATAGTGGGGTTATCCTCAAATGTTTAATGATCCTTAATGTCATATCTTAAAATGAAACACATAAAAGCTGTCTGGAAATCCTGTGTTAATGGGTAGGTGTCACTGCAGGATGATCAATCTGGGCCATTTCCCTGGGTGGATCTACATCTGTTATTATCTGTTGGTCTTTTTTTCCTGATCATTAGTTTGCTATAACAGGATTAATCTTCCAGTCTCACATCTGGGGTTATGAGCCTGACACCCAGTATTCTCAGAACTAATAGAGAAAAAAAGGCTGGAGATGATTCCTGGTTCAACATGTAGATTTCTATGTAATTCTGTTTTTTTAGTATGTCATCCTTAACCCAAGCTGTGTGTAGAGTTCTCAGATACAGAAATCCTCCATTTGAATATCAGAGAAGAAACCTCAAAGTAAGAAACCCCCTCCTAGTACCACAAGCATTGCTTACTTATTATATGCTTTGGGGCAATTCTTTCAAAGTACCTGAAGCCACCAATTTCTGAAGCATCCCAGGGTCTACAGTACCAATTCTAGGCCTCCCCCACTAATTGCAGAAAATTCAGTTTTCTCAGATCTACAAAATTAGTTACCACTTCTGCTTTCAAGCTTCCAAAGTTTTACTTCTGTGATCAATTTTCCAGTTTTCTTTGTCCTTGACAATCAATGCCTTTTTAACAAAACCACTATTGTAATTCTATTAGGGCTCTGATAGCAAAGTAAAGGTCTCTAACTCGTGTTTAAATGAATATTAACCTCATCTGTTTTTTCGGCCACATACTCATTGTTGTTAAGTTCTAATCAGTATTAAATTTAAGCTTAAATCCCAGTAGGACACAGAGTTTTCATCATCCAAGTAGTTATAATCATTTGGCTTGAACACCAGTTTTATTATTTTAGTCAAAAAACATTGGCCTATACAATTCAATTTCTCTAATTTAAAACTTCAAATTCTCCTTAAAGCCCAAGACACAATTTTTTAAAAATTCACAGGAATTTGAAAAGAATGTCTATTCTCTATTTGGAACAAAGTTCGACATACATCTAGTAAATAAAACATACTGCTATTCAAACAAAGCCTCAATTGTTGTTTATTTGCTCTATTAAATTCTAAGATAAATGAAAGTTGGTGTTACTAATTTCTCTAAAGAAAGCCTACTTACTCTACACTTCACATTTCAATGCTGTTTATCACACAAAAGTTCAAGCCTAATAGTGTTTAGTAGCTCTAACTTTTTATTAATTAAAAATGTTTTTTTCACCCATTTTACCCTAGAAAGGTTTTTTCCTTTGCTTGACATTGATTAACTTTTAAGTTTTCATATTTTTGCTATTCTTTTATTTTTAAGGTTCATTATTATGTCTTAGATAAAACTCCAAACCACACACCAAGAATTTTTAATCCAGTACGTAAAGGCAGGGAGCGAGGAAGACCAATTCCTGTTACGTGAAGAAAAAGCTGTTAGAAGGGTATCAGGGAACGAAACTTGACAGGAAGTTGGTGAATAAGTCTTAGAAAATAAGATGAACGAGGAGGAAGTTAGACAAAGAATATCACACTAAAGGATACCTATGGAGGATGCTATTTGTATCACTCTAAATGGCACTGCCACCATTAAGGCATTCACTGATCTAGCACAAGATTTTTGGTTCCATCACAGCCACTGGAAATTATCTCTATATTCTCCACCTCTTTCCTGTGTGAACTTCTCGGTAGGATCAATGTGTATGGGACAGTCAATTTTGTTTCCTAGTCCCCTTCCCTCTCAAACTGTGGCCTCTCCTCATGCACACGGTGATTTTTCATTGCTTTTCACCTTGCATAGACCCAAGCAGCGTAAACAGGTGGGGATGGATCTATTTCCAAGAAGTTTACAGGCAAACAGGGAAGAGGAAAGACGTCCAGGGGAGAGCTTTCAGGGAAGCTTCCTATTCCCATACCAATAGTTCATCAGGATAATCAGAGAATAGACAGTTCTGCTATTATCCCTTCTCACCCATACTATTTATACTAAAATGCCAAACTTCAGAGTGATCAATGAATTCTCTTATTTCCAGTGACAGTAGGGAACAGCGTATTCTCTTTTGCTTTAACTGATATCTCAACAGGTAACTTGGACACAAATGTACCTCCCTATTTTACCAGGTTGCCAGAAACCTAACTTCTTTACTAGCTGAAGTTCACCCTATATTAACTGTGAGAATGGTGAAAATGTAAATTTGTTAAAGTAAGACTAACATACTACCTTAAATTCCTAGACTCTATTCACTCCCAAATTCTGTTCTATTTACTAACTCTAAAACGGGCAGAAAACAATTTTTAATTTTATTACTTGTATAACTTTTTCATACTCTTCTAATTCTTCTATTTTAAGGGGCACCTAGTGGTACAGTCAGTTAAGTGTCCAACTCTTGGTTTTGGATCAGGTCGTGATCTCAGGGTTGTGGGATCAAGCCCTGCATCAGGCCCTGTGCTCAGCACAGAGTCCGCTTGAGACACTCTCTTCCTCTGCCCCTCCCCACAGCAAGTGTTCTCTTGCTCTCTGTCAAATAAATAAATCTTTTTAAAAATTCTTCTAAGAATAATCTACTAATTATAAGTCATGGTACACATTCAAGAACTCTTAAAAACTCCAGTGAAGACAAACAACTTACATCTTAAATATCAAAAAATACTATTGCTCCAAGGAAACTATAGGGATCTTTTCCTCCAATAAAAGCAGTGTGTTTCCAACTATTCTAAATTTTAAAATAAGCATTTATTTTAAAACAAATTTAAACACCAAAGTCCAGACCACTAATTTTCATTATCTATTTTCCCACCAACTCCTATACCAATTAGAATGTCTCTTAAACCATGGCTAAAATGTACTATTATAACAAAATACAACAATTACAAGCTCTTCTTACTATCCATCTCAAGTATTTTTTCCTCAAAGTACTAGCAATTCAGAAAATACCACTAGAGCATAACTCTGAGTTTTACTTAGTTTTGATTTGAAAAAAAATCTAACTTAAAAGCTCATCAGTTTTTTTTATGGAACAAGGCAGATGTATCCCAATTAGTGTTAATAATTTATTTGCAAATTGTGTGTCCAAGTAAATTTATTTTCAATAGCTGGAGATAATAAAACTGTTTCATTCTAATTTTAACTTTGCGTAACAAACTTAGGACCCACACATTTTACCTGCCTGATTTTAAAACTACCCACCCTTATTTACTCTTAATATATCCTCCCTCCCACCCACCAAGGTAATAACCTCTAACTGGCCTTCCTCACTTCAATCTCTTCTCCAATCATGTTATATCTGGCTACTAATCCTTTTTTGTTTTTCTTCATTTATTCCTGTTCAGTGTACTTTAGTTGAATCCCTTATTTCTAATTTCTTTTTTTTTTTTTTTTTAAGATTTTATTTATTTATTCGACAGAGATAGAGACAGCCAGCGAGAGAGGGAACACAAGCAGGGGGAGTGGGAGAGGAAGAAGCAGGCTCCTAGCAGAGGAGCCTGACGTGGGGCTCGATCCCAGATCGCCGGGATCACGCCCTGAGCCGAAGGCAGATGCTTAACCGCTGTGCCACCCAGGCGCCCCCCTTATTTCTAATTTCTAATCCAAATTTCTTTAGATTCCTCCAGCTCAGGCCACAATCTTAGCAAATTTATTTTTCATTACATTCATTTAAAATAGAGGCTACTCTGAGTAAGGAAAATGCTTGCACTCCACAATTCCTATCTCTGTGCTTTTTAACATGCCTTTCTCCCTAGTTGATATTCCCTTCCCTCTCCACTAATCTATTCATACCACTTCTTCAAAACCTAGATTATAAAAATATTTTTGCCAAGAAGCTTAATTAATTAGTCCAATCTTACTAGATACCACTCATTTTATTTTGTGTCAACTCAGTAATTCAAATGTTTCTTTAAGTACTCCTCAAGTTGTGTGCTCATGAGTTCTTTAGAAGAGGAACCATATCCTTTGCTCTGTATTTCAGCATTCTTACCCCCAGTGAGGTACTACATGAATTCTCTGTAATAACTAACCCAATGAAAACAAGCAAAGGTTGGAGAAAATACAACCATACAAATAAGGTTTTTCTGCATACGAAAAAATCCAATCTCCCAAAACTAAATTCAAATACAAAATCCATTTTTGTCAAAACAACACAAAAACACAGAACATACCCTTAAGTGTGTTTTTTCTACCCACAGAAGTCAGCTCTTAAGGCTGTTAATTAGTAACATTCTAATTGTTTTGACTGTGGTTTTCTAAATCTTACCCAAAAGGTATTACATAAAGTCTTCATATTTTGTAGCTTATAACCGTATGTTTTCAAGGTCTAATCTAACTGATTTTGCGTTAGCCTTCTACACTTCACAAATACAAAACCTACGTAAGTTGATAGATGAGCTTTTATTTCTTCAAGACAACTATTAAATTCTTAGAACAAGAGTATATTAAGCAAAGTTACGATACATTTTAAAAAACCAAAACTTCATATAAATATTTTCATTTGTAAGTTCAAAAGCATTCATAATCCAAATGTTAACGAGAAAGTATTTTTATGTCCACTTCTGCACAATTTACAAAACATATCTATTCCTCAAAACTAGGCATACTAGAATGTAGATACATATTTTCATTGTTACGTACTTTTTACAACTTTACTATAATACATATTTCAGAAATAAAAATCCCTCTGCCAAAAACACCAACTGTTACACTAGTAAACAAGCCTTCCACTGCTCATTATTTATGAAACACAATGTTGTGACCATTAATTCCATTTGAAAAATAAAACCAATGCAAGTGCTAGAAGTAAAAATCATTATCAATAATTCCATTTCAGTTCTCATTTTGTAAAGTGTACCTCATGGATTTTAACCATTCGATTTTTTGTGTAACTGTCCTGAAGGTAACATTTTAGTTCTTTACACATAAATGTCAAAATCTTTCAGGTAGAGAATGGATACTGAGCTGTAAACAGAAGTATACCACTTTATTCTTACCCCTACAATCACAATCAGAAATACTCAAATACCTTATTAAGTAACCTGCAATGCCTGAAAGCTAACTCACATAATGCTTAGAAGCTATTAAAGAGGTTCCAAAAGGCCTCTATAGAAGGAGGCAATCCAAGACCTCCTCTACCTACTTCTTGACTATATGCCTAGAGAATACTGTAATGAAAGCAAGCCAGATAACTATGTTATCTGTACAAGCAACTCCAATCTCTGCATTCTAAACAAATTCTCTAGTCATAAAACTTCTAAAGGGTCAATATTAATGAAAACTAAGAAACACCTCTCTGATCCTGGCATAAACCACACTGGAAAAAAACAAAACAGAAGAGCCATGGTACCAACTACTTATCATCTCATTACCTCCAAATTCACTTTATGCCAAACAGGAATAGAAAAGAAAGAGATTTAAGCCATCAATTCTTACTACCCTTGGAAAGGAGGACAAATATGCCATAAACAAGTTTTAAAATAAGTCAAATTTATTCATGGTGACAGAGATCAAAATAGTGGTTACTTCTGGAGGGGGAATTATAGGAAGGGGCACAAGGCACCTTTCTCAGTGTTCCATATCTTGATCTGAGTAGAAGTTATGTGTACTTACACGTAAAATTTCACTGAGCTGTATTCATGATTTGTGCACTTCACTGTATGTAAGTTATATCTAAACAAAATACATAGGGGCGCCTTGGGGGCTCAGTTGGTTAAACATCTGACTTTTGATTTCAGCTCAAGTCATGATCTTGGGGTCATGAGATCAAGCCCCATGTTGGGCTCTGTGCTTAGCAGGGAGTCGGCTTAAGATTCTCAACCTCTCCTTCTGCCCCTCCCCTCCTGCTCTCAAATAACTAAATACATCTTTAAAAATAAATAAATAAAACATTTAAAAATAACTCACCAACAATGGTCAAATATAAAAACCTTTTCTCAAATCTCATCCGTTTTGATCATTCTCCATTATACTGCTAATCACAGAACACCAATATACTCTGAGTACAACTCTTTCCCCTTAGGAGACCTATGAGACTTTATTAGTATTCTTTCAGCATTTTTCTTGTTCTGCCTCATATTAATTCACTTAAATATTAATTCAATAGCCATTAAATGCTCATGTACAAGCCATGGATTAAGCACCCTCCAACATATATTTCACATACACACCCTCCATACAAAACAAATTCCCTAAACTAGATTCAAGCCACTCTGATTTCAAATTACATCTCCTATTTTAATTCCTATCACTTTACAGATTTGTTCTCCAGCATACTCTTTTCTTAGCTATTCTTTAAGGCTCAGTTCAATTTCTATTTTATCTTTTCTCCATACTTGTACAGAACTTACTATCTATATCTGCACCGTCCAGTATGAAAACCATGTCGCTACTAAGCACTTGAGGTTTGGCTAATCTGAATTGAGATGTGCTTTAAGTGTGGAACACACACTTTTGATTTTGAAGAATTGGCATGAAAAAAAGAATGTAAAATATCTCAATTGTATTTCCATACTGAAAGACTGTTTTGATTATACTGGGTTAAATAAACACATCAATAAAATTAATTTTACCTATTTCATTTTTTAACATGGCTATGGAAAATTTTAAATCACATTTGTGGCTCAACGTATTTCTTTTGGGCAGTGTGCCCTCTATAATCTATTTATAAAAGTCCCACAAATGTTTTTTAATACATCTCATCCACCCAATGAGAGTATAAGAATTCAGTATTTTTCCCTTCTATAGCAATTATTATATTAGGAATTACAGACAGTAACGTTTTAAACAGAATTAAGTACCTGTTTAATTTTAATATCACTTTTAAAGTATTTCTAACAAGGAAGCTTACAGCATTTCAAAGTATAAAAATATTTAAAAAGTTGTTCTCTGATGGCTATAAACTGGAAATGTCATCTACATTTTATGTATATCCAATTTTGAGTTAAATATCTCATCAGATAGTATCATTAAACCTGTAGTTTTTCTAATACCAGAGAGTATTAGTTTTGATTAACCTACACTATTTTTCTTCTTGGTCACTCAGTAAAGAAAAAGGCAGCTTCCACTTTAACCAATATCATTGTACCAATATCCAGTAGCCAAGACAAAGAGTATTTATATGATTGTATGAATAAACAATGTGGTCAATAAGATACCGCTTGAAATAAGGGTAGGCAGAAAAATGCTTTTATAATGTTGTTTTATAAGTAGGAAATAAAACTTATAGATTGTAATAATTAGGTTAAAGTATAGACAGATAGAAAGGAGAGGAAGGTAGAATAGAAAGAACTTATCTATATAATCAAGATACGCCTATAATTCAAACTTGACTGCTGTACTGTTTACTATCTATGTGACCTGAGTCTGAGTTTGTTTCCTTGCACATAAAATGGGAATATATATATCAAGCATTACTGTAAGGAATACACAGGAGATGTTTAAGTATGTCAGTCTCATCTCCCTTTCCTTTAATACTAATGACTACATAACGGTGATAAGATTATGGGGGACTTTTCCCCCCTTCATTTTCCAAACTGCTGAAAAATATTTTTAAGCATATACGAAACTTCTAATTTTTCATACTCACACCCCTCTGCATGTGAACTAAATTTTACTAGCTTCCTTTTACATTTTTTTTTAAAAAGCTTAAAATTTGTGTTGGTGGTGGGAGAAGTAGGTAGTAGAAGAAAAATTAAAGAGAGAAATAAGTTTAAGGCTGTATCAGCACAGACAAATACAAAACAAAGTATAGAGAGGAAAACAGCAAAAGGAAATGCTGTTTGAGGAAATTCCCCTGACTCAGACTAAGCAATGAAAAGATAACATGCTTCTCCTCAATCTAGCTGCTGTTGAAGCTCCTCTTCACTCCTATCTGGGGTTTATACGTATATTACGTACAAATACACACAGCCGCTCATCCTCTTCTCTCTACTAATGATCACTACCATCCTCATGGTCAGAAATTTAAAGGAGAGTGAAGAAATTCAGGATGTTTTAACAAAGATAAACCAACATATTGGTTGGGAAATAACTTCACTAAAATGTACTCACTCCCAAGTGCATTTATTCATCAGCTGACAGTAACAAAAGGGAATGTGTTCCTGAAATACTGAACCTGGTTAATAGCTTTTGCTGCTTGAAGGCAAACTTTGATGCCTGCTGACTTCCTTTATAACAACCTTACCTTTGTAGACATGGGTCTAAAAAAGGAACAACAGTAAAAGTATACAATTCCAAATCACTTGCAGGTGAAAATTTCAAGTTACTATAAAAAAAATTAAACAATGGTAATAGTAATAACTATTATAGTAGTAATAACTACTATAGTTAATAGTAATAACTATAAATACTATATAATAGTAATAACTATTATAAAAGGTAACATTTGTGTACCCATTGTGTGCCAGAAAGCTAAGGACTTTACGTGAATTATGCAATGTAAACCTTAAGCCTCTATGAAGATGATATTGTTAAATCCTCTTGCTTAGTGCTCACACAGCTTGATTTTTTTAAGTACTCTCTATGCCCAATGTAGAGAGTGGGGCGTGAACTCACAACTCTGACTCAAGAGTCACATGTTCTACCAACTGAGCCAGCCAGGTGCCCCCACACAGCTAGATTTTAACCCCATCAGTTTTACTTCAAGGCTTACACTTTTAAACCTTATCTCATCCTGCCTCTTTATTCCTATATAATTACAAATGCAACTATGATTGCCTGTGTGTGTGTACATATACATGTTTATGTGTGTATGTATTATTCAGTAAATCAATGGTAAGCAGTAGGCAATTCCCACTTTGGCAAGGTTTTGTCCACCTTCACAAACCATTCAACAACTGGCAATCATTCCCTCCCCAATAAATGGTGTTTTGAAAATAACAGTTACATTTAACATCTTCCTCAAGAAACTGATGAAAAAGATCTGCATTAAGCTTTCAGTTAAAAGAATAAATGCCACAGAAGAAAGGATAAAAATGTTAATCTTTTATAAAAGTTAGATAAATAACTGATACAATACAGATATATATATGTTTTGTAATCTGTAAAGTACTTTAATCCTAACACTTTATTAGGATTTTATTTTAAATTATCCATTTGGCTCCTAACATATTTAAATTGGACTTTGTACAAAAAGTCTTTTAAAAACTATATATTCAGCTTCAATGAATGATATACATACTAAAAGGTTTAATATCTAAAAATCATATTTATCACTCTAAGCAACTTCAACTATACCACAATCTAGGCTAATAGAATTGAATTGCAAGGAACAAATTACTCATCTATACTTTTCACAAAGTTACTTACAAGATCACAGTTCCAAGAATCCCAAATGGAATGGGAAGGCTACAGCTTGCAAACAGAAGAGGTAAAGCAAAGATTAGTAGAGGGAGAGTATAAAGGAAATATCTTAGAAACACTAGTCTTAATCCAGCCTCACTTCCCTCCATTCCGGAGAAGTATGCACTGCTGCTTCTGTCCTGGCATGCTTCTTTTCTTCCCCCTGAAATCCTCTGCTTTTCTCCTCCTGGAAAGTTATCTCACAGGACTTTTTGTTTTCTTTGCTATCATCTCTCAAATTGTCGAAGGATGTCCTATCTTGAATTTAAAAGGGCAAAAACATAGTAACTCCTCATAATTACTTAAGAGTTCCTAGTAAATTCAAAGAGGATAGTAACTCAAAATTTGGCAGATCTTAGAAAAAATTTAACAGTAGAGCAAAGACCCTAGAGATGAGAAAATACCTTTTTCATGGAGACTCCCCATCTTCCTGAAGAAAGACTATGAATTGAATTTGCCATTCTACCTTCTAGGTCTCCGGTGATCTTTATATTTGTTTTTAAGAAAAATATAGAAATACTTCAGCCAACCAGCAGGGTGAGCTAGTGCTAGAATCAGATTATTATTGTCAATTTTCTGAAAATTCAAAGATGTAAATGGCTTGTAATAGTAAAAGCAACAATTTCCTTGCAATAAACCTGAATTAAAAGACAACACTTCTAAAACTGCTTCAGTCATTGCTACATCTCATAACTTTGTAAATATTTACAAATACCAACTACAAAATAGACTCTATAGGGATTAATGGTAATAAATGTAAAAAGTTAGAGCTCATTTGAATACCTATCCAAAAGATCATAGTAGCTATCCTTTATTCTCATGTTTTATTGTATAGGGCTATCACTAAAAAAGTTAAAAACACTTTTTTAAAAGGACTGCTAAAAACGGACTGTTCTAAAAATTAGGAATGGAAACTCATCATACCTATTTCTGAATTCAGGGCAAACTGCTGCCTTAAGATTGCCTGAAAAGCAATCATGAGAAAAGTATTCCTACAAGAATAATAATAAGAATAAGATCCACTCTTTTCCTTTGGAATCACACCCTGAGAAGAATCTAAATAAGTAACCCTAACAGTGTATCTCTGACAAACCTAATCTTGTCTATCAATTTCTCTAAATTGCAGGTATCCCCACCACTTCTAGTGACTGTCCTTGACTCTCTTTTCCCCCTGCTACCCAATACGGTCTCAATTCAACCACACCAAAACTCTCCCTTTTATAACTTGAATAACAAATTAAAACTGCAAAATGTTTAAAGTTTGCAGGTAACAGACTCTGTAATTACAAATCATCTGAGAGTTATCCTAATTATCGTAAGACTAAACTGTAAGTAAATCCACTCACACAGTGTTGAAAATTAATAGCTTATCAACTTTCTTAAAAAATCAATAATTTAAATGCAGTTTAAATGACCCATAACGGCTTTAAAACCTCAATGCAATTTAACAAGTTTTTGTTACATATATCAAAGAAGTTAAGGAACTGTGGGATCCTACCATAAATGATTTTGCTACTTGTTGGATTTCCTAACTGATCTTACTTCAGTGGTAGTAGTAATCTTAACAAGTTGTTTTTAACAAGGGCCTATCTCAGTGGCATGTCCATTTACCCCAAAAAAAAGCTATTACAAAATGAAGGCACTACGTCACTGTTCTAGGCATCTCATTTCTTATGTAATAACTGGTAATAATGGCAGTTATTTCAAACTTTCCAAGAAATTCATCAAGCTGTTTGTTTCTTTAAATTTTTTGGGTCAAGACTGATTTTTTAAAAACTCGAAATTCAAAAGCAATATTGCTCCAAAATTACCTGAAATGTCTGGATTTTGTTATCTGGAATTATTTCACCGGAAGTCACTTTAAAAACTACATCACGGCATCATGTTAAATAACAGTTTTTAACTTATTGTCACAGAAGTTCTCATTAAAATAATAGTATCTCACAGATACTTTCAAACATACTCTTAGTTTTCAACCACTATTAGTTACAGAGTCACCTTCTCATCCTAGCAATGTGACCGATGAAAAGAGCAACGGGGTAGAAGTTGAAAAGACAATCTTCCGTTATGCACTAACATAATCATATCTAGCCCTAAATATATCATAAAACAGTGGGTATAACTAGCTGTTCCCTGAGATTCCTTCCACTCTAACACTGCATGACTCAGTAATACGTTTTGCCTATGTATCTCCTATTCATTAATACAGTAAGATTGTTCTCTATTTAGAAGAAAAGCTAAAAGGGGGAAAATATGTATCTGAAAGAAGCAAGGAAAATGAAAGTTTTAAGTTACATTAAAAAATTGTATTTTAATTTGAACAGAGATCTAAAGTTAACGATCTAAATGTGTTTATCCCTTCAATCACATTATTTACTCTGTTAATGTGACCTGGCCAAAACATTAGTTGTTTCCAAGTTCTGTACTTCAAACATTAGTTAATACAATATACAAAGTACGATGTAGCCATTAAGTGCAGTATAACGTTGTGTTAGAATTCTAAAATTTACACTGCCATGGTTTTAACATGAATATACTTATCACTGCACCAACAGTGGTCAAGCCTTCATGTTTTACCCATTAAAATGTCTAAACTAAATTATAACTTCCTCATAAAAACTAATTTTTTCTCACCAAAGCTACCAAGGCAGGATTACTGCCATCAAGTTCCCTGGATACTTACACACGACACTGAAGGCAAAGAGCGGGTTTCCTTTGAGTAACTTGAGTTGTCTATTTTTGAAATGCTTTCCTTCTTCTTGGACCAAAGAAATGTAACTAAACTACTGCAGAGAAGCAATATACTATTAAGGCAAATCTAATCTATCATCCAGATGCAACAAGACTGGCATTAGTCGGAACTGGCCAGAAGAGATGATGGTGTTTTGGTATTTCTGTTGTAATTATTGACTTGTATACAAAACAGGACCATCATTTAGGCCCTCATTGTGTTTACCCCTTTGTTGAGTAGTTCTTAATGACCACACAAAATCTGAAGTCTAAACATGAAAGTTTTATAACAACTAAATTTATGTCAATATTACTCAGACAGTTCAAGAAAAGTTTTCCACTAATGTTGCTAAACCATGGATGGATCCCAACACGAGAGTCGTCTGTGGAAGTCTCGTAACAAGAAACCTTTAGCTCCACCACCTAAGTTTCCAATCACTGAGAAGGGTCTGGGACAACTCATCTTCAGGTTCACGGGAGAAGTGGAGCACACCTGCTTTCCTCTGGCAGAGATTAAGCTCCCAGGGACACAAAGGCCAGGGAATCAGACCTGGAGAAGCAAAAAGCTTTAGCTGGTCACCCACCAAGCCCCTGGCAACCCAAACACTTTGGGCGATTTACCTCTTGCTGTTACTTCCCAGGCACCTATCGGCATAAGATCTTCCAGAACAGGGGGAGGGGACGGCTATGCAGTCCTGGTCCCACGTTAGGGGAGGGGTGTGTACAGTTAATGCCAGAGCTGGCGCTTCTGGCCAAAACCGAGCAGCCCCGGAGAGGGGTTGGTGACTGCTCTCGGACCGCCCCGTTACTCAGTGCGTTGCAATGGCGACCGCCAGGCTCCCCAAGCCGCCTGATCTCGGCCCCTTCCCCCTACTGCTCACTGGCTGCTCGGCTTCATGTGACTAAACAAAACCCCCAAGTCTAGTGCCCAGCTCAGCCCCTTTGTGTCCGCTACCGGATCCTCCGACGCCGCCGTGGAAAGGTTCCCCCCCCACCCACTCTCCGCCGAGTCCCGCCCCGCGGCGGCGGCCGCCGCTCACCTCAGGCTCCGCCGCCCCCCGCGGCCGCCGCGGCCGCCGCCTCCCCGAACCCGGGGCCCGGGCTCCTTGTGTAGCACCAACTCCGCCTCCTCGGCCGCCGCCGCCATCTTAGCCTGTGCGGCAAAACGCGTCCTTTTGGATGGTTGGGACCCAGCCTAGGGCGTAACTCCCCGGGCCCGAGCGCCGAAGGTCGGGTCCCCCAAGTTCTTCCGCCACCCTCAATCCCGCCGCCGCCACAGCCCAGAGGCCCGAAACCCACTCGAGTCCCGGAGAATCCGACCAAATAACCCCTGAAACTCACAGTTTGGTGCCGTGTGCGTCAAACCGGGGCGACGTTGGGAGCGCGCGGCGTCCCCGCGTCACACGCCGCTCTGTACGCTACTCGGCTCCAACGGCCCCCCTCCGCTCCCCGCTTTTCGCCTCCGGCCCCGGTTCCCACGGCGCAGGCGCGCTGCTTTCCCGCCTCTACCGAGCTGCGGGCCGCGGGGGCGTCCAGCGAGGAGCTCTTGGGCGGCTTTGCTCTGATGGAGCGCCTGGGCCAATTAGGCAAACGGGGGCAGCAGAAACAGTGCACCACTGTTCTCGGATGCCAGAAACCAAACAAGGTCACCTCCCCCAGCGCTGACCTAATCACTCTCAAGGAGGTTCCCGCCCCAAAGTAGGCACTCTCCAAATATGGTGGTGCCCAAACTCTGCAAGACCCAAGCACTTAGGCAAGCCTAGGCCCTTTAAGGTGGAACAGGCCCATATTTGATTTCCATAATCACTAGCGTGCCAGAATTCCTTTTCCTACTGTTGATGAAAACAGCTAAGGAACTCAAGATTGCCAGTCACAACTGTAATGGCAGAGGAAGGTTTGGATCTTAACAGAACCAATTGTTGGGAGATGCTTGATGACCAGCCGAAGCATCAAATGTGGCAACTCAATTAGCAGAGCAGCCTACCCTAAAAGGTGCCCAGGGTTTGGCCCAATTTGATTTCTTTCAAATTTCAAGTGCAGGGAGGATATTCTCTCCCTGCATTACTCAATATGCCAGGAGTCTCCAAATTAAGGTTATATAAGAAACACTTGAGATACCGGTTAACCCTTCAATGAATCGGTAGGTCCCAAGAGAGTTCTGGAAAGCTCCCTTTTTAAGAAGCATCCACCCCAAGAGTCTGAGGACAGAGTTTCACACACTGTACTTTGAGAAACACTGACTTGGGCTGTTCTCTTTGCTTTTGAACTGAGCAAACAAGAAGTTGCTAATACGTTTGACATGAACCAAAAGCTGCCAAGAAATCTACAAGTCCTGTCTTAATAAATTCTTCAGCTTTTCTGAATCTCTGTTTTCAATTTAAAAGGAAAAAAAGTTTCATTAGTTTAGCAACTATTATAAACTGTGCTCCTCCAAACCCTCATGATGTTATTGGTATTCAGAGAAACACAGTGTAATTGTGCTTATTTGACAAGAATGAGGAACATTCTCTATCCTGTACTATATGACTATCAACAGCAGGAAATATAGATCCCCCAAAACAGATATTTACACTTGCTGCATTAGTTAATAATAATAGCTAACACTTTTTTTTAATAGCTAATGCTTTTGAGCGCTTACTAGGTACCAAATATTGTTCTAACTCAATGAATTTCATTACAACCTAGTAAGGCGAACGGAGGTTAGGTAATTTTCTCAAAGTCACACAGCTCTTTAGACTCTTTAAAATGTGAATTTTCCTTCCTTATTTACACAAATGGGTAAATAATAAAATGTAAATGTGTATATTTTTCTAGCCAATTGAGGGGGGATCCCTTTGGGTCATCTCATCTGCAGAATCATTAAAATTGGACGTTCTCCATTTACTACTGGACTTACAATTAATAAAAATACTTTGTACTATGAAAATTCTCCCGACATTGTATCACTACAAAAGCAGTTACCAATACATAAATAAATAAATAAATAAATAAATAAATAAACCCCACCCTCTGTTGTGAATATACATTACTGACTGACTTATGTGCAGACAAATCCTACAACAAGCAAATGGAACCACTTAGAACTCAACCATGATCTGGAACTTGTCTTAGTAATGAAGCTGTTTGTTTTATACTAGAATCAGGCAACTAAAATCTAGTACTATAGATATAGTAGTACAAGAAATAGTAGTAATTACATAGTAAAAGTAGTAATAGTTGATGAAACTACAAACAAAACAGATGTCAAAAAACTTAATAAGGGTAGGAAGCTTGAAAAAGGTAATACAAAAAGAAAAATACACGTAGGCAACTGGAAAAATCCAAGGACCAGTTATGTGGTACAATGCCAAAATATTTAAAGACATTAAAAGGAAATGGCAGTTGAGAATAAACATCAAGATGTAGAAAACAGTTTGACCCTGGGAGAAAATTCACAAAGCACATCTACTCACCATAATAAAATAATGCTCTAATAAATGCATCTGATCAAGAATCTTTTAAAAGAAAGAGAGAGAAGAAAGTTATTCCAGTGAATGGAATTACCCAATAAAAGATACAAAGTAAACTGTGGTCTCAAATGACCTAATCGAAAAGAAAATGCAATTTGATATTGAATAAAAGCAGGTAAGCCTCCACATTCTAATACTTCTTAATTCCAAGCAAAAAGAAAAAATAAAACCTGATTAATCTACTATCCTGGTAATAAAGTCAAGTTTTGGATTTATCTTAGGGCCTCACTAGTTCTAGACCCACCTCTGAGTACCAAGACTGTAAAGCAGCCTCATTTGTGGAACTGCAAATATTATAATGTTTGTCAATTGGGGTGGGGGTAGGAGGATGTTTGGCATGGAAAAAGATGAAGTTAATAGAAATCAAGTCTTATCTTTATTTTTGTCTCACGTTAACTCCAGCACAGAGCCTTAAACATAGCAAGTATGCAATAAACAATTTTGTTCAATTCAACCAATGTTCACCAATTGCTTACTCTATGCAAAGTGCTATACTAGGCACTGCAGCAAAAAGAAGAATAAGAGAGTTTGTTGTACATATTTCATAAATCATAGTTGAATGCATGAGGAGCTTTTACAGTCCAATAAAAGAACTAGACAAAAAATATAATCAACTCTCAATTTACCAGGGAATGGGGAAGATAAGGAAATAGATAATAAAGATTTCAAAATCATGGTTAAACAAAATCATGGTTAAAACAGAGCCTCATAGGGCTGCCTGGGTGGCTCAGTCAGCTAAGTGTCTGGCTCTTGATCTCAGGGTCCTGAGTTCAAGCCCTGTTTTGAGCTCCATACTGGGCATGGAGACTACTTAAAAATAAATAAATAAATAAATGAAAGCTTTTAAAAACAAAATCTTGTAAAACATGGTATAAAATAGGTTAAGTACATATATACTTTTTAATATTTAGTAAGAATTATGTTTAATATTTAGAAACACATTTCCTACTTTAACTCATCAGCATATCAGAAGTAGACCTTGAGAGTCTGTGAGAGTATGTAAGTTTGTTCACAGAATACATGTAGAGAAAGAAAACAGTGGGCCATGGAAACTTAAAAAAATATTTAAGAAATAAGTGGAGAAGTCCAAGAAAACAAGAAATGGAAGGACAGATCCAAAAAAGTAGATTCAGGCATGAGAATAACCCCACAGAAGCCAAAGAGGTATTGGTAACAGCTGACTACCATAACAAATAACCTCAATGGCTTCACATAGTCAAGTTTCATTCTTATTCAGGTCACACTCCACTGCAGTCAAGGAGAGGGGAGGCCCCAAAGCACGGAAGGTCCTTCCACCATTTGACTTGGCATCCCCTAAGATCTTAGAGTCTTCTATGAGATCCTCTGCAAAGAGACAGAAGGTATACATGGAGAAACGAGTGCAGTAAGTTGAAGTGGCCAAGCCCAGAAGTGGCACAAATCACTTCTCACTTTCACTTTTTACAAGCAGTTTAGTCACATGGTCCTTCCTAACGGCAGGCGGAGCCTAGGAAATGTAGTTAGGCAGTGTGCCCTGGAGGAAAAGGAAATGGGACTGGTGAACACAAAGCAGGGGCTCTGCACATCCTGAGTAAATGTAGCAAAAAGGTTATGAAAGATAAGTGGTGTCCACTGGGTATACAAGATCATTGGTGACCTTGGTAAGAGCAAGGTCAGTGGAGTGACTCAGCCGACTGCAGTGGGTTCAGGAGTGAAAGAAAAGGAACGAAGAGGAAATAGCAACTGAGCCACTGGACTCACAAGGCTGAGAGACTAATCTCAGGCTCTAGGTAAACGCACTGCTCAAGGATTCTTGGCAACTAACCAGCCAGCTTTCTCTTGGTTAGAAAAAAGCCCTCGCTAGGCCTTCATCAAATTTCCACACACATTAAATTTGAGAAATGCCTTTATTGTTTATTTTTTCTGCAGTGAAAGATTCCAGATGTTCCGGGATATTTGGTTGAGATCCATCCAAGGAAAAAGGGCATCTGCAATTTCAACCATTTCATGTGCTTTACTATAGAAAAATGAACATAAAATAGTAAGCCAATATATTCCATTATATGTATTGATATCCCTTGTAATCAATAATTAGGAGTTATAACTGTACAAATGTATTCCTTTAACTACATTCTAATAAGTAGAAACTAGACTTTGATATCTCCAATTTAATTGTAAATGAAATTAAATATCTTCAAAATGAAACTTAAAATTTTCTCTATCATACACTTAAGTTTTCTAAATATGTTGAAGAAGGAAAAGAACAGTAGTTACAACCTTTAAAAAACAGATTTAGGAAACATTTAGTCTGAAGTAAAAATACATTTCTAAAAATATGATACAATAATGTCACCTTTATTTTTCTTATCCATTTCTCTTTTTGTTCCAGGACATTAAATTTTTTCTTACAAACTCTGTCAGATTCATTCCTGATTGCCATACTTCACCCTTAACATAGAATGGCTTTGGTCTCCGGGTAGCTGATGAATTTAATCCTTTTCTACCTAGCCCTGAATGGTACACTGAAAATATAGAGTCATTCTCTTTTTTAATATTCATATGGTGCCTATAATACTCCAGGCATTGTACTGGGCCTCTTGGAAGATGTGAAGGTAAATAGAACACTCTTGACTCTCAAATGTCTTATGGTCAAATAGATTAAAAGTCACACGCTCAAAGTGCTGTTTGCATTTTAAAGTTGACAAAGAAAGAGGTCAGCTCATTGTTCAACTAGTGCCTCGTGTGGTAATGATAATGCCAAGAAGTCATTTTCCTCTAGGGTTTGGCTCTTAGCTTTGCAGTTTGAGACTCGATTAGACCAGAATTGATCAAGCTCAGAAGCATGAAATATAAAAGAGAAAGTGTATAAATCACATGTTAATATATTAATTTACAGGAAAATTTTGACTGCCAACCATAATAGAATACTCAGACAGATTGATCAACACATTCCCTCCCCTGTAGAGAAGGGTGCCAGGAACGCCAGATTACTTGCTCAATGAGCATGGAATGATATGAAAATGATCTTAACAGATGGTGTCATGAAACTTTGATAGCAAACTGCACTCTGCCATGAAGATGTACCTGTCAAGGGAACTTAAACTGTTAGTCTGTTCTCACCAGGAAAATAACTCTTTTTTTCCTTAAAAACATATAACAATATGTTAAAACAAAACAAAAGATGGAGGGGGTGCCTGGCTGGCTCAGTCAGTGGAACATGAAACTCTTGATCTCGGGGTTGTAAGTTCAAGCCCCATGTTGGGTGTAGAGATTACTTAAAAATAAAATCTTCAAAAAAGAAAAAGATGAGGTATTTTGTAATCCAAGTTTCATCAGTTCTATAACGCTTTCTCTTAATTATTGTAACATCTCTGAGATCAAAGTGTGTTTTACAAATCCTAGTTTGTAACTGGCATTTTTTTATTTCATAGGGGTTCATAAAATAATGGCATAATCTTAGAATAACTGACATTTTTAGAAACTCCTCCAATTCTGTTTTAGTAAGTTGACTTTCATAAACTTAGTTGCCCTAATATCATTACTGATTGCCTACGTTCAAAAACTATGTCAAGCTTTTGTCTTCCCAATTCATATTTGATCAGGCAGTTATAAATGAAGCTATATTCCCAAAAGATATAGAACATTGGAGGATAGTTCATACATAAGTTCTTTCTTTGCTACTAAAGTAAACCAGAAATAACCTTCAGGGGTTTTGTTACCACTGTTTACTGCAGGACCCTTAAACCCCTGCAAAGTTCCTTCAGGCATTCTCATGTGTACTCAAGAACAGGTCCTACCAACTATCCCATTCCCTGATATGACGAGCTATCTTCAGTGGCTACAGTGAGCCTTCCGCTGGAAATGACTGCCTCTCACATGGCACCACCATTTTTCACCAGACACCTCCATAGGCATAGCTGACAATCTGGAATACACGTGTTACTAAGGCAGCGCTGGGATTCTTAGTCTAAGCTTTCATTTCTATGGACGATTTTTTAAATATTTACCTAGTCTGTGTCAGGCCCTTTACTAGTCACTGCAGAGACTGTAGTGAAAACTCCACCAGCTCACTATGTACAGCTCTGGGGATTGTGTGCTGCACAGAGGAGACACTCAGCCAAGCAGTGAATGGAGGCTGAAATCCAGCCTGTTCTCCACTCACCAAATCATGTCCCTAGTACAGAGGCTGAATCTTTCTTCAGGAAAGGATGCCATTTTTCTTCCCACAAAACTGCCTTTTCGTGTGGAGCAATCCTTATGCCTGCGGGCCTGCATTGCCTATTTTTAATTCTTCCGCACAGAGCATCACCTTTTTAATTCCTCTGCCCAGAGAGTCCTTGTTCCTACTTCACACAAAGGGAATTGATAGGCTACTCGGTTCTACATACCCAGTCCCGGCTCTCAAGGAGCTTCCAGTCTACCGGAGGGAGATAAACAAAGAAAAAGACCATTGTGGTATGTGCAATAAATGTAAGACAGGAGTAAGCAGCCAGGAGGGGCTTGAAACAAGAAGGAGGAGGGCTTCCGCTAGTCTGGGGGATCAGAGAAGGCTCTGAGGCACCATCCTTCAGTTTCAGTTGAATATCCCTGTCTCAGAGAGGCTTTGCCCCATCCCCTTACTTCACCCACCTAGCACTCTTTGTTTTCCCTTTGTTATACTTGTCTTCCGCATTCAGTAAACCCCACCATGATGGAACAAATAGGGCCCCAAAATTCTATTTCATTAATTAGTAGTTCATATTATTATGAGATTAATGAAATGGCTGGAGTGAGCCTACATAGTTTGCAGGCAAGAGTTCCAGAGCTCTGGCTGCATGATTAAAATCCATCCTCATCTAGGCTAGAGTTTGGACCAATCTGCTGGTACTTGACTTCTCCAGCTTAAATATACTAGGAATGATTCTAGGTCCTATGACTAGCTGGGAATTCCAGAATCACAGTGCTGATTCCAGGAATCTCTCAGTTACTTGGCATCCATTTCACTTGCCTAATCCAGGAAGATTGGGTTGGGAGAATATCGGGAATGCAGAATCCCACTTCCTCCATTTCACCTTGCCTCTCTCCACCCCAATTTAAGAAATTTAGCCTACCTCATTTGAAATTGGGAACTGGGCAGAGGACAGGATTTATGCCCAGATGTGTTATACTTGGTTTTGCACTGTCAGGGAACATGTTTTTAACTCATAGTAGTAGCTTAATAAATATTTGCTGAACTGAACTGATGTTATATCTAACATGAGACCTACGAGACTTTTAAAAGCTAGCTTGGGGAAAAGAGTTGGAGGGAAAATATTCTATGCAGAAGGAGCATATGAAAAAAGCCTAAGAAGAGCAAGAGTGTGGTATGTTGGGGAATGACAAGTAATTCACATGGCTAGAATATAGCATATAAGTGGAGAATGGGGAATGCTAAGAATTGAAACTGGAAGGGAAAGCAGAAGTTCGTCGCAAAGGTCAAGAAACTTGGACTTTACCCTAAAGGCAATTAGGAAACCATTGATGAAGTTTGAAAGGAAATTATATGATCAGATTTGCATTTTAGAAATGTCTTTATTGAAGGGAGTATAAAACTTGAGGCAGAGGAAGAGTGGGATATTTTCAGGATAGAATCTGGTGCCTACGTATAACCATAGCACATGTTAAGGAAACTGCCCTGCCCTCAGCCCACATGGATAGTCCTCTGCAATTCTCCTTTGTACTTTGCAAGCCTGCTCCCTCTAACACTTGGCTGCAGTGACTGCACCATGGATGGGAAACTGATCCAAGGAAAACCAATTCATAGGCTGGCAAGTGACCTATGACATAGCGGCATAGAAAGTAGTAATCAAGATAGTGTGGCATTATGATAGACAAATAGATCAATGGAAGAGAATAGAGGGTCCAGGTATAGATCCACAAATACATGGTCAATTATTTTCAGCAAAGGAGACAAGGCAATGCAGTAGATAAAGAAGAGTCTTTTCAATAAATGATGCTGGAAAAAATGAGTATCTAATATGAAAAAAATTGAACTTTGATCCATATATAATGTTAATTATATATTTGAGTTAATATAAAAACTAACTCAAAACAAATTATAGACCTCATATAAAACCTAAACCGAAAAGCTAGGAAAAAAATCTTTGGGAGCTCTAATTAGGCAAAGATTTCTGAAATATGACACCAAAAACACTATTCATAAAAGAAAAAAAGATAAAGTGAATGTCATCAAAATTAACAATTTTTGCTCTTCAAAAGACTGTTAAGAGAATGAAAAGACAACCCACAGATGAAGAGAAATTTTTTGCAAGTTGCGTAATTGATAAAGGACTTATATTCATAATATATAAAGAATTCTCAAAACTCAGTAAGTAAATAAATAACCCAATAAGAAATGGAGAAAAGAGTTAACAGGTATTTCACCAAAAAAAGATACATTGATGTCAAATAAGCACAGGAAAAATGTTCATTAATCATTAGGGAAATGCAAATTAAAACCACAAATGAGATATCACTATACATCTGTGAGATGGCTAAAATGAACAAGACTGACCATGCTTAGTGTTGTCCAGAATGTATAGCAAGTAATGCTACGACACTGCTTGTGGAAATGTAAAATGGTACAACAGTCTTTAATAAACCTTGGTGGTTTCTTTAAGAAATAAAATATATGGGGTGTCTGGGTGTCTCAGTCAGCTAAGCGACAGATTCTTGGTTTCACCTCAGGTCCTGATCTCATGGGTTGTGGGACAGAGCCCCAAGTAGGGCTCTGCACTCAGCCGGGAGTCTGCTTAGGGATTCTCTCTCTTTCTCCCTCCCCGCATTTGTGCTTTCGCTCAAATAAATAAATAAATCTTAAAAAGAAAATGGAAGAAATATACATCTGCACAAAGACTTGTACAAGAATGTTCCTACCAGCTTTTTTTGTAAGAGCCTGAAACAGGAAACATGTATGAAGCTAGCCTCCAAATGCATAAAGCTAGCCTCCAAAAAGAATACTTAATGTATAATCCTCTTTATTTAAACTCTAGAAAATGTGAACTAATTTATAGTGACAGAAAGTGGATCTGTGGTTGCCTGTCGTGGAGGAGGAAAAAGAGACAAGAGTGGGGATAAGGGGTTACAAAGGGACACAAGGATATATCTGGAGGTGATGGTTATGTTCATTCTCTTGATTGTAGTGATGGCTTCAGAGGTGTAGTCAGATGTCAAGGCTTACCAAATTGTACAATTTAAATATGTTCAGTTTATTGCTTCCATAAAAGAGTTCCAATAAAGAGCCTTAATAAAGCTCTAATTTTCTAAGACAGAGATAATGGAATGAGTGAGTTCCTTGAAGGAATGGAATAGAAGTTTAAGATTAGACTTGGAGAGGGAGAGATAACACTCCCATTTGACACATTTCTACATGAGGTGTCAGGCAGATGAAATTATTTCTTTGACTAGATGTTGTCCAATTTCTCTGTAAAATTGGCAGCAAGCCTCTCTGTACTAAGTGACCTGAAGGAGGCAGGCAGAGGGCTTGAGGACAGTGGAACAGGTCTGAAACAGCTGCCACGGAGAGTGCGTGAGCCCAGACCTTAGCATTTGGACAGCATTGGGGTTTCCGCTGATATTAGAGAATAAGAATCTGCAGTGACCCCACTTCTGTATCATTATATAATTTTCTCTAGCACAAGGCAGCAGTACAAGTGAGGGAACAGTTCTCTCACTTCTCTGAACACATCTTTCAGAAACTTCTTTAATCTTTTGAGCACTCAGATTTCTATGGCAGCTGCTCCACTATTTTGCCAGGGATATCAAGACATTTTTCATTCATTCATTCACTCATCCAGTAAACATATATTGAGCCCTTTTTTTTAAAGATTTTATTTATTTATTTGACAGAGAGAGACAGCGAGAGAGGCAACACAAGCAAGGGGAGTGTGAGCGGGAGAAGCAGGCTTCCTGCAGAGCAGGAAGCCCAATGCGGGGCTTG
The DNA here is from genome assembly GCF_023065955.2 of Ursus arctos. NCBI lineage: Eukaryota > Metazoa > Chordata > Mammalia > Carnivora > Ursidae > Ursus > Ursus arctos. Next base: position 30,977,983 of record NW_026622786.1, on the reverse strand, counting down.
ATCCCAGGACCCTGAGATCATGACCTGAGCTGAAGGCAGACACTTAATGGCTGAGCCACCCAGGCGCCCCTATATTGAGCCTTTTGACTCAGGCATGAGGTGTCTAATAGCACTGAAGATACAGCAGTCTAAATATACATGGTCCCTGCTTTCAGGCTTCCGTCATCCTCCTCCCCCAGGCTCTACTCCTACCCCTTGCAGACCGCAGGGGACCAGACACTACCCAGGTATAGGCCACGATGGGACTCATATCAGCTACAGATCACTTGACCATCTGTAATCAGGGTGGCTCCATTGCACGTCCCCATTTTTAAACTGCACCCAATCATGTTCCTTCTTTCTAGGGTGAGTATTGTGAGCTGGGAGAAGTATGTGGCCAATATTGAATTGCTAGGCCCTATAACTAGAGAACACAAAGGTAAAAGGAAATGTACACTGATATCTAGTACACTGTCAGGAACAGCTTTAGGTATTTTCTTCACTTGTAATTCAATAAACCTTCACAATGACCTTCCATTAAAGATGAACGCCAACCTGCTATCTCACTTACTTTGGATAACAGATTATTACAAAATCTTTACATATTAAATAATGTGGCTCTACTGCATAAAATGAAAGTGAGACAGTAAATTAGTTCTTTACCTTCTTAACAGAGAAATATCAGGTACATAGTAGTCAAATACATGCAAGTGTGTATTTATTTACTGTGTATTTATACATATTGAACATTGAGTTAGGAATCCCTTTACAATGATTTGAGGGAAGATAGAGAAGTAAGAGCTGCTTTCTACTTTTGTAAATCTGTTTTGAGTAGAGCAAGAAACCTTATATGAGGCTATGATTTGGGGCCAGAATCCAGTGTATGGTGGTCACCTAGCTGACTGTCAATACTCTGTCTGTGAGACACTAAGAAGAGATAGCTGAACAGTAAAAGAAAAAAAGGTATAAAAAGATATATGCATGTTTTTCCTCTACTGCTGTGATCCAAAAAAATTAAAACTATGCACAGATGCATAAGGGATGTTTCTTTTAGTGAAAAGGGGAAAAATGAATCCCTAAGGGTTGGGAATAGAAATTGATGAATTTGGCAGTAGGCTTTGGAAAAGAACAGTGATAGCCAACCTGACTAATAAGAAAAAAATGTTGCAAAGAAGCACTAGGACCAAAAAAGCAACATTTTTTTTTAATTGTACAGGAAAACAAAACAGTCTTGTAATTGTCCCTCAGGGAGGCTTTCTTGTGACAATGAAATTTTCCAAAGGAACAAAATGGAAAAAGGGGACTCTGCCTACAACATCCCTAAAGAGATCAAATTAATCTCTCTTTATCCCTACGGTAATAATGAACTTTTTTTTATAGGAAAAGTAATCATGTCTCAGATATTTTCCTAAATCAGGTCAATGCACAGATTTTCCGTGTAGCCAACCATGATAAGGAATCTGGAGTAGATTCCAGGATGATCACCATTCATAATTAAGTGTAAAAGTCACAGCTAGCCAACTAGTAATATTTTGCCTGCAAATATACTTGGCAGAAGAAATTGCTGAAATGGTAACAGAAAATAAGAGATGATCCATGAGTTTACTGTGATTTGATCATCAACCCCCCCACACACCCACACCAAATGAAGAAGACGAGTGCTGGATTCATAATTTCCCTCAGCTTTTCAGAACCTTAACTATTGAGATAGGGAATTCTTAGAAGTTAATTGTTATAAGTATATTCTCAGTATTTTTGTTTAGATAAATAATCAGAGAACACTTACATAAATAACTCTAAATCATTCTTAAGACAGATTACTTTGTGAATTATTTATGGTGACTTGTGAAGAATTTCCCCTTCTCCCAAAGACAATTGGATCTGTCCCTCCTCACTTATTTATTGGTTTGCATCTAGAAGGACTGACCTGCAGCTTTTAGGCAACCTTCATGAAAATGGTTTTACTCAGCTGAGCTTTTGATAGGTACTTGGCACCCATGAATTTATGATTTTATTCTCTGTAAAGTGCCAGAGCATAGCATGTCTATGTTGCTGTGATAGTTAAGTTTGGGGCTGCATCACCATCAGACTGATTCAGTCAACAATTACCCATCATGTGCTACTGGATGCTGGGAATCACCCTGTTCCTGATACTGGGCATAATTCTATAAACAAGATCAATAAGGTCCCTGCCCTCATGAAGCTTTCATTCTAGTTTGTTGACTATAGCTCAACATAAGGAGTGGATCTGTAATAAATCACTCTGGGCCCTTCAAGCAAAGTATTCATCAGTAATCCTATGAATAAAATGGGATAAGAACTGTTAGGAAAGGAAAAAATGAAATTAGAGTATTAATCCCAAGACAGACCCCTGGCTTGGGAAGCCAAGGTTTGCTGAGGCAGACAGGCTCAGGGGAGGGAATGAAGGAAAACCTGTTGTTTCACAGGAATGGTGGGCAACTCAGTTGGGGCTCATTCAGATCCAGAATAAAACATACTTGGAGTGAGAGCAGGCTGTTGCTTATGTGCTATGATTTGAGATGAATTGGGAAAGCTGCCAGTTCAAAAATGTCTCTTCCACAGATGTCTGGAAAATGTGAATGTTTACTTCTCTTGGGAGAGGTGGTGGTTAAAAGCATGGACTTTGGAATCAGGCAGATTTATTTGTGAATTGCAGCTGTGCAACTTACTAATTATGTAACTTTGGAGAACTTTTCTCTTAGCCTCAGTTTTTTCATCTATAAGGTGGGCATAATCATGCCCCATCATGGAGTTTTTATAAGGCTTAAAAAAGTAATTACAAATCAAGCACCAGCACAGGTGCCCAGGAACAGGAAATATTCAATAAATGATAGATATTCTTAATATTATCCACTCATTCGATTCACTCATTCATTTGGTTAACATTTGTCGAACTCCCACTGTGTACCAGGTATTGTGCTGGTCATGAGGTAACAGGAAAGATAGTCATGAAAGCAACAGACCATAGTAAAATGTGAAAGGTTTCCTAAGAGACAGTAATACATTGAAACTTTTTTTCTCTTTCCCAAAGCACAGAAGGGAGGGAGGATATTTCAGGGAAATGGAACATAAAAGGTTCAGTAAATGAAAAATGTTTTAGATCATTTCTTCCTAGAAACAGATGTAGATGGTAGAAATTGGACCGTCAATATAAGAAGATACTTGCTCCTAAAAACACTGTGTTCCCTAGGCTTCTGTGGTACTTTGTTCCCCTGGTTTTTGGGCAATCCCACTCATGGGTCGGTCTCAGTCTCCTTTGTGGCACCTTTCTCCTCTACCATTATATTTTGGAGCTCCTTAAGATTGCCTGAGATGTTCTCTCACTCTGTATACTCCCCGTAGGCATCTCATCCATTACCAATAATATCCTAGGGATTTCAATTACCATCCAAATGATAACTCCCAAACTTTTATATTCATGTCAGATCTCTCTTATAAACTCCTTCTATTTCTGACTCATATTTCCAGTTATTTAGTGAATATCTTCACTTGGTTGTCTTAAGAACACCTCGAAATTAGAATACTCAGAACTAACTTACCTCTTTCCCAAAGTCCCTTCTGGCGTTCCCTATCTCAGTAAGTACACCGCTATCTACTCAAGTACTGTCAAACTTAAAAACTTGGCAGTCACTTCTGACTCCACCCTCTCCTTCAATCATCACATTTAATCAGTCATCAGGTCTATTCCTTCTGCCATCTTCAGTGTGGGTGTCTCAAGTCTATTTCACTATGTTCATTACAACCACCATAGTCTACCTAGACCTTCAGATTATCTTCCCACATTTAGCCTCCTCCATCCCCACCCAATCCAGTCTCTACACAGCAGCCAGAAAATGCAAATATATCTGTCATACCTTGCTTAAACACTTCAAAGTCTTCTCATTGCCCTTAGGATAAATTCCAAACTCTTAACCAAGCTCCAGTCATTCTGCAACTTTCATTTCTTGGGACACACTATCCAAGCTGTTGCTTTCCTCATAGGTTTTTCCCACTTGTTCCCTCTGCCTGGGATGCTTTGCTGTCCTCCTCTTTCACCTAATTGGTCTTAGTCATCCTCCATGTCTCACCTAATGGTCACTTCCTCCCTGAAACCTCTTAACCCCTCATTCTAAGTCTACCTCCCCCCTCACTCTGGTGTTTCAATATTATGGACACTCAGCAAGAACCTACTATGGGCCAGGTACTGGGTCTGGAGGCCAGGACATACATTAGTGAGGAAAAAGAGACATAATACCTTCCTCACAGAGCTCAGAGCCTTATGGGAGAGACAGAGATTACCAAACAATCACACATGTAAATATAAAACTGTACCTATGAAAAGGGCTATGAAACAGAAGTACATGATGCTATGAAAGGACTTGATGGGACAGGAAAACATTCCCAAGGAAGTGATTATTGATCAAGATGTGAAGGTTGAGGAGGAGTTGATAGTGAGCTGGAAGAAGGAAGTGAATTGCCTTCTGGAGGACGGCATACAATAGGCCCTGAGGCAGGAAGGATTTAGATGCATCTAAAATCAGAAAGAAGGCTACTGTAACTGGACAGCAAAGAGCAAAGGGATACCTATAAAATGACCTGAAGCAGAAGATGGGAACAGACTTTGCAAGGTGCCCAGGGCTATGCAAAGGATTTGGGTTCTTATTTATTTTTTATTTTTTTAAATATTTTTTTATTTATTTGAAAGAAAGAGAGAAAACAAGTGGGGGGGGAGTGGGAGGGGTAGAGGGAGAGAGAGAGAGAGAGAGAAGCAGAGTCCCTGCTGAGCAGAGAGCCCAACATGGGGCTCAATCCCAGGCCTGGGAGTTCATGAGCTGAGCCAAAGGCAGATGCTTAACTGACTGAGCCACCTATGCACCCTGGATTTGGGTTTTTAATGCTAAGAGCTAAGGGTAAGGGGGAAAGTTGAAGGGATGGGAAGAAAAATTATGATCCAATTTGCATTGTGAAAATATCACCGGGGATAATGTGTGGAGAACAAATAGGAAATAGGTGAGAATGGATGTTTCCAATAGTTAAATGGTGAGAAGGCTATTGCAGAGGTCTAGGTAAAAGATAATGTTAGCTTGGGTGAGGGAAGTAGAAATAGAAATGAAAAGAAATTAATGTCAGTTATTTTGGACATGAAATCAATAAGCTTTGGTATTGCATTATATTAGGAGGGGGATGCCTCCATACTCTTCTGGTTACCATGAAGAGGGATTTCCCTTAAAATTTCCTGGCTTCTTGACTCATCTCATATTCCTTCCACACAATGGATGAGTTTGGGAGAGTATGTTTGCAAGGCTCAGCCCTTCCTGCCTTCTCTTTAGGACTGGCCTATCTACAGGGAGCATGGGCTCTTGGTCTGCATAGGGTCAAGTTTTTTGATAAAGAGATTGTCCTTCTGAGAAGAGGGCTCCAGTGGTCTGGTGCTACCTGGGACAGGGTAGATAAATCTTCCTAAAGCTTGGATTCAGAGTTAAGAAACTCATTTTTGCCATGTACCTAAGTAACATTCTTCAACCTGGCCTTCATCAGTAGTAAAGCTGATCTCTGTCTTCATGACTCTTGACCTACTCTTTAATTTATTCAGATCTCAGATGGGGTTTGGGGGAGGGAGGAGACAATGAACAATGATGACTTCTCAATTTCTAGCTTATATGACTGCATAATTTATGTAATTTTCTTTCCTTCCGCCTTCCTTCCTTCTTTCCTCCCTCCCTCCCACCCTCCCTTCCTTCCCTCCCTCCCTCCCTCCTCTTTCCTTCCCTCCTCCATTTCTTTTTTTCAGATGGGATAGTCAGAACTCACAAATTCAAATTGTGGGGCATGTTGCATCTGAGATAACTTTAAAATGTGATGTGGAAAAGTCAAGTAAGCAATTATATACACAGGTCTGGGGTTTAAGGATGCAGCCTGGACTGAAGATCTGGGAGCTGTCAGCACACAGATCATGATCATGGGCATGGATGAGCTCACCTGGGGAGAGATTACAGAGAAGGGAAGGAAGTTAGGCCTGAGCTTCAATGAACTAAATAGTAAATATCCAGCTTGAGGTAGATGAGTCTGGGAATGTAGGCCAGTTTGTTGATACTGGAACAGCTCCAGAGGCCAGAGAGGAAGAATTTAGAAGATGAGCAATGGGGAAAGGGCAGAACAAAGGGCAAGAAAACACAGTGCCTTATGAAGATGATAATGCATAGAGATAGAAGACCAAAGGTGAGCTTATAGTTTGGGCATTGAACATAGGGCTCAGATTTAGTCTCAGAGCTTGTAACAATTTAATTATTTATCATGATTTGTATAATGCCTGGCTTCTCCTCCAGATAAAGGCTAAGAAAAGCTCTCATTTCTTGGTCGCTGCTGAACCCTCAGCCATATCCAACAGCACAATTCCTAGAAAAAAGTAGGGACTCAATATCCTTTGACTTTCTACCTCTATATTTATTGATAAAAAGACCTGAGAAAGAGAAGCCATCATGACAGCACTTCTTAGGGTAAGCACTAATTACAGGCACAAAGAGAGAGGGGGTGGTGAGAAGAAATACATGTTTTACTCACTGCATTCCATACTGACTAAATGTACATTCTTAACCATTATTAGCCAGAACTATCCTCCTTTGGTGTTATAATTATTTGATTGCATGGAATCCCTCATCAAATAATTTGAAAAAATCTTCAGGCTCCCCCAAATAGATCTGGCTCACAAAATCACACTTTCAACTATGTCAAAATATATACTAACACAGACTGGGAGGAAATGCAGTAACATGTTCGTGGTAGTATGAGAGTGATTTCTCCCCTGTAGATCTAAGTTCTAAATATCCTCGTTATTCTATTTGTTGTTGTTTTAAAGGAGTTTTTATATTTTGTGGATATTAATCCTTTGTTGATTGTATATTATAAATATTTTCTCACAGTTACTCCTTTAACTGTGTTTGTCCTTTAGTTTTTAACAGCTTTATGGAGGTATAATTTACATACCATAAAATTTACCCATGTTAAAAGTATACAATTGAATGGGTTTTAGTAAATTTATATAACTTTGCAAACATTACTGCATTCAAGTTTTATAACACTTTTCTTACTCTGGAAACTTACATTGTCTCCATTTATATCAACTTCTCTCACTCTCAGCCCCAGGAAACCACTGATCTACATTTTGAAATTTTTCCCTCTCCAAATTTTCATATACATGGTATCATACAACATACAGTCTTTTAAAAGTACATGGCTTCTTTCCTTTAGCACGGTGTTTGTGAGATTTACCCATGTTGTTAGATATATAAGTAACTGGTTCCTTTTTACTGCCAAGTTTTTACTTATCCATCGTGTGGATATACCATGGTTTGCTTATGCATTTACAGATTGATGGACATTTGAGTTATCCCCAATTTGTGACTATTATGAATAATGCTATTATGAAAAAAGTTTGGTGGAGACCTATGCTTTAATTTCTTTGGGGTAAATAGAGAGAAGTGGACTTTCTGGTTTATGTGGTAACTTTTCCTTTTCAAAGATTTATTTATTTATTTGAGAGAGAGAGAGCGCAAGCAGGAGGGGCAGAGGGAGAGGGAGAGCGAATCCCAGGCAGACACCGCGCTTAGCGTGGAGCCTGATACAGGGCTCAATCTCATCACCCTGTGATCACAACCTGAGTGGAAATCAAGAAGAGTGGGATGCTTAACTGGCTGCACCACCTAGAAGCCCCTATGCAGTAACTTTTAAAGAAACTGCTAAATTGTTCCTAAGTGGATCTAACAACAGGTGAGGGGTTCAGTTTCTTCAAATCCTTGCCATCACTTGCTATTGTCAGTCTGAGATTTTAGCCACTCTTTGAGCGTGTAATGAAATCTCACTGTAATTTTCATTTGCACTTACCTAATGACTAGTGATGCTGGGCATCCTTTCATGTGTTTATTGTCATCTGTACATCTTTTTGAATGAAGTGACTAAACAAATCTCTTACCCATGTCTTTTAATGGGTTGTTTGTCTTTATTGTTGGGTTGTAAGAGTATTTTAAATATATTCCAAATACAACTCCTTTATGAATACATGTCTTGCAAACATTTCCTCTCAGTATCTTTTAATTTTTAAAATGATATTCTTAGAACAAGCATATTTAATTTTGATAAAGTTAAACTTATCAATTTAAAATTTTTATTATTTGTGTTTTGTGTCATATCTAAGAAATCTTTGCTTACTCAAGATTACGAAGATATTTCTCATGTTTTCTAAAAGTTCCAGAGCTTTAGCTCTTACATTTAGATATATTATGTATTGCAAACCATTCTACTTTGAGCTTTTTTTTTTTTTTAAAGATTTTATTTATTTATTTGGCAGAGAGAGAGAGACAGCCAGCGAGAGAGGAACACAGCAGGGGGAGTGGGAGAGGGAGAAGCAGGCTCATAGCAGAGGAGCCCGATGTGGGACTCGATCCCTCAGCGCCGGGATCACGCCCTGAGCCGAAGGCAGACGCCCAACCGCTGTGCCACCCAGGCGCCCCCAAACCATTCTACTTTGAATTAAGTTTTGTGTATAAGTGAGGTAAGAGCAAAGGTTTTGTTTTGTTAATATAAAGATGTCCAATTATACTAGTACCAGTATTTGAAAAAAAAAATCCTTTCCCATTGACTTACCTTGGCACCTTGTCAAAAAAAAAAAAAATCAATTACCCTTATATCTATGTCTGGATTTTCTATCTTATTTCCTTGATCTATATGTCTATCCTTATGCCCAAACCATATTGTTTTGGTTACTATAGGTTTAAGGTATTTTCTGAAATAAGGTGTAAAAATCCTCCAACATGTTTCTTTTTCAAAATTTTGTGGCTATTCTAGGTTCTTTGCATTTTCAACATAAGATTTATTTTTTAATTTTTAAAAAGATTTATTTATTTTGAGAGACAGAGAGAAAATGAGTGAGGGGGAGGGGCACAGGGAGAGGGAGAAACAGACTCCCCGTTAAGCAGGGAGCCTATATGGGGCTCCATCCCAGGACCCTGGGATCATGACGTGAGCCGAAAGTAGATGCTTAACCGACAGAACCACCCAGGTGCCCCGCAACATAAGTTTTTTAAATTTTTTAAAAATATTTTATTTATTTATCTGAGAGACAGAGACAGTGAGAGAGGGAACCCAAGCAGGGGGGAATGGGAGAGGGAGAAGCAGGCTTCCTGCTGAGCAGGGAGCCCCACTTGGGGCTCGATTCCAGGACCCTGGGATCGTGACCTGAGTGGAAGGCAGACACTTAAAGACTGAGCCACCCACGTGCCCCTCAACATAAATTTCAGAATCAATTTCAATTTCTACAAAAACACACACACAAAACAAACACCTGCAGAGTTTTTGTTAAGTATTGCATTGAATCTGTAGATCAGTCCAGGAAGGATTGCCATCTTAACAATATTTAGTGTTCTAATTCTTGAACATAGTGTAGCTCTCCATCTATTTAGGTATCTATGTGCGTTATTTTTGTTAGCAGACAAAAATCAACGCACTTCTCCCCCTTCCCTCAAATAGCGTTCTTTTGTTCGTACCATATATTCTTAAATGAGAATTGATTTCTCCTAGAGCAACTAGTTACAGGTGAAGGTAACTGTCACAGGTGGGGGAGGGGCTGCTCTCAGAGAAGTACTCTAAGCTATTCAGAACATTGCTGACACTGGTAATTTACTACAGAAGAAAGAAGGATGAAAGTATGGTGAGTGGGCTGCAGAAATCAATCTGTCAAAATCATGCTCTGCTCTGCTTCTTTTCCACTTGTTTAAAATACTTATAAGAAAGGGTCACTTAATTTGTCCATCTTTGTCAATACTAAATACGCAATCTTATAGAAAATACTCAAATACTTAATAGTTTTTAGTTATTGAATAATCATTAGAAAATTCTGGAAGAATTGTTCATGATAGCATTTTCAATACATAAAGAATAATAGGTGAAAACATTGCTGGTTTTTAGAGATCATTAAGACTTTTCTTGTTGCATTTTATTGATAAATTACCTTGAAATGCATATTCTTATCTAAACCAATTTATGTACATTAAGGAATGTCACTCAAATATCAGTCCCAATATAAGCAAATTATAAATATAGTAAACATACTGAAAGACTTTTTAAATACTGATATCTGTTAATATATTTAAAATACTAGATGCATAGGGGCGCCTGGGTGGCACAGCGGTTAAGCGTCTGCCTTCGGCTCAGGGCGTGATCCCGGCGTTATGGGATCGAGCCCCACATCAGGCTCTTCCGCTAGGAGCCTGCTTCTTCCTCTCCCACTCCCCCTGCTTGTGTTCCCTCTCTCGCTGGCTGCCTCTATCTCTGTCAAATAAATAAATAAAATCTTTAAAAAAATACTAGATGTATAAAGTACTTTAATAAATGAAAAGGCAACAACAGCAAATCTTCCTTTATATGGAGTGAGAAAATATTTTTCTTTACTATTTTTCTATTTGAGGAAGCAAAACACATTTGCACTAAGATAGAATAAACTAAAAAAAAAAGAGCAAGCAGTAGCCTGCAGAAAATAAAATGTAACACTTGGTAGCTCCAATTACAGAACTGTAGAATAAGAAAGAAATAAATGAGATGCAACAAATATAAACACTTTATATCTCTTATATTCAATGCTTCATGTTATCAGCCTCAATTACAAAGAAAACATAAAAAGACTCTGCAGTAAAAAAAGGTAAAAGACGTAAAGCTAATCCAAATGCATTCTTAAATCTGTAAAATTTCCTCAAATATAAAAAAGGATATTTCTAGGTTTCTGGGTGGCTCAGCCATTTGAGTGTCCGATGCTTGGTTTCCACTTCGGTCAAGGTCTCTGGGGGTCGTGGGGTCCAGCCCTGTGTGGGGCTTCACACTCACCCTGGAGTCCGCTTAAGTTCTTTCCCTCTGCCCCTCCCCCTGCTTTCTCCCTCTCTCTCTCTTTCTCTCTCGCTCTCTCTCTCTCTCATAGATAAATAAATAAAATCTTTTAAAAAAAAGACACATTTCGGGGCGCCTGGGTGGCACAGCGGTTAAGCGTCTGCCTTTGGCTCAGGGCGTGATCCTGGCGTCGTGGGATCGAGCCCCACATCAGGCTCTTCCGCTATGAGCCTGTTTCTTCCTCTCCCACTCCCCCTGCTTGTGTTCCCTCTCTCGCTGGCTGTCTCTATCTCTGTCGAATGAATAAATAAAATCTTTAAAAAAAAAATTAAAAAAGACACATTTCTAAACAATCGACTATGATAATGCTACTTAGAGTAGAACATATTAGGATTCAAATATTCCTGCATATTTAATAATTTATTCAACATTAAAAGGTTTCATTAATGGCCCAGTGGTAACTAACAATTACAGGTCAAAAAGAAATGTTATACATAGAAAGGAGATAGACGATAGATATAGATAGATATAAACACACATAACACTTCAGCTAGAGATATTTTTTTCACTGTATTTTGTTTTTCTGAAGGGAACTACAGATCATTTTGCAGGCCTTTAATAATGTTTCTGAATGCATGAAAGAATTTATCTGTCCATTATTCATTTTGTAGATGACAGACTGGTGGTCCAGAAAAGTTAAATGACTGGCACTCATTCATTCATGCCTGCATGCATTTACTGAACAAATGATTTTTGAGCACCTACTATGTGCCAAGCCCTGAACTAAGAACTGGGAATTCAAGGGTAAACCGAAACCCACGAGGTACTTAATCTATGGAACTTATTATCTAGTGGGAGAAGATACAGTAATTACACAAATAAATTACAACTGTGGATAAGTGCCCCAAAAGATATATTTGTGGAGCTATGCATAGGTAGAAGAAAATGATGTCATCAGGTAGATCAAGGAAGATCCCCAAGGTGAAGTCCTATGAAATACTAGTTTGGAAGTCCCCTTTGCTCCATGAGTTTCAGAGTGAGGCCCTGGGGCTCCATGGAAAGAGCATGGTGTTTAGAACAAGACAGTTTAGGCTTTGAAGGCTCTCTACTACTTACCAGCTATGGGATTTAGAACAACTTATGTAACTTACCTTAGACTTAGTTTCCTCTTCTGCAACATGGGATTAATAAAATCCCTACTTTTCTGGCTTATTATAAAGATTAAGGGAGATGTTTGTTAAGAGTAAATGTTCAGTAAAATGTTGCTATTCTTAAAAACAAACACATAAACCTGTGTTAGAGCTTACATCCTAACTTCCCAAATAAGTGTCATTTCCATATCGAGCTTCCAATCCTTTCCTGGATTTGTCTTGCTTTTTCTTGAAATACAGCGACCAGCTTTAAGTATGTTCTGATAAATCAGCGATTGCGTAATGCAAACCTGTCATGACCCTCGAAGACCAGGACAAAGATCACGCGCTGTGCCTTTTCCTCTTGTATTACCTATGGTGCCCTTCAGTTATTTCTGTCCTATTGCAATTTTTTGTCCTCTTAAATAGAGGACAGAAATAAAGCATTATATAACACCATTTACAAATATCTAGAAAAATTTTTTTTACACACTTTGCAAAGAAAAACTTAGGGTTGTCAGCACATGAAATGTTAAATGTTGGAAAGGAGTGAATAAATACTGTTAATCGTGTTTTAAAATAATTTTTTCTTAATATGTCAAGAATCCCCATAAGGGATACTATGTTGAAAATTATCAACATGGTCATTTGAGTAATTTGCTAATCTAAACGATGCATCAGAAAAATGCAAGAGTATCTTCAATGCCTCAGAAAATCTATCATCATCCCCTTAACCCCATCCCACCAAATGGCACTACAGAGAGCAATTTCTGAGTCCTTCTGGCCACAACCCCTACATCTAATCAGTTACCAAAGCCTGGAGATAAAATCTATTAAATATTCCTTAGATTCAGCCCTTCTTATTTTTTTATTTATTTTTTATTTTTTTAGTTCTTCATCATCATTGAGCTGGAATAGCCACTTGATTACTAGTCTTACCCCATTCTATTCTAGTGAGATTACCTCACACAGCCTCCTGAGGAATTCAGCAAAACAATGTGATCACAAAATGTGGAGGTAGAGTGCTCCCCCCCAACTCTGAAAAGTGCCCTAATCCCTGAAACCTCTGAATGTCACACTACATGGCAGAGCAATGAACATTTTCAACCTCATGACAGGGAGTTTGTCCTGGAGTATCCATGTGGGCTCAATCCTATCACATCAGCCCTCAAAAATAGAGAACTTTCTCCAACTGGAGTCAGAGAGATATCGATTGGAAGAGAAAGAAGAGAGATATGGCCAAAGGGGAAGCCAGAGAGATATCAAGCAAGAGAAGGATTTGACATGCTGTTAATGGCTCTGAGAGTAGGCACCCAAGCCTCTAGGGGCTAAGGGTGCCCCCCTCCCCCATAACAACAGCAAGGAAATGGAGATCTTAGTCCCTTAACCATAAAGGGCTAAATTCTGGCCCATAACCTGAATGAGCTTGAGAACAGATTCTTCCCTGGAACCTCCAAGAAGAAACACAGCCCTGATGGCACCTTTATTTTAGCTCAATGAGACCTATGTTGGACTTCAAACTTTCAGGTGTCATTTTAAATTACGGTAATTTGCTGTGGTATCAATAGAGAACTAATGCACAAAAATTCACTGTTCAAGCTAACTAGTGGCTCCAGTCATACAAAGGGTAAAATCTAAGCTCCTTAGCATAGTGTAAAGATGTCAGCATTCTCTGTTCCCAACCTACCCATCACACACGTCCTGACCAGAAGCTACCTTCTCTGTGAAAACCTCATTGACACCCCTGGGCAGTTTATCTTTTATTCACTCAATAAATATTTATTTAGCACCTACTATGTGCCCTGTCCTAGGTGCTGTGAACAAGACATTAAAAGGCCAGGCACCTGACTGGCTCAGTTGGTAGAGCATGTGACACTTGATCTCGGAATTGTAAGTTCGAGCCCCACGTTAGGTGTAGAGATTACTTTAAAAAAGTAAAATCTTAAAAAAACAATAAAGCTTAAAAAAAAAGAAATAAAAGTTCAAGTTTTCATGGAGCTTCCACTCTAGTTGAGAGGAGGAGGGAAGAACATAGATAAGCAAACACATAATTAGTTCACGTTGTGATAAATGCTCTGAGGAAAATGAATAGATTGACATGATACAGTGTGTTTTGATGCTGAAACAACAACTTCAGACAGCCTGACCAGAAAAAGCTTTGAGGGCAGATCTGTAGGATGAGAATGAGCTGGCCATAGGGATGAGCTATGGGAGGGTAGTCCAGTCAGAGGAACCTCAGGTGAAAAGGTCCTGGAATTTAGCCTGTTCCAGGAAATAAAACAATGCCAGTGTAGTAGGAGAGCCTCGTTGGGGAGAACTGTGGACCAAGATGAGGCAGCTGATGGAGTGTAGACTGTAGAAGCATATGCAGAAAGGCAGGAAGAGCCATGTCAGCAGTCCAGTGGGAGAAGGAGGAGGCCTGGCTGAGAATGGAAGCCATGGAGAAGGAGTAAAGCAGACAGACTGGAAAGACATCCTGAAAGTGAGATCAAGAGCATTGCTGATAGATTAACTTGGAGGTTAAAATCAATCAAATATTCCTTAGATCCAGCCTTTCTTCTTAATTTCTTGATTCCTTGACTCCTTTCCCAGAGCCTCCTCCAAGTTTTTGGCTTAGATGGTTGGTGGTACCATCCACTAAGACAAGGAAGCCAGGGGGAGGAACAGGTTTGGGGCAAAAAAAAAAAAATCAATAGTTCTGTTTATACCAGTTAAATTTATGCCTGTGAGACATTAAAGAGGAAATATCAAATAGATTTTTGTATATGCCTGGAGCAAGGGAGAGGTCAAGGTTAGAAATGTGAAACTTGAAGTCATTGGCATGTGGATGGTATTTAGACTTAAGCACTCTTTTCCATGCTCTAATTGAACTTTGTAGAGACCTCTCTTTCAACAGTTATCATACCATCTTGTAATTGTCTTTGCATGAGTGTCTTCTCAAAGGGCTGTAAGCTTTGAGACAAGGAATTGTGTTGTGTGTCTGTATTCTCCTTTGTTATATGATAGTTCCCTCAATTGATAGATAGAAAAATAGATGATAGATAAATAGATTTTCTTGATTTTACAGAAAAGGATACTAGGATACAGGGAGGCAAGTAACTTGCCCAAGATCACATAGATAATAAGTGATAGAGGAGGGTTCCAAACTTAGCACACCAGCTCCTGGGACCCCAACTATTAACCAGTCAAGTATAACTGCTTCTCTAGGAATGTGGCATTGTTCAATAATGTTCAAAGCACAATGTAATCTGTTAGAACAAAATTATGAAAACACATCATTGCAATTTTATAATTCTCACAAATGGAACTCTATGCTCAGACCTATACTCAAAGGGCCCTGTGATGTGCAACTCCAAATATACTCCTCTTCATAGAAGAAAATGTGTGTGGTGTATTTCCCAGAATTGTGCCAAGTGATAGACCCCATAGTCTGTTAATTAACTATCCCTATACAGGTTTGGGTTTGAATAATCATTCAAAAGAACTTCATTTAGGGTCAAGATTCTTGGTATTTACCTGGCTTGGTTAAAGTTTTATATTCAAACTTGGCATTTTGTCATCATGTAAAAAAAATGGGCAATTTTTGGAACATATGTATTGGATATTCCTCAAATCCATGAGTGCACAGGAAAGGGAGAAATCAAGTAAAAGCAGAGGAGCACGCAGCACTAGTAAGCACTGTTTACTGTTTATTGAGCACTAAGTATGGATCAAGCACAGTGCTAAACATAGTTAGGCAAAAAATGGGAAGTAACTCACCCCAGGTTCACAGTTGTAACTATTAGACAGGATAACCCAGACCCATTATCTCTCCAGTATATCTCTAGTCAGTTGGTTAAAAGCACTTAGTACTAACCTTAAAGGATATCTCAGAAAGCAAAACACAAACTTAAATTCAGAAACTATTAGTATGTCTTCCTATAATATGAGTAAATTAGGCATACATATACAAACCTTTAAAAAGCACTTAATTCTTAAAAATCAAATAAATGGACTGTAAATGGTACTAGGTAAATTGATCATTCTTTTGGAAGAAGTAGATGTTCGCTTTGCCTATCATGAAAAAATCAATTCCATTTGACTTAATGATCAAAGTATATCTTTACGAAAGTAAAAAGTAGAAAAGATATGGGGGCACCCAACTGGCTCAGTCTTTAGGCCATGCAACTCTTGATCTCGGAGTCATGAGTCTGAGACCCACATTGTGTGTAGAGATTACATAATAACAGAAAAAAAGTAGAAAAGATAATTTTTAAAAACTATTAGAGATAATATGACCTTAAAGAAGAAGTAAAAGACATCATAAAAGAAAAGATTTACAAGACCAATTACATAAAATTAAATACTTAAACATTTGGAGAAAATTCTCTCTCTCTCTTCTATCTATCTATCTATCTATCTATCTATCTATCTATCTATCTATCATCTCCACACAACATGCACAGACACATACACCATACAATTATATCTATAGTATATAAAGAGCTCTGGAAAATCAATAAATAGGGTGCCTGGGGAGGAGGGGCTCAGTCGGTTAAGCAACTGCCTTTGGCTCAGGTCATGATCCCAGGGTCCTGGGATTGAGCCCCGCTTTAGGCTTCCTGCTCAGCAGGGAGGAGGTTCTGCTTCTTCTTCTGTTCCTCCTCCCTGCTCATGCTCTCTCTCTCTCTCTCTCTTTTTTCTCTCTCTCTCAAATAAAGAAAATCTTTAAAAAAAAAAGAAAATCAATAAAATAAAAACAAACAACCCAACTGAAAAATGGGTAGAGGACATGTGGCAGGAAGACTCTAAAATGGTCTCCAATAACCTTTATCTCCTGATATTTATATCCCTTGTGTGAACTCCTGAGTGTGGGCAGACCTCTGACTTGCTCTTAACCAGTAAAATACAGCAATGGTGATGAGATGTCACTTTTGTGATTAGGTTACATATGACTGTGACTTCCATCTTGCTAGCTGATGCCCTATATTGCTGCTTAGATTATACGCTTTGATGAGTCAGGCTGCCATGTTGGAGAGACCCACATGATAAGGAATTGAGAATGGCTTCTGGCCAATAGCCAACAGAACTGAGGCTCTCAGTCCAGCAGCCTTCAAGAAACTGAAATCCACCAACAACCTCATGAGCTTAGAAGTGGATCCTTCCTCAGATAAACCTTCAAATGAAACCATAGCCTGTGAGAAACCTTGAAAGATAGGACTCAGCTAAGACATGTCCAGATCCACAGAAACTGGAAGATGATAAATGTGTGGGTTCTAAGCCATTAAATTTGTGCTAATTTGTTATAAAGCAATAGATAACTCATATAGGATATAAACAGGCAATTTATAAAGGAAAAAATACAGATGATTCTTAAAATGCTTAATCTCACTAGTGATTAGGAAAACAATACAGAAAAATTACAAAGAGATATCAGGTTATGCCTATTAGGTTAGCAAAAATGTTAAAGACTGGTAATCTCCAATAAAAGCAAGAACAGGGGAAAAGAGCTCTCTCTTTTTTTTATATAATTTTTATTTTGTTATATTAGTCACCATACAGTGCATCCCCAGTTTTTGATGCAATGTTCCATGATTCATTATTTGGGAAAAGAGCTCTCTTATACAGTGTTGGAAGCGGTGTGAATTGGTACAATGTCCTTTTTGGAGAGCAAGTTGGCAGCACCTCTGAAAGGTTTAAATATATAGACTATTGACTTGGTTAAATCCATCTCTTGGAATCTATGCCACAGAAAGAATTGAGTTATATATGTCAATGTTCATTGCAACGTTTGATGTTATAGTAAAATATTGGAAATTATCTAAATCTCCATCAATGGGGTGGGTGATTGAATAAATTATGCCATACTCATACAATGGTAGTCAACAAAAATGGATCTGTGTGTAGTAACCTGGAAATGTATTCATGATTTATTAGTGGGTTAAAAATCAAGTTGCATAATAATCTGTTTAGTATGATCCCTTTTCTATGATACTGACATACACATATATATGTTCATATATACACATATATGTATGTGTATAGGAAAAGGTCTCGAAGGATACACACCAACTATTATCAGTGGTTACCCCTAGGAAGTAGGAACAAGGCAGATGAGAGAGGTGCTTTCACTTTGTACTTCCTTACTGTTTAGATTTTTTCAGGGAGCAGTTCATCCTTTTCATATAATATTTGTAATTCTTAAACCAGTGAAAATAAATAAAAGGAAATAAAAAACAAAATTAAAGCATTCTTTTCTTGTTGAAGGAGGAGAACTTTGATATTCTACTTTGTCATGTAACAAAAGAAGACTGAAAACAGAACCAGATGTCCCTCATTCAAGCATAGAAAAGGAAGCAAAAATAAGAGAACTGTTTAAGGAAGAAAGGCTTTAAAACAAAAGTAATCTCTTAGAATTTAATCTATACAACCGCATATGGCTTACATTTAAAAAAATCATTTTATAAATGTAAAGGAGAAACAGAAATAACTTGTTCATTTTACCACTAAGAACAAAAAATACATTTGATAGCCATGAACACTTTACCAAATAGAAAGTGTCCAAGAAAAGACAGATAAAACAAACAAAACAATGGAAAGTATTTCTCCAAGAGACCAAGATTATATGTGATTAAATGAGGAAACTTTTAGGTTGAACAATATGAAATTGCCATTTTTGTAAGTCAAAAATAGTAGACAATCAGTAGTTTTATATTGTTCAACCAAATACATAGGAGAGTTTTTGCATTAAACAAGTCTTTAGGAAAATAGCAAAAATAAAGAAAATTTTAAATCTCAGGGTTTTTTTTGCTATCACTTTTTATATACCGTAAAACTTTGTGGGACAAACCTGAGACCTCACTTTGTTTTCTAGACAGGGCAACTCACTTTTTTTATACCAAGTTATAAGCATAAATGTTAATATTTGAGGGGATCATTCAGATGTCCTTTGCGCCTAATGACTGTTTAAAGAAGAAAAAGAGGGGCACCTTGGTGGCTCAGTCCTTAAGCGTCTGCCTTCGGCTCAGGGCATGATCCTGGCGTTCTGGGATCAAGTCCCACATCAGGCTCCTCCGCTGGGGGCCTGCTTCTTCCTCTCCCACTCCCCCTACTTATGTTCCCTCTCTCGCTGGCTGTCTCTCTCTCTATCAAATAAATAAATAAAATCTTTAAAAATAAAGAAAGAAAGAAAGAAAGAAAGAAAGAAAGAAAGAAAGAAAGAAAGAAAGAAAGAAGAAAAAGAAAAAAAATTAAAAAGTTACTTTCCAAAAAAACCCCAAAACAACAACAAACAAACAAAAAGTTATTTTTCATGAAACTCTGGTCGTCAGAATGAAAAGACAAAGTGTAGACAAAGCTTTGCCACTGACAGCTAAACTTTGAAACAATCTCTAGATAGAAAGCAACAAAATTCAGATTGTTCCAAATCTAAATTAATTTTTTTTTAAGCAAAGGAAAATAAAACCCACTTAGCTATAGACAAATTGTTTCAACAGCTTATCCTGTAGATAATTTGTTCAGTGTAAACAACAGGGTATCAGAAGATAAAAGAAAAATAAAAGCAGGGAAAAGAGTTGAGTGGAGACCTGGCCTGGGCCCTGGGAACATAGGGATGAAATGACACAGTCCATGTCCTCTGCAAGCTTACAGTGACATAGGGATCTAGGCCATGTAAACGAATAAGAGCTACAAGTGTGGGGTGTCTACACTGCAGAAGAAGGAAGCTGTGACCAGACCATGGGCTGGGGTGGGGGTATCAGAAAAGTCCCAATCTTTGAATCGAGTCTTAAAGGAAGTGTAGACTTTAGTCAGGGGAACAAGGGAGAAGAAGGATGCCCTAGGATCAGGACGCACTGTGGCAGGGCACGTGGTAGGGTTGTTACTGGCCAATAAAGAGGCATTGGCTATATATGTGGCTATTGATCCCTTTTATCACAAGAACTGGGTCATGAAACCTTTCAAACACAAAAAAAGTTGAAAGAATGTTATAGTGAACACCCATGTACTGCCCCCAGATCCTACCATTAATATTTCTATGCTATTTTATCATATATCTATCCATAGGAATTTCTAAATGCTAAGAAAAAACAGTATGTGCTAATAAGGATATTTTTAGGCTATAATAAATGACCATTTTTTTCTGTAGTTCTTTCCAAAGTTGAACTTCTATTGGAATCAGAGGTTATAGGAATATAAATTTTTTGAGAAGACCTCAAATAAAGAAATTAAGGGTATATTTGTGGTATTAAATAACAAAGAAAAGTGCTATTATAGAAAAATATAATCCATATACTCTATAATGCTTTCATCTACCAAGAAAGTGCCTTTGTGTTATTTTTGCTTTTACGTATTTTTGTTGCAACTGTATAAGGGCTTATGCTGATTAGGAATACTAGGTTTGTGATTTAAATTACAGTTGGTGGTCTAAATTCCCCATTCAACTGATAATTGGATTTCCAGTTCCTAGATTTTTATGAAGGTTATGCCGTCAAGCATTTTTAGGATTTTTAAAGTTTTATACACTCTTTATGGTAATTTAAGTATGTTAGTAAGAATCTGTTATGAATATGTATTATAAATATGAAGAAAATGAGAAGATGTACTGAGAAATAATCTCTCTCTTATAAATGAATGCTTGGCTAATGCATATTCCAGGCGGGAAGGCTATAGGAAAGAGGCATTTCTGGGAATGTATGAGATCTAATTTGGAACCATGCCTTAATTCAATCGTTCTGAACTTCAGTGCACATTAAGAATTACCTGCAGAGCTTATAAAAATGCAGATCTGATTCGATCCCCCCAGTTCTAATCAGGAGGCCTAGGACAGGGTCCAGAATCTGCATTTCTGGCAAAGGATGCAGACAGTGCAAGAGCACACTTTCAGAGACTCTGTTGAACAAGTCCCAGGTGTGTGGCACTCGGGCTTGACCAAGCATATCTTAGTAGATCTGGTCCTCAACCATTTGGACAAAGTATAGTGACCATTTTTTTTTTTGAGCACTTATTATATGTTATTATTACTAATAGGAGGACAGGTTATTTGAACTAAGCCTCCTGCTAAAATCAACTAAAAATGCTGGATGAAATATGTTTTAAAATATCTTCTTAAAAGCATCTTAGCATTAGATAAGACGTCGTTGGGCCAAAATCTGGGTGAAGGTAGGAATCCCGGGTGTAGCTGAGAAACGAAGCTCCTTTTACTCTGAGAGTGTTTGCTGAAAAGGGAAAAAACTGAGGGGCGGTTTTCATCGTTTTGGCTTACGGGACACCCAAGCTAGGGAGTCTAATGGGAAGCCCTGCCCCAATAAAGGTGAGACTCTAGGCTAAGCTAGACTCTAGGGTAGGATAACCCAGAAGCACCTCCCTCACGCTCATGGCTAGAGTAAATAAGGAAAATTGCCCTGTTCTGAGGGGTTGGGAGAAGAAGAGGACCCTTCTGTGAAAACTTGTAGCCACAATCTGGTGTTTGCGCTGTTTTTTGGTTTTGGTTTTTAAAGATTTTATTTATTTATTGGTCAGAGAGAGCACAAGGAGGGGGAGAGGCAGGCAGAGGGAGAAGCATGCTTCCTGCTGAGCAAGGAGCCTGATGTGGGACTTGATCCAAGGTCCCAGGGATCATAACCTGAGCTAAAGGCAGGCACTTAACCCACTGAGCCACCCAGGCACCCGATCCCTACCCTCCTTTCTATTAGCAAGATGTTAGAGCAATTGCCCCAACAAGAAAGATAATCAATGTAACTCACCTGACTCTGATTTCTTGCTCAATTTCTTGCTCAGTAACCTGCTGATTAAAAAATTTATTTCCCATAAAGAGGGAAGCCTGGGTGTCTCAGGTTAAGTGTCTGACTCTTGATTTCGGTTCAGGTCATGATCTCAGAGTTGTGAGATTGAGCCCCCCTGTCGGGCTCTGTGCTGGGTATGGAACGTGTTTAAGATTATTTCTCTCTCCCTCTGCTCCTTCCCCCACTCTCTTTCCCTCTCTAAAAAGAAAAAAAAAATTCTCATAGAGCTATTTCCGTAGGCTCGTATTAGTAAATGAAGACAAAAATGTTGATAGTTATATAAATTGGCTTTCTTCTTTATATACCAGTCTTTTGAGTTCAGCGGTATGAGGCTGTCCCCGACACTGTTCCAGGGTGCATGGGCAAGAATGGAGTCTCTCAACCTGCAGGGCTGAAAACCATAACCTGCCTGTGGAGTCCTTTGTGAGTTATTGCTGTGCTGGCAAGTCTTGCCAGGAGGCCATCCAATCAAGCCCCCAACCCATTGCTTCCAAACAACTATAGGACATTTCTCCCCAAAGTTAGCACACTCAAAAGAAGCATTTAATTGTTTTCCACATAACCCCTGTAAGCCAAGAGCAGATCTGATTGGGTATGCCATTTCCAGAAAGAGCACTGTCCTAGGAGTCAGAAGTGGGTTTAAATTTCATGCCTGCTACTTACTAGCTTGTGAGCTATTTAAACAATTTCATCGTCTGTAAAATGGGATTGATAATATTTGCCTTGCAGTATAATCATGAAGATTAAATAGAATAATATATGAATATGTATAACGTTTACCATAATGCCTCGCATTTAATAATAAATATCAATAAATGTTAGCTTCCTTCCTTGCTTCCACTACATTCTTTCTTTTTTTTTGTTAAGTTTGTTTATTTATTTATTTATGTATGTATGTATGTATGTATGTATGTATGTAAGTAATCTCTACACTCAACGTGGGGCTTGAACTCATGCCCCTGAAACCAAGAGTCACACGCTTTTCTGACTGAGGCAGCCAGGGGCCCCAACTACTTACTTTCTTTCCTTCTTTGTGTGTGTGTAAGTTTACTTACTTATTTATTTATTTGTTTGTTTGTTTGTTTTTAGTAATCTTTACACCCAACGTGGGGCTTGAACTCACAACCCTGAGATCAAGAGTCGCATGCTCTTCCAACTGAGCTGCCAGGCTCCCCAACCTCTTTCTAATAAAATAAACACATTTGAGAATTTTTTTCCCCCTTGTCCTATCAAGTTTATATCTGGAAGGGCTGGTGGCTGGCCTGCTGCTGCTGATAATCACAGTAAGGAGAAGAGTAATGCGGAGAAATCAGTGCCAGCTTTAATCAAGGAAATTTGATTTTCTGGGAAAACGAAAGGAGGAAAGGAAACGCACAGAAGACTGAGAAGGAGTGGCTCTAGAAGTAGGAAGAAAAGCAGTGGAGAGTGATGTTCTGGAGACCAAAGGAAGAGGGAATTTCAAAAACAGAGTGATCAAGAGGTGGTAGAGATTAAAATAAAGACCGAGAACTTTCCATCTGACTTTGTAACTTGGAGGATCCTGCTGGCCTTAGTAACAGCCTTTCAGTGGAACTCAGAGGGAAACCAGTTTCCAACAGGTTGAGCAGAGAGAGGGAGAAAAGGAAGTGGAAGAGTTTGGACAAATGTTTCCAAGTTTAGCTATGAAGGAAAGGAAAGAAGGAAGGCAGTAGCTAAAGGAGGACATGGAATTGAGAAGGATTTTTGCTTAGATAGAGAGAGCTGCGGAAGTTAAAATATCGGATGGAGAGGAGACCACAGAGAGGGAAGGTACCAGATGCAGAGGGGGGGAACATAGTAGAGAAAGGGAAGTTTCTGGAGAGGCAGAAGAGACTGGGACCAGGGCTCAAGGGGAAAGAAGGTCTCCTATTTCATTGTAACAGAAAAGGAACGGTGCAGACACAGGTTCAATCATAGATTCGGAGCCAGGAAGTTGAGGGAGCACTCCTTGGATGGCTTCTGTTTTTTTCTGTGAATTAGGAATTTAAGTTGTCTCCAGAGAAGAAGGAGGAAGGGGGGGTGGGGGTTAGATGTTGAAGGGAAGTGGAGAAGGTAAGGAAAAAACCCTTTTGGAGTATGGAGGAGAAAACTGACTGGGGAAACAAAGCAAGACGGCAGAGCAGAGCTGAGGACCCATCTGAAATCGATTACTCTGAATTTACACCAACACCAATATGTAGGGCACTGTGGAGGGAATAACTGGCTTTTCCTGTCATGTTGCACAACAAGGTGCTTTAGGGTTGTGATGGGAAGAACCCTGATTTGTGGCAGTAGTGTAAATAATCCCACTATGACTGACTTCAAGCTATCAATGTGGTGTTACTGAACTCAGGCTTGGGAAGAGTTGCTTAGTGGCACACTCTTATCTATTATTCCCACCATACAGATACAATAGACGTATATAACCATAGGCACACAGAAAAGAGTAAAATGTAGTAGAATAATTAAAAAGTGACAAGTTTTGGGGCACCTGGGTGGCTCAGTCGTTAAGCGTCTGCCTTCAGCTCAGGGCGTGATCCCGGTGTTCCGGGATCAAGCCCCACATCAGGCTCCTCCGCTGGGGGCCTGCTTCTTCCTCTCCCGCTCCCCCTGCTTGTGTTACCTCTCTCGCTGGCTGTCTCTATCTCTGTCAAATAGATAAACAAAATCTTTTTTTAAAAAAAGTGACAAGTTTTGATTATTTAGTACCTTTGTTTTTATATAATTTTCTGTAAGTTTATGTAACTTGATTTTTTTTAAACTAGTTTTATTTTATTTATTTATTTTTTAAGATTTTATTTATTTATTCGACAGAGATAGAGACAGCCAGCGAGAGAGGGAACACAAGCAGGGGGAGTGGGAGAGGAAGAAGCAGGCTCATAGCGGAGGAGCCTGATGTGGGGCTCGATCCCATAACGCCGGGATCACGCCCTGAGCTGAAGGCAGACGCTTAACTGCTGTGCCACCCAGGCGCCCCGTAACTTGATTTTTAATAATAACTATTTTAACATCTGGCTTGCAAAATTCCTGAAAAAGTTACAATCAGCTCTTTAAGACAGCATGAGCTGCTTGGGCATAACACTGGTTGTAGAAAACCAAGTAGAAATGGACTGCACTAAGGGACTGGGTGGGGTTGGGGGAAGGAGGGAGCTGAGACGTAAGTGACAAGATTGTTTTCTTGGGCAAAGGAACTCTCCCCTTGGCCTAGCAGAGGAAGTCTGAGTTCACTGGGTAAAGGAGCTGGAAATGACTATAAAAAGCTTGACCCTGGGGAAGGGGTAATAGGTGTTAGATGGGACATGAATCAGGGTCAAACAATTCTATATTGGGGGTAGTTACCAAGTTTGTAACTATTTTGTGGCCATTTTCTCTCATTCTACTATAAATACTCAGGAAGGTCTGATGGAGTAGGTTGCCACAGAATGGGGGAGGGGCGCTGCTGGAGAAGAGGAGAGAGAGTGGCTGTGAGTCCAGGGGCAGGAAACCCGGGCCCCCTGGATCATGTCAGAAGAAAGTCACCTCTGCAAAGGCAAAACCAGCTGGGAGTCTTGTTGTTACAGGCAGTTTCCCTGAGCTGTGCTTTATAATAGGTTGGCAGGAAGAAACTTGGGGATGGAAGCTCTTTTTGGTTCTAAAATTACACTATCACAATGAATGCCCATACCTAAGTTTCTTCTTTCAAGTAGCTTATTAAATAAACTTAGATAGAAATCCTTTTTTTTTTTTTTGTCATTCTTTAAAGTTCTTTGCTTAAGATATGAGAATAAATCCGCTTCATTTCTGTCAGTACACTTCTCTGGCATGGCACACTCACTTTCCACAAAAGAGCTAACACATTAATGGCATCAGTTTGGCTTTTATAATCGTGACTGGGTATAATTCCGAATCATGTTTGGTGTGAGATACCTCAGGAGGCAGCATTTTCACTCTTTTCAGAGAAAATATTTTAGAGAGTGGCTGTATTGTCAACATCTCCCTGTTTGCAAAAATCCCACCTGCTCCGGCTGCAGTCACAATTACAGAGACATTCAGAGATTTAATATTATATTTGATCAGATTTCAGAAGCAGTAACAAGAACGGGAGGATCTAGGAGAAAAATAGGCAGATGTATTAACACTATAAAAAAAAAAAACAAAAGCCATGTGTTAGGGCAGCAGTTTCCAGAGCAGCAAAATTATGGGGGTGAGGGGTGGGGTGGGAGGAGGGAATAAGAAGTGGGAGGAAGGGCAAACATAGAGTTGCCAAGTCATGACATTAAAAAGAAATTACCAGTTGCTGCCATTATCATTTCTTAAAAGAAAGATATTTTAATACTAGATAAACAGTAAGAAAAGAAACTTTGAATAAAGAGAACACATTTAGTTTATGGAAAACTCAGCAAATTGTTTTTATTTTTTCTCAGTTAGGGCTTAGCAGTGAAAGTATCTCCATGAGCCATGGTAGGATACTCATATTCGAGGGTTTTTAAGAATTTAGTGATTCTCTCTTCCTTTTCATAAATCTTTTTCATAAGCTTTAATATTTTGTTACAAAAGGAAAGGAAGGAAAGAAAAGTACAAGAAATAAAGGGGCAGTGTGATGTTGGCAGTTTAAAAAGGCAGTTTTCTTTGAAAAGTAAAAAGAGCTATAGGCGTTTCCCATGGCTTGGATAGAAAGAAGAAGGGGGTGATTGGGAGGAAAGTTATGATTATATATAGTCTGGCATAATGGAGAGAACATGGTTTTCAGAACTGGGACAGGCCTAAACAAGGAAACATCTGAAAAAGAAATAAGGAAAACAATCCCATTCACGAAAGCATCAAAAACAATAAAATACTTAGGAATAAATTTAACCAAGGAAGTGAAAGACCTGTACACTGAAGAGTATAAGACTTTGACGAAAGAAATAGAAGACACAAATGGAAAGATATCTCGTGATCATAAATCAGAAGAATTAATATTGTTAAAATGCCTAGTTTACCCAAAGCTGTTTATAAATTCAATACAAGCCCTATCAAAATTCCATGTCAGTTTCACAGAAATAGAAAAGCAATTCTAAGATTTTTATGGAACCACAAAAGACCCCAAATAGCCAAAGCAATCTTGAGAAAGATGGAGGTATTGTATTTCCTGATTGCAAACTATGCTATAAAACTATAGTAATTAAAATGGTATAATACTGTCACAAAAATAGACACACTGACCAATGGAACATAATAGAGAGCCCAGAAATAAATTCCTACATATATGGTTCTAACATTTGACAAGAGAGCCAAGAATACTCAGTGGAAAAAGAATAGTCTCTTAACATAAATGGAAAAATCAGATAACCACATGTAGAAAAATGAAATTGGATCCCTATCTTATACCACTCACAAAAATTAACAGAATTGATTAAAAACTGAAGCATAAGATCTGATACTGTAAAACTTCTAGAAGACAACATCAGGAAGAAGCTCCTTGATATTAGTCTTGGCAATGATCTTTGGATATGACACCAAATCACAAGCAACAAATGCAAAAAAACAAGCGGGACTACATCAAACTAAAAAGCTTCTGCATAGCAGAGGAAACCATCAACAAAATAAAAAAGCAACCTATGGAATGGGAGAAAATATTTGCAAGCCATATATTGGGTAAGGGGTTAATATCCAAAATATATAAAGAACTCATTCAACTCAATAACAAAAAACAGATTTTTTAGATGGGCAGAGGAACCGAACAGACATTTTTCTGAAGAAGACATTCAAATGGCCAACAGCTACATGAAAAGGTGCTTAACATCATTAACTATCAAGGAAATGCAAATCAAAACCACAGTGAGATATTACTTCACACCCATTAGAATGGCTCTCATCAAGAAGACAAGAGATAACAAGTGTTCCTGAGGATGTAGAGATAAGGGATTCCTTGTGCACTGTTGGTGGGAATGAATTGGTTCAGCCACTATGGGAAATAGTATGGAGGTTCCTCAAAAAATTAAAAATACAACTACCGTATGATCCAGCAATCTTACTTCTGGGTATACATATCCAAAGGAAATAAAAACATGGTATTGAAAAGAAAAGATATCTGTGCTCTTATGTTTATTGAAGTATTATTCACAATTGCCAAGACATGGAAACAACCTAAGTGTCTATCAATAAATGAATGGACAAAGAAGAAATGGTTTATGAATATCTAATGGAATAGTATCCAGCCATGAGAGAGAAGGAAATCCTGCCATTTGCAACAACATGGATAGACCTTAGGATAAGTGAGGTAAATCAGACTGAGAAAGATAGATTCCACATTATGTCACTTATATATGGAATCTAAGCCAAACTCAGAATTAGGGAGTAGAATGGTGGTTACCAGGGGCTGGGGGTGGGGGATTGAGAAGATGTTATTCAAGGGTACAAACTTGCAACCTGTAGGTAAGTTCTGGAGATGTAATGCACAGCATAGTGATTACAGTCAAGAATACTGTTTTCGGGGGGCGCCTGGGTGGCACAGCAGTTAAGCGTCTGCCTTCAGCTCAGGGCGTGATCCCGGCGTTATGGGATCGAGCCCCACATCAGGCTCCTCCGCTATGAGCCTGCTTCTTCCTCTCCCACTCCCCCTGCCTATGTTCCTTCTCTCGCTTCTGTCTCTGTCTCTGTCGAATAAATAAATAAAATCTTAAAAAAAAAAAAAAGAATACTGTTTTGGTTGCTGTTACTAGTTGGATTTGTGAATGTTGTTTTAAGACATTTGTGTCTATGTTCCAGAGAAATGTGTGGTCTGTAAATTTTTTTCTTATATCTTTGTCCAGTTTTTGTATCAAGGATATGCTGGCTTCATAATGTATGTAGTATTCTCTCCTCTTATGTTTTCTGAGTTTGTATAAGATTCGTATTATTTCTTAAATGTTTGATAGCATTTCCAACAAAAATAAATTTTTGTTTTGACCTGTTGTAACTCTCTTACTGAGTTTTTTGTGTTTATTTAATGATTTTCTTGCTGTGACCTCTAATAGAAATGATTATCAGGATAATTCAGTTGACAAATTATAACGTATTTAATTATAAGACAAAAAATATTGTATGATAAGCTTCAAAGTTGCTAAGAGATTAGATCTTAATTGTTTTTTTTTTTTTAAAGATTTTATTTATTTATTTGACAGAGACAGCCAGCGAGAGAGGGAACACAAGCAGGGGGAGTGGGAGAGGAAGAAGCAGGCTCCCAGAGGAGGAGCCTGATGTGGGGCTCGATCCCATAACGCTGGGATCACGCCCTGAACCGAAGGCAGACGCTTAACCGCTGTGCCACCCAGGCGCCCCCTAGATCTTAATTGTTCTACCCACAAAAAAGAAATGATAATGTGTGTGATGTGATAGAGGCGTTAGCTGATGCTGCGGTGGCAACCAAATTGCAATATATGTGTATCGAACCAACATGTTCTATACCTTTAACTTAACACAGTTTATATGTCAGTTCTATTTTTAAAAATAATAATAATAAAGAACTGAGGTCTAGGTTCAAATCCCAGCCCTGCCACTTACAACCCAGGGACATGGGCAAATTACTGAACCTCTCCCAACCTCAGGTTTCTTCTTCTCAAAAGGAGAATAATGATACAGGTACATCCCAAGTGGTCATGCTGATTTGATGAAATAAAATATAAACGTAAAATATGACTCAGAAGATTGCCTAATGTTCAGTAATTGTTTGCTCTTTACTTCTATCAGCTTCCTATCTTTCCGCTTAAAAATAATGACAGAAACTGGTAACAATTTCTTTTTAATGTCTTGAACTTGACGTTATGGTGGTACCCTCACCTTTAGAAACACAAACATATACCCTTCCTCACTGACACCAATTTTTCTGGTCTGGGAACTTAAACAAGAATAGGTTGCACATAGTAAGTCCCCACGAAAAATTAGCTATTACAGTTTTTTATACCTTACTCTTTTCTTTTTTTGTTTTAAAATGGATTTCTCATGCTTGTAAATTGCTCTCGCACTCTCATTAATACTTGGCACTTTGCAAATCTGATCAGCATGAACCGCTCTGAGCCTCTGAGCATGCTCACAGTAACCAAGCAGGAGAGCACCCAGAAGCCAGGGCCCTCTCCTCGAGGCACCAGTTGCTTATCTAATGCTTTCCATCCCCATGGTGTTCAAGCTTGCCCCTGGCTACTTTGTGTTTCCATACCTCTACTGTTTTATTGCATTTTATTGCATTACGCAATGAATATAAGGTTGACTGTCAGTGAAGTCGAATGTAACACAGCAAAGTGGAGCATCTGTAGTTCATTTGTTTTATTAAGATTGTCAACAGAAATGTATTGTCTGGGTTGGATGCTGGAGTTATGTTAAAATACAAAAACAAGAAAGCCAGCTTCTGCCTTGGGGAAACTGTCCGTTTGGGGGAGGGGTGACAGCCACATGAACAATTAGACATTTAGAGCAGAGTGCTGTTGGGGGTCTTCATGGAAATGTGTTTGCTCCTGCTGCTAGAGAACAGGCGTGGGCGGGGGGAGATTGGAGAGCCAAGGTGGAGTATAGATGAGCCCCCCGGTGAGAGCTTAGGTCTGCCTCAGCCCCAGAGGCAGATGGAGCGGAAGGTGAGTATTCAAAGTGCAGGGACAGCACAAAAACACCATGGAAGCTAGAAGTGGCTTGTTACGTGTGAGTGTATATGTGTGAAGACATACAAGCAGGAGGAGAAAGAGTGTGTCTGGGTCACCGGCAGAGCCTGGAAGCCTGTGGGGGGTCCTGCGACAGCAACAGGGAGCCCTGGCGGAGGACCACAGCCGGGTCTGATTTGCCATCTCGGTGCTCTGTGCTCGGGCAGTTCCCAACTGCTGAAATGCCAGCTTACTCAGACCTAAGGATGTGGCCCCTGCCAGCTCAAGCCACCATCTCCTCTGACTCTCTCAGGCCACAGCAATTCCTGCTTCCTTAAAACTCTTGCAACATCCAGTGTATGAGCCTCATGGAAGTGAATACTCACGTGACCCTACCCTGTGGATTATTTCTATATGAAAATATTTCCTGACTCTCCTGCAAGATAGTGAGTTCCCTGAGCACAGGACCTACGTCTACCTCTTTCTGTCCTCCACAGAGGCCACAGGAGAGCTTTCCAACACTAATTGCCGTGTTTGTTGTTCAGCTGCTGCATCCCTGGCTTTGTGGAGCAGGACCAGGGTCAGATCCCCAAGTCCGATGCAGACGTGCTATATTTAGGGGAACTTCCGGCCTTCTAGGCCACAGGCAGGGAAACAGGATAATATTCTTGAATTTTTTTTTTCTAGGTTTGCAAGTTATCACATTCTCCTGTTTTCTTCCCAACTCTCTTGACTGTTCCTTCTCCATCCCCTTTGTCAGCCTCTCCTTAAGGATAGATGTTGGAAAGCCTCCTTCCTTTCTTTGAAATTCTGTCTCCTCAGAAGATTTCAATTCACTCCTGAAGCTTCAAGTTGTCATTTTTATACCCACAGCTCTCAGGTCAGAATTCAGGGCCAGCCCTTCTCTCTGACCCTGGCCACCACCAAGCCCCTCCCAGCTCCCCATGACTCCTCAACCAATCTCTGCTTGGGTGTCTCACAGACACCTCAAATCCAGGGTGCTTGAAACTGAACTCATGTTCATAGCTCCTACCCTGCAAACTAAACAAACAACAACAAAACAGACGAAAAGCCTGCCACTCCTCCAGTGTCCACTGCTTCATAAACGGCCCCAGGTACGCGGTTGCTCACGTCGAAAACCTGGGAGCTCTTCTGGCCTCCTTCGCCCCCAACTCCCACATCAAGTCAATCACCCATTGCCAGATCTTCCCTTACTTCTCCCTACTCCCACTTGTGGAAACCTAGCCTCTGCCTGGATTATTGCAAAGGGCTCCCTGGATACACTCCTGACCTGCGTACAATCTATTCTCTGTCCCACAGCTAGAAAAAACACTTAATATCATGGAGATCTGATTATGTGACTTCCTTACTTAATGCTCCTCAGGGGCTTCCCACTGCGCTTAGAGTGAGGCGAAACCCCTTGCAGACTTGCCCTCGTCTCCATATGCTGCCCTGCTCCTTACTCTTCTCCTCTCAGTCTGTATTCCCAGCTCTCCCGGACTTATTTCTGTGAGCATTCCATGCCCTCTCTCATCTCTAGGTCTCTGTGTCTGCTGGTCTCTCTTCTGGACCAGACCACCCGCTCACTCTCGCCCTGGCAAACAAATAAATTATGAGTCACTTGCTGCTGCTCTGCTTGGAGACGTGAATAAGGCAAGGAGGTGGTAGGATCTAGCGTACTGAATGGCCAGGTCTCAGCCTAGTCAAATTTCGTGTCTTCTATGTATTAAAGTTATCACTCTTGTCCTGCATTCCAGTGTACACAGACTTACTGGGTCTGTGATCGAGTGGGATAACTGAAGGGTATGTGCTAAGCCATCTTCTAGGTATAGTCTGGGGACCTATGTTGTACACCTATGTTGTACCTTTCTTTAGTGTGTGGATATTTTAACATATGAAATGATCACAAATGTTCCATTTGTTCTAGAGTATGTATCCCCGAGATGAGCTACAATGACAGGGAATTCATGGCCCAAGAAAATAAATATCACATGATTCATGTTTTTAAAAATGAGGGTTGCTCCTTAGGTCTATGCCATGTTGAAATGATTACCCCAAGATACTCATTAAGCCCGGGTGTCGATTTACTGGGCAGCAACTGTACTTCAATAACAATTGAACTGGAGTCCTGGAAGGCCATTAAAATGAAATGAATAGCCTAATCTCCTTTGCAAAATCAGCACAGGATTCTAATTTATGCTTATCAAAAAAAAATCATTTCTACCCAAATTAACCAATCAGTAATATAATGTTAAGGCAATTATATTAGACAGTGTTTCCAAGAGATTGAATTACATCAAATTAATTCCACGTTGGCTTAGATCTCCAAGCCAGGTATTTTCCGGAGGCCATGTGTTATGAATATTTGTGCCACATCTGGGTTTCTCTGGGCCAAAAGGGGTCCGTATAATCATAACATGCATTAAACATGTTTACATGAGCTGCAGTATAATGAACAATAGTAAACTATTTTAGAGTCATCAATTAGGAGAGGTTAAAGCAGCTAATCCCAGAGTCGGGAAAGGAAGAAATTCGACTGCCAGCAGTGAAACATGAAAAAAAACATTGCTAGGACAAGTGGTCAAGTATAAATGAATTAACGAATGAATATATGCAGCAGTCAACAATGTGTCCAGAATGCTTTTAAAAACCACACGCTTTCCTAGATCAGTAGCAGGGTCTCTTCACCGACATCACACCTCATGCACACACAGAAATCCAAATCAAAAATGATTTTTTTCTCAAGAGGCACAATTCCACATATTTGAGAATAATAATTTGGCCGCTTGATAGAAACAGGGAGAAGCTACCTCTGCCTTAAAAGGGGGGCAGTGAAGAACTGCGTGCCACCTTTCTCTTTTTGAGACAGAAGTTGCTGCTTTAACCATTTCATGCCAGATGTGTCCGTGGGCGATCCAGACTCTCTTTGGGTATTGGTGTCCTGAGGTCTGGCCCAATGTAATCCCTTCCCAGAAAGGAAAGAAGTTCATTACGTCAGTGCTTAACATGAGCTTGCTTCTTAGCTGGATGCTATCTAATTTAATCTCCCTCCAACAGCTTTATTGGTGGAGAGATATTCGAATCCCAATTTTGTCAGAGAGGAAACAGACCTGGAGAACCGAAAGGATTTGCCTAAAGTTTCACGGCTAATTTCAGCAGAGAACTCAGGCTCCTCAGGCCGTCCCAGCACAGGTTATGTCCCCGAGCTGCCTCTCCCGGCACAAAACCCATGCTGTAAGACACTCCTGTAGCAGACAATTCCATTGACAGAAGACCACGCCTAAATTAGCAGGCCATGGTCACAGCTTGGAGGGGCCACAACACGAGCTGCCAATCCCAACAAAGAAACTTCCCTTTCAAGGAAGATCGGGACTTGATTCCAGCAGACACTTACCGAGTACCTTCTATGACCAGATCCTGTGCTCTGTACTCGCACACACCTCTCAACTGTCACAACAAATCATTTTCCTGAGATGCATGAAGGTAACAGAAGCTTCATATTTAAAAAGAACCAAGTGTACCCTGTGGATAAAGAGGGGCACTTTTAGAATTTTCTGTGTATCTCCCATTCTTGGGAACAGGTGTGATTACTGTCTTAAAAGCAAGCTCTTTTGAATACCCAAATATCGGTTCATAGACATTTATTTTGTTCTTCCCTTTAATTAAGCTGGGTGTTTTTTAATCTTTAGTGTAACTAAGGATTAGGGTTCTATACCCATTTTAGAGATTTTTCAAGGATGATTTTGAGATGTGTGATGTTTTAGCCTCAGGCTGATGTCAGAACCTAGTCCCTGTTCCAGATATGACCCTGTGGTAGACTAGGACTGGGGAAGGTGCCGACAATTCTCCCGGTGTCCATGTTGATATCTCCCCGTTCTCTGGGGGCACCATGCCTCCTCTCTGCACTCTAACCCAATGGTCTAAATGGGAGTCACCCTGGCCCCAGTGATTGGTTCCAGGAATTGGACACATGATCTATATGATCCAAGCTGGAACATCACAGCTACTTCCCAGGACTTTTCAGTGAGGAGCTGTAGAGATTCACACATACTTTCTCCTTCCTGGTTGTGGCCCCCTGAGGGTGTGAGCTGGGAACTGCCAGTGCCTCCCGTGAAGAGACGGAGATCCAGTCTTCCCTCAGGCCAGCTTAGTCCTGCCTGTGCCATGATTTAGCTCTGTGAGTCAAGAGATTAATCCATTTTCTCAGACACCAATTGGGGTTTTGTCTCATGCAAACAGAGTTCCCACTGAAGACATCAGTGAAGTATTTTTTGTTTGTATATTTACCTAAAAGGTAGTATGCTGTAATAGAAGGCATGCTGGTTTTGAAATAACATTAGAAAGAATTTTGAATATTAGGAGGTATCGGGCACCTATCATTGACACGTGGTGTTGGGGTGGAGTGTGAGAGAGAATTGGCCCAGGACCAAACAGCTCATTTAGCTCAACTCAGGGACTGGTCAGCCTGCCACTCAGGCCCAGATGCAAGAATTCTCTTCACAACCAAGTGAAGTTGAACTGCTTCACACTGCCCATTCCCCTTTAAGTTGTGGGGACCCATCTTCCGTAAACCTTAGGCCCACAGACATGGCAGAGCCCTTGTCCTTCCAGGTAGTGAGCTGACCGTGAGCACAAGCATGGTGAGTGCCAGTCCTGAACACTGGCAGCAGTAAAGATAGAATTGCTCATAGGAAATAGTCCACTATCAACCCACAGGGGCAGGGATAAAGAGTAGGGACATTTAGAGCCCACAGAACTAGGTTTTAATTTAACTGTGCTGCTTACCAACTGAATTCTCGGAGTGCTGGGTTTTTATCTATAAAGTGAGAATAATCATACTTTAACCTTCAGTGCTTTTATGAGAATTAAATAAAAGAACTATGGAAAGCACATAGTTGATACTTAATATATGGTACTTGTACAGAGGATGATGATGGTAGGTGATGACAATAATAGTAACATTTTCACTAGAAAGTAGTCTCATGCTCTTTTTTCCCATAGACAAATACATCATGAGAAAGTGGTCCTTTTTCCTCACGGTCATATGATGAGTGGCTAACAAAGACAGGATTCAAATAACCAACTCATTTTAGGGATTTTCACATTTTTAAAAAAGATTTATTCATTTATTTGGGAGAGAGCTGGGGGAGGGTGGGGCAGAGGGAGAGGAAAAACTCAAGCAGACTCCCAGCTGAGTGTGGTCTGACATGGGGCTCCATCTCACCACCCTGAGATCAGACCCAAGTCGAAACCAAGGGTCAGACACTTTAACTGGCTGTGCCACCCAGGTTCCCCGGATTTGTACATTCTTATGAGCCAAAAAGTGTTTAAATGCTGAAAGTGCCTAGTTAGTTTGTGAATAAAGTGTGAATCACTATTATTTTGCTTTTTAAAAAAAAAATTCCGTTTACAAAATAAAATTTGATGGAAGTATGCTTTTACTATGTCCTAGACCCTCAATTTGGGGTGGGTCTTATTCTTAGATTATACTGGAAACAGACTTCTAAATTCTTCCTTCTTGATTTTGATTTTTTCAAAATGTTAAAGTTTTCTTCACATTTTTCAAAGGTGAAGCACTGTTTCCTATTTTAATGAAAAGAAAATGAAACTACTGCATTTCCCCAAAGAGAGGTCTTGAGGAAACACAGATCCCTGAGAGGATATTGTTAACTGCCTGCTTCATATAATTGAGGCCTCTTCTCAAACAGCTCTGCTGTTTAATTTCAGCTCTCACCAATAACCCTTTCCTCTTTTCGATCAAGTGTTTAATTTCCTTGAAAGATTTTCTCAGATTTCAACTATTATTGAGAGGATTTTCATTTCACCCTAACCCTTTAATGGCTAAATCTTGCATATCCATTACTTCAAAAAAGAGTATTTCTGTTCATCTAAGTAAATAGTTCATGGATTTGATCTTCTTTTCTTGCCTATTATTGCTGAAATGAGGAATTATTTGGAAACTTCTTTTGCTAAATGATTATCTTGTAAAAATCAAGTAAAATTTAGCATTTACAAAAACCAATCTTGGGCAACTCTCAATTATCTACAGCAATATAGACTAAGGCATAGATTACTAAAAACAGATAAACTTCCACACTTGATTTTGGCCATTCTGTTACGTTCTTCCAAGTAAAATGTGTGTTTAACCTTCAGTTCAGCTTTTTTTACAACCCTTAAAAACTTTCTAATTTTAGGAAAACATTAAATATTCATAAGGAGGTAACAGGAAGAAAGAAGAAAAGGGTGGCCAAGATAACACAGAAGTCTAGGGGTAAGAATTATTGCTATTAATATTTAAACATAAAGAAAATGATTCTTTTTAAAAACACATAAAAATAATAGTAACAAATCAATCCAGTGTGGCTTCTGCCAGATTCTTCCAAGGACTTTAATTGATCTCAACCCTAATCATAAACCATAGCTGGCTTTCAAATGTGCGTTAGGTCCTGTGTACTAAGGAATTTGGCTTTATCCAAAGAAAAGTTCCGATCTTTGCTCTCAGCTTTTGGGACGCACTCCATCATAGCTGGTAGGAGTGTCTTTGTTCAGGGCAGGGACTGTCTACACAAGAAAGACCAACAATGTACTTAGGGTCAGGGCTTTGGGTCATGTCGTGTCATTGGACCTGGAGACTGAGTTCACTCTTGCAGCAATCAATCAGCCATGCCAGCCATGCCTATGTAATGAAGCCCCGATGAAAACTGGTCACTGAAGCTCAGGGGAGCCTCCCAGGTTGGCAATTCCCTGTGAGCACTGTCATTCCCTGATGCTGCGAGAGTAACCCATCCTGACTCTCTGGGAAGGGGCATGGAGGCTTCAAATTTGAAGCCCTTTCAGACTCTGCCCTATATGTCTCTTCTTTTACTTGAGTTTTATCTGTATCCTGTCCCTGTAATTAAACTATGACCACTTTCTGTGAGTTCTGAGTCCTTAGAGCCAATTAAAGAACCTGACGGTGATTTGGGGACTCCCCAAACATGGAGTTGATGAAGGCAGTGTTGGGGACTATGCTTTCTTTCTTTTTTTTTTTTTAAAGATTTTATTTATTTATTTGACAGAGATAGAGACAGCCAGCGAGAGAGGGAACACAAGCAGGGGGAGTGGGAGAGGAAGAAGCAGGCTCACAGCGGAGGAGCCTGATGTGGGGCTCGATCCCATAACGCCGGGATCACGCCCTGAGCCGAAGGCAGACGCTTAACTGCTATGCCACCCAGGTGCCCCGGGGACTATGCTTTCAACCTTGAAAGTTTGTCTGACTGTGCGGTGTACCGCTTCAGTCCTCCCACAGCATGCTGTCACTGCTTCTATTATAGCATCCAATACCTTGTTTTTTGTTTGCTTTTTAAAAAAATATTCAATTATATAATGGCAATAAAAATGCTTACAAAGTAGAAAGGTGTGGTTGTTTTATTAGTAGCAGTAGTAGTGTAGTGATAATGGAGAAACTGAGGTTCAGTATAATGGAGAAACTGAGGTTCAGTATGATGAAGCAACTTGCCTAAAGTCACATAGTAAGTCGTAGAGCAGGGACTCACCAGAGGCGAGTCATTGTGGCTCCAGAGTCCAAGCCAGTCACCAGCACAACATTCTGCCGCAGCGTTTGTTGCAAAGAACAGAAACACGACACAGACCTGAAGTTTAAATCCTATCTCCTACAACAAACAAACAAACAAACAAGGAAATCATTAGTAGAAGTTCTCCTTCTCTCTCTCCTTTTACTTCTCTCTTTCTCCCCCACTCTGCCTCTGCTTTTGTCTGTGCCAGACATGGAAACAATAGGCGTACAGTATGGGGAAAATGTGGTAATAAATGGAGGAGAGACTTCAAAGGGAAAATCCGCTGGGCCTATAGCTAACTGGATTTGGAAGATAAAGAAGAAGGAAAGGTCCACAAAATCTTCAGAGTTTGGGAGGATGGTTAACTTGGAGGATGTTATTATCCATGATGGAGAGAGGCAATTTCAAGGGAAGATAATAAGGTAACTTTTTTTTTTTTACCTTATTAAGGTACAATTTACTTAGAAGAAAATTTACACATGTGAAGCACACAAATGGACTTTTGACAAGTGTATATCAAGATATCAAACACTTGTGGTTCCCCCCAAATTCCCATGTGCCCCTTCCTTTCCTCGTCATGCCTCACAACCACTATTTTGATTTCTGTTACTATAGATTGATTTTACCTGTTCCAGAATTTCACTTAAACAGAATTATACTTCTTCCTATGTTCTTTGTATCTGGTTTCTTTTGCTCAGTGGAATGGCTGTGGGACTCGTCCATGTTGTTGCGTGTATCAGCAACTTGTAGAGGTGGGGGATGGGGCAAATAGTATTCTATTGTATGAATATACCATCATTTGTTTATTCCTTTATCAGTTGATGAACATTTGCTTAGGTTTCTAATTTTGAGTAATTATAAATGAAGCTGCCATAAACATCTAGTATATGCTGTTGGAGAACAAGAATTTCCTGTTTCCTTCAAAGTCCTTCCGGCTGAACTG
Source organism: Ursus arctos (assembly GCF_023065955.2). Lineage (NCBI taxonomy): Eukaryota > Metazoa > Chordata > Mammalia > Carnivora > Ursidae > Ursus > Ursus arctos. Next base: position 30,939,175 of record NW_026622786.1, on the reverse strand, counting down.
AGAATCAAATGGACATGAGACAGATTCACAGGAGAAAATCAAATTTAATAGCATACCTATGGAGAATCCGCACAGACATGGAAATTCCAAAGGCAGGCAAAGTGAGGTATGTATGTTATCCTGAACTAAGGAGAAAGGGGTAGGGGTCTGGGACTTCAAAGGGAAGGAATACAATTGACAGGAAGATGAAAAAGAGTAAATATTTGGTAAACAAATGTTTCTGAGTGGACCACTCAGAAATAATGGGATTTGAAGCACTTTGATTAGACAGGCCTTCCTAGGTTCCTCCCACCTCCAGTTACCTACTTCTTAGTATATACTTGGTTATATACTTCTTAGTAAAATGTACTTATCTATGGTAATAGCTCTCTTCCTGGAGCAGTTCCTCTATCTAAATTCTTTTTAGGCAATTGTAGGAGAGGTAAAGAGCTTTTCTTGAATCTGTTGGGTTTTGATGGCTTTTTAACTCAAAGTAATCTTCATGCCAAAGTGACCATCTTGGGACGGCCTGCCCTTGTCCCCTTTTATAGACAGATATTTTCATTTCTTATGGGTAAACACCTAAGCAGCAGAATTCCTGGCTCGGAGGTTTGGTGTGTGTTAGCTTTTCAAGACACTGCTGAGTGGTTTTTCTAAGTGGTTGCACCATTTTACACTTCACCCCGTGGTGCGTGAGTGTTGCTCTCTGTCCTGGCCAATCCACACGGGGGCCGGTCTTCTCGATTTTGTTTTGGTGAGTGTGAAATAGCATCTTACTGTGTGTGTTAAGTAGCTATTGAAGTATAACTTACATACCATAAAAATTCACCTATTGTAAGTGTACATACAGTTTAATCGTTTTTAGTAAATGTAGATACTTGTGTAAATATTACCACAAACCAGTTTAAGAATGTTTCTATTATCTAAAAAGTTTCCACACGTTCACTTGCAGTCAGTCTGCTCACATTCCTGGCCCAAGGGCATCAGTGATCTACTTTCTGTCTCTATAATTTACCTCTTCTGGCTATTTCATGTGAATGGAATCCTACGATAGGTAGTCTTTTGTATCTGGCTTCTTTCACTTACAACATTTTTGAGATTCATCAAAGTTGTAGTTTGTATGCCAAGAACTATGGTAGGTCTTGGGGTGCTTGGGTGGCCTGACTCCACTCAGGTCATGATCTCAGGGTCCTGGGATCGAGCCCCGGGTAGGGTTCCCTGCTCAGTGGGGAGTCCGCTTGTCTCTCTCCCTCTGCCGCCCCCCCACTCGAGCTCTCTCTCTCTAATAAATAAATAAAATCTTAAAAAAAAAAAAAAGAAAGAAAGAAAAGGAACCATGGAAGGTCTGAAACTTTACCCTGATTGCAAGCTAACAAGTTAGCCTGCCTCAATTTCATGACTGAAGACATGAGACTCCTGGATAAGGGAGAAAAGACTTCATTTCTTGCGGCCCAGCAGGCAGCATGGGCTTCACGATTGTGCTGATTCCCTCTGCCCTCCAAGTCCCACAGGTATGCTGCAAGTGGGGCCACATGGATGCACATGCAGTGGGTTTATATCAAAGATGAGGAATTCTAAGCTTAGGAAACCCCAACTTTTTGTAATGGGCTGCAAGCAAACCCACTCAACATTTGCCCGGAGAAAGACATCTTGATTAAACTGGACGTCAAACAAATTATCCCTCTGCTCCACAGTGAGGCACTAATCTCAATCTTCCACACCTGCTTGCTTAATAATCATCCGTGAAAAAATGGTCTGGAATGAAGACAATCAGTGCCTTAGACAGTGGAGAATTTTCTCTAAACAGTATTTCAGTAGTTTCTTTATTGTGAAATAATATTTCATTTAAGTGAAAGATTATACATGTAGAAAAAAGGAAAATTCTTTTGTATAGTACGACACCTTTTGTTTATCTCTTCCTCAGTTGTTAGATATCTAGATCATTTCCAGTTTGGGGCTATGATTCGCAAACATGCCTTTGTGTCACTATATGTTTTCATTTCTCTAGATTCTTAGGAGTGGAATTGCTGTATTGTATGGTAACTTAATGTTAAACTTTTTAAGAAACTGCCAAACTGTTTTCCAAATTGGCTGTGTCATTTTTATATTTCCATCAGCAAAGTATGAGTGTTCCGATTTCTGTACATCTTTCCCAACACTGAACATTCTTTGTCTTTTTGATAGAAGCCCTCCTATGGGATATGAAGTGTGTTGACTTTATCCCATTGTAGTTTTAATTTGCATTTCCCTAATAACTAATGCTGTTGAGCATTTTTTTCACGTGCTTATTACACATCTGCATATTTTTCTTAGTGAAATGTCTACTTAAATCTTTTTCTCATTTTATAATTGGATCATTTGTCTTATTATTGAGTTATAAATGTTCTTCATATATTCTGGCTGCAAGCTCTTGTCCATATATGTGATTTGCAAGTATCTTTTCCCAGTCTGTGTCTTGTCTTTCTTTTTCTTAATGGTGTCTTTTATTGTTGTTATTTGTTTTTTAAGTTTTATTGAGATATAATTTATATATCGTAAAGTTCACCTCTTTAAAGTGTACAATTCAATGGCCTTTAGTAATTTACAGGGTTGTGCGATATCACCATATTCTTATTTTAGAACATTTTCATCATCCTCAAAGGCAACATTATACTCATTAGCAGTTATTCTCCATTCTGTCCTCCCTGTAGCCTCTGGTAATCATGAATCTTTCTGTCTCTGAAGACTTGCCTACTCCGGTCATTTCCTGTAAAAGGGATTATACAATATGTGGTCTTTTGTGACTGGCTGCATTCACTTAGCATAATGGTTTGGAAGTTCACCTGTGTTGTAACATATATCAGTACTTCATTCTTTTTTATTAATGGTAATGTTGCATTGCATGGATAGATCACATTTTGTTTAGCCATTCATCCAGTTGATGGACATTTGGGTTGTTTCTTTTTGGCCATTATGAATAATGCTACTATGCACATCCATGTGCAGGTTTTAGTGTGGGCACATATTTTCATTTATCTTGGGTAGATATCTTAAACTAGAATTGCTGGGTCAGAAGACACTCTATGTTTGACATTTTGAAGAACTGCTGAACTGTTTTCCAAAGTGACTACACCATTTTACACTCCCACCAGCATTGTGTGAGGGTTCCAACTGTTCCACTGCCTTACCAATTCTTGCTATTATTTCTCTTTTTTAAATCATCGTCATTCTAGCAGATGTAAATTGGTATCTTACTGTGGCATTAATTTGCATTTTCCTAATGACTACTGATGCTGAGCCACTCTTCATGTGGGTATTCACCATTTGTGTATCTTTGGAGAAATGTCCATTCAAATGTCATGCTCATTTTCTAATTTCATTAATTTTTTATTGTTGAGTTATAAGAGTTGTTTCATATTCTAGATATAAGTGCTTTACCAGATTAATGGTGTTTTTTGAAGTGGCAAAGTTTTTCATTTTGGTGATTTTGCTTTTGGCATTGTATCTGAGAAAACTTTGCCTCATCCAAACTCAAAAGATTGTCTCCTATATTTTCTTCTAGAAGTTTTATAATTTTAACTATTAAACTTAGGTTTATGATCCTATATTGAGGTCTTTAAAATAATCTTTGTGTATTTGTAAAGTTCATTTTTCTATATATGGATATCCAATTGTAGGGAGGGGTATCCTGCATATGGATATCCAATTCCAGCAGTACGTATAGGAAGGGTTACAGTTTGCTCATTGAATTGTTGAAATTCAATTCACCACAAATGTGAGATTTATTTCTGGACTCTCAATTCTGTTCCATTGATCTCTATGCCTATCCTTGAGCCAATACTACCCTGTCTTGACTACTTAGACTACTGTGGCATTTCCATATAAACTTTAGGATCAATTTGACAATATATACAAAAAAGGCTGGGATTTTGATAGGGATGTATTGAATTTATAAATCAATTTGGGGAAAATTGTCACCTTAACAATATTGAGTCTTCCAATGCATGGACCTGAGGTGTCTTTCCATCTGTTTAGATCTTCTTTAATGTGTCTCATCTATGTATTGTCATTTTTAGCGTATGTCTTCCACGTTTAAATTACATTTATTGCTAGATATATTTTTATGTTGTTGTGAAGTTGTTTTCTTAATTTTATTTTTGGATTGCTTGATGCTCATACATAGAAATATAATTGGCTTTTGTGTATAGCTCTTGTATCTTGGGACCTAACTCAACCTGTTTATTAGTTCTAGTAGTTTGTTGTAGATTCTTTGGGATTTTCTACATACAACATTGTGTCATGTGAATGAAGACAGTTTTACCTATTTCTTTCCAACCTGAATGCATTCATTTATTTGCTTTACAGAGAGGTTAAGAGAAAACATCCTTGCCTAGTTCCTGATCTTAGAGGGAAAGTATTTCATCTTTCACTAAAAGTATAATGTTAGTTGTACGCAATTGCTCTTCAAGAACTTTCAGAAACACAGCAAAGTAGAGTCCTTGATGACAGAGTGCTTTGTGCCTCTGATTGGCTCGGCTGAAAGAAGAGACAGAGATAGGGATAGAGACAGAGACAGAGATGGGCTAGAGATGGAGATAGAGATAGAGATGATGGAGATATAGAATAGTAAAGGTGTGAACGATTCATCTGAATGACATCAGCCAAGCTGATTCTATCAATGGGTTGTAACCAAGAAGGCACAGAGGGCCAGGACAAGAAATGATAAAAATCAAGACAATGCCCTTGGCTTTCTGTCATCACAAAAATCCTTATCTCAAGACAAGAGTAAGTGCTATCTTAAACTGAGAGCTGGGAAAAAGAGGCTCCCTGAACTGGCATTATCTGTGTGGAAAATGCTGTTGGGAGGACTGGGACAGGATGTAGACATGCATTAAGGGAGGGCAAATCCCTTCAGTATGAAAGCAGAGCTTGAAATATTACATTAGCCAAGTGTACTGGCTGCCCTGTCCGTTAAATATTCATGCTAAAATCCCTGTCAATCAACAGGAACAACCTTGTCCCACTCAGACCTACTAAAGAGAAGCTGTGTAGGTTATTCAACAAATTATAAGGGAAAAGGGACTTGGCTTTTGTTGTCCACAATTTTGCCAAAGATGCTTTGGTATTGAAGATCAAAATGCTTCCTTTCTTACCTGTCTTTTGACAGACATGGTTGCATGACCTTGGAAGCGTAACCTAACCCGTCAGGGCCTCAATTTTCTCACCTGAAGGATGGAGATAATAATAGAGCTTAAGTCCTCAGGGAGCTATAGTGAGAACTGAATGAGATAATGTGGGTAAAGTATGCATATGAAACACTCAAGAAATGGTAGCTATTGTTGTCTCGAATTCAGGCAGAAATATATTCATTATTCAACTCATAACGTCTGTCAGTGCATCATCAGGAACTTTAGACCCCACCATGCCACATAACCCTAGTATAAATTGGAATGTAACAAAGAGTTAAATGTCCCCAAAGGGCTTTGGCTTGGCGAGAGGCTGACATAGGAAGCCACGCTTCCCACTGAGAGGTGGTTGCCTAACCGATGGGGCCAGGGTCCGGTGGTCTCTCAGCCAAGTCTCCTTTACAAAACTCCGCCCCCAGGGGTCTGTGTGACCTGAGTCTTTCCTTACTTTGCTTCTGTGGTGAAGGGCCCGCAGGGAATGTTAGCGGCTCCGGAAGCTGTGCTGTGTGAAGGAAGGCACACTGACCCAATTTCCTGTCCTGCCTTTCCCTCTTGTAAGCTGAGAGACTTTGCACATGTCAGGTCATTTCTGTCAATGTTAGTTTCCTGCTCTCCCCAAATAAGGGCAGATCAGATATTTATATGCAGATATGTGCCTTAGCATTTCAACATACAGTTTCCCTTTTGATTCCTGCAAGACTGTGGATCTCCCAAAGCAGGAATTCACTATCGATTCCCTGTGAGGAAACTGAGCCTAAAAAGTTTGAAGGACTTGTTCAAAATCATAGAGCTCCAGCCGGAGTCCTCCAGAGTGTTCCATCACCATGCCCTGGCTGCCTCGCTCACAGGGCAGCTCAGAGGGGGAAAGAAAATTACGGATATGAAAGTGCTTGGCACACTTTGGGGCTTGAAAGCCCCATGCCACATCCTCATCAGCCAGACCAGAACAGAAAGGTGGGAGTCTATTTATAGAGAGCTATGGTTTGGCTCTGGCCTGCTGTTCCGCCTGTATTTCAGAGAGAGGAATATCAACGTCACAAATGCTTAGTACACTGAGATTTCTTCACCGTATTGCATGGGAAAAGTATGCTTTCATTATCCCATCATCATCTTCATTATCATTAACAACACTGTTAATAACATTAAGCAGGCGCGCTGTGTCCCAGGGCCCTGTATAGTGCTTTCCATATAACATCCATTTATTCCCACCAGTGTCAAGTAAGGATTTAAAAAATCCTGAGGAGAGGGGCGCCTGGGTGGCGCAGTCGTTAAGTGTCTGCCTTAGGCTCAGGGCCTGATCCCAGAGTGCTGGGATCGAGCCCCACATCAGGCTCCTCTGCTGGGAGCCTGCTTCTTCCTCTCCCACTCCCCCTGCCTGTGTTCCCTCTCTCACTGGCTGTCTTTCTCTCTGTCAAATAAATAAATAAAATCTTTAAAAAACAAAACAAACAAACAAAAATCCTGAGGAGAAAGGTGCTATTATTATATACCCATTATGTAGAAGAAGAATGTGAGGAACAGAGTTTGAATATTTGACTATAATTCATGTATAGTAAATATGAATGGAGTTATATTTGAGTACTTGAATTTTGCAAGCATTTAAACATGTATTAATTTTTCATTTCCTTTTTTACAGCCAGTTTTTTTTTTTTAAAGTGTGAGACCTTTTTATACGTCCTTAGGAATTGTGCCTCTAATGCCTTGTTAATGTCCCTGTGGAAAGAAAACAAAATGAGGAGAGACATGGCTTTACATAACAATGAGAGCAGGAGAGGAGCTGGGGCAGATGGTTCTGCTGGCTCACTGTCATGCAAAACAGGACACCGCTAATGGAGGAGCTCCCAAATGGAATCCGTGGGGAAGCTTTAAAAAAATACAGATTCTTAGGCCAAGTTTCTCTGTGTGCTCAAGGCCTCATTCCCTGCCCCACCTCCCTCCTACTGGTCTGGCTCCTTTTGTGGAGTCTTCATCTTGTCCCTTTGTGTCCAGGGGAAGAAAGCTCAGGAGGAGAAGCTTCAGCCACTCTCCTTCCTTAAACTCCTTCATTCCTTCGCTCATCATCTTTGTTAGGTCTAATACAAACCCCCGCCCCATTTGGATACTGCCAAATGACAAAACAGAAACAGTTCAGTAATGAATTTGATGTTCTTCATTTAAGGGAAAACACCTCACAAACAGTGGAGCATTCTTTCAGAGAGATTTTGGGGCAAGAGGCAACCAGGAAACAGCATGATTGGCTAGGAGACAGAATTTCCTTATAAGGCTAGCAGGTTCTGTTTTCTAGGGTATGGTGAGCTAGCTAAAGTGGAGCTGGCTCTCTGATTGGAGTATGTTATGTTTCCTTGGCAGTGAGGTGTATCCTATAAATGGAGGCTGACTTAGGTTTAGATTTGTGACCTGGGCCAGACCACTGGGATGGCCTCCATTTTGTGGGATTCAATGTAGGAATTAGCTTTATCATTACCGAGTGCTATGCAAACGTAGCTTCAAATCACCCTTCTATCAAGATTGCTGCCCTCAGATCCCCGGACCAGAATTCCCGGGCCTTTAGAGTCTCTCCCCTCCTCTGACTTCACTCTGTCTCTAAAGTCAACGTGTCGTCGTCCCGTCCCCCCCCCCCCCCCCAGCTCACCCCTTGGCCTGGATTTCTCCCCGACTCAACTCCCCCGCCTCCCCATTGCCTCATCTGCTGCTCTCTCTTGACTGGCTCTCTACCTCTGACTACATTCTCGCTGGGGACCCGCCTTCTCTTGTTTCCAGCTGGACCTGGACCAAAACTGTGAGGCAGTGTCTCCGGTGGCGAAATCCTTCATATCAGGTGCAAATTATGGTCACCACCTGGAACAGCTGCCGTCAGAGCTTGCAGGCCTTACCAATATGTCTGTTAAGGGAATTCCTCAATGTTAGCAGATTTTGTCAAATTATCCCCCTCTGACATTATGAAATAAGTCCCTGAGGCATATAGGCACAGCAGCAGTGAGAAGTTTTGGTTGGACTGAGGAGTTTGGGGGTAGGTGGGAGGAAGGCAGAGGGAGCAGGAAAATGAAAGTAATATTTACTGCGCATTTAAATATCGAAGGAAACAGATTTCAATGTATTATGTCATGCATACTCATAACAAGTCTGTGAGAGAAATGTTGTTATTCCTGTTACATAAATAAAGATACTGTGACTTAAAGAATTTAACGACTTTGTCTCAAGTCAAACTATAAATAAGTAACTGAACCAGGACTAGAATCCACACTTTGGAATTGGCTCCAAAGCCCACTGCTCTGAGATCGTAATTCCTGAGACTCCTAGACTACTACTTCCTTCTAACTTTCTCAGATGATCCCATATGTCTAGAATCCCCCCCACTGAACTTTAAGGAGGCTAAACATTCCCTCTGCTGGGCTTTGCTTTAGAATTTCCTTGCTTTCTGGCTCCAGGAAGCCCAAGGAAAGACTTCTCTTTTTGAAGTACAGTTTCTCCATCAGGTGATTGTAATATTTGAGGCAAGGCAAAAGCATTTGCCTGGTTCATAAGGCACGAGTCCCTGAGAAGCCGCAGAGATCACGCGGTGCAAGGGAAAAGCTGGCGTGTGCCCACAGACGCCTGGGCTAGAGCTCATGTTCTGCCACCAACCGGCTCTGCTCAGCTTCAGCCCCTCTGAGCTTTAGGCCCCTGCAGTTGGCTGCAAAAGTCTTGGTTCGATCTACTTTGTAATGCTTCTAATTGGGCTTTTCGATTTTGTAAAGGTTGCATTTGACAGCAAAACCCATTTTTGTTCTCTAGGGAAGGCTCGTTGTGCAGAGCCTTTCATTTATCAGAAAAACTTCTTTTACACTCCAGAGTTGTCTGCCTTTAACCAAATGAAACTCATGGAGGAGACAGAAGATTTTAAATGAGAGGAAACGAAGGGTGAGTCAAACAGCAACACTAGACTGGGCTCTTGCTTTTAGCAGATAATCCCCAATAATCCACATAAAGCAAGAATAAAATGCCACAGTTATTAAATGCCCTGAAGTTCTTGCTTTAATCCCTCTTTCCTTAAAAAGTTATCTGCTCCATATGTACAAGCCACTTCCTACCACCCCCCCTCCCTCCACACCACCCCCACCCCAGAGCTGAGAGATTCATTTATTCAAGGATTTATTTAGTGTCAATCCACAGCCCATCTGCCTTGCACCAAAAAAAAAAAAAGAAAAAAAATTTAAAAAGCAAAATATGGTCCCTTTCTGTTCTTTCAACACAGGAATGAACACCCTTCCCCCACACTCCTCACTGACATGCCTCCTTTTTCAATTATTTTGTGTGTAAAGCAAAGAACATCTTTCTTCACCTATCCTTCCTAAGCTTACGAGGCTTTGTTCCTAGGCCCCTAAAATTCACTCCTCCAGAAACTCAAGTTTTTGAAGAGTGAGGTTGGACCCAAGTTGGCATTTTGTAAATCAAACTCTTTGAGAGCTTTTTACACCTGTAAAGTCCTTTCAAAAGTCTTTATGATTCTGGAGAAACACCTGGATGCAGGCTGCCAGAGGGGGGCCCAGGAAAGCTTATTTTCCCTTTCTTTTGGGGTATTTGCATGAATATTGGTCAGGAGTTTTGCAAAAAGATGATTAAAATCTGACAGCAACACTAAGTGGTGACTAAAACAAGAAAATGGATAAACGTTACAATGTGCTGAAGGTGAAGTGAATGCAGTTAGTGATTTTGAGAAAACAAGAGTCGGTTTCCACATTAGCTTCTCTCTCTGCTTTTTCTAAATCGACCAGAGGTAGCTTCTTGAAGCCACATGTTCTTTCCCGTGGCATCTGGAAACCTGGGGTACTGAATTCAGATAGTTGATCACGCACAAAGTGCTAAGCACCTGCTCTAAGAAACAGAACATGCTTCTCACACAGCATCCGTGGGGCGGAGGAAAAGCACTTCCCTCTCGCCGGACGTGGGTTAGAAGCAGTGATGGGGGAGGTTGAGGGCCTGCTGCTTTGTCAGGACCTAGAGATGCTCACAATACTTGTGCATTTTAAATAGGCTGCCCAAACTGAAATAAGACGTCGCTTTGATTCAGGGGAACTTACCCACCTAGGACCATTAGGGACTTTTCATTACTAAGGTTCCAAGAGAAAAAGTATTACGGACGCCTGAGAGTTGCTCTTATGTGAAAGCAGACGCAGTATCAGGACGGAGGCTGGGAAAGATGGAGGCTTGGGGCGGGTGAGCCTTTGGATATACAGGAGAGCACAGAATGGTCAGTATTTGGCCGGCTGGCCCAAGCGCCACCAACATCAGCAATTCCGAGGAGGCTGGTCTAAAATGCAGATGCCTCAGAGGGACTGACTCAGAGTCTCTGTGGGTGGGCCCAGGACTCCAGAGTTCCACTAACTTTTCAGGCATTTCTGATGCAGTTTGAAAGTCATTGCTTTAAAACCAGTGGAGGGGGTGCCTGGCTGGCTCAGTCACTAGAGCATGCAACTAACTCTGATCTCAGGGTGGTGGGTTTGAGCTCCACACGGGGTGTATAGAGATAACTTAAAAAACAATTTTTTAAATTATTAAACATTTTTAAAAAAATAATAAAACCAGTGGAGGCAATCTTACCCACTACAACTTGGAATTAGATAGAGATTATCACTCCTTGATTCTAATAAATGAATGTACTCTTAACTGTGGACTGTTTTATGTGGGTCCCTAGTTAGCACATAGACAAGATCATTGGGGCCCCCATTCAACCAGCAGAAAGTGGCCACATGGGGATCGCAGATTCTGACTAACCCTCTTCCATCCCTCTTTCCCCATCTCCTCTCACCCCTCTTCTCTCGTTTGTACACTATCAAGTAGTTCCTAGACTTTTTGGTTTTTGCCTATCAGTAAAATAGCAAAACAAACAAACAGAATGAGAAACATTCTGGTGATTAATATAGGGCTGTTTACTTTTTCTTTTGCCAAATAAAGACATTGAAACAGGGGTGCCTGGGTGGCTCAGTCATTAAGCGTCTACCTTCGGCTCAGGGCTTGATCCCAGAGTCTGGGATCGAGCCCCGCATCAGGCTCCCTGCTCCACTGGGAAGCCTGCTTCTTCCTCTCCCACTCCCCCTGCTTGTGTTCCCTCTCTTGCTGGCTGTCTCCACTCTGTCAAATAAATAAATAAAATCTTAAAAAAAAAAAAGACATTGAAACATAGCAACTATCATTGATTATCCCCATGCTTACATAAAATAAAGAGTATTTTAGCACTACTTTAGAAGAGGAGACATAGTATGTGATTTGGTTTATGAAAATCACTGTCATCATTATTTTTTTCTATGTTGCCATTTTCCAAGAACTGTGGAATGCTGACTTTAAGGCCATGCAACTTGACTCACTGGAATGGATTAAATGAAGGGACACTTGGCTGAGGAGAGAACTACCTTCTCGGCTTGGTAACAGGAAACGACATTTGAACAGGTGGGTTCTAGCTGGATCTTGAGTGTTAGGCATGCTTTTAACATTTCAGGGGCAGTTTCTAGAACTGAGATAGTAGAAGCCTAGGCATGGGAGTGTGGGATGCACTGGAAGACAGAAAATCCTCTGGGTCTCTCAGACTTAGATTGGAGAAGATGAGCTGAATACAGAAAGGATCTTACCAATTATCTTCACTGATCACCATATGCTGGGCACCATACTTTTATGTACCATCTAATTTTCATAAGCAATCCTTTAAGATGGAGTTCTACCTTACAAATATATAAACTGAAGCATAAAGAGACTGCAATCACATGGATCTGAACTATTTCCAGGTCTGACTCCAAAGTCCATGCTCTTTGCTTGTACCAACTTTCTCTCTTGACCTTGAGTGACAGGATAATTATGGTTGGCACTCACACCCAGTAAGTCCTATGTGCCAGGAACTGTACAAAGCACTTTACATCCATCAGCTCATTTACTCTTTACAATAAACTTATGAGGTGAGTACTCTTGTTACCATTTACAGATAAGGAACGGAAGCCCAGAGAATTTTAGCAAATAAGAGTCAGGTTTTAACCTAGGACTCTAACTTTGGAGCCCAGGCTCTTAATCACTCCGTGGGATTGCTTCGGTTGTGAAGTTTCTGAGCTGGGGTCACAGAATCCAGGTACCACATATACTAATATTTTTCCTGGGTGAAGCCAACAACAGATCAGAGAATTCTCCTTTCTTCCCTCAAGTCCTCAGTCTTTCCCTGGCTCCTCCCCTGCCCCAAAGGCACAACTGTGCTGCATTTGCACAATATACATTGGAACTCCTTGAGCTCGAGAAACTAGCTGTCTCCCCTACCGGAGTAGTGTCCTTGGCAATGACAAGGGCCCCCTAAGTTAGCTGGTGTAGATGGGTGGAACTGGTACGGGTGGGGCCAAAGGGAAGAAGATGAAAGCAAGTTCCATTGACAGGGACAAAAGATAGTTCTTGCAGTCCTAATGCCTGGGAAGATGCCCAGCTACATAACCTCTCGTCAACTGTTACGTTTTTAAAAAGCACCTCATATTGTTCTATGCACAAATGGGAAAACATTCAGTACACATTCACAGTTTTTAGTACAAATTCAACTAAACATTTATTGAGTACTTATTACATATCAAGCACAAGGAATATTGAAGGCCTGGGGGATTTTTTCCACACACAGTGACCAACCTGATCCAGTTTGTTTGGGATTGTCTTGGTTTTATAACCGAAGTCCTATGTCCCAGAAAACCCTCAATCCTGGGAAAACCAGGATGGTTGGTCACTCTAACTAATGACCTACACAGAGTCTCCGTCTTCAAAGAGCTCACCGTCCAGAGATGAGGTAAGAAAATACATAAAGCAATCATGATGATCCAAAGATTTAGGTGCAGTGTTTCATTCAGGAGGAAATGGCAGTTGGATATATTTACTGTGCCCATTAATTCTGTAATACAGAAGTAATTTTGGGGTGCTTGGCTGGCTCAGTGGAGCATGTGAATCTTGGATCTCTGGGTTGTGAGTTTGAGCCCCACGTTGGGTGTAGAAATTACTTAAAAATAAAATCTTAAAAAAAAAGAATTTCCATTCGTTATAAACTCTGAGCATTAGCTTATTAATAGATTGCACTGTGAAATGAAAATTATAACAAAATAATTCAAGTGAAGTTTTGTTTTTGTCTAAAATAAACTATCTTTTCTCCTGGAATGAATTCCCCTTTCACTCTGTTAGCGATCCAGTCTTCATGATTTTTTGCTTCCATAGTCTACTGAAAGGGGTGCCTGGCTGGCTCAGTTGGCAGACATGTGACTCTGGGTCTCAGGGTTGTGAGTTCAAACCCCATGTTGGGTGTGGAGATTACTTCAAAAATAAATAAAAATGAAAATAGTCTACTGAGTGTGTATAGGCATTGTCTCCACTAGTGCTGTCCAACAGAAATATAATACAAACCATGTATGTAATAGAAAATTTTCCAGTAGCCACATTAAAAGAAAGTAAAAAGAAACAGGTGAAATTAACCTTAATAATATAACATATTTAACCAACATATTAAAATATCCCTATTTTAATATGTGATCGACGTTTAAATTATTGAGGTTTTTTTTGTTTTTGTTTTTGTTTTTTTACTAAGTCTTCAAAATTCAGTCTAGCCATATCTCAGGGGCTTAGTAGCTAGAAGTGACTAGTAGTTATAGCAGTTAACAGCTTTGGGTGCCACAGGTCTACACAAAGCCAAGTACAGAAGAGACACAATTAGTTTGCTAATTCAAGTCAAAATTCTTTGCCTAAATTAATGGACAATTGGGAAGGAAAGTAGTTACTTCTGCATACATTTTTGACCCCTCCATAATTTGGACTCTTCTGCCACTTGTCCCTCTGTTCCAGCTGAGCTGAACACAACTACTGAGCACAGGAGCAGAAGCACATGTAAAGAAGAAGGCTGCAAGGGAGCTGTGCATTCTTTCTTCACCGTGGGAGCCCCCCTGAGCACACTGGGAAATGGCCATTGTCAGGCCTGGTTTCACAACATCCCCAGGTGTTTCCAGTTATCTCCAAGGGGTATCATGAAGTTTGCAAAACAAAATAGAATTTAAGTTCTTGGATATATAAAAAGCAATTATTGTATGTGCCTCATGGTATGTGCTTGATGGGAAGGGAGAATTGTGAAACCCAGCAATCAGTGAGCCGATGTTGTAATTCCCCAAAGGCTGCAAAACACAAACAAAAATAATGTGACAGAGATGATAAAGGCAGTAGGAAAAAGCGTGGAGCTGGGGTTTAGAAAGCCCGGTTCGCCCTCAGCATGCTTTGCCAAATGACTTATCTGTTCAATAATGCTGAATGAACAGTCCCCCTTTTTCTCTGTTGAAACTTTTTTACTCCCCCTGGCCTTTTGTTTGCTATAAGCATTTCTGCTATTTTGGCTCATTGACTCTCAAAATGACCGCACCCATACTCTTTTTTTTTCCCCCATTATTCGTTCATTTTGCAAACATTTACTAGGTCTTCCTATGTTTCAAGCATTGAGTTAAGCACTGGAGTTAGGGAAGGAATCACAAAAAATGCTCACGGTCTAGCGGGTGAGCTGGAGAAACAAACAGAATTGTGTGGAGTGATCATTTCTGGAAGTGAGTTCTGTACAAAGAGTGAAGGGAACCCAGCTACAGAGCTGCGAAGTCAGTTCCGTTCTGGGTCTGGCTAGGTCTGGATTAGCCCGAGTGGGGATGGCCTTTTACAGTGGTATTCCTTGACCGGGTTGGAAGGGAAGGGCAGAGATAGAGGAAGCCTCCTAAAGCAAACAGGCTGGGACAGGGAGCAAGTGCAAATGCATTGAACTTTTATGAATTAACAATGTCATTGTCAGTTAATAGCTCATCAGTTTGTGGTCAGACTGGGATTGCACTGGGAATTGGAAAGGCATCAGAAGCAGGCAGGGCAGGAATGACCCTGGAGAAAAAGAAACTCTTATTGCCTTTAACACATTTTTCTCCTGAGTTGGCCTTGACCTGCTGTTCAAAGTAATCTCAATGGTGCCCTTCACACCATTTCTTTCTTCCTTCAATTTATTCACCAAATAATGTTGAACGCCTACTCGATTTCAGGTGTAGGCTGGTGCTAACACTAGGAAAATGAATATGATGCAATCCCTTACCCTGGGGTGCAGGCGAGGGAATCACTCATAGGCACGTGTGTTAGGATTTGGTGCCTGCAGTGGCAAAGACAAACTTAGAAAATGGGGAAAGTCCCCTAACCAGTGCCTTTGAGTTCAGAAGCTAGAGAGCTGACAAAGGGAACATCACCCCACTGCTCCCCTGCATTCTCAGAAATATTCAAGAGGGCTTTTGACTTCCACAGGTCATGGGAATTGGGGAAGTGTATATGGCAGACACTATACAATTTTACCTGAATTTTGAGGGCCGAGGAGAGCCCCAGCTGACATCTGATCCTGGGAGGGAAGACATGACTGGAAGCAAGTGATCTCAATGTCCTCACTTTGGGGGCAATCGTGTCTGTGTGTATATGTGTGTGGGTGAGTGTGTGGGTATGTGCCCACACACACAGGTATGTGAGAGCTGGCTAAGCACTCTCAGAGTGACAAGGACCCACATAGTACAGCCTATTCCCTGACTCCTGAATCAGAGCTTCTGTTGGAACCAGATGGTCCTTAGACAACCATTTTTCTTTTTTCAAAATCCTTCCTTTAATGACTGAAAAGTCTGAAACATAGAGCAGTGCAATGTGTCCTCAAATGTTGTGATTGGACCCCACATTTCCTGACACCCTGTGTCCCTCTTTCCCTCATGCTGCCTTTCTGCCCAACTCTGTGAACAATGAGGGCAGCACAGCCACAGACATAGGAAGACTTTACCCAAGCCCACTTCGAGTAAATGTGGACAACACCGGCCCAAGCCCTCTGCTGGTCACTATGCCCTGAGCAATTACTTACAGCCCCACTTCTTTCTGGCTAGAGAGCCTAGTCTCTCTTCTTCGGGGCTGTGTCCCAGCACCTGGCAGTTAGGGGCTGCTCTATCACTCTTGATTGATTGAATGGATGGATGGGATGCAACTCCATCTAGTTCCAGTCATATAAACCCACACTAAAGCCTCAAGAAACTCTGGGGTCCTTCCCACCCTCAGCAGCCGCTGAAATAGTGGCGATGATGCCATGTACTCAGATGGCCCTCTGCTCTTTCCAAGCCCATTCACCTGCTTGGCCACATTCAATCTCAAGTATCCCTTCAGGGTGAGCATCTGCCTGGAGTAAAGGAAGCCCAAAAAATTGTGAACTTTTTCTTTGGTACCTCCATTCAGGCCCACAAAGCCTGAAAAACCAACAAATTGCTATATGTTACATAAACTCTGGGGGAATTGCATAATTTACCACAGATTAAGGTTGATTCTTCAATATATGGCATTAAGGGGGCTGCCCCTCCCACAGTTGTCTGTAGAACTGTAATTTATCCAGTTGGAATTTTCCTGGATACATTTAGCCCAAACTTAGGGGGGACTTGATGAGCACAAATGCAGGTTTCTTATAAGCTTTTTGGTCTGAAGGCAAAGAAATTTCAGGTCAACACAGGCTTGAGTTCATGCCATCCTCACATCTCACTAGAAGTCCCCAGAGGAGAAGGACCATGTCTATAACCAATTCTGCAATCCCAGGTCCTAGCATTTTCAGTGGATGGATGGATGGATGGATGGATGGATGGATAGATGGAAGGAAGGATGGGTGAAACTTTACAGAATCTTCCCACTTTAGAAAAGGTTTGAGTCCTCCCTTTTTTGCCATTCCAGTTGATTTCTTCACATGAAATCTTTGTAATGGGCAGACGAAAAGGAGTGCATTAGTTGACACAGAGAGTACTTCAAAAAGCCAGGCAGCATTGAATTCCCCCATAGGGAATTTCTCCACAGAGAGAAAGAACCTAGAGGAAAAGTAACGTTAAAAATATGCATTTTTGACTCTCGATCTCAGGGTCATGAGTTGGAGCCCCATGTTGGGTGTAGATTACTAAAACAAACAAACAAACTTTAAAAAAATCCGCGTCTATATTTTTGAGCAACAGGCACCTCATCTTACAATATTCTCACAAAAACACCGTGACAGAAAGAGCAACAATTTAGTGACTATTGCCCTATCTTGGTTATCTTGCTGAGGACTCTCCATGCATCATCTCATTTAAATTCACAACTTAATCAGGCCAATACTATTATTAGCTCCATTTTACGGTTGAGGAAGCGGAGGCTGAGACGTGAGACAGCAGGGGTGTGACAGTGGCAGGAAGTGAACTAACTCCAAAGCCTATGCTCTTAACTACTATGATTCACGGGAAGGCAGGTAATTTGATTTTGTTTCAGAGGGAGGAGAAACTGAGCTTAGAGAACGTGAGTCCCACTCAAGCCAGTAAGGGGAAGAGCCAGGACTGCAACAGAGGTTGGCCTGACTTTAAATCCTGTCCTCTTCTCAACGCTAAAAACTCCCTTCTCCTTGACATGTTCAGTGGCTCCAAGGCAGACCACCAAAAGCGGCTTTAGACGGACACAAAAGAACAATTTTTTTAAAAAAGATTTTACTTATTTATTTGAGAGAGAGAGAACGGGAGCAGGGTGGATTGGCAGAGGGAGAGGGAGAAGCAGACTCCCCACTGAGCAGGGAGCCAGACGCAGGGCTCAGTCCCAGGACCCGGGGATCATGACCTGAGCTGAAGGCAAATACTTAACCGACTGAGCTACCCAGGTGGCCCAGAAAGAACATTTTTTTCAAAAAGATTTATTTACTTATTTGAGAGACAGAGAGAGAGGGGGAGAGGACACGTGAGGAAAAGGGCAAAGAGAGAGAGAGAATCTCAAGCAGACTCCCCACAGGGAGGAGCCCCACACAGGGCTTGATCTCACACCCCTGAGATCACCACCTGAGCTGAAATCAAGAGTCGGAGGCTTAACCAGCTGAGCCACCAGGTGCCCCAAGAAAGAACGATTTTAACTAGAAATTTGGCAATGGTGTCTGATACACATTAAAAGAAATTTTAAAAAAAGAGAGAAAGAGAGATTTCTGTAAGTGTTGGACAGCACTGAGTTGCCCAACAGAAGAAAAGAATTAGGCCCCGGTGGCATGATTTTAAGAGTCACTCTTTTTTAAAAAAAGAAACTTATTTTATTGAACAAGCATTTCATGCTGTCTTGGTGTAACATTCAAATAGTACAAAAGGGGGTATAGTGAAAACCGAGTCTTCTCTCCCCTATCCCTCAATTACCTTGTTTCCCTTCCCAAGAGCTACTCACTGCTCCAGTGCTAGTGGTCTGTGTGTGAGGGATAAACTTGGCCTGTCCCCACCACCCAATCCCCCCATACACGGGAGAATAGGAGGATGGAGAAATTTCCACAGGGAAGGGAGAGAGAGGAAGAAGAGGATGGAGGCCATGGAATGAATGGCATCTGCCCCTCCTGGGCCCCTCTGGAAACAGGAAGTTAGAGGCCAAAGTGATACAACTAACCTTAAAAAAAAAAAAGTTAGACAGGAATAGTTAGACAGGAAGTTAGAGGCCAAAGTGATAAAACTAGTGAAACCCAGGAGCCCCGCCCCCTCCTCTGCTGCAGTAAAGCCCACCCAGCCTTGTTCTGTGACTGGGACTGGGAGCTTTGGGAACATCCAGAGTCCACTCCCCACTGGCGCTCTTCTGATTGGCTATGTGTCACCCCTATGGGACACAAGAGGGGGAAGAGGACCTCAGTCCACACTTTTATTATTATTTTATTTTATTTTTTAAGATTTTTGTTTATTTGACAGAGAGAGAGAACAGGAACACAAGCAGCAGGGCTGGGAGAGGGAGAAGCAGGCTCCCAGTCCAGCAGATCTCAGGACCCTGGGATCATGACCTGAGCCAAAGGC
The DNA here is from genome assembly GCF_023065955.2 of Ursus arctos. NCBI lineage: Eukaryota > Metazoa > Chordata > Mammalia > Carnivora > Ursidae > Ursus > Ursus arctos. Next base: position 30,920,202 of record NW_026622786.1, on the reverse strand, counting down.
AGATGCTTAATGACTGAGCCACCCAGGCGTCCCTCAGTCCACACTTTGAAATGAAGAAAGCTGATTGAGCAATGGACATAAGTCTATGGCAATTTGACTACTGAGTGCTTGCTGTAGCATACGGTGCACATGGAGCTGCATGAACTACATTTCAGCCACACCTGAGAACTCCTCAAAGGGAAAGAGCTTTGGCTGGCCCAGTATTTGTCTTGAGGTGAATGGCTGGGTACAGGAAAAACGATGAAGAAGTCTTGCTCGGTGCCCAAATTGTATGTAGCTTAAAGGGGAGAAATGCCTGACCCCTATGGCTAGGGGCAGAAAATGTCCTATGAATGTCCTTGGTTACTGTTGTTTTTTTATCAACCTGGAGCAAGACCTCAAGATCATTCTATTCAAATCTCTGCCATTCATAGATGAAGAGGCTGCAGCTCGGCTGAGGGTGTAGTGACATGCCCAAGGTCACACAGTCAGTAACCATGTCACCTGCCTGGAGACCCACCCGGTTGGCAGGTGGAGGATCCATCCCACTTGGTCACAGCCTGGCCAGAGCCGTTCCCCACAACCTTGTTAGCGCTTGTCAGCATGGTCATTGTCTCTGAGTTCTAGGGCAGGAAAATCAGGTTTTTCAAGTCTAAAAACCCCACAACCTATTCTTCATTTCCCCAACAGTGCCTCAGAGGCCTCAGGAAATAGGCCTATGATAACCAAACTCTGCTGCGGTTGATTTGTAATCAAGAAGCTAATAATTTACAAAGGGGACTCAATTTACAAGGGGGACACAATCTATTCCAGAATTTCTTTACCTGGTAGTAGGCTTGCTTGTGAAATCAAAAACACAACAGGATAGGAGAGTTACATAGCAGGAAGAATAAACTTAGTAAAATTGATTCAATATCAGGGCTGGGAAAACGTTACTCCTTTTTTTGTACAGAGTTGCATCTTGGGTTTGAATTTTAGCTCTGACATTATTAGCTGTGTGACTTTGAACAAGTGGTTTAACCCTTCTGAGATTTCATCTCTCTGTAAGTCCAATGGGGATAACTACCAAGTATAGTCTCTTTCTCTTGGATGGTGTGGGAGGCACTGAGCTTTGGCTTCTCGAGTGCTGTTAGGTGGACTGTAATTCTTCACCAGTCTTTTGCTGGGTGAAAAAGGACAATGTAATGGGTTTTCATTGTGCTGAACTCATTGAAATATTTAATGTTAAAATGTCCTATATTTCATCAAATGATGGTGATGAGAGATCATCTCTTTAAAGAATGCTTTTTCTGAGCTATATAAGAAGTCAGTCTATTAATCTAGTTATTTGGGATTTGTGCCCGCATGGGCAGGAATGTTTGGATGAAGCAACTCCAGCGAAATAAAGAGGTATACCCTCTTTTGCATTCAGATCTTCTGTTTAGTTAGTGGTTTCAGTTAATTTAGGAATAAAAATGGAAATTTCCAAAATAGAAAATTGCATGTCCATGCTTCAGTCTCATACTTGTAATTTGTCTCAAGAGAGAATGTTAGCATTTGGTGGCATCCAGGTTTTTGTGGCATTTTCTTGCCCATCTGTCTACCACATCAACCTTGGCTGCCTTTCTTTGAATCCTTCAGAGCCCGGTGATTGGCTTATGTAAAACCTTTCATGGGAATGCAGATATTATGGCTGAATCAGGCTGAATCAGGAATTCTAGCTCCCGGTGGGAGGTTTATCCAGCAGGTAGAGATAGGAGGAGGGAACCTCAGAGCCAGGGCAATAGTGTCACTCTGCTTAAGGGCCAGTAACTTCTAGAACAAGCAGGAAGGATGGGTGAGGCTGCTGAGGAAGACTTCAGTCTGTGGCTTTATATGAAGAGAAAAAAAAAAGAGGAAAGAGAAAGTGAGAGGGAGGAAGGAGGGAAGGAAGGAAGGAAGGAAGGAAGGAAGGAAGGAAGGAAGGAAGGATGCAGGGAGGGAGGAAGGAAGGAATGATAAGCCAGGAAAGAGGGAGGGAGGTGAGGGAGGGAGATTTGGAGATTATTATCTGAGGCAGGCAAGCTCTTCAAATAAAAAAATCCATATGGCCCTCTGGAGAAAAAAAAAAAAAAAGCCAGCCAGACTTTGGGAGCTAGACTGTGAGGGACACCTGTTGTGTTGAGAGGCAGAGCTGCATCAATAGCAGCCCCGCAGGTGCCACTTCTGGTACACACAAGCTCTTTTTTGCTCTGAAAACAGATAGAGGGGAAGGGAGAAGGAAAAGGACCTGGGTGAACTAACTAAAGCCAAGGTTGGGTGAGATGAGGGGCACATCTGGCTTCTGCTTTAAGCCTCAGGTAACTGTAACTGGGGTGGGGACCCTCACCCCATCCCTCGTCCTGGTTAGACAGTGATCTGGTTCCGTTCTAAGCCAGCCAGCCAATGGTTTTCATCCCGTTCACAAACGTGCAATTTTTTTTTTTGTAACCTATAGTTGTAGACCGTAATTATTTTGATTCTTGTGAATCTTTCCATGTAAATCCAGGGAGGCTGAAAACCCAAGTAGGGCCTTTCTGGAAGCTTTCTGGGCTGCCCCCTCCTTGGAACAGTTGGGGAGGAATGTTATGCCAGAATAGCTGAGGGTGTTTGCAAACATGGCTCTGGGAAGATGAGCTAAAGGAGGAGGAGATATTTCTTTGCTGATTCTTCAAGGATCGAGGCCCATACTTTCATTCTGGAGGCAAGACTGTGGATGAACTCGAGAGAGACAGCTACATCCCTCACCCTCACGTGTCACAGCAACAGTCAGAAATTCTTGGTGATATTTGATGGTGGTGGTGATTGTGTTTGGGGTGGAGTAGGGGGTTTCAGCACTGACATATGGAGGATGCTGGCTTAGCTCCAGCTGTGTGCTCCAAGGACAGGAAAGGTCAGCCTATCATCATCTTTTTTTCTAGACTAGACTCCTAACTTGCCTTACTGCCTCGGTGTCACTGAGCCCAACTCTGCAGGCTCACAAGAGTTGATCGTGCGTGTCTCCTCCTGACTCTGCATCCAGTGGCATCGATTGGTAAGTTTGAAATTGGCCATGGTAGAAGATTTACACAACATGAATTGTCAACGGCCACAAATCAAGGCTTTTGTTTCTCCCCAACAGTCCCATCCATCAGCCCAGCAGAGCTGCTTTCACTTCCTGGTCCCTTCATTTCCTTCCCTCCACAGCTACGGTGGGCCATCGATAGATACAGCTGATGGCCGTCACCATCCAATGGTCCAATGTCTTCCATTGCTCTGAGAAAGACCACAACCTTATGATGCCAGTCTATGCCATTTGGCCCCCATAGGTCTCCCCTGCCTTTTCTCACATCATGCTTCATCTCTCCACATGTGCCCCATCATTCTTTCCAATGAAGCTTCAGTTTCTTACCAGAAGTTCTTGGTTCCATTGTGCCTGGAGCCCTTTGCTGACCACCAAGTATTCACAAACTTTCTCACATTTCCCAGCCCACTGGCAGTTGGGTGAAGCCCTGTGACCAGTTCTGCTGAGTGAGCTGTGAGTGGACATGACACCCAGCAGAAGAGTTAGGAGCCGAGGTGCCATCTTCCAGCTTTCTCTTCCAGAACTTCCATGGTGGAGGCCATATGTTGAGACAGCAGAACCACAAGCTGGAGTAACCTGGTTGCTGAGTCAGCACATGGAGGACAGCTGTCTTTGGAGAGCTGCCTGATTGTCTGTGCATGAGAGGGAAATAAACATTTTTCTGTGTAGCCACTGAGATTCAAGACAATTTTGTTACTGCAAAATAATCTAGTCAAACAGTTTCCAACCATTTGGGTCTCAGGACCCCTGTAAACTCTTAAAAATGACTGATGAACCCAGAGAGCTTTTGTTTATGTGGATTATATCTAGCAATATTTCCATATTAGAGGTTAAAACTGAGAAATTTTTAAAGTGTGCATATATTAATTCATTTTAAAATAACAATGGTGTAACTATTACATTAATATAAATAACATATTTTTATGAAAAACAGCTAGCTTCCAAAACAAACTAGTGAGAATGACAGTGTTTCACATTTTTGCAAATTTCTAGATTAATTGAAGACAGCTGGATTCTCATCTCTGCTCCTGCATTTAATCAGTTGCAATCCGCTTTGTTACTGTTGTTGAGGTACACGAAGAAACTCTGGCCTCAAGCAGATACCGTAGCTAAGAGAGGTGTATTTTAATGGCCTTTTCTGATGATTACAGATATTCTTTTTTGGATAATACATCAAAACTTGACAAGTAGTAGTTTCTTAAAAGTTAGTTACGATATGGAATCTGAAACTATATCAGTGAACTTTCCATACTCTGTTACATTAAATCCATTTGGCTATCTTGCACTTTGAATGGATCCTTTTCCCATGTATGACTTGGTAACCTTGTGCATTGGTCATTTGGAAAAGATTGGTTCACTGAGTTAAACAGATCTTCCAAATGTTGATGTATTTCATTATATGAAATGTATTAAAAATCACATTAATTGGTATCACCAACAATCTCATTGGAGTCTTTAAATAATAGGAAACTCTTAAGCTCATGGTAGTAGCTACAAGTTGCCTAAAATTCTAATTTTTGTTTGAAAGCTTGAATTTTATCTTTGGCAACAAAGACTGTCAGTTATTTTCCTTGAAGTGACAGGCTGGCTTTATTCATTCTCAAAAAAAGAGAAAAAAAAAAAAAAAGAGTTGCCAAGAACTCGTTTGAATAACCACAAACAATGGTTTCTGGTGTATGGTCACTAGGTTTTGTTTGTTTTGTTTTTTTCAGCAAAAACTGCATTTCATGATAAAAGCAGCTAGTTTCATTTACAATTCAAAAAAATCAAACATGCTTTTTCTCAAGGCAACCACCGCACCTCTATAACGTAAAAGTGCTTTATGCATACTTCCCATTTGTCACCCAGAATATTACAAAGATGTGCACTCAAGGGTAGTGATTTAATTAAAAAGGTAACTTTTACTGCTTAATCAAAGGCATTGCTAAGTGAAACTGGCTTCCCCTCCCCCACGAAGTGCAGGGAAAAAGAATACGGTGGTTGCAAGTAGAGTTGAGTGCCACTGCCTTGTTTAGGGCTGAGGCCCCAGAACTTTCACCCACCAGTGCTTTTAGATCATTGGTGCAAATGTCAATCCAGTGCAAAGGAGCAATGACATCCTGGTATAATTATGAACATAATTTTGACCTCATAGAACCTCTGAAAGGATCTCTGGTACCCACAGCAGCCTGAAGACCACATTTTGAGAGCCACCAATCTAGTCCACCCTCATTGATTCAATCATACGTTTCCTTCTGGCTGGGATGGAACCGCATCGCTACCTCTTTACTTGGCCATCACATCGTAGATGGGATTTTCAGGGTCATGACCAAGTTCTGGGGGTCCTTCCTTGATTTCCTGGATCTGTTCCCATTTTAACAATATCACAAACCTCATGTATATCTTCACTTAAAACAATACTAATTATACATTGACATTATCTTCCTCACTAGGTATTAAGCACCAGTAGAGTAGGGGGGATGGTGTCAGGGGCTCACGATTTCATTTTCAGTGTCTAGCATGGTGTCTACAAAACAGGGCTCAAATCCTAGTTGACTAAATGAATGTGGGGGGTCTGAAGCAGCCACGTGCAAAGGTCCATTGAGCTTAGATGGGGTCTCCTGTTCCTTAGAAGGATTCTGGGGCCTTGATTAAACTTTAGTTCACCCAGGTTTTCCTACAAACAAGTACCATATAAAAAAAGATAGCACGCTTGTGGCTGGTATCTAAATTATCTATGTTTAGTTCTTTCCTATTTCTGAAGATGTTGTGTGTATGTGTGTGTGTGTGTATGCATGAGAGAGAGAGAATGGGAACGGGTTTGGGTGAAAAGACATTAAAATTCTTTATTACCTCTATAATGGGGAAAAGCACCAATAATTTTGAAAATGTTATGCAAGCCTACTTTTTGTCTCATTCCAGGGAACCCTTACTAAGAGCTCTTAATAAGTAGGAGATTGATTTCCATACTATTATATTTGCTTCTCTGGTGAATGTTGTTAGCTCTTTGGGGGATAAGGACCGGGTCTTTTTCTCCTTCTCTTTCTCTCCATATTGCCCAGCCCAGCACCTGACATACAGGAAATATTTCATAAATGCTCATTAAATTGTCATGTGGTAAGAAGGCATTGTGGCAGGGAGAAGGAAAGGCAGGGAACTTGAGTTGGGAGTTGACCACCTAGGATTATACAGTTCTACCATCTTCCCTGTGCAATAGAGGCTTAGGCATAGCTGGCCCACCCAACAGGTACCAGCTCTGAGGCCCTCTCCTTTCTATTTTCTGTATCGAAGATTTCTAGGACCAAACTACTCAACCCAGCTGGAGACAGGTGGAGGCCACTCCCATGGTTCTCAACTCTGCACATTAACTCCTCCCAGGGAGCTTGTAAAATATACCATCTCTCTGGGAAGGGCAGCAGGCCTCAGTATTATAAAGAGCTCCCCGGGTGATTCTGATACTCAGGACACAGAACCACAGTGCTAGATAAGGAATGGGGGACATGGAACCTCGGTGCTAGACAAGGAGTGGGGAACACAGAACCACAGGGCTAGACAAGGAGTGGGGGACACGGAACCACAGGGCTAGACAAGGAGTGGGGGACACGGAACCACAGGGCTAGACAAGAAGTGGGGGACACAGAACCACTGTGCTAGACAAGGAGTTGGGGACTTGGGACTTGGGTGCTCTTGGGACTCCCCTACCACCATGGGAATCACTTGAAAACCAGGTAATGAGTCCCTAAGAAATGAACATAGATAGCTGCCAGTTGCCACGATAGCTGTCAGTGCTGGAGAAGAATGTACAGGACTGTAACCAGCTCCATGCCTGATTCCTGAGCCATGGGACCATCTCTGTGGTCCAGCCTTGTGCTGCTTGAGTGCTCCCTACAGAGTGCTGCAGCATGATCTCAAAATCTGTTGTTCACACCTTTCAGTGACTTGAACCAGAGGCAAGTGGAGTGGTATGGTGCCCTGGAAAGACAGGTGTGTGATTAAACTCTGCTTACAATGAAACTCCCGAAGGGGGTCACAGGCTGAGTACTGGGAACAGTGCTTAAGGCCTTGTTTATTGTTCAATTAGAGTTCAATAGCTCCACAAGCCCCTTCTCTCCCTTCTGCTCCCCGCCCTTCCACCCAATGGTTTCCTTCTAATAAGGTTCTTTAAGCTACTCTCTAATGGTGGGGTGGACACGCAACCCCGGTCCAGTTATGCCTCTAATGGTGTTTACACAAAGTAGCTCAGCTTGTTAGACCATTGAGCCGCAAAGACAGGCAGAGCATCTGCTTGGGGCTCTGTTAAATTAACCTTTAGTCAGTTTGCCCTCATTGATCCCGTGCTTCACTCCCAGGGTGTTCTAAGTATTTAAAAGCATGTAATGAAAGATCTGACTAGCCTGTAACCATAGTGGATGAAGAGAACTGTTGCAGTATTCCTTTTGAACTATCCCATTGAATTAAATATTTTTAGGAGATACTGGGCTGAGCACAAATTAATTCATTTGGGGTGAAATTAGCCTCTAAAACGTGGGCCAAAAATGTATAAACATGAAAGAACTTGTTTTATACTCAAGGAAGAGTTGCTGCGAGTCTGGCACCCCTTCACATGGGGAGAATGTTCGTAGGAGCCTCCATCAATGGGGCACATGGTGACCCCAAGGTCAACAAATGGAATTCACATAGCAGAGATGCGTAGACTTTAGAGAGCTGTCCCAGGCTGGGACTGGGCTCTAGCTCCGGCCAGAAGCTTGCCAGCCACAGGCCAGTGGAGTGGAAGAGGCCCAGGTTAACACCTCAGCTCTCCTACCTACTGGCTCTGTGACTTTGGTCAGTCTTAGAACCTCCTTAAGCTTCCATGTTCATATTTGCAAAATGGGGATGATGATAACACTCACCTTCCGGTTACGAGGATTAACAACGATAACACATGTCAAGTGCTTAGTATAGCACTTAGCCTGTAGTAACTATATAATAAATGTTAACAAAACAAAAAACAAAGCAAAACAAAACAAAATTCAATCAACCAAACAACAAAAACAGAACAAGAAACCCTGAAGAGTCATGTAAAAAGTTTTAGCTGCTTAAAACCACCATGGCCCTCTCCTTTCCACCCCTGCTTACAAGCATGCTAACTGCAGTGACCTCAGAGAAAACCATGTTTCAATAAATATATTATAAGGACCTAAAGTTCAAATGCCCATAGCAAATTCAGGACAAAACTACAAAGTCAAAACAGGCCCCACTCACGAGTGTCCATGAGTGCTCTTCTTCCTGAGCAAGGACTACATTTCCCAGCCTCCCTTGCAGTTAGATGTGGCCAGCTGATTGAATTCTGGACAGTGGAAGTGAGGTGGGCCACTTCCAGGCCTGGCCTGTTAAACCCTCCCAGGTACCATCTTTGCTCTGATTTTTCATTTTCATTTGTTGACCGAACGAAGAGGACACCAAGGACACCAAGAACTCAGAGGGAGAGGGAAGGTCCACCTGCTCCTACATTGTACTGTGACAGGAACAATAAATTCTCACTGTGCTAAGCTACTAATCCTTGTGGTAGTGGTTGAAGCAGTTGGACTGTTCTGATGAGTACGATGAGATTTTCAATGTTTTGCTGGTGTCTGCAGGGTGGGTGAGGTACCAGATAGGCAGTCAGCAGAGCCAGTCCTGGTCTGGGTTCTACCCCTCACTTCCTGATGGACCTAAATGGTCTCAGAGATCTGAGAGTCTAAGAAGAAGGTCAGTAATTTCTTCTTCTGTGATGATGACACAGCTGCCCTCTTTGCCTATGCAGAGACTTGGCTGGGAAAGAGGCTCTGCTAAGCCCTTGGAGGAAGATGCTAGCTGCCTTTCCCCTCCTTTTCCTGAAGGCTGACTCACGTGTAGGCTCCGCAGTTCAGCGCACTGCAAAGATTATTTGGTTCAGTCACTTAAACTAGTTCAATGCCTTTGGCCCAGTTAACTACCTTGTGCTTCAGTTTCCTCATCCATACAATAGGAATAATGATTCACCTACGAGAGAGTTCTGGTAAGAATTAGAAATAATTTTTAGGGGCACCTGGCTGGCTCAGTCAGTGGAGCATGAGACTCTTGATCTCGGGGTTGTGGGTTTGAGCCCCACATTGGGTATAGAGATTACTTAAAAATTTAAAAAATCTTTAAAAAGAAAAAAAGACCTAATTTTTATAAAACATTGCTCACAGTGACTGACACTAGTAGTCACACAATAAAAAACTATTGTTATTAAACTAGTGTGCTTAAATGTGGTGCATTCCGCACCCATTTGCAGAGTACTTGCTATGGCCAGTATCCCCTTGCTGGGGATGCAAAAGCAAATGGATGGATAAATCTCTGCCCTCAATGCATTTATGCCCTAGTCCTGGCATCCTCCAACCCCCTCTATGTCTCCTCCTCACCCCAAACACTCACAGGTAGGCATGGCAGTATGAAGTAGAAAACAAAGAAATGCACTTTCTGAGGGACAAATTCAAAGGGGTAGCTGGGCCAGACTGGTTTGTTCTCAGGTCGTTACATGGAGTCAAGTGTTCTTTCCTTAAGGAATGTTTCCTTCTGTTGGAAAAATTCCCTGCTTAGAGCCTGGGCAGAAGGAGTCACGTCTCAGAGGGCTCACTAGAAAAACCAGATTTTCAGCAGCAGTATAAGCCTGACTCCTTTGCCCTGAAGGAGACTGGGGAGAAGGGAGAGGTCAGAGTTTAGAATCATTGCTTTGTTCCTCTGGAATGGGGGTGAGGGAAACTGGAAGCTGTGCAAAATGTTAAGACAGGAGACAGATAATTCTATGTCCATGCATTGCTATTCTGAAGGTAAAATTTCCAATAGTCATTCCACACGCAATGTAACAAAGCCTTTAAGGACAGGCTTAAGAAGGATTAATTTACAAAGACCCAAGAGCCAGAAATCTAAAATAATCGTAAATGGAAAAAATGATGCTCAAAATCACAGAGTTTAAAAGCCAGAGAGAACTTCAAAGTTTCATCTAACTTAGATCGCCAGATGCTGATCCATGACGAAACCGTTACCGGTCTGTGATGAAATGAAAACAATTAGGACAATTTATTGTCTTTCCATACAATAAATGGTATTCTTTGTAAATGACTTCTCCTTTATTTTAAGATTATAGTCTTCCTAGTTTTTTTGGTTGTAATATTCTTTCTTTTACAGAATGATGATAGTATCTTAGATTGTAGTTTGTTTTTGTTTTTTTCTTTTGTCCACGGGTTTTAGAAAAACCTGAGCCATAAACATGAAATGGTAATTCTATGTTGGTCCCTAAGTTTTTAAAAAATTTTGTCGTTCCCCCCCAATCCAGTCTAGAAACCAGTCGTTAAACTCAACCACCACACGTGATACATGAGGAAACTGGTGCCTAAAAAGTGATGTAATTGCTCCAGGTTTTGAGAATACGTCTGAATACGGAAGCCTGTTTTGACAGATAGGACAAAAAAACAACTCTCTCAAAGCAAAATGAATCTGAAGATAGCATTTCTGTGGATGCTAATACAATTAGCCTAAAAAATATTACCGTAAAGTGGAGTAGTGAGAGAAACACTGAAATGAAAGCAGGGTCTTGAGTTCTAGTCCTTCTTGTGCCCCTCACAAGGTTTACATGTTAGGAAAGCCCCTTCCTTTGCCTCAGCCTCTGTTTCCCATCCATAGAATGAGGAGGTAGAGGCAAGACGATTTCCAAGACCATTTCCTGCATCAACATTCACTACTCTAATTGGAGACAGCATGGTTCAGTGGCAGAAGATTCAGACTCTAGAAGAGACTGTATGATTGATTTGCATCCTGACTGATACTCACTGACTGAGGGACCCTGGGTAAATTATTTAATCTTTCTGTGCCTTAGTTTCCTCATAAGTGGGGTGATGACAGTACTTAACTTCATAAGGGATAAATTAGATAACTATTGCAAAGCACTAAATGTAGGGTCTGATATCAATAAATACTAAATATTACTAGCAATAATCTGTGCTTTTTCTACATGAAATGCTTCAGCTTCCTCCCTTGGGAATATAATCGCTCTGCATAAATTGGACTACACCACAGGGCAGATCCCACTCTGAAAGGAAGAACAACTCAGGAGGCTGCCAAGAGGATTACAAATACTAAGATGTAATAATTAAGGGCAGGTGCCATTCAAAGCACTTCACATAGATTACCTCACTGAGTCCTAAAAACAAATCTCTGAGGTAAGTAGAACATGTTGGTTTCTCAGCCATAGTCCAACCCAAACCTCATTAAAAGCAATGCTCCATTTTGCCCTAAATTTTGAATCTCTTCCCTTCAGGGTCGAGGGGAAGGGCTGGAGTGGAGGGTGGGTAGAAGAGGGGGGGTTTGCTGGCGAATCATGGCTGGGAGAGAGGTACCTCTTATCCCAAGCAGCACGTGCTTAGCCAGAGCAGAGTGGGTCATGGGAAGGAGGAGGATTTCTTGGGGAGGGCGGTGGGAGCTGGAGAATGAGGCCAAGGGATTATAGAGGCCACATGGGAGGTAAGGGTGGGTGGAGAGCTGATAATGGAACGTACAGTGCTTCCTGTGTAAGTGGATAAGCCTCATTTAAAGGCTGGGGATGGAGTGGACACTGGGCAGAATTTATTGTTCTAGGAACAGATAAAACAAAATTTCAAAAGTCTCTCTCTGATACCACCCCAGGACATTATATTGTGTGGATGATCTCATGTTGCTTGCAGGATGACTCTAAATCTTCTCCTTTACAACGTATGAAACAAATGAGAACTATGATCCTACCTCTTCTATCCACAAAAGTAATACTATTAGGTCCAAATTTAGCAACTTGGTGTATGCCCATCTTGCCCTTTCTCCCTTTATAAGGGCAACTGCCCTCCCACAGTCCCCTCCTGCAGGAGTTAGGGCCTCAGGTGGGGGTTGAAACATGGGATGGCCTGGACTGGACCAAGGTGGGACGGCCACCGAAGGCAGCCAATCCAGGGGATGGATACACATCTGTGAAGTGGTCTCATCTGCGAAGCTCTGCCCAGGAAACCACTTCATGTAAGTTTGAAAGGGGAGGCACAGAGAGAGGCAGTTATGGGTGCAAGAGCTGGGGAGGAAAATGGAGAAAGGAGCTGACACATAAAGATACACAGGGCCAGCAAGAGTGGGAGTCACCCCAGCAACAGAGAAGGAGAATGGAGACCTTTGGCTCTTGTAACTGAAGAAGGGACAAAACCACTTGGATCCGAGGCCTGTCTTAGATCTTGAGCAGGAGCTGCTCTGTGGTTTCCATGAGCTTCTTTACCTAGTACCCCCATGTAATAGACATGTGAGTAACAACTCCCCAATTACTGGAAGTACCTTGAATTTCTATTCCTTACAACCAAAAGAACCTAACAAAGTATGAATCTTGGTCTTATGAACTGAAGCTGTGGATGTGTGTCGGGGGAGGATCTGATTGGATAACTAAAATTTACTAGGTTGCATGGGGCGGGGAGACTTTTCTAGGGGGTGCAGATAATCCAGGTATAGAGGCATGGAAGGTCAAGGTGGAAGGTGGGAAGATGGATGGGATGAGAGAGAAAGATGGGGGAGGATGGCAGTCCTTGGGGTTAGAATAGTAGGGTCCAGATTGTCAGCAGTCTGTCTGTCATGCTGTGGTTTGGAGAAGATCGTTAAGCAGGGTGGAGAATGGGGACATAATCAGATTCACTTCTCTGTTAGTTTCCTCCAGGTCATAAATGCAGTTAATACTGGTGAAGAAATACTGAGAAAAAGGAGGCCAAGAAAACATCACATCGGCTACACATTCTGGCTTCCCAGAGAAGTAGAATGTCAGTCAGGACAGTCATAGCTCTAGGGAAATTGAGGCCTTTAAAAAGATTATTTTGAATTCTAGATGATGCCATTTTGCTTTTCACAACACAATATTCCAGTCACAGAATTATCCCCTGGAACATTCTCCTACTTGAAGTTTCCACGGCTCGAATGAGAGACGTGTAAGAAATACTTTCCTATTGTCTGTCACACTTAAGTTCAAATGCTCATGTTTAATGAAGCACAGGCCCCTGCTCTAAAGCAGAGATCATTAATTGTGCAAGGACGAGAGTGACGTCGGCGTTAGTGTGATGATGGGAATCCCTTTGACTACACTATTTAAGTGATGGGACGTTGGTCCTTCACAAAGCATGGCATGAAAGACTTGAGGAGTATGTTGTAATCAAAATAATAATAAATTGGTATAAACTTTCTGGAAGACTATTTGACAATCTGTATCAGAAGCCTTATAAATACATACTTGGAAATCCCACCTCTAGGAAAAGCATCCTAATCAGATATGTTTCAAGAGGGATATCCAAGGATGTTTATCACAGCATTATTTATACTAGATTCAAACTAAAAACTTCTGAAAGTTCCAATTATAAGGAAGTTGTCAAGTAAATTATGGGAGAGCCATATGATAAATTATTAAGAAGTCATATGTGGTTTTCAAAGAATATTTAATGTCATGGAAAATTACTCATAGCCTTATTTGAGAAAAGAAATTATACACACACGCACACACATACACACACACATATACACAGACACGGATATATATACATATATTTATATATGAAGTTTTTTGTATGTATTTATATGTTCTTTTTAAATGCTTTAAAAGAAAACCTGGAAGAAAATACTCCAAATTGAAATATGCAATGATCAAAATGTTAATAGAATTTATCTTTTGGTAGTAGAATTATAAGTGCTTTAATATTTTCTTTTTCTATTAATTTTTTAAATTTTCATCACTGCACATGCATTATTAATATAATCAGGAAAGGTTTTACTTCAACCACACACACAAAATTATCATTTGAGCTAGCCATTTCTAGAGGGGATGATTACAGTCAGAAAACAAAGAATAGACACCAAAGCTTTCAGTACCCTAAACTTATTGACACAGTTACAGGGAAAAAGCACATGACCTGATTTGGGTCTCCATTATTTTTTCAGCTCACTCCTTGGGGGAACTGATAAAGGCAAACCAGATTCACTGACATCTTCCAGACTTAACATCATCCTCATATCATCATCATCATCATCACCACCACCGCTACCACCACTAAGTTATTGAGCATGTATCACGTACCAGGCACTGTTGGAAGGGTTTCCCCAATATTGTCAATTACCCTTCATTACAACTCTTAGAAATATGCACTGTTATTGCTCCTATTTTACTGATGAAGAAACCAAGCAACAGAGAAACTTGTTCAAGATCACACCATTCGGGGGCGCCTGGGTAGTGCAGTCGTTAAAGCGTCTGCCTTCGGCTCAGGGCGTGATCCTGGCGATCCGGGATCGAGTCCCACATCAGGCTCTTCCGCTATGAGCCTGCTTCTTCCTCTCCCACTCCCCCTGCTGTGTTCCCTCTCTCGCTGGCTTGTCTCTCTGTCACATAAATAAATAAAATCTTTAAAAAAAAAAAAAAAAAAAAAGATCACACCATTCGTAGGGGTGGAGATGGATTCAAACTCCAGGCAGTCTGATGTGCTGTAATGTAATGTCTTATGCCATATTGCTTCTCAGAAATCAACAAAGAATATTGGAATTTGGGGAACTGGAGGAGATCACAGAGCTTTTTTTTTTTTAAACAAAGGAACATTTTTTCAAATCTAACTCTATGTGTAATTCCGAAATCTAAAACAGATTTTTTTTTTAAAGTTTTTAGTTTTGCATTTGAGAGAGAGAGAACACGAGCAGCGGGGGAGAAGCAGAGGGAGAAGCAGACTACCTGCTGAGCTGGGAGCCCAACGTGGGGCTCAATCCCAGGACCCCGAGATCATGACCTAAGCCGAAGGCAGACACTTAATCGACTGAGCCACCCACGCGCCCTAAAACAGATTTTTAAAATGAAGAGTTACTCCTGGTATAGTTGAAAGAGAGCCTAGGGTCGCTTCTGTGTCTCTCCCTCATTTCCCATTGAGGTCACTATTGTTCCTCATCTTTGTAGGACTCTTCTGAGAAACTACTGCCCTAATCTAACTACTTCTACTAACAGATGAGAAGTCTGGGCCCAGAGCTTTTCAAAGACCTGCCAGTTACTATGTGTGTAAGCCAGTGCTTCTCTACTATCAACACCGAGTACACACTTACGTTATTTAGGACTCCTCTTGCTACAACTTTAATTTGCTTAGACAGAAAAGGGAATTTATTAGTTCAAATAATCAGGCAGTCCAAGAAGATTCTGGCTTCAGGTGTAGCTAGATCCAGGAGTCCAATATGACACAAGAGGCTCTGTCCCTTCCTGCATTTCTAGCTCTGCATCCCTGTGAATTGACTTCATCCTCAGGGGGCTCTCCACATTATATACCTATACCCTTACAGCTCTAGATGTGCAGGACCCCTGCATGATAAACTAGATAATCACTATCATCTGTGCATCTTTCTAGTCAAAACTTTGTTGAGCTTTATTTCTGTTGGTCAAAGAATGGTATGATAATTAGGCCTTTCATTCCCGATTTAAAAAACAGAAGAGAAATGAACACACAGTAACTGTGGTCCATAGCATGTACCATCACCCCCTGTCGGCTTGGTGGGAATGAGTTCCTTGTAGCCAGACAATCTGTCCCATTGATCTCTAGGTCAATCTTTTCACCAATACCACAACATGTTGACTAGCATAGCTTCATAGCACGTCTTGCACTCAGGTAGCGTAAGTCTCCTATTCGGTGGTGGCAGTCATCCTCCCCCCCCCTTCCTCTTCCTCCTTCTTCTATCAGATTTATTGACGTATAATTTACATATAGTAGAACTCGCCAAGTTGGGTGATTTGGTAACTTCTCACAAATATAGCTGTGTAATGACTACAATCATGGGATAGAAAAATTTCATCACCCCATCCATTCCATTATCCCCTTTTCTTCTTTTCTGTCTTCCTTTGAATTAATCAAGCATTTTTAATAATCTTATCTCCACTGCTGATTTATTTAGCCATACCTCTTTGAGTTTGTGTGTGTATATGTGCAATTACTATACAATTTATAATATCTGTTTTCAACTTACACAATATCACACTTTCAACTTATGTAGTTTATAATACATATTCATTTTCAACTAATTACAGTCTACCTTTGACTAACACACTACTTTACATATGGTGTGCGATTCTTACAAGAGTATATTTCTCTTTTCTTCTTCCCATCCTTTATACTACTTCTGTCATAGATAGTACTTCTATAAATATTAGTCATTTACGCTACTTTAAATAGGTGGTTGTCTTTTAAAGAGATTTTAAATTTAAGAAAAATGTTTTTTGTTTACTCACGTATTTGTCGTCCTTAATTCCTTTGTACAGATCCAAATTTCTATCTGGTATCACTTTCCTTTTGCCTGAAGGACTACTTTTAATATTCTTGTCCCCAGTGATGTGCTGGTCAAGTTGCTCTCTGCAAAATCAAAAAGAGCCCTGATGTAGTGTTTGCTCATTTCCACGACATAAATTCTCCTGTCGTTACCAATTTTAAGCTACCAACATTTTAACAATCAATATGCAAAAGTTCTACATCTTTAGCCATCAGTTTGTGTGAACTGGTGTGAACTGGCTTACGTTTGTGATGCTAATCTGCTGGTAGTGTGGCTTCCTAGGCCTTATTTTTCTGAAAAAAGTCTTTTTTCCCTTTCATTTTTGAAAAATGAATACACCCTTTCTGGGTGTATAATACTCGGTTGATGGTTTCTTGTTCCAGTACTTTATATTTATTTTTATGTTATTTATTTATTTTTTAAGGAAGCTCTAGGCCCAACGTAGGGCTTGAACTCCCAGCCTGAGATCAAAAGTCATGTGCTCCACCAACAGCCAGGCACCCCTTTGTCTCAGCACTTTACAGTTGTTGCTCCATTGTCTTCTGGCTTGCACTGCTTCTGATGAGACGTGTGCTGTAATTTTTATTTTCGTTCCTCTATGTCTAGTTTGTTTCTCCACCCTTCCTCCCACTCGACATCCCTGGCTGCTTTTAACATTTTATCACGGGTATTCAGCAATTTGATTATAATGTGTTTTGGTATAGTTTTCTTCCTGTTTCTATTGCTTGACCCTAACAGGGCCCTTAGACAAATAACATGGAGCTGGTGTGCTGGAATTGGCTGCCCTTCAGATCTCCGATACATCCTAGTGGCCAGGGCCCAATCAGGTCTGTGGCTGGAGGACCAGTCTTTGAATATTACTTGAATGTAATTTCTAGAGTTCCTCATTATTACTAATGATATTTTATATTTCTATAACAGTTTAAAATTGTAAAGATTTATGTATTTATTTATTTGAAAGAGAAAGGATGGGGGGAGGAGCAAAGGGAGAGAGAAACCCAAGCAGACTCCATGCTGAGCCCAGAGCCCGACGCAGGGCTCGATTTCAGGACCCTGAGATCATGACCTGAGCCGAAACCAAGAATCAGAAGCTCAACCAACTGTGCCCCCCAGGTGCCCTCAGCAGTTTAAAATTTTTAGAGAATTTAACCTACATTTTTTTAGCGTGTGGATTATTTCAAAGGCAGTAGTGTATCAGAAACACCTGAAGATCTTTCTAGTATAGAATCCTGGGTACCACCCAGGACTTTTAAAACACAATCTTTGGGAGAAGACACATTTTTAAAAAACTTTGAAAAACCACAACATGACCTGATTTATATTTCTTGTAAAAGTTCTGTGGTAGAGGTTTGGTTATTTTCTTATATATGCAGAATCTGAGGTTACCGAGACCAATGACTTACTTAAGGTTTCAGAGCCTATCAGCGGGGCTAGAATGTGGACCTGGATTTTTGGACTCTTGTCTTGGGGCTTCTTTGCATAACACCAGTTACCCCAATATTTTGAGGCACTAGGACCTCATTTTAACATAAAAATATTTTTAAGACTACGTAGCCCTACCACTCTATTTGTTGAGCTACAAAGAATATCTATGGGTTTGCACTTTACTAATCACAGCAGGGTCTACAAACACTTAAGTCATACATATGTGTGCAATAGGTATTAAGTATTTAGGCCACAAATTATGCTTAACACACATCATCTCTTTGATGATCTCTTGTAATAGCTCCAAATACCCTAGGGGTCTGCAACCCTGGGACAGAGGCCCACCGTATAATAGCCATTGAGTGGGTTATGGTTACAGTGGTTTAGGGTACTTGTAGGCAATCACTAGATTGCTATTGTTTTTAAATTAGTTGTTATTAGATTGTTGTTAGATTTAACAACAAAGGAAGTACCATTTATTTGTGTAATTTATGATAGGCATCATGATTTTTTAAAAATGTTAGTTTATTTAAGTGCAGTCAATGAACATATAGTGTATTATTAGTGTCAGAGGTAGAGTTCAGTGATTCATCAGTTGTACATAGTATCATGATTTTTTTTAACATCTAGGATTCTAAGAATTAGAGAATAAACAATTGCATCCAAAAGTAAATCAGGGACACTAGAATAAAATAATTGAAAGGATAAAGCTTATTTTAGCAGAAAGTCTCCATATCAAATTAGCTCTCGATAAATAATCTGGAAAAATGGATAAATCTCATTTCAGGGCTGGGAATGAGGCTGGCCCATGCCTCAGTTTTGCCTGTGCTCAGGAAGATGGAAGGAATTCCAGCAGGGCGCTCAGGGGTGTCCACTGTGCACCTCTGCTGCTGAGATGAGATGCAGAGTGTGGCCTCAATGGGGGTTCTCTTGATTTGTTTCTCTTGGCCCGTCTTCAGGCCAACAGTGATGATGCTGACTTCCCTGTTGAGAGTGTATGTGAGGAGAAGAGACAACAATGTTGATTAAAAGTAGCAATGGTTTAAGGAAACAAGGAGTCTGGAACTTTGCTACAGGAGAGCATCCTGGAGAAGCCTGGTGGGAGCAGGTTAGAGGCCAACTTGCAGTCCTCGCCCAGATGTGACAGGCGCTGGTCTCTGTGCACCTTGTCGGTCTGGAGAGTCTTCTTCCTAAGTTAATTATTCTACCTTTGTAGCAGGAAAAGCTTTTATCTTCTGTCTAAATTCACGTCTTTATCTGCCTCACAGAAGCTTTGCCTTCCCTAGGCCTTTGGCTCAGAGGTGTTGGCTGCCCTGTCTGCCTCTCTGTTAGATCTTCTTCTGACTCTTTTCAGGGCATTTTAATCAGTTGTGACTTTGAAATGGAGAGAGACATCACTGTGGTCACGCTCAGAGAACAATATGTAAATGAGTGGACTGGTTTTCTTGAGAGACAGGCACTTCTTCTGTGCCCACCTGCCTGGGTTTCCCTAGAAGCAGAACCTGAGCCAAAGGCTTCCATGCAGGTAGTTTATTTGGGGATGTGGTCCGAGGGCACAGGAACAGAGCAACAGGGAAGGAAGGAAAGCCAAATTAAGGATGTGCATTTGAGTTGGCCATGGCCTGGACAATAGGGCTTGATCCTGTGGAACTTTCTAAGGATGCATATGAAATGTGTCTCAGAATGTCCACGGATGATGAAGGAAGGAAACATTTATCAGTTCTCATCTGCCTCTGGTCAAGAATGGCCCCAGGGTGTGAACTCCCCTGCATTTTGAGCCATACACATGGGATTCTGTGTTATGGTGGGACATCAGAGAAGCCACAGGACAGGAAGTGAGAGGATGAGACCCAGCCTGAAGCAAGACACCGCCAGGCTGCTTGTGGATGAAGCTGATTAAAGCCCACATAGAACGAGCTGCTTCTTTAGTGGCTAGAGGAAGAGGCAGAGCTGCAGGGATTTGGAGTGGTATCCCAGTTATGTCCAACACACCAACCAACTTCAGCGATATAGCTCTGAGATTCCAGATGACTTCCACAGTCTCTTTGTTTCTAATTCATCGTAAGGGACAAATTGTCAGGAACTTTGATTTTGGACTCTTTTAGTCCTGAATTTGAGTCCTGGCTCTATCACTTGTAAGTTTTGTTCTCTTGAGCAAACCACTTGACTTCTTTGAGCCTTAGTTTATGAGCTGTAAAATCAAGACAGCGTATCTGCCTCATTCTCTCGTTGTGAAAATGTGCCGAGATAATGTGTGTTCTCAGGACACAACCTGGCCATGGCAAGAGCTCCAGAGATGGTAGCTCTTATTATTGATTATGATTTTGACATCATAACAGGAGTAGTTGTGAGGCATAAGGCAACATGATAAGAGTTATTAGGGGCCAGGACTGGTGACAGGATGAATCAGGCAGACCCCCAGCAGCATTGTGGGCTGGGGGTGGTGCATCTGTTTTTTAACAAGTCAGGGTACAGGCCCTGGGAGGGGGTGGGCTAAAGTCGGACAAGGCATCAGGACTTCCATTAAAGCAGCTGAGGTCCCAGAGGGAAACTAGAGTGTTACAGAGAGAAGAGAGGAGTTACACAATTTCAGGAACTGGGGGATTGCAGAAGGTTTCAGAGAAAGATTAGATGGTCTAGGGGGCACAGAGAGGCTTCCAGTCTGTCCCCATCCTCCTCCCCAGGCTTATAACAGCCAGACTAACCTCATGCCAACCTGGGACCTTCTGAGCTTACTGTTTGCCTGTATATGTGGTGGGGTTCAGGGGTTCAGAATGTGGGAAGGCTAGGCCTACAAGTTGAGGGTATTAGTGCCATCAGCTGGCCATGAGGGTGACTCTCAGTTCAGCTGCTGCTGAGCGGGAGGCCTCCGCCATAGAGGTACTGGCACATAACCCCTGACCCTGGCCTCAATCTGCCATTGCGGCCAGCTGATCCTTAGACCCAAGGTTAGCAAGGCTTCCTTGCTTTGGCCGCCTGACTATCCTGTCACTAACACGGAATCCTTCAAGGCTCAGACCCACCTCTCAGCCAGGACTAACGGCTCAGTGACCCTGGAGGGCGTAAACAAACCAGATATCTTAAACTTTAACTTCCAGTTTCTCTGTTAACTTCACTTTTGAGGAAAGAGCCATATCTTATTATAATGGACCAGGATTTTTGTCGAATCCCATGTCAGCAAATCCATTTCTACAAAAGTTCCATTTTAATCTATTTAATAATAACACCTTCCTTTATGTTGTTCAAAGAATTATCTCCGTTTCTCCAGGTTTTCATGAAGAAAACACACTGAATTGATGTTTCTGATCGAAATGAAGATGTCAGAAGCAAATTTAAATTAGACGTGGTTTTACATGTAGTTGTTACGTGTAACAACTGATGGGTAAGCATCCCTTTATTTTTCTTCAAAAGAAAAAAATCTGATAGAATGGTGCTTTGAAAATAGTTAACTGGCAGCGTGAGGGACTTGTGTAGAAAGTTGACGTGACAACTGAAAGTCAAGACTACACATGTTGTTTTCTAGGGAAAATAAAATCTCCAATTTAAAGAGACTGGGGTGCTGCTACTATTTCTTCAGATAAGATACATAATGACAGAAAAGATGGCTTTTCTTAGGGAGACATTAGACGTTAAGTTGGAGAACAATAAGTAGAAAAAGTTACTTTTTTTCCTTTCTCAAAAATTTTTCATCTTATTTCTTCATAATTTTATTATGCAGCAATTGATGTTGACCTTTTTTTACTTTTTTTAGGCAGAGAGAGAGAGAGGGCGCTTGTGAGTGCAAATGGGGGTGGGACGGGTTGTGGGATCAAGGCTGATGCGGGACTCGATCCTACGACCCTGAAATCATGACCTGAGCCCAAATTAAGTGTCCAACACTTAACTGCCGGAGCCACCCAGGCACCCCCTGTTGACATCTTTAACTATACGCTTGAGCATACGCATGGGGACGTTACCATGGTGTGTCCTCAGGAAACAGAAGACTTGCACCTCCCCATGGGCTTTTCACACGTGGCCCACTGCCATTTCCCTATTTGGCCCCCTGTCTCTGAGACTGGTCCTCAGTGTCCTGTATTCTGTCCTTGGCTCGATCCCTGTGCTATCCTCCCGCTCACTGTCCTTCTTTCCCTTCTCAATTTCCCAGATTTCTACCTGTTTACTATCTTTCAAAATTAATCACAGATTACAGAGTTAATGAGTAGCCTCAACTCCTAAAATGGGTTGCCCATGGATCAAGGTGGAAAACTGAGACAACCAGATCTCTGACATCAAGTGAATTTTGTACAGTTACAAGCTCTGGTCTAGCAGCTTTAGCTCTGGAACATTGTAATCAAAATGAGAAGCAAGAAAAAGTGTTCTAAGCAATGAGTAAAATAGCTGTCAGAGTCCACATAACTGTATTCCTTGGATTACATTTAACAAACTGTTATTATTTTCTATCTGCCAGACGCTGTCCTGGGTGGTAGGAATAGTGAGATGAATAATTTATCTCTCTCTCACCTTGCTCCAGAAAGGATCTGAGGTGGCTTGTAGCAGAAACATATAAAATAAAATGGCCAAATACAGGTTTCAAAACTCAGGGCAAGGGAAATATAAATTAAAATAGGTCAAGTCTAGAGGGTAAACGGGACACAGATATACAGCCAATGGCAGCCTTCATAATTGCTACACTTGAGCTGTGAATTTGACTCTAAGCACATGAGGTGGCCAAGGGGAAAGGGAAACATGGTCAGTTACACATTTCCCATTGTAGAAACAAAGAAATCGCACACTCAGGGGGAAAAAAATGACTAAGACATGCTTCCTAATGGCAAGGAATTTATAATCCAGCAGGACAGACAGATCTGTAGCAAACATCTGTAAAACAGGGCTGTATTATGAGGTCTGCATAAAGCGCTAAGGGAATAGAGAGAGGGGAGCAATTTGTTTGGCTTATGAGAGGGAGAAGATGCTACCTGAACAATGCCCCAAAAGAAGAAATGGACAAGGAGGAGGAGGGCACCTGAGACAGAGGGAAGGAGTACAATGACTGGTGATCAGCAGCCTCCAGCTAGGTTTGCATACAAATTGTTTTGAGTGCTTGTTAAAAGACTCAGAGTCAGTAGGACTGGGATCTTTCACAAGCACCCCAGAATGCTAATTCTGGTGCTCAGGGACCATACTTTGAGAAATACTAGAATTGATTCTTGAATGTGTAGGGTGGTGAAAGATGATGTTGGAAAAGCTGACTGGACCCACCTGGTGTGGGCTTCATACATCACAGTCAGAAACTCGAACTTTATGGGTAATGGGGAGCCTCTGGATGCCTTCAAGCCTAAGCAGGTGAATGACACTATCAGATTTGTGTGTGTGTATGTGTTTGTGTTTTCCTTTTCTTTTTCCCTATTTCAAATGCAGCAGCCAGAGGATGAAAGGCAGGAAGGAAGAGATTGAAAACAGGTAACCAGCAAGGAGTGTTGCATGGTCCAAATGGAAGAGGACAAGAATGTGTTTAGGCGTTGGCAGGGGAAATGGAGCAATGTG
The DNA here is from genome assembly GCF_023065955.2 of Ursus arctos. Lineage (NCBI taxonomy): Eukaryota > Metazoa > Chordata > Mammalia > Carnivora > Ursidae > Ursus > Ursus arctos. The sequence continues at coordinate 30,896,918 of NW_026622786.1, read as the reverse complement.
AGTGCTTTCTACAGTGAGCACGAACCTGTTATTTTACTATTAGTCACAGATTTACTTTTCTGGTTAATCTATGTCATTTTTCATGTCCCGCTGATTATTATTTTACTTTATTTTCTGCTCTCTGGCATCTGGCCTAAACCAACAAGAGGCCCAGTGAACTGGGGCGCAGGTCCTCGCTGAGCTCTGCCTGGTCGATGTGTGAGCAGGGGTGAGGGTGTGAAGGGCTGTGAGGGATATTCTTGGCATAGTGTAGGGAAGGCAACTTCTCTGATGGTGAAATCACACTGGAGGGTGACGGAGTGCATATGGATTTTTGTTTCTTTTAATTTACATACTTTTAAAAAGTTCTTATTTTATGGGGCACCTGGGTGGCTTAGTTGGTTAAGCACCCAACTTGTGATTTCAGCTCAGGTCCTGATTTCATGGGTCATAGGATCAAGCCCTACATCAGGCTCCACATTGGGTGGGGAGTCTGCTTGAGACTCTCTCCCTCTGTCCTCTTCCCACTCGTGCTCTCTCTCTCTCTTACATAAATAAATAAATCTTAAAAAAGAAACTTATTTTATAAAGACAAAATAGGGAAGACAGTACTGAATCCCTATAACCAATTACTGAAATTCTGCAATTTAAGATTTTGACAACATTTTTTCAGCTTTGTTGAGGTATAATAATTGACAAATAAAATTACACATATTTAAAGCGTACAACGTAATTTGACATACGTAGACTTTGTGACATGATTACCACAATCCAATTAATTACCACATTCATCCCTTACATAGTTACCTGTTCTATACGTGTGCTGAGAACACTTAAGGTCTATTGGCAACTTTCAAGTACACAACAGGGTGTCATTAATTATTATCACCATACTATACTTACACCCCCAGAGCTTGTACAGCTTGTAACTGAAGGCTTATACTCTGACCAGCATCTCTCGTCTCCTCCAACCACCAGCCGCAGCCCCTGGTAACCACCAATCTATTCTCTCTAGGAGTTCAATGTTTTTTTTCTCTCTCTCTTTTTTTTTTTAGATTCTACATGTAAGTGAGACCATATTGTATTTGTCTATTTTCATCTGGCTGATTTCACTTTGCATAAAGTCTTCTATTTTTATCCATGTTGTTGCAAATAGTAGGATTTCCTTCTTTCTCATGACTGACTAGTATTCCATTCTATATATAGACCACATCTTCTTTATAACTCATCTGTTGAAGGACACTTAGGTTGTTTCCACATCTTGGCTATTGTGAATAATGCTGCAGTAAACATGGGAATACGGATATCTCTTTGAGGTACTGATTTCATTTTCTTCAGATACATACCCAGAAGTGAGATTGCTGGATCATGTAGTAGTTCATTCTAGTTTGAATTACTATGATCTACTCCGGTAGATAATGTGGCAATTTCTGAGGAACCTCCATATTGTAATTCCTCCAGCTTTGTTCTTTCTCAGGATTGCTTTGGCTATTCAGGGGTCTCTTGTGGATATGAATATAAAATTTAGCATTTTTTCTCTATCTGTGAAAAATGTTAATGGAATTTTGATAAAGATTGCACCGAATCTGTAGATCACTTTAGGAAGTATGGACATTTAACAATATCAATTCTTCCAATTCATGAGCATTGGATATCTTTCCATTTGCTTGTGTCTTCCTCTATCTCTTTCATCAAATGTCATAGTTTTCAGTGTACAGGTCTTTCACCTCCTTGGTTAAACTTATTCCTGTGTTATTGTTTTGATACCATTGTAAATAGCATTGTTTTCTTCATTTCCTTGAATTTTCGTATTCCTTGAAGTCTTGCATTGCTGTCTTCACATCTGAAGAAATAGTTACCTTCTCTAGTCTTTATTGAATGGCTTTGGGGAAGAAATATCTTCTGTCAGTTCTACTAAGGGGCTGAGGCTTTCTCAGACCTTTTCTATGGATACACATGCTCCCTATTTCTTATTCCCTCTTAGGGGGATTTCTTAAGATTGTATGTTTCTCTTGCTTTCCCTAAAGTGGTGCTAAATGCTCAAGTTAGTGTTCTTTCTCCCAATCTTGCAGCATCAGGGCCAGCTTTTCTGCCTGTGCTCACTAGCTGTCTACAAAGGCTCATACTCACTGCTCTTGGAGTGAGAGAGCCAGCCACAGGGTGGGGTGTATGTGGGTGAGGCAAATGGAGTATTCAGGTACCCATGGGCCATCTGGGGGGGGGATCCTCAAGTGAAACATCCCCCAGCAGCTTGTGGGCAGACTTCCTGATGGATTCCACAAAGTGGTTAGTAAGATCCATGTCTTTCTGATGCCCTCTGAGAACCCCATCTGCTGTTCTCCCAGCCCCTCTCTGCTCCTGAGTTGTGCAGCATACCCCAGTATTCTGGATAGGGTGAAAAAAGAAGTGGGCCTTTTTGGCAGCATTCCACACAGCTGGGAAGCCAGATGCTCCTTCACACACTCTCAGATCCCCCTGTGAATGAAGCCACAGAATTAGAAGGTCTCCCTTGGCATTGGGCTGTATCTGTGCCTTGGGAGAGTGGTGACATGGATAAAGTGAAACCGTTTCTCTCATCCTCTCCTATGCATCCAACCTGATTGTTGTTTGCTCCAACAGTTTGCTGGAACTTCTCTGCTGGACTCTTGGACAGCCACAAACTCATTCTCATCTGTGGGTGATTGTCAAACTCGCTGTTTTGTGGGGAAAATATAGTAGAAAACTCCTATTCCACATTTTGCTGATGTCATTCCCATGTTTTTATTTGCTCTAAGAAAAAAGCTAATAACCTCCAGTTCAGTAGATTCTGCAAACACAATGTCTGCCCTTCAAAAATGGCAATAAATACCAGCACCTTGCATTGAGGGCTACAAAAACCAGTGTGCCTGAGGCTGGACAATGTTCCTGTGCAAAGACTTATTGTTTTGGAGTCTGCTCTCATGCATGCGTGGTGTTTGTGAGCAACAAGCCTATGGTCCAATCCATTATTTCATTCACGGTACAGGAACTACTGAGCACGGTCCCAGGACAAAGTGAAGTAAAGAACACTTGGCTAGGATCCACTGTTTAAACCTGTGGTAAGTGGAATAATGGCCTTCCCTAAGAGGTGCATGTCCTAATCCCCAGAACCAGTGACTATGAGATATCTTTTGCTAAGGTCACCACAACAAAGCACCACGAATTGGGTGGCTTGAACAGAAATTCATTCTTTCATAGTTCCAAAAGCCAGAAGTGCAAAATCAAGGTGTCAACAAGTTGGTTTCTTCTAAAGGCTGTGAGGGAGAGATCTGTTCCAGGCCTTTCTCCTTGGCTTGTAGGTGACTGACTCCTCCCTGTGTCTCTCCTTCTGTGGTGTCTGTGTCCAAATTTCCCCCTTTCGATACAGACACCAGTCATATTGAATTAAGGCCCACCCTAATGATCTAATCTTTTTTTTTTTTTTAAGATTTTATTTATTCATTCGACAGAGAGAGAGACAGCCAGCGAGAGAGGGAACACAAGCAGGGGGAGTGGGAGAGGAAGAAGCAGGCTCATAGCGGAAGAGCCTGATGTGGGGCTCGATCCCACAACGCCGGGATCACGCCCTGAGCTGAAGGCAGACGCTTAACCGCTGTGCCACCCAGGCGCCCCCCTAATGATCTAATCTTAACTGAATACATTTGCGATGACCCTATTTCCAAGTTAAGTTCACATTCTGGGGTTTACGACTTCAAAATATGAATTTGGACACAATTCAACCCATAACAAAAGACTTTGTGGATATGATTAAAGTTAAGGACTTTGAGATGAGGAGGGTATTCTGAATCATTCAGGTGGGCTCAACTTAATCACAAGTCCTTAAATGTGAAGAGACTTTCCCTCCTGTGGTCAGTGAGAAAGAGTCGTGATAAGCGTGCCCGGGTGGCTCAGTTGGTTGAGCGTCGGACTCTTGATTTCAGCTCAGGTTGTGATCTCAGGGTGGTGAGAGATCGAGCCCTGTGTCCGGCTCTGAGCTGAGTGTGGAGCCTGCTTAAGATTCTCTCACTCCCTCTGCCCCCCTCTCCCATGCTCTCTCGCTCTCCTCTGTAAAGTAAATAAATAAATCTTTAGAAAGAAAGCGTTCCGGTAACAGAAAAGAGGTCAGAGAGAGGCAACGCTGCTGGCTTGTCAAGAATGGTGGAAGATACTACAAGTCAAGAGATGCGGGTGGTCTCAGAAGCCAGAAAAGGCAAAGCAGTAGAGTCTTCCCTCCAGCCCCAGAAAGGAATTTGGCCCTGTGCGCACCTTGATCTTAGCCCAGTGAGACCAGTTGTCAGACTTCTTACCCGCAGAACTGTAAGACAGCACATTTGTGTTGTTTGTGGTGATTTGTTAAAACTAAGACAATTTCCTCCCAGCCGCAGCCCCTCAATTCACCAGGCCATGTCCCATCCCCCATATAGAATACTTCTCTCTGGGAGGCGCTCTCCACACAACTTCCCGCACCGCGACTACAGCCACTAATGAAAGCCCAGTCAGGCAAAGCGAGGGCTTCCCCACAGGGCACCTGGCCAGCCCGTGACCCACACTCCGTCGCACCCTCCCCAGCTTCTGAATGTGCCTTGACAACCACGTTCACGTGAGACCCTCCTACCTGGACCGAGCTGACTGGAGCGGATGGACGTGTGAGCCAAGCTGGGGCAGTCTCTCCCTGGATTTTGAGCCAAGAGACCCCAAGACCAAGGGTCTGGAGAGAAGGGCCGTGGATTCGCGCTGCGGAGGTTCCGGAAGGCTATGCTGTTTCACGTTAACCAGTCTGCAGGGGGTTCGTACGATTTGCCAAAGAGCCGGAGCGCTTACATTTGCTGATTCAGGAAATGCGCCCCGGAGAGGGGAAGGGGAGCGAGGAGCAGAAAAGGCCAGAGCAGGGGGTGGCTGAGAGCCCTGGCGTGGAGATGGCTGCCGCTCCTGGCGGAAAGGAGTCTCACAGGGCGCCTGGGTGGCTCAGTCAGCTAAGCCTCTCACACTTGATTTCGGCTCAGGTCCGCATCTCAGGGTGGTGAGTTGGAGCCCTGCGTCAGGCTCCGAGCTCGCCATGGGGTCCGCTGGAGAGCGTCTCGCCCTCTGCCCCTCCCCCCGTCGCACGTGCACGCTCCTCTCAAAAAAATAAAACGAGGCTCACAGAAGTTTCTGGGTTCATTGTTACAAGGAAGTGTTGTGAAATGGCTTCATGTTCTCTACAAAACCAGTAGCCAATTTCCGGAAGCCTTGTTTTCTTCTAGAAGAGCCAAGCGACACATCTCTTATTGTAGGTAGTTCTTGTACCACCTACATGTTCTCTCTTCACAGAAATGATTGCAAAACGTGCAACTGCCTCTCTGTGCTTTTGTTTTGTATTGTTTTGTTTGAACGTGTTTGATTTCCGAAAGCTGTTAAGACCTAGACTGGAAGCTTTCAGATGATCAGATCCTCTTGGTGTCACGATGCAAACGCGACTCTGTGCTTAAACAAGGCTCTAGTCTTCTCTTTGCATCTCTTCCATCAGGAACGGCTGCAGATAAAAGCAAATGTCTTAGAAGAGCAAGTGTGACATCTGGTTCGCTATCAGGAATAAATCTCTACCTGCCAAGCAAGACTGTAAGGCAATCTGGAACCAGTTACTACATAAACTTGTTTTATTTCAAAACCGTATCACCTGACTTACCTTCTATTTATTGCCTGCCTTGAATTCTTCCTCACTATCAAGGTGCTTCTAATAAAACACAGTTGGCCTGAGTTTTGAGGTGACTGGTGAGATGGAGTTTGTAAAAGGGACTTAAAGGGGAAGAGCACTCATTTCCTCCAGCTGGTGAGGTTGAAAAGTCACCGCAGAAACCAAGCCCCAGCTCTGAAGGGAAAGGAAGGGAGGAGAAGGGAAATCGGTGGTGCCCTGAGGCCAAACCCCTGTCCGAGGAGCTGCTTTCAGATGTGGCAAATACCCCGTGAATTTCTGCTGTGGCGTGTCAGGTGGAGTCACACGCCTGTGGGGCCACTGTGCGGTGTGGTGAAGGGCTCTCACATGGCAGATGCAGGAGAGCGGGCCTGTCCCCGAGGGACTTGCTCTCAACTGTGTCACACCCAGGCAGGGACTTTGCGAAAGCCCTCAGGTGACTGACGGGTGCTGACCAGAGAGCACCCTAGCTTTCACAGATGCTGGTGTCTTCCCAGGTGAGTACGTGGTACACAAAAACCCGGGTATGCCACCTGGCAGGATTCCAGACATCCTCCGTGCAAACGCAAAAGGACGCCCGTGATGTGGGGCGAATGCTTGTGTCATAGCCTTGACGTCGTGCGACACACCGTCACATGCTGGATCTCAGAGTGCCCTTCGCAGACGCCTGAAGAGCCTTCAGCATCGTGCAGAAGAGGATGTGAGGCTCCGTGTGCTGACTGAGCTCCTGGCAAGGGGAGGGGTGGGTCGCCAGCCCCGTCTCTCGACTCTCACGCAGGGCTCTCAAACCCGCACGGCCACGGGACCAGGGCAGGAACCGGAAACGGGAGGAGCTGGAGAGCACACGCCCCGCAGGGGCAGCTGCTGCTCAGCGGAAGCTGGGAGCCACCTCGCAGCAGCCCAGGCCCCCCGTTGCCAGAGCCTCCAGTTTTTGCTCCACAATATGATTTTTGTGTGTGAGATTCCAACCTATTCGAAACCTCTCGCTAAAAACTAAACGAAACAAAACAAAACAAAAAACCCCAAAAACTTGTCTCAAAGTCCTGTCTGGTTTCCCTGCCAGAGTGCCACTTCTGACGGCGGCTCACTTTACATTTATTGAGCACCTATTGTGTCAAGGAATTGTACGGAGGGCTGGGGGCAGGCACAGTCCCTATTTGAACAAAGCCAACCTGCTGGAGGAAGGTTTCTGTATTCACATGCTCTGAGTGTCTGCAGACTCAGCTTCTGTTCCTGTTCAAGGGCAGGCTGTGAGGGATTTAAAAATACCACACGGTTGCCCAACAATGTGCACGTACTTAATGCCCCTGATTGTGCATTACAGATGGTTAAGATGGTGAATTTTATGTATTGGTTACCACAATAAAAAAGTCATGCTGTTACATATATATGTAATGTTTATGCTTCACAAAGATAGTCTAAATGAGAGAATTTAAAGCCATCAAATCCTTCAACAAACACTTGAGCCCCTGCGGTGTATCAAACACCATCCTAAGTGCAGGCAATAGAAAGTTGAGGAAAACTCGCTCTTGTCTCCAAATGTAGCTTCTACCGAGAAATGACAGTGACACAGGGAGCAGCCTGGGTTTATGCAGTTAATAATAGCTGCTCTTTCTGGAACGCTAATTCCGTGCCAGGCTCTTGAGTGAGAGCTTGAGAAGCCCCGTCTACCTCATCTGAGCCTCCCTCTGCCTTGGGGGGCAGATACTACTATGACCTCATTTTACAGAAGAGGCAGCAGAGGCTCAGAGAGGTTCCGTTGCTTGCCCTAGGTCACACAGTGATAGCGATTAGAGAAATCGGTACACTTTACTCCAGACCTCCTAGCACAGAGATACCACAAGCCCTGGTGCAAGCAGCAGGCAGAGATTAGTGGGGGGCTCAGGACACGGGAGCGCTGAGGAGGCTGGGCCGAGGAGCTCTGGCCGCGGGAAGGCGCTGCAGCCCCGGTACAGGTAAGTGCACCGGTGTCCCCACACCAGAGGCTGGGGCAGCTTCACCGAGGTCATTCTCATAGTCCGTCCGAGCGGCTGTGGCAAAACACCACAGGCTGGTTGGCTTGTACCCAGCAGAATTGCACTGCTCGCATTTTGAAGGCTGGAAGTCTCAGACCAGCGTGCTCGCGCGGTGGAGGGGGCAGGGGGCTCCTCGGGACAGAGCTTGGAGGGTGCTAGATCCTGCAGAACACTAATCTTTTATAAGAGTATTAACCCCATTCGAGAAGGCTCCACCCTCATGGCTGAACCACCTCCCAAAGGCCCCTCCTGCTAATACCATCACCTTGAGGGTCAGGATTTGAACATATGATTTTGGGGGTGGGGGATACAAACATTCAGACCACTGCCATCATTAGTGCTGATTCCTAAAGGATGAGAGATGGACAAAAATGGAAGGACATTCTGGAGAAGGTTAAGGGCCGGGGAGAGGGGCCTGTCCATGTCCCTGAGCCCTCAATGCCCAGAGCTGTGACACAGTGAAGGACAACATCACACAACATAGGTGGACCTCTGAGGGGGCTGGACGCTGTGGCGGCTTGTGGGCCTCAGCAACCTCAGCAGCAGATGCCCCACCTGGAACTGGATGGGGGAAAATGTCAGGCACCCCCTGCAGCCGGGTGGGCTAAAGTTGGAGACTTGAAATTGTGGGCAAGCTGGCTTCTGAGGGCCACTGGGGGTTCTACCAAGCAGGGGGTGGAGACTAAGAAACATAAATGGATGCAGGTGCTGTGGTAGTGTCTTATGCAGATTCAGTCAACTGTAGGTTCAGGGGATGCGACACTCCAGCAGGGTGGCCCTGGGACACACTTCATTAAGAAACACTGAGTCCCCACTAATGCCAGGCTCTGTTGTAGATGTTGGGGATACAGCACAGAACAGGACAAGGCAAGGTACTCAACCTCATGGAGCTTATATTCCAGGTAGTGTTTGTTATCTGACTAGATACGCACAAGTAAATAAAAAGTATATAAGACAATTCCAGAGGGTGACAAGTATATAAAGAAAAGAGGGGAGGAGCATAAGGTGTGATGGCAGTTGATAGTCCAGATAGAGTAGTCAAGGAAGGCTTCTCTGAGCTAACACCTGAATGGGAAGATAGGGGTGGGCACCAGTGGGAGTGCAGAAGGCAGAGGGAAGGGTAGTGCAAAGTCCTGAGGCAGGTGCGAGCTTGGTTTCCTGCAGCTTTGAACACATGTGCTTACGGAAAGGAGGAATGTCAGTGCAGGGGGTGGGAAAGGCTGGGGAAAGAAGTAAGAGATGTGACTGGAGCGAGGCCAGATCATAGGGGACATTGCAAGCTCGGGACTATAAATACACATGTGTTGGGAATATGCGGGGGTTGCGGGGGGGGGGGCGGGGAGCAGCTTCAACACTGGTTCAAGAGAGGAAAAGGCTTCTGGACCAGCTGGGAAGGGGCCAGGGAAAACTCGCTTGGCTACAGGGTAAACTCCTATGAGGCTAGGTACAGTCCACGGTGCCATGGCCTAAGGCACCTGGGAAATTCAAGCTTGGTACAGTGTGGTCCTGTAAAGTGTTTTGTTTTGTTTTTTTTTAATTTAAAGATTTTATTTATTTATTTGACAGAGAGAGAAACAGCCAGTGAGAGAGGGAACACAGGCAGGGAGAGTGGGAGAGGAAGAAGCAGGCTCCCAGCGGAGGAACCTGATGTGGGACTCGATTCCAGGACTCTGGGATCCTGCCCTGAGCCGAAGGCAGACGCTTAATGACTGAGCCACCCAGGTGCCCCCATGTAAAGTGTTCTGATGCAGAGCAGAATATGGCTGTGGAAGTCCATGAGGACGTGTCCAGCCAAATCAGTCCCAACCAGCGGTGGAGGGGTTGGGGCTGGGGCAACACAGGAAAAGATGGCAGGCTGAAGGAAGGCTGTAGAGGCGGATGGTTTGCAGGGAAGATGGTGGAAGGCACCCGCACCAAGCGCCGCCCTAGGTGGAGCCCGGGAGGTAAGGCTGATTGGGGTGCCACCTGCTGGTAGTCTGACGTTACTGCTAGTCTCCTGGTCCAGGTTGGGTCAGCCTCAAACGGAGGCCAGGATTTTGTAACAGCATTTAGGATGGGATTCTTATTATTTAAGGTTTGACTGAGGCAGGAATACAATAGACGCTGAAGGAGCCACTGTGCAGAAATCTCAAAGTAGTATCACGAACAGGGCAAACAACTCTTAAATTCTTTAACCATAGTAGAAGACAAAGAATTTGCAGAGAATATTCAGAGTTGCCCTCAAATCCCATCCCTCCTAGGGTTGGTGAGAGGGGGTCTGTGGCTGCTCCTTGCGTCAAGCCTCGAGGGCCACTCTAAGGAGAGTACTTAGAGAGCTTGATACGTGTTTCCTGAATAGAGAGAGATACTGGACTGGGGTCGGCCCGTTGCCTAGAAGATCCAACAGGCTAGCGATGCGCTGGCTGGAAGCAGGAGTGAAGTGGCACATGAAGAAGTAATGGGTGTGGAGCGCGTGTGTGTGCCTGTGTGTGCACGTGCATGTGTGTTTCCAGAAGTGCAAAGAGAACGAGAGGGTTTTTGTTGTGGTGTGGTTGTTGTAGCTACTGCTTTCCAAGGAAACCACAGGTATCGATGAAACAGCTAGGTATGATGAACAAACATCACAAGATATGAAATACTATATTTCCCAATTTAAACATCTCGATTTTTATCTGATTATAAAAATAACACATACTAACCAAAACTCAAACAGTTCAGAAATATACACTAGGAGAGAATGAATTTCCCTTTCTATTTCCCACGCTGATCTTTAAGACCTTTTCCAGCATTAAAGCTTCTCGGGCTTTCTGGGGCAGGTTCTGTTTTGTGACCAGCAGGTGGCAGTGCACCACTGCTTTGGGGGGGGGGACTCAGAAAGAAGTGGATTTGAGATGCAAGTCCCACGTAGCAGAGAGCTTGGCAAAATGGTTTTAATCTGAAACAATCTTTAAGTGTTCTAAAATGATGTCAGAAAAAATTCCTAGTGATTTTTCTTTACATGTTTAGAGTGGCTCAGTTTGGGCCGTGGTGCCCTAGATGATTGCTCCTGGGCTCTGAGGTTTTGAAAGCGAGGAAAAAAGTTTATGAAACAAAAAGAATTTATTGGCTCATGTAATTGAAAAGCCCAGAGATTTGTTCTGAGGAGAGGGATATGTACTTCAGGTCCAGTTTGATCTGGTTTCACCCCATCATTAGGGCCTTGGGTCTGTTTTTCTGATCTTTTCTGTTATTCTTGGCCGCTTTGTCTTGGGGTTGCCTTCCCTCAAATTAGAAAACAGCCACAGTGGTTCCAGGCCTCATAGCTGCACATTTCACCTTCTGGAGCCTCCCTGAAATTGTTGCCTGGGTCTCAGTGGCCTGAGCTGAATCACTTGCTCAGTCTTAGAGCAAACACTGACCAGGGCATAGAGTTGAGTCGTTACTTTCCCCTAAGCTTCATACACGGGCTGTGTTGGGTGAGGGGCTTACCTGGATGATTAACAACTGTTAACATGGTGGCAGGGGCCAGGTGGTGGTGTTGGTGGATGTTTGCTGGCCACATGTGGAATGGCAGTGTGACTCTGGTGCCCTCGCTCTCTGGAAAGTCCTACTGCTCACCAAGTAACCAGGGAAAGGCTCAGGACTAAGCCTCCAGGTAGCTAACTGGACAATGTCCTCAATGCCTGCCCACCCCAATTCACTTCCCACCCAGCCAACCCCTGGATGGCTTCTCCAGATTACACACCTGATTGCACAGCTCCTCTGCTGAAAACTTTGCCGACGGCTCCCATTCTCCAAGCTCAGCTCCTTAACATGGCGCCCAAAGGCCCGCACTCCCTGGCCTCCGGTCTCTCCAGCCTCATCTGCCTCCACTATCTCTGGCACCTTAGCCTCTGCTTATTCATTCTTGTCACTATGATGGGCCCTTTTCATCTCCCTGAATTTACTCCTCTTACTTCTTCCGAAGTTAGCTGAATCACCAACTTCTTCAAAGCACCTTGTGCAGATAACCCCCGGCTGGTGTGGTGCTCTTGCCCTCGGCCACAGCACCCCGTGGCTACTCATGACGTGGCTCTCACTATATTGTACTGCAATGATCTTTGCCATGTGCCTCCCTCTACTACTCTGTGAGATTCTGGATGGCTTGGGGCTGTGGTAGGTGTTCAACAAGCAATTACAGAACTGCTGGGATTGCTATCAATCCTCCCTTCAGATGCACAGGAGGCCCACTTTCTGCTCTGCCTTTGGTCCTGGGAGGCAGATAGTGGTTTTTCCCCTGAAGAACAGAACTTCCTCAGTCAACTGTCTTTCTCCCCAGAAAACCCCACCATCCCATTGGCCTGAGTGATCTTCGAGGGTCCATTCCAGTCTTAAAGTATATGATTCTTCACTGGAGGAGCATGGGAGGAACAGAAGAGAGCTGGTCCCACTGCTCCAAAATGGTGGAGGCTCCAGCTTCCCTCTGTGGGAGGTCAGCTTGGATCACTAGGGACAGCCCCAGTTTGGGCTCTGAGTGAGTCATACAAGCTACCCATGGTCTGCAATCACCCCCTCTTCTCTCTCCTTGGAAAGATATTTTCACGTCTGCAGAAATTTCTGATGTTTTTTCTTCCCAGCTTCCTGGCTGGCCTGCCAGACTAGAGAGGTCCCAGTGTTCCTTAAATAAAGGGGGTCAACAAAGTTGGGCTATTTGGAATGATATTACCGTGACTGATAAGGGCAGCTCACATTCTTTCAGCCCTCATTTTGTTAGCTATCATTTTAAGTATAACATAGGGAATAAACCATTCATACAATATCCTATGAGGTAAGCACCACTATTGTCCCCATTTACAGACAAGGAAACTGAGGTATGGAAAAGTTAAGTATCTTGCCTAAGGTCATAAAGCCACCCAGTAACAGAGATAGTGTTCAAATGCAGGCGGTCTGGTCCCCCATACTCTCAACCACCACCCTATACTGCCAGTCTCAGCCATGCTGCGGAGGAAGGATGAGGGAGAGAGGCCGGTTTGGAAAGGGGCCCTGGAGCCAGTGGGACTCTCTCCATTGCTGCCACGACTGCTGGCCTCTAAAGACCAAACCTGGCTCAGTTCTACCACCCAGGAGTCTTTAAACCATCATAAATACTGATTATTATCAGTAAAATGCCTGCTATTAATCTATCACATTGCAGCTATCAGAACATCATAAGCCTTATTTCATTAGAGACTGACAATGGCTCTGGGGGGGGAGGTGTATTAACTCCATTCCACAGGAGGAGGGGGTGAGTCAGCACGGCTTAGTGACCACCCAAAGACCCAAACAGGTAGACAGAGAGCCGGGACCTGCTCCTGAGTCACCTGTCTGTGGACCCAGGGCCAACATCACAGAATCTCTTTCCTTATGGATGAGGGCCTCTCCATTTTGGGAAGAGTCTCCAATGAAAATGACTCTAGGGAGGCTTGTCCTTGTTCTCCATCCCCTAGTGCCCCCAGATAACACCCAGATATGTTGCCTCCCCAGTTCACAGCCCCCTGCTTAGAGGGCCAGACAAATCCTTGTCTAGGACAACTTTCCACCTCTGTCCACTCCCTGCCCACTGTCCTCCCTTTCTTCCAAATGGCACCTTTTCCTTTTGCCTAGAAGCTTTTGAGGTTTAATTGTTTCTGCCTCTGAGGTTGCTAACTAACCTCGGCTGGTGGCGAGGGCTTTTCTCCATGCTTCCCACGGGGTGAATCTTGTTGTTTCATAGTCATCATTCTCCCCTTCCCTTCAGAATCCTTGTTGGGCCTGTGGACTTTTAAGGACATTAGAGCCTGAAGTGCTGGCCCAGGCCAGATCCAGCCTCTGTCACCCTTTCCAAGGTCATCCAAGGACCCCTTAGGGACAGTGTTGAGGGGAAGTGTGAAGGTTGTGTTTTTGATCTTTTCATCAAGCAGATGTTGACTAAGTCCTACTATTCTGTCATTCAAACAGCCAAGACCCATGGCTGGCCCACTCCAGAAAAAAAAATTCCCATCTTTTTAGCAGAATCCCTGGGAGTCCCAGCAAATCAGCCTTCCAAGTGAATTCAATCATGCTCACTTGCTCACTTGGAGGAGAACCCTGGGTTGTTGCAGGAAGTCAAGGGAGTTGGGCCATGTGGAATGACATTATCATGACTGATAAGGACAGCTCACATTTTGTAAGAGCTCATTTAGCTAAGATATATTGATTGCAAGATATCATTTTAAGTATAATATGTGTACATATCCTTCAATAGTCACATCCTATGAGACAGGCATCATCATCATTCCCATTTTATAGACAAGGAAATTGAGGTATAGGAAGGTTCAGTATCTTGCCTAAGGCCATGTAACCAGTGTGAATAAGAGAAGGCAGGAGTTAAGGTCAATCCCTGCTCTATCCCCAGGCTCCCCAAGCAGGTGGACACATTCATCGGTTTGAATGTGCCTCTAAGTTCAGGGCATACCAGGAAAATAAGGCCTAGGCCTTGGCCTCTGTAAGTTCAACACCAATGGTAAAGACAGACATGTAAGTTATAGGACAAGGAAACAGGTGCCGAGAGAGGGGTCGGTAGGAAGCACGTGGGAGCAGAATGGGGAATTCACTGAGACAGAGGATATCATGGGCGGGAGGAGTCACTAGCGTGAGTTCAGAGCCATAGCACATCCTTCCCAGGGCACTGCACTATGACTCACAGCCCTGCTGGACCTCCTTTTGGCAGGGAGGTTGGCACATTCCCCCCACCCCCAAACAACTGGATTACTCCCGAGATTCCTAGTCTCTGGCCAAATACCCACTCGGTCCTTTTTGCAAAGAGTCAGGGGTGGGTGATGGGAAGACTGGTGAATTACCAGGGATGTCTCATGATAGCGTGAGTCCTGCTTTCTGGCTCTTTTAAAATGCATGCTGTGGTTTTCTGATATTTTCCATATGTCACAAAATTTACGAGTCTGATCTCACAGAGCAGCCAGAAAGCTCAGAGGCAATTGGTGATATATGTGGGCCGTCTGGCTCCTCTGAGAAAAAATTCAATTGTGTCTCTTAAAGTGATTTAATCCTAAATCTTAAGCTGGAATGAATAGAAAATGCAAATCTGTCTTCCTTATTTAAGGATTTTGCATTTTTGATAGTTTCAAAACAATCATGCAGAGGAAAAAAACATATTTTAGCAAATATATCTTGTTGGAAAGTGTAGATGCTTTGACAAATTAGAAAGTCAACCAAGTCACACAGTTCCTTGTCAACTCTTGCTTCCAGCTGGCAAGCATTTAAAATAATATTCCAAGGAGGTTTAACATTCATGATTACATTGTTTGATTATTGCACTTTCTAGATAATGGTTTTTCAAAATTGTATCTTGCAGCTAAAAATTAAATAGCGACTTCTGGGTATGCACGACATTCTTTAATAAAATGAGACCCAGTATAATATTCTCAGAGGCTGAGCAGTAATATAGGAGAGATTTACTGTAGTCCAAATGAGTGAGATCATTGATCCTATAGGATTCTTATTATTTTCTCAAGCTAAACTCCAGAGAATGCTGGGAACGGAGCCACAGCTCTATTCACATCTGCCAGGATCCTAGGTGGCCTTTTTTTCCCCACATGGATAGCTGAAGAATTCTTGGGGTCTTTTGGCTGCATGCTGGGAAAATGCCTCAGAAGAGAAAGCTGTGGACAAAGCTGTTTGTGTCCACTGTGAAAATGTACCTCTGATTTTGGGGCAGTGAAACTATTCTGTTTGATACTATAACGGTGGATAGATGTCATCATACATTTGCCCAAAGCTACAGAATGTACAACACCGAGGGTGAACTATAATATAAGCTATGGGTTTTGAGTGATGATAACGTCACGTAGGTTCATCAGTTATAACAAGTGTATCTCCCTGGTAGGGGATGTTGACAATGGGGAAGGCTAGCACATGTGGGGCAGGAGATATATCAGAACTGTCCAGACTTTCTAATTTTGCTGTGAACCTCGACTTGGGCTTAAAAAAAAAAAAGAACTCTGGGCAGCTCAATACACCATGCAGATCTTCCTGACAACACAGGCAGCCATGGCTCAGCCAGCTCTCCATTCTCAGACCCCTCCTTCCTGTTCCTGCCCCTAACCCTTGACATGGTTTCTTGACTGCACCTCAGGGTCTCGCTGTTCAGTCAATGGTTGTGGAGATTTCAATATGTACTAGGCACTGGCTTACACTTGGGATCAGGCCTTGATCGGGTTGCTCCTCAAGGACGCTGGCTCGGACCCAGCCTTAAAGTAGAGTCCACTTTGAATAGGCCCCAGGTAAGTCTGAATACAATATTGGGTCTGATGGGCCTTTCCATCTGGAATATCTATTTAATAAGAAAATCATTTACAGATATGCTACAAAATAGGGAGCTGGCTGGATTTCCAGGGGAAGAATGTCCTGGGTGATGGGTGCGTCCTGCATTCATATATCAGAACAAAGAGGATAGATGTGCCTAAGGATGAGATCCATGGCGTGTTGGTAACATGTTACTCACTGGGTTTGCCTACTTCTGACAGTCAGGCTGGGCTAGGTGAAGTGTGGTAACAGACTACTGTAAAATCTCAGTGGCTTAACACAATGAAATAATACAAGCTATTCATTCACACCAAGTCCAACGTGAATGTCACTGGTTCGGTGACTTGAAGTCATGAGTTGAGAGTTCCAGCTCCTGACATTGTGTGTTGCTCTGACATATCAGAGTCCTTTGTTCCAGGCACAGAGATGGGCAAGCGAGGGGCCATGAAAGACCTTGCTGGGCATTTTAGGGGCCAGGCCCCAAAGTGGCATACACACCTGGGGCCTGAGTGAACACCAACTGTCTCTGCCACACACAGTAAGGGAGCCATTCCATTGGGGACCATTTTAAAACTAAATAGTCGTTTTCCATTCATTCTAGGACTTTTCTATTCCATCTACCAGGCTTTTTTTTTTCTTTCTTATGTCTCCATAGTCATTAAACCAGAGACCCTTTGACATGGGTGTTCTAAATTGCCCATCTCCTACCCTGAGCTACAGGACAGCCCCATGTGTTAGAACAGGGAGCACATGGGGGACAGCTCTTTGCTTGTCAAGAAATGGATCTAATAATACAAGAAATGTAATGACATATGCAGCAAGAATCCTGTAAAGGGAACTAGTAAGAGAGACAAATTCACCCTCTTATTCTCGGGATTCATAAATAAGCCCAGAATATGTGGCTTATCCTGAATTGTAGGTCAGTCTTAAGCTTTAAAAACATCATTCTCTTCCTGACTCGAGATATATGGTTAGATCTAAAGCACTTGATAGTTTTCTGATCATTATCTGCAGATATTTGTCACTGAACATCTGTTGTCCAAACTCATCCTAGACAAAGTTACAATAATAAATTCCATTAAGCTTAGAGAAAATGCAAATTTCCCCCTTTGTTACTTTAGGTAATCACATCTTCATTCAAAAGGGTTTTCCCATTAGAGGATCTCAAAGCAGAGACTACAGTGTGTGTTTTCACACACGTGCATTCTGGCATCTGCCAAAATCAAAATCCTGTTCATTTTGGTAGTGTGAAGTGTGCTACAATGATAGAGCTTCTGTATTTATACTTGGGGCTTCAAGATGGTACTCCCTGCAACCTCACCCACTTCCCCCAAAACCAGGAAATAAGGTTGTTCTTTGAGAGCCAAACAATATGATCGACATCAGAGAGAAGTGAAGCCACTTGAAGGAGGGCCCCCACTAGCAATGCAGGCAAGTGCGACACAGACAAAGGAGTACTACGTCCATTAGAAGAGCAGCTAGTCAACCCTGGAAGCCTAGAGAAAGGAGAGAGTCAAGGGCATATGCTGATGGCAGAAGCTAAGGGGCTTGAATGCCAGTGCAGAGGGATTGGGACAGGATCCCAAAGTGACGAAGTAGGTGCATTTGTCTTCAGTGCCTTTTTTATTTTACCCTTTTAACCAATTCAACTACTTTTAGGGCCCCTTTTCCCTCACTTTCTCCAGACAGCAAATATTATACTCATGTCTTCTAAAAACCAATATTTTCAGAGGCAGTAGGAAGTCATGGAAAGGAATCTTACCCTATAGAGGTCGTGGTTCTGGAACATTCTTAATTATTGATTCTTAACTTTATTGTATATATCAGATATGTTCAAACATAAGATGAAGTGTTATTGTTTTCTCCCCCCCCGACACACTATTCCGTGGTAAAGAGGAAGCAGCCTTATATTTAAATTCTCAAAAAGGCTCTTGTGAGGCTGCTCTCTCAATTACTTTCTTGTGCATAGCAAAGTGCTATTTGGGAAAGATTCATCCAGGTTAAAGGGGGTCTAACTCATTAAACTGAGTGACTGGGCCCCATTTACAAAGGCAAGTGTGATGTGAAGATGAACGCAGAGAGTTGAGGCCAGTTGAGTTCTAATCTTCAAGCCCCAACTAGTTCTAGATCCATTGGTCAGATGGAAGCATCAGTCTATATTCATTTGATTTCATATTCAAGTCATTTAGCCCTTCTTGCTCTGATTCCTTTACCTTTCTTCTACTCCCAAGCAATTCTGATCATGACTTAGAGTGTACCTTCAGGAAAAGAACATATTAGTCATGGAGGCTTTTGGACATTTGGGTGCTGATGATGGTCACTTGGCATTGCTGATTAGGGCCCTGGCAAAGTGCCTTTACTCTTCAGTCTCACTACTTGGCCAATGAGTCTCTACCCCCACCCCCAAAATGGATCTGTTCTTGGTGGGTTGTTAATGTTCTGAGTCTGCACGGCTGAAGTCCAGAACAGCCCTTGGACAATCCACAAAGGTAGTGATGGGCACAATCCACAAAGCCTTCCTGGCAGATGGACTGCTGACTTTGTTTCTCAAGAAAACTTGTTGAGTTGGGTGGGTGAAAGAGAGCCCTTGATTTGGTCAGATGATGAGCATTTTCCATGTCAGATGGCAAGCTTTCAATCCTCATCCCTGAACAGCCCTAGGGTGCTTCTCTTTTGTGTGATGAGAAGGAATTTTGCGAGTAATACCCACAATTTCTATGTTACTGGCAATTTTGGAGGCAACAAACTCCTCAGTTCCTATTCGCAATTCGCAAACAAGAAGTCACAGTATACTCAACACAAAGTGTAAGAGCTGAACCAATGTGAGCTGTGTCCTCAAGATATGAAAACGAAGACTGGGGCCAGTAGGTTGGCAACCAGTACTTTGTCTTTTTTGGTGGAAAGCCCCCTTCCCTAGCTCCTTAGGGCATCTGTGTGTTGGCAAGCCCACCTGTATGTAAGCATGCACACGTGAGCACACTGCTATGAAATGAAGCTTTGGTGGGCATTTGAGTCTGTTGCCATTTTTTTTCTCTAACAATTCTATTCTAGACATGGTAAGTTAGCTTTTTCTAACTGAGGGAGACTTGTTTAGAACATGGATTTTATTTTACTATTTATTTATTTATTTATTTATTTATTTATTTATTTAGAGATGGGGGAAGGGCACAGTGAGAAAGAGAGTCCTAAGCAGGCTCCATGCTCAGCACAGGCCTCGATCTCATGACCCTGAGATCATGACCTGAGCCAAAATCAAGAGTTGGATGCTTAACTGACTGAGCCACCCAGGCGCTCCTAGAACATGGATTTTTAAAAACTGAAAACATCAGGAGCCACCGCCTACATAGAACTTGGGGAATGAGAAAGCTTCCCTGGCAGTTTTGCATGGTAGGAAAGCAGAGGTCTGACCATTTGTCATAGAAAAACTAAGTGGATAATTCTGAATGGACTGCTTCTAATTCCCTAAGACATGCTCACATGGCACCCTGTCCTTTCTTTTATATCTTTTTACCATAGTTGCAATTAATCAATTATGGAATTATTGGGTTGATGTCTACATTTTTGCCACATCTCAAGTTCCAGGAAGACAGGGACAGTGTCTGGCTTTTTTCCCTCTGAAAACTCAGCCCCTACTACAGTGTCTTGCACATGGAAGAGGGTTAGTAAATATTAGATGAATAGATAATACACCATCCAATGGACTGTGTCTTTCATCTTTGAACCATGAATGCCTGGCAGAGTGGCTGGCATAGCAAGAACTCAGGCATCAGTTGTGGAAGGAGAAACGGAAGGAAGGAGAGAAGGAAGGAAGAAGAGGTCATCTCCATCCCATGAACTCAGTGCAATTGGACTTGAGGTTTCCTGATTAATATCATCAACGGGAAAATCCCCTTCTGTTAGCAAAAGATATGAAAAATAAACAGAATGCCATCTAATTTAATTTGAGCTGCAAAGAAAGTGACTAACGAGGCATTTCTGTATTTGGGTAGGAGGAAGACACTCTAAGTGCTACCTGGAAATGGCTTTAGTTACTTTGGTGACTGTTATAGTCTTGTGAGAATAATCTCTTCTTAATAAGGACAATTACTTAGATTTATTACTCCTCTGTGGTCTTGTTAAAGATCTAAGAAGAATCCTATTTAAATGGAAAGAACAATAGGAGCTTTTTAACAGGGAGCAAGTTTTAATTAAAGCCCAAGCATCAGATTGGTGTCTCTGTGGCTGGGTGGAAAAAGTGGGTTAAAAAAAAAAAAGAAGAAGAAGAAGAAATAAACAATGGCATCTACTCTACCTACTTTTGAAGAAAAAAGTCAATTTTGAATGAAAAGCCTCAAAAGGGTATGTGTTTTCAAATTACACAAAACTTCCCTTTTTTGAGGATGGCCTCTTGGAATCACGTCCTCTTCTTTCACTTAATGGAATATCCTTTAGAGTTGAGATAATGAGCTCGATTACATGCTGGGTGCCCAATCCAAGAAGCAGAGCTGGGATGACTGATGGCCATCACTGCAATAATACACAGTGGTATTTAAAAAGTACTTTAGAATGTTCCTAGGGAGGAACGGGACCCAGAGTGCTCCCAAAGAAATGCGTTGTTGCAGAGAGTCCCATCCCACAAGTAGAGAAGCTCAGGGTTCTTCCTGTTTAAGAATAACAAGAGCTGTTTGGAAACCCCAAAAACTCTGGCCCTCAGGAAATGTCGTTAAAAAGAACAAATATTCTATTAGTTAACAAAAACGAATAGAATGAAGCAAAAAAAAAAGTCTGATAACCCATCAGATGGGTAGTCTGATAAGCCAACGGGTGTATGCTGAGCAGACAGACAGTTTTTGTCTGATGTGGCTAATGTTTCCATGTTGGAGGAGTGCATATAAATGCAGCTGTCTGCTGTTTGGAGCGTTATTCTGCTTTAAATAGATAACCAACAGCAGTCATTTAGATGCATTTTGGGTGACGACGGCACCTGGGAACTCACGTCATCTAACCTAAGCCAGAAGTATTTCCACATTAAATTATATTATTGAAAACAATGAAGGAGTAAGCATGGGGTGGGGTGGGGGTAGGGAGGCTCTTTCTCTGCTTGTGGGGTATGTTCTGATTTTATGTCACCCTAGTGGTCAACAAATGTCATACCAAGAACAGATGAGCACTAAATGAATCTCTTCTTGTGATGATTATAACAAGACTGTAAAATGGAAAACAGTAAATATAACTCATCCTTATTAAGACTCTCTAGTATTTGTTTCCAGCTAGAGCTCCTAACAAGAGAGTAAACAATACTTGGTCTCTTGTGATTGCTAATTAAAATGCAATAAATTATGGAATCAATTTAAATTCTGGATCAGCTCTACGGTGGGTTCAACAAACCTCCTAAATTTTATTTTCCCCTTGGGGTCTCTTTTCCAGAACCTTGAGGTAGGGGCGTGTGTGTGCATGGTCTCTCTTTTGTTTGATTTTTAATTGCTCTTGTGGCTCTTTCAGGGAAAGATGCCCAATAGCAGGACAGATTCCAGGATCTTGGCATGTTTTCCCTGCTTCTGAGTTACATCCTTGCTTTTGGCTTACTGCGTGGTTAATGATAAGACTTGGGCTACTGCCAGAGTTGTTTAGTAGCAGTGGCCTTGGCAAGATACCTGGAATATCCAAACAGCTCTGGTTCCCCACGGTCTTGTCCGGGCCAAGAACAATGGGGTCTAGGTGGTATCCTTATGTAGCTAATGCACGAAGGCCAAGTGTCAGCAAGACCCAGCAGGAGAGGAGGCTGGTGTCTCCTGAGAGAGGAATATATAGATATAGATATAGATACATAGATACAGTTCTATAGATACAGTATCGTGAGAAATATTTCCACATTAATTTATATTATTGGATACAATAAAGGAGTAAGAATATACAGATATACTTATATCATACAACTATACCCTTTCTATATATTCCTCTCTTTGTATCTATAGTTATACAGATATATAGTATATATAAAGTATATTATATATTATAACTACATATTATAAATAACTATATATTATGGATAGTTAATCATTTTGAATTATTAGCAATAATTACTAATAACATATAACATACATTATCTATATATCTACCTACACCTATATCTCCATATACAGATATATAGTTTCATTTTGAGGCTCTTTTAAATTTAGTGGACTCTGCAAAAAAGCAAAATATTCTAAGGAAGATTCCCTCTGAAAAGCAAAGTTACTTTGGCCAGACGTGGCAGTAGCTCTTTTAAACAGTCAGAGAGAAGACAGGAACAACTTGCTGTGACTTATAATTCTAATCCCAGACACTGGCAGGGTTGCCCAAAGGGAGACCCTTGGAAGTCTTTGTTGACTGCTCGTGATTTGCATCAGCAGGGCGGGGGCAGGGACAGTGTGAAGAGGAGCATATGTGTCTGTCCCAGCCAGAATACAGTTCAACCGGAGCTGCCCTCTGAGCCGAGCCCAAGACACAGAGCACCTGCTCTTCCCCTTTGTAGATGTGCTAGTTCTTCTCTGCGTCCTTCAGACTAACAGCACTAGCAGTTTCATCTTCTGCCTCCGGAGAAGCAAGTCTGACATAGTGAGAGACGTGCCACCTACGGACTGTTCCTCAACTGTAACTCCAGAGAATTAATTTCTATCCGATTTGAATATGTGAAGTGCTCACACCCCCTCCTTCCAGCAGTACTTCACAAACTCTCATTGGTTATTTACAAGGCAAAGGACATTTTCACCTTATACATAGACCGTATGATCTCTTTGAAAGTCAACATGATGTAGGGGAATAAACATGGACTGTAAAGTAAGACAAAGCTGGGTTCAAACCTGTTCGTCTCTTGTTAACTGCATATTCTTCAGCAAGCTATTCTGCCTCATATATAAAATAGGGTTAGTAATGCCTGCCTTGGAGGCACCTGGCTGGCTCAGTTGGTAGAGCATGCAGCTCTTATTCTCAGGGTTGTGAGTTCAAGACCCACAATGAGCATGGAGCCTATTTAAAATTCAAAAAACGAAAAAATTAAAATAAGTGAATAAATAATGCCTACCTAACCAGGGCTATTATAGAAGTTAAGCAAGTTCTTACATATAAAATGCCTGTAATAGCTAGTAGACACTCAATATGTGTTAATTAAAACAATTAAAAAATTTTTTTTCTATTCTGTTAGCTTTATTTTTTTTTATGATTTATTTATTTATTTTAGAGAGAGAAAGAGTGCATGGTGGGGAGGTGCAAAGGGAGAGGCAGAGAGAGTCTTAAGCAGACTCTGAACTGAGCATGGAGCCTGACACAGGGCTTGATCTTACTACCCTGAGATCATGATCTGAACCGAAACCAAGAGTCGGACACTTAATGGACTGAGCCACCCAGGTACCCCTATTCTGCTAGCTTTATATCCATTTATCATTTCATATATTTTAAAACCCCTAAATATAACCTGCTCATGCCTACTGCCCCAGGTTATTTTCTTAAATGAATACATGACAAGATACTTTAAACAGCAAAAGGATGTTTTGCTTTTTTTCTGGGAGAACACACATACATATGTACACAGAGTACACACACACACACATACACAGACACACACAGCACATGCACACACAGATGCAGAGGCAGATAGATGACTTTCCAAAGTACTTCAGATTTTGGGTTCTCATCATAATTAAGAAGGAAACATGTCCAAGGTGAGAAAACACACTGAAGCAGTTAATGCACAATGCATCATGGGAGACATATTCTTCCCTGATCTTTAAAAAAATATGTTCTGAAGAGCCCAGCAGAAGCAGGGTACAGGCCCAGCTGCCTGCTGGTCAGTATGACCATATTCTGTGCACTTGTGTTGGAAGAAAATTTAAAAACCAGAACCCAGCCATCACTAGCTCTGATCCAACTATGTGGTAGCTGTTAATGAACATATAACAGTGATTAGTTTCATTCAGCCCTGGAATGTCTCACAGGAGTACTATTGGCAGAGGTCAAACAATAACTAAATAGACTGCATCTTTAGAAAGAATACCCAGCCACAAAAGAGGTTTTTTCTCTCTCCTAGGTATAGCAACCAGAGAAGAAAAAGAAATAGAGGGCATTTAAATTGTTAGGAACAAGTAAAACTGTCACTATTTGCAGATAACATGAGAAAACCCTAAAGACTCCCTAAAGACTCCACCAAAAAATTATTAGAACTAATAAGTGAATTCAGAAAAGTTGCAGGACACAAAATTAATATACAGAACTTGGTTGTGATTCTATACACTAATAACAAACTAGCAGAAAGAGAAATTAAGAAAACAATCCCATTAGATGCAATCCAATTGCATCCAAAAAAAAAAGATATCTAGGAATAAATTTAACCTAGGAAGTGGAAGAGTTGTATTCTGAAAACTGTGACACCAATGAGAGAAATTGAAGATGACACAAATAAATGGGAAGATATACTATGCTCAAGAATTAGAAGAATTAATATTGTTTAAATGTCCATACCATCCAAAACTATCTATAGACTCAGTGCAATCCTTATCAAAATACCTATTGCCCATCTTCATAGAACTAGAATAAATAATCGTAAAACTTGTATGGAACCACAAAAGACCTCAAATAGCCAAAGCAATCCTGAGAAAGAAGAACAAAGCCAGAGGTATCATAATCCGAGATTTCAAGATACATTACAAAGCTATAGTCATCAAAATAGTGTGGTACTGGTGCAAAAATAGACACACAGATCAATGGAACAGAATAGAGAGCCCAGAAAGAAACCCATGTTTATATGGACAATTATTCTACAACAAAGGAGGCAAGAATATACAATGGGGGGAAAGACAGCCTCTTCAATAAATGGTGCTGGAAAACCTGGACAGCTACATGTAAAAGAATGAAACTTAGACCCGTTTCTTACAAAAATAAACTCAAAACGGATCAAAGACTTGACTATAAGACCTGAAACCATAAAATTCCTTAAAAAAAAAAAAAAACATAGACAGTAGTCTCTTTGATATTAGCCTCAGCAATATTTTTTTAGATCTGTCTCCTCAGGCAAATGCAATAAAAGCAAAAATAAATGCCTGGGACGACATCAAACTAAAAAGCTTTTGCACAATGAAGGAAACAATCAACAAACAAAAAGGCAACTTACTGAATGGAGGAAAATATTTGCAAATAATATATCCAATAAGGGATTAATTTATATAAAACATATAAAGAATTCATACAATTCAACACCAACAAAACTCAAAGAATGTGATTTCAAAATGGGCGGAGGATTTGAATAAGACATTTTTCTGAAGAAGACATGCGGGTGGCCCTCAGTCACACAAAAAGATACTCGACATCACTAACCGTCAGGGAAATGGAAATCAGAACCACAAGGAGTTGCCACCTCACACCTGTCAAAGTGGCTATTATCAAAAACACAAGAAATAACAAATATTGGCTAGGATACGGAGAAAAGGAAACCATTATACACTACTGGTGGGAATATAAACGGGTGTAACCACTATGGAAAGCAGTATGGAGGTTCCTCAAAAAATTAAAAATAGAACTACCATGTGATCTACTAATTCCACTATTAGATATTTACTGAGAGAAAACAAAAACATGAATTGGAAAAGATATATGCACTCCCGTGTTACCCGTAGTATCATTTACATAACCAAGATACAGAAACAACCCAAGTGTCCATCAATAGATAAATGGGTAAAGTAAATGTGGTACACACACGCAGAATATTACTCAGCCATCAAAAAGAATGAAATCTTGCCATTTGCAACAACATGGATGGACCTAGAAGACAGATCAAAGATATTATGCTAAGTGAAATAGAGAAAGACAAATACCATATGATTTCACTCATATGTGGAATCTAAAAAAGAAAAAACAAAACAAAAACAGGCTCATAAATACAGAGAATAAACTGGTGGTTGGCCGAAGGGAAGTGGGTAAGGGGACTAAGAAGTACAAACTTCCAGTTATAAAATAATAGGTCATGGGGAAGAAAAGCATGGCATAGAGAATACAGTCAATAACACTGCAATAATATGTTTGCTGACAGATCACGACTACCCTTATCGTGGGCGGCATTTTCTAATGTATATAAACGGCGAATCACTGCGTTATATACCTAAAACTAATATATTGCATGTCTACCACACTCCAATTAAAAATGCCTATGTACATACATACATACATACAGGGGTTTCTTTGCTCTTTTTTGGAGAGAGGTCTCTCAGATTCTTTGGGTCCTTTCTTTCTCTTACAGCTCATAATCTGTAAACAAACCCTGTTGCCTCTGCCTTAAAAATACATCCTGGATTTGACCGCTTCCCACCATCTCCATCATCACGCAGGGGTCCAGGCCTCCTCCGCCTCGCCAGCATTCTGCAGTAGCCACCTCCTCGCTTGCTCTCCTGCAGGCCACTCCTCGCACAGCTGCCTGCGCGACCCCTAAAACCAGGACGCGCCACGTCACTCCTTGGCTCAAAACCCTCCAGGGACTTCCACCGCAGGCACAGTAGAGCCCTGTCCCGGCAGAGGCCCGCCCGCCCGGCCTGATCCGCTTCCCAGCGCGCCCCCTCTGACCTCCTCTCCTGCTTCCCGCCCCGCGCTCCCCCAGCCCGGCCTCCCCGCTCTCCTCCGGGTGCCAGCCTCGAGCTGCCCCCCTCAGCCTGCGGCACTTCGCCTTTCCTTCCTCCGCTCAGACCTCCAAGAGGCCCTGCCCCGGCGGGCCCCTCTCAGCGCCACCCAGACTCCTGTTCTTGCTTGCTTTCTCTTTCTTACTGCCTCACATACGCATCTTCCACGTACTGTAGCTCTGTTTTATTTTATCCTGCTTGTTGTCTGTCTCCTCCCACTTCCGTTCACTCCTGAGTCCCCACTGCCCCAAACAGAGCCTGGTGCACAGTCATTTCATAAGTGAACACTGCAGGCTCTGCGACTGGGTCCTCGGGAGAGCACGGAAGAGTGAGGCAGGACTGGAAAGCACGCATCATGGAACTGGGCTTCGGAGGAAGAGAAGACACGGGAGCCTAACAGACCAAACAGGCTGTTCGGGGCCATCACAACAGCACACAGCCAGGCGCCCTGCGGCCACTTGGGAATATTACTGAATTAATGAACACACTTGCTTCAAACCGGAGAAATCTGAGAAAGGATGGGGGCGAAAGCAGTCAGAATCCGCCCATCACCCGAGGTTACCCAGAAGCCTGTCACCTGGAGGCCCCCTTGCTAGGTCACCTTTTCTTTACTATTTAAATGAAAACACTTAAGTCTTGTGGGGCAAATGCTCTGGGAAGTCTAGGGTCCTCCCCAAAGGATCTGGGTAAATCGCTGGGGCCTGCATTCTCTGAGTTACCCTCTCACTGACTCCGTCTGACATATGCCAGAGTCCAACTTGGGCTTCTCTCCCCCCTCATCCTGTGGAGACCACAACCCTATAAACCCTGATAATACAATGTATACAGCAGACTCATCCTAAGACTAGGTATTATGCAACAATACAACACATTAAACAATTAATTTGAAAATTAGTTATCTCAGTTCCTAAAAGTTCCTCAGCTCCCCACCGCCCCAGGATTTCTCACTGGCCTGCTTTTCTCCTCAGGCCACACAGATGCAGGCAGGATGAGCTTGGCCCATCAAGGTAACTCTCCCCTTTGGGTCTGGCAGAAAATTCCCTGGAATACCTTCACCTGCGAAGTCAGGGTCACTGAGACTAGGTCTCAGAAAGCTGTTTTCCATTTCAATTAAGTATGTGTGATTTGAATTTTAGAATAGGAACATGGTTTGGAGTCATCTCAACTGAATGTTTTATGAACACAATTTCCGGCTCGCAAATAGTTAGAAAACTGACTCCTTTTCACCCAAGTGTGGGGTGGGAAATTAAGAACCATTTAAATGGGTCTCACCTTCCCCAATTGCTAATAATTCAGACCACAAGCCCCACTCACACCCCACGTTAATCAGCCACTGTGGATTTAGGGGAGGAAATAAGAGAAGGACAGGCGCAGGGGTGGGAGTGCTTCAGCTATGTGTATTTAGTAGGCAGTGGCATGTAGGAAGGAATTAAGACAGCAAAAAAATCTGCTTTACCCTTCACTTCAGTCAAACTTTTTAGGAATCAAGTTACAAATCACCACTTACCCCGGAGGAGAGCAGAGGGCGGGCTTTACTTCAGTAGAATTAGCTGGCCTCCCAGCCTGCCTCTGGACAATCATCAGCCTAGGACTGGCACGGGGGCACCGGGTGCCGCTGGCTGATTGCAAATCAACAACACCTACTCGACTTTGGATTCCCTGCGGCAGTGGTTCTCAGAGTGTGATCCCTAGACCGGCAACATCAGCATGAGCTTTACCTGGGAACTGATCAGATGTAAATTCTCAAGTCACACCCCAGATCCACTGACTCAGAAACTTTGGGAGTGGGGCTCAGGAATGTGTTTTCATAGGCCCTCCACTAGTGATACTGATGGACGCTGCAGGCTGAGAACCACTGACCTGATGACCCCCTGCCCCCAGGTCTTCCTGAAGTTAATGTTGGGCATTCTGTATCGTTTCTATGCAATGTCAGACCTCCAAATCTGGAGAGATCTGCTCAAGCATTTCCATGTAATGGGAAAACAGTTAAAAAGAAACTTAATTTTATTTATACAGATAGGCAAGCAGGAAAGGCACAGAGAGAAGGCTGGATGGTGCTGCTTTAAATCAGTAGGCTCAGGGACGCCTGGGTGTCTCAGTCGGTTAAGCATCTGCCTTCAGCTCAGGTCATGATCCCAGGGGCCTGGGATCAAGCCCCACATTGGGCTCCTTGCTCATCGGGGAGCCTGTTTCTCCCTCTACCTGCCATTCCCTGGCTTGTGCCCCCTCTCTCTGACAAATAAATAAAATCCTTAAATTACTAGGGACAGCCATGGCCTGGATATCTGTGTCTTCAGGGGTGAGATGCTGGAAAGTTCAGCTGTCTCCTAGCCAGCAGCCGACACACAAGTAAGTAAAGAAGGCCCCTGAACAGTGTACTGAGCTGTCGCAAGGACCCTGGGGTCCTCTCAGCGCTGACTCACTCTGCCATGTACTCTGTGCAAGCCTGACAGTTGTGCCTCAGTCCCGGATTCTGTGCTAACAGCCCTTCATTTCACAACAACCCTATAGTGGGTATTTATTTTCCATTTTATGAACAAGGAAACAGAGGATCATTGTCAAGTTCACACAGGTAGTAAGTGGTGGAGCTGAAATTCACTCCAGAATGTGGGACTCCAAAACCCCTGCCCTCACCTGCAAAACCCCACCTCCTCTGCTGAGAAGTGATGAGTGGGATTTACAGGTAAGCTCACAGTGAGCGGGAGCAGGAAATGCTAAGGCCAGGGAGGAGCCCGAAAGTCACAGCCAGACCGCCCTGTGTAGCTCAGCAGCCCCTGTAGCCGCTACTGGGTGGTACCTAGGAGCAATAATTCACTTACACAAAGGAAAGGTTGGTATATATGTTCACTCAAATCCAAATGGTAGGGAGGTAAGCAGTTATTTTATAAAGGCTGAATTGCAATGAGGTTGCACAGAATGGGTTAAAATAAAAATATCACTTAATTATTTTGGAAGACTTACCTTTGCAGAAAAGCCCGTAATTTACTGATGGCGTTTGCTAGATAAATGAAATATTACCGCAATATACTTTCGTTCAAATGCATGGTGAGTTTTTTGAAGAATGGTTTAGTTTTGAACTCTGGACAGGCGAGGAGTGTAGCCATTCCTTGTGTCTCACCTTATGAACTCGAGCGATGATGCAGGCAGCCCAGAGCATTTCTTCTGCGGTTTGGGCAGTCAGCACCCTCCCAGGAATGCACTTTAAACTAGAAAGTTTGACCAAAGCCAAGCAAGCGTAAGCACTTTGTTATTACTATTATTGTTTCAATAACCATCTTTGGCAAATTTACCCGTCTTGTCTTCTTGAAAAAAAGAATGTAATTCTTTTTCCCTGGTAACAGGAGTAACTTTTGAAAATAATGCCTTACAATACACAGAATGATGCTACAGATAGGCAATGCTCAAACTGGCAATTAATTAGTACCTGCACCCCCCCCCCCCCGCCTGTTTCTCATAAGTGTATTAGCTCTGCCCTTGCAAGGAGGGGTAGTGGCATTCACATGAAACACTGGGGAAGTCAAAGCTTTCCTATTCTGAGGATGGAAAGAACATTAATTATTACTTTGAATCCTATTGGGTGAAGTGGAGTTTTTTTTTTTTCTTTCCTTCCCCAAACACAACAGGAGAATTATTTCCTAATAAAACTTCCACTAGGCCAGACAGTGTTGATGGAACATAATTTTTAATATGCAGTGGCCTGGAATCTGACAGATACTGGCAGAGTGGGTGCCCCTGTTTTAAAAAGCTGAATGTGGCTGACAGTAATATCACTGCTTCCTTATGTCTATTATAGTCAGTGCAAGGTTAGACAAATACATTCCCACCAGCACAAAATAGCAACCTTCCAAAATGTATGTCAGTGGTGTATTTACAGCCAAATCCAGAAGGAGCTTGTACTTCTTATGCTGTTCCCATTAATGAGACAAATGTCAGCATCCATAAGCTATTTTTTTGTTCCTGCTTATCAAATCTTTCAAAAAATTGATAACTAGTCTTTATAGATTGTGAAAGTCAGATATAACTCTGAATGTATTACTTTACTGGACCCCTTGGGGTAAACTTATCACCTGGAAACCATTTTACATGGACGATTTGACTTTCATGTGGCGTGTCATAATGCACCCTAGATGGAAATCTAAAATAAAATATCTGGACTACAACCTTCCTCTTGGTAGAATTTATGATTCCCTCAGTACAATAATTTTGAAAATTGTATCCCTTAAGCTACAAGGCTTGATATATTATTAACTGCTTGAATTGAAGAAGCTTTCCAATAGGCTTACGTGCTATCTAGAGGCACGGATTAATTTCTATGGAACTGCAAGCTTATCTCAAACTGTTTTTCAGCAGTCTAAACTGCCAGCTTCATCTTCTTCCTAGGACAGAACAGAGTGTCCGTCTCATCTCTGGCGTCTCCAGGATGTGCTGCTTTTAGAAGAGCTCCTCCAGAAGATGGGGACCATGGACCCACCAGAGAATTGGTTGTGTTCAGTCAATCTCTCCCCAGGGATACTGACATCCACTTGGGGCTCTTATCTTTCTCTTTCTCGGGGCATTTTCTGGTTTTAATTCTAGTCTGGCCAAACTGAACTGGTGAACAGAGAATGCTGGTAGGAGGGAGTCTGGAGGGCACTGTGTTCATGGATTTAGAGAACAGCTTTTCTTCTTTAACTTGAAGGGGCTTGTGTTGATGGAGGAGACTGTTCAACTGTCCTCTGCTTGGCTTTACTGCTTGACTTCTCTTTCCCCAGTCTCTTCAATGCTGGGCCTTGAAAGGCAGCAATGACCACGAGAACCACTAGACTGTCCGAGGGCAGAGAGGGCCAGGAATCTTTCTGCAGGGCTCATTCTAATAAGACTCATTGTCCCTTCAGCCATGCCAAAGTTGAGTTGGGAATGTATTTAATGTATGTTTTACAGTCAACTCTGTATATTGTGAAGATATGACTAATTGTCCTGATATAAGGACATCTTCCACAGACACTATTTCCAGGAACACCAAAGTGTAGGGCTGGAGAGCACATTGCCATAGAAACCAATGTGGCCTGTGGCTGTAGGTACTAGGAAAACATGGAAGTGTTTAGGATCAGTCATTCCACAAGAAGACTCGAAATTCCCTGAAATTTTACAGCTCATGTGTGAAAGAAACAGATTGAGGTTTTCCCCAATTTGACAACAATCCCAAAACCTTACATGACATTACCTGTAGCAAGCTGCAGAAATGAAATAAACTTAAAAAAACTATCATTAATAAAAAAACCACATTTTATCACCCATATTAGAGGATAGACTAAAGAGGTAGTCAGTTGTAGAGGGAAAATGTGGAGGTGTGTAGTCAGCAAATCGATCCAAGTATGTTAGTTTTGTGGCTTTTGTGATTTTGTAATTTGTTGTGATTTTTTTTTAAGTTTATAATTTTGTTGTGATTTTTTTTCTCAACCTAAATAAATGTCAGTAATTTTGTATTTTTTTAAAGAGGGCCCTCCAAATTGTATAAGCTTCAGGCCTCATGATACCTGGATCCACCCCCAGGGTGGTTTAATCACACTTCTCTGATAACCCAATGCCAAACTTTGGATAATACAATCATCTTCTGTGTGTATAATTTGATCAATTACCTAGGACTAAGCATTTAGAATTTAGAGTTCTAAAATCTTTCTTAAAACTAAAGCATCATATATATTTCCACAAATCATTTTAAGAGAATATATTGAATACATCAGCAAATTGACATTGGAATTCTTTTTTCAAGTTAGTGTAATAGAGTTCTCTGAAGGCTCTAAAGTTCTCTATGAAACACAAATATTTATGGCGACTTTCTAAATTTCCTTTTTTCCTTGCTAGCTATTCAATTATTTATTAGTCATCTTTAATCATCTCTGTTAGATAGTGTGTATATACCAAGGATTTTATTCAGCTAGTAAATGTTCATGTGTTGGGTTTAAAACTACATTGAGAATTTGCCACCTGGGCGCCTGGGTGGCTCAGTCGGTTAAGCATCTGCCTTTGGCTCAGGTCATGATCTCAGGGTCCGGGGATTGAGTCCCACATCGGGCTCCCTGCTCAGTGAGGAGTCTGCTTCTCCCTCTACCCCTCCCTCTGCTGCTTGTGCTCTCTCTCTCAAATAAATAAAATCTTAAAAAAAAAAAAGTGACCTGACTTATTGAATAAGTAACTCAATGATCAGATACTCGATCAGTAGGAATCAAGTCTGTTACTTAAAGATACTATTTTTTATGAGAAGATCTAAAGTTATCACTTCAGTGATCATCATTTACAGGAAAATGTTCTCGAGAGAGAGCTGTGGGCTGGTTGGCAAGGTGAAGGTAGTGTGTGTATGTCTATGGCCTTCCTGGCAGCCAATATACAGCAGCAGTTTCTAAACAAGCTCTGTGTTGCAGGTGGGAAAGGAGCCAACAAGCACCCTGATTGATGCAGGGCCAAAATTGGCGATATTTGAGAGAAACCCATCGACTTCCTCCAGGCAGCGTGGGGGACACTTGCCTGGGAACAGTGCAGATGAATCCAGGATGTGTCTCTTGCCAGCCTTGAACTCCAAGCCACAGGCCAGGGGGCCAGGAACAACGGTGGGCACTTGGGAAATTTGTGGGACTTTCTGGGCTATGGGAATTTCCCCACTCATCTTTCAGGCAGGCTGTTAGAAAGCTTCTTCAAATATAAAAACCGGAGCCTCCTTTGGCCCTTCAAAAAAAGGTCGACCCTGTGGCGGACGATGAAAATTAGAGAAAGTGCCACACAGTCTCTTGGCTGGGAGACTCCTGGGCACACATCCCTCTTCGTTAGCCGTAAGGAACACTCAAGTTTGCAGTTGGTAACTTTGCCTGTCACGGAGCCTTTGCATTTGTAGAGCATTTAGCTTATTGACCTAGATGTTCTCATGTTTAGGAATAAAGAAAGTAGTTTAATTAATTCACAATAAAAATCATCCATTTCATAGAAGATAAAACTCATATAACCCAAACAGAATTGAATGTGTGATATGATGCAGTCATCAGCATGCAGCAGCCTTAAAAATTACAATATCTGACCTTAATATGTGTGAATCTATCAGGATTCCATTGTCGACATGTATATTTTTCAATATTCTTCTCTGAGCTGAAATCATGTCATTTATATGCAAATGACCACATCTTCAGCAGCTGCTGCTTCTCCGTTGAAGCCGAGGGACTTATTTGCACTTAATAAAGCCTCATAAATAGGTTTTGCCTCTAAAAGGGTGGGGGAGCAGGAAACCCATCGTAGCCTTTTACAGTTACAAGCTTCTTTTCGATTTGAAAGCTAGCGGCCACCCCTAACAGGATGGTTCTCAGTTGCCAAAGAAACACGGGATCCTCGCCCAGCCACTTCTCCCCCTTCCCTCCTTAGAAAACAAGAGTTCCTGTCCTTCACGGGGCCTTCTTCAGTTGAAGCTGGAGGCAACGTCCCATCTCCAGCAGGGGTTGGGATTTAATCCAAACTCAGTGCAAGGAGGGCTGCCCTGTGAGCAGAACCTCTGGCCAAGTGGTAGGAGCAGGTTCCCAGCTCTGGGAAGAACCCCTCAGGCCCTTCAGGCTGTTTTGTCTGAGGGGAGGAGGAGCTGGGGAACTTCTGGGCAAGCAGAGAGGAATTTTTCCTTTTATGAGTTACCAGTTTCCCTTTTAAAACACTCCACATAGGGGCACCTGCGTGGTTCAGTATGTTAAGCATCCGACTCTTAGCTCAGCTCAGGCCTTGATCTCAGAGTTGTGAGTTCAAGTCCCACAATGGAGTGCCCAGTGTGGAGCCTACTTGAAAATAAACCCCAAAAAACAAAAACCACTCTACATAGAGAAGGGGCAACATTGAGGATTGTTTGTACACTCTGATGGCCCAATCAAATAGCATTAAGACAGCATTAAACACACCTTCATTCGTGTGAGTAGTCCACAGCCTCTCCCCCCTCCCCCCATCTTCCTAGCTGGCCATTCTTTTTCAACAGAATTGGATGACAAAGGAAGACGGTATGAATCTACCCATTTTCTTTTAATGCCTCTATAAAACCACCCAGGCTACTATTTTGGGGTCAACAGAAACATTTCATTTACCGCTGAAGACCATTTAAGACATACCAAAAAAAAAGAAGAAGAATATTATAGGGTAATTGTCTCCTGCTGTTAGATGCTAAGACAAACCTGAGGCCCTTATGAAAAATAAATAATGATAGGAAGCAGGGTCATTTATTTTTAAAGCACTGTGTTGCTGATTTGGTAATAATGACCTATTATCCTTGTCAGAGTAATAAACTGTTCCTGGAGCTTCATTTCTGGTGTGTGAGCAACTGGCATAGTAGAGATGATTACACTGTCTGATAAATGTGTATAATCATCAAAGACACTGGTTGACAATACTATCATTACATTGTCACCAGCTTGGCAGAGAGACAAACATCCCTACCACATCAACTTATCAGAGATGTTTATAACTGCAACAACATCCAAGCGTGGTATTAGTGCAGATAACTGAAATCACACACCCTCAAAACCTAGCCACTGGGAGCAACGTGTGGCCAGGGAGGAGTTGGAAGGGGGGATATTTGGCCCTTGAATCAGGAGTCCTGGGCTCCCCTCTCTAAACCTCAGTGTATTTTATTTTATTTATTTTATTTTATTTTATTTTATTTTATTTTATTTTATTTTATTTGACAGAGAGAGACAGCGAGAGAGGGAACACAGCAAGGGGAGTGGGAGAGGGAGAAGCAGGCTTCCCACCAAGCAGGGAGCCCGATGCGGGCTCAATCCCAGGACCCTGGGATCATGACCTGAGCCAAAGGCAGACGCTTAACGGCTGAGCCACCGAGGCGCCCAGTGTCTTTTATTTTAAAAATAGATATATCTGTCCTCTCCCTCTCACAATTATACTGAGTATCAACATTTTAAAAGATATAAATTACAAAGTAATAATGACAGATTTCATCTTTTTTGTACAAGGTTGCTCTTGATATATTTAAGATTTTATATTGGTTTACTTTTTAAAAAAATATGATGAAATACATTTAATATAATTAAATTATATACAATAATATATAATAATTATATAATAAATATATTTAATATTACCATCTTAACCTTTTTTTTTAAAAGAGAAAGATATAGAATGGTGGTAGGGAGTGCCAAGAGAGAGGGAGAGAGAAAATGTTCAGCAGGCTCCATGCCCAGCACAGAGCAAAATTAGATGTTTAACCAACTTAACTAACTAGGCCATCCAGTGGCCCCCATCTAAATAATTTTTACTTATTTTATTTTTATTATTTATTTATTTATTTATTTATTTATTTATTTATTTATAAAAAATGGGTTTGGTCCCCAAAGTGAGAAACAGGAAGACATTTTGTCTCCAAGAGGAAAACTTTCTATTTTATTTAATTTATTTTAATTTATTTTATTTTATTTTAAGATTTTATTTATTTGACAGAGAAAGACACAGCAAGAGAGGGAACACAAGCAGGGGGAGTGGGAGAGGGAGAAGCAGGCTTCCCGCTGAGCAGGGAGCCTGATGCGGGGCTCAACCTCAAGACCCTGGGATCATGACCTGAGCCGAAGGCAGACGCTGAACGACTGAGCCACTCAGATGCCCCTAAACCATTTTTAAGAAAAAAACATCAGGGATGCCTGGGTGGCCAAGTCACTTAAATGTCTGACTTTGGTTCAGATCATGGTCTCAGGGTCCTGGGAGTGAGCCCTGCCTCAGGCTCCCTGCTCAGCAAGGAGTCCACTTGTCCCTCTCCCTCTGTCCCTTCTTATCCATACCCCCCCATCTTGTGCTTCCTCTCTTTCTCTCTCAAACAAATAGATAAATAATATATATATATATTTTAAAAAGAGTACAATTCACTGTTAGGTATATTTATATTGCTGTGCAGCCATCACCACCATCCACCTCTAGAACTCTTTTCATCTTGCAAACCCGAAACTTTGTACCCATTAGATAATAACTCCCCATTCCCCTTTATCCCTTCGGACCCTGGAAATAATCATTCTACTTTTTGTGTCTATGAATTTGACTACTCTGGGTACCTCATGTGTGGAGTCACACAGTGTTTGTCCTTTTGTGTCTGGCTTATTTCACCTACCATAATGTCCTCAACGTTCATCCACACTGCAGCATGTATCAGAATTTCCTTCCTTTTTAAGGCTGAATAATGTTCCATTGTATGTATATATCACATTTTAACCCATTCATCCACTGATAGATACCTGGGTTCCTTCTATTTTTGGCTATTGTGAATAATACTGCTACGAACATGGATAAACAAGTATCTCCTTGAAATTCTGCTTTAATTTTTTAAAGATTTTATTTATTTATTTGACACACACACACACACACAGAGAGAGAGAGAGAGAGCAAGCACAAGCAGGGGAAGCAGGAGAGGGAGAAGCAGATTCCCTGCTGAGCAGGGAGCCCAATGTGGGGCTTCATCCCAGGACCCTGGGATCATGACCCGAGCCAAAGGCAAACGCTTAACCAATTGAGCCACCCAGGTCCCCCAAACCTTTACATACATTTTTTAAGGTTTTATTTTTAAGTAATTTCTACATCCAGTGTGGGGCTCGAACTCACAACCCCAAGATCAAGAGTTGCATACTCTACCAACTGAGCCAGCCAAGCACCCCATGAATAAAACCTTTAAAAAAATAATATGGGCTGCTTAAACATGTACCCTATACACTGCTTACAGAGTTTGATATTAGACTAAAGTAAAAGACTAGAATTTTGTGGATAAATTCCATATTGTTCCATATTTAGTCTGTTGTTTGGGCATATGAGAATCATTTGAATCCTAATCTTTTGAATCCTAGCATTCTTACACTAAACAGCATGCTGCAGATGTTAGCATAAAAGTCATTAGTGAAAATGTTGAACAATTTAAGACTGAGGGGCCAACCTCTAAGTTATTCCTCCTGGAAACATTCCTCTGGAGTTATGACATTTCTTAAGTAGCACTGTTAGGATTATTCAACAAGTTAAAATCTTCCTACCTGGAACAGCCAGCGCACAGTTCTTTCATAGGGGTATCATGAGATCCCTGGTGAGGCTGAAACCCCAATACTCTTCGTCTATAAAACTCCCCTGGTTTCCAGGATATACATACCCCTTTAGAAAGAGGAAAATGCATTTAGGTTGGCATGACCTTACCAAACTTCAACTATTCCTAGAGATCACTAAAAAAATTATACTGGAAACTGGTAAAAAGCATCTTTAATATAATTAGTCCTAGGTTTATTGGCTACTTATTCACAATATTTATTCTTTCTTCACAATTTCTTAAAGACTTCTGATGTAATTTCAGTTATTTAGTCTATAAAAACAATAATGATACAGCAAATAGCCACTGTGCATCAAGTATCTATTATGTGCCAGGTACTGGTTAAAGTGCTTTATGTTGAATTGTTCCCCTGCCCTATGAAGTAGACTATTATCCCAATTTTACAGGGGAAGAAACTGAAATTTGGAGCTGTTAAGTAACTTGCTAGGAGAATAAAGTAGATGCTAAGTGTATCTGACTTCGAAGCCTATTTTCTCAATCTATTATATTACCTTTCCTTGGGATGCAATGGTTCAGATGTGGAATCTTGGACAAGCTGGGGCTGCAATCCTTTTTCCTAACATTTGTTCCATCCTTTCCAGTCAATCTT
The DNA here is from genome assembly GCF_023065955.2 of Ursus arctos. Lineage (NCBI taxonomy): Eukaryota > Metazoa > Chordata > Mammalia > Carnivora > Ursidae > Ursus > Ursus arctos. The sequence goes on along the minus strand of NW_026622786.1, from coordinate 30,858,709 downwards.
CCAGTTTTCTTACCCAGAAAAAAAACAAAGGTAGTAAAGTAGGAGTGGAGAAGTTCTTTTCCCCTCTGCGGCTATATGCTAACTTAGCATCTTTGTTTTCAAGCCGGGGCTTTTCCCGGACCAGAACTCCTCTTGCTCTAGATTTTAAATTTTCTTTAGCATTTAGTCTTCCTCGAAGACTTGAGCTACTCCAAGACCTTGGGTATGTGTCATCCTGTTCACTGTTCACCCACGTCCATCAGAAAACTTGGTACCCAACCAAAAGCTTGCTACCTCGCTGGATTCCTCCTGCTTTTCTTCCTCGCTGGAACGATTGCAATGGTCAGAATCAAAATGTGCACTTACTCATTTTCACGTTTGCCTTTCTTCTAATAGAGTCACTATCATGTCATCAGTTAACAGGCCTTTCCATTGGCCCCATCAGAACTGTGCACATAGAGAAAGGCACGCTTGCAACACACAACCTGCCCATGCTCTGACTGCATCTGGCAGTAACGCTTTGCTACGTGTTGTATGTGATACACATGTTTCCTCTCGCAAACTCTCCCCACATCCTCAAGAATTTGCTGGGGTGGCACACTCTGAACATCAAGAAAAAAACAAATCTGACGTGACTCTGTCATATAGAAAACTTTCCAAGTGACAGCCAAGGAAGTTCTGACGTGGAGAAGGGACTTGGAGTAAGCCTGCCATGCGCAACAGTGGGGATGCTGCCATTTCTTCAGCTTTACCTTCCTCAGTTAAAAGTAGGGAGAGTAAGCGTGGGATAATAGGATAATGCTCCTTAATGGATGTAAGTGCTCCTTGGCACAGTGGCGGTTCATAGTATCATTTTAAAATTTCTCTGCCCCATGTAAGATTTTGATCAGCTGCTCAAATCTCCTTCCCATTCTACCCTATTAGCCCAAGGGCATATCCAGTCTGGTGACTCCCAGTGAAGACACTTAACCACTTTCTAAAGGCTTTGTGAACATTTTCCTCATCCTCTAAGCGGTTCATGCCGATTTAATTTTGAGTACAGAACAGAGACCACGTTGATTAAAAGACATTGTTTATAGTTGAAAATATCTTTTTTTTTTAAAAAAAAGATTTTATTTATTTATGTGACAGAGAGACAGCCAGTGAGAGAGGGAACACAGCAGGGGAGTGGAAGAGGAAGAAGCAGGATCCTAGCGGAGGAGCCCGATGTGGGACTCGATCCGGCAACGCCAGGATCACGCCCTGAGCCGAAGGCAGACGCTTAATGACTGCGCTACCCAGGTGCCCCATATAGTTGAAAATATCTTTTTAGAAAATATCTTTGGGGTTTAAAATCCTAGGAGAGGGGAATTAACTCATGACAGAACTGATTTCTTCCCACATTTAGGAAGCCCCTCACTAACTCTCCATCTCTCTAAAGGCCTCAGGGTAAATAGGAGCAAAGTGAACTTGTGATGAATAAAAGGCAAAGTGAGAGCTGCTGCGGTGGTGCTTCCCTGGTTTATGTCATAGCTCTGTCTTGGGTTATAGGTACGGTTTGGGAAAGTCATTTCAATCCAACTAAAATGACATCAGTGTAGCTCGGTGCCATGAGCCCAAAGGTGGCATATTATTTTCTCTTGACGCTATAACAAATTACCACAAACTCTGGCTTAAAACAACACAAAGTTATTACTTACATGTCTGGAGGTCAGAAGTCCAAAAATCAGTGTCATTGGGCTAAAATCAAGGTTTCTTGATTTTTAAATGCAGGGCTACATCTCTTCTGGAGGCTGTAGGGGAGAATCCATTTTCTTGACTTTTCCAGAAGCTGCCTGCATTCCTTGACTTGAGGCCCTTTTCTCCAACATTGAAGCTAGCAGTGTCACGTCTTCAAATCTGTCTCCCTTTCTCTCTGTCTCTCTGGCCTTTGCTTCCATCCTTTCATCTCCTTCTCTGACTCTCTTGCTTACTTCTTTCATTTACAACAACACCTATGAGTACACTGGGCCCATCTGGATGATCCAGGATACTCTCCCCATCCCAAGATCCTTAACTTCATATGTTCAAGGTCCCTTTTGCCATGTAATTTGACATATTCACAAATACGGGAGATTAAAACATGAATACCTTTGGGGGCCTTATTTTGCCTACCACAGGTGTACATTATGCATTCTCTCCTCAGTCGTAGGGCCCAGATATTATCAGTCCCAGTCTATATCTGGCAGTCAGTACTCCAAATGGAACAAGCCAGCATATTCAAGGAAGCTGAAGTTAATCAAATAAAAAGCAGGTATCAGCATGCACTTTATCACATCACCCAGAGAATCAAAACAGTAGGATAGTAAATTTGACTTCTTGTCATGTTGAATTCTTCTTTCAGTGCTACGTTATCAGAAAGAGGCAGTATTGTTATAATGTAATTTATATAGTGCCTTCCCCTGAGTGATGAACAGAATATTCTTCAGGATCCTCAGAGAATTAGTCTATCTCTTTTTATATTATTTTTATAATATGCAGCAATATTATGTCTGTGTGCAAGAAATAAATCAGACTCACTAAATTTAAGGATGTTCACTTAAAGAAATTCCTTTTGGAGTTCCTTTTTTTCCCCCTTTCATTTGAAAACCTTCTTTGGGTAGTACAGAGCCATCGACCCACATTAGATTAATTAGGTCAATTAGCCTTTATGTAGTAATTGCCACTCAGATGGCTTTGAATAATTCCCTTTTAATAAAGATATGCCTTGAAAAGAGATTATAACTTAAATTCCTGCCACACAGTAGAATTAAGAAAACATGCATTTATCAATTCTTTCTGCAATATGGCTTTGGGTATAGCAATGATATTGGGTAGAAAAAGCTTAAGGACTTTACCTTGATGAGTTGATTATTCACATTCACACATTGTTAAAAGCCACATGTGTATTTTCCATTTGGACAGGCTGTTGGTAACCCTGAATGCTGAGCCTAATTCAGGGCAACTCCGTCTCTTCTTCCAAACTGTCAATATTAATTTCCACATTTTCAAACTCACACTGGCCCTAGCATGTAATGTTGGACTCTGACTGGCGATCTGGACTATCTGAAATTTTTTGCTCTTTGCTTCTCTCCTTCAACATCATCCTCATATCTTATCTTAATATGACAATAGCTACCACTTAGTATTTTCTAGGTACCAGACATTTCACGTTCATTATTGCTACTTGTTACTTAGAGTTAACTAACAAATATTTGTTGAAATATTTGCTCTAGATCCTGGAGATACAGCCCGGTGGATAGCCTTATCTCTGTGTAATACTTAGGAAACAGAGACAAAAAAGTTTAGTGACTAGCCTAAGGCCCTGCAGCACAGGCGTTTGGACAAGGCCCCCAGTCAGTCTGGCTCCACAGCCCAGCTCTGCCCACTCCACCAGGCTGGAATTGCTGTCTGATTTGGAGGCCATGTTTGAAAACAAATTCGACTGTTGCCAATGAGGTCAGAACACTCAAAAACATAATAAAAGGCACTTTAAGAATGAGGTTGAAAAAATAGACAACTCACAATACTTAGAACATAGATCCAGCTGTCAGTAATTAAAGGCTTTAATTCTTTTAACTTCACGATTCTGATGCCTGTACAAGGGCAAATAAGCTGATGTACTCCATAAGTGAATCTGTGTAAATGGAACGAGGAGTCGTTCTAGTTGCATTCTTTCTGCGTTCTCTTGGTGTAGTTCACTCAGTCTCCGATACATAGGTCGGACCAAGTCAGTGCTAAGTCATTGACTGTGTAATGACATTAACATGGTTTGTCGTCTCTCATCTCCCACTGAATGGAAAGGACTCTGTGAGTAAATTAATTCTATTGATGAGATCTGGACATTTGGATGGCCTGGAATATGGAGAGATACTTTTGTTCCTGTTTGGTTTTTGTTTTCTTTCTTTCTTTTTTTTTTTTTTAAGATTTTATTTATTTGACAGAGAGAGACACAGCCAGCTAGAGAGGGAACACAAGCAGGGGAAGCGGGAGAGGAAGACGCAGACTCCCAGCAGAGGAGCCTGATGTGGGGCTCGATCCCAGAACGCTGGGATCATACCCTGAGCTGAAGGCAGACGCTTAATGACTGAGCCACCCAGGCGCCCCCGGTTTTTGTTTTAAGATTCATTTATTCATTTGAGAGGGACAGGGGGAAAGAGCACGGAGGAGCAGAGGGAGAGGGAGAAAGAAACTCCAAGCCGACTCCACGCTGAGCCCAGAGCCCCGAGCGGTGCTACAGCTCACGTCCCTGAGATGGTGACTTGAGCTGAAACCAAGAGTCCGAGGTTTAACCGACTTCACCACCCAGGCGCCCCTGCTGGTTTGTTTTACAAGTGTTTTAAGCTTTAAAACCTTGTGAGAATCAGACAGTTTCATATTAGTAATGTAAATATGGCATTTCTGGAAGGCAATTTGACAATTTGTTTCAATAATTTAAACGTGCATTTCTCATGAAAGTCAAATAGATAAAGATATATGTATAAGAATGCTAATTGCAACATTAGTCATTAAAAAAACTGGAAAAAATCTAAATATACATCAGTAGGGTAGTCATTAAATAAGTTGTGCAGATCCATGCACATACTACATTAAAAATGATTTATATCAACCAATTTATATTGTACTGTTAAATGAAAATAAGATTAAAAAGCAGATTATAATCCTGAAAGTGTGTGTGTGTGTGTGTGTGTGTGTGTGTGTTATCTGGATGGCTATACTCCAAAATACGCACTGTGATTATTACTAAGTAGTGGGATTGAGGGTGATTTTAAATTCTTTGTACTTCTGTATTATGTGAAATGTCTTCTTTTACCCCCATTTCCTACTTAGAACACTCAAACCGCCCCCCACTGACAGCTATGCTAATGCATTTGATGTAAATCTTTAGTTTGTAGTCCTACAAAAATTTTTTTTGTTTTTTTATACAGATATTTTAAATTTACTTAGATGGTATCACATTCTGTTTCTTACATTTTCTACCTAATACTATGTGTTTTAAATCTACGTTGCTACATGTACAAGTCTACTGCATGTAACTGCTGAGTTATTGTTATAACATAGCTATTGTAAATAAGCACATGCTTTCATAATCAGAAAAAATCTAGTAAAGCTCTTTTTATTGTGAAGAAAGAAAGAAAGAAAACAATCTTTCTTCTAAAATAAAAGTGTAAAGCCATAAATTGTTTTACATAATTTTGCCACAGAAATATCCCAATGTAGAAATATTTATTACACTGGCGATTCTATTTTACTAAACACCTCTACTTTATAAAAGTGCTTGGACACATGGAACTCTTTTAAAATACAGAAAATTTAAAGAGAAAAGAGAATATTTCTTTCTATGAAGTCTCTGAAATGCTTGACTTATTTTAGGAGGCAAAAATTTCAAAAGACAAAGTTATTTTGAAACTGAAAAGTAGTGAAATGAACTCATTACAGTGTGTTCTCACTATATATTAAAAATGAAATTAAAATCATTTAAAATAAAAGAAATATGACATTGTAATGCAAACAGAAATTGAGGAAAATCCCAAAAGGATAGGAAATAGTTGGTTGATGGACAGCACAGGAAAATGAAAAGACAATCAGAAGAAGTAATAAAGCCTATTGGGAAAAACCTGAAATTTATATATTGAAAGTTCATAATTTTTAACATAAAAATCTAATAATAACTGCTAATCCCTTTTCTTTCTTTAAACTTTAATTTAAGTATAAAAATAGAACTTCAAGGGTAACTTTATTCAGTCATATTTTTTATAAGAGATATCAAATACTCTCAATAAAGGTTTGTGTTTAACTTTCAAACTTTTCTTCAAAACAATATATTCCTAGATGAGAGGTTTGAAAAAAATCACATATAACTATATATTACGGGGAAAAAATACCAAGATGAGAGTCATATTCCAAGCAGATATGACTGAAGTACTGTGATCCCAGAAAAGGTCACAAAACACTTTTCTTTCTTATTTAGGCTAGTTTTAACTGATAGCAACAGAGAAGCTTTATAACACAGCACTGACAGACAACTCCAAGTTGCCCTTAATAAGAGGATTTTGTTAAAAGCAGTCCTCCTTTTTTTCCTCTCTCTCTTTCCAAAATATTGGGTTTTGGAATGAAGTCATTGATCTAGGAAAGATAAATAGCCTTTAGGGGAGGCAGGTCAGAAAAGCAGATTAAAGTACAAAAGCTTAAGTGTGAAAACTAAAAATAATGACCTGAAGTTTCAGAGCCAAACAGGAAGAAAAGATGTCTGCTCATGTTGGTAGGTGACCTGCACAGGGGAAGGGCCTCACCCAATGATCAGATAATCTGTGGAAAAGGTCATAGTAGTCTTGCTTCTCTGGAAACTATAGTTAAACTGGAGACAGACACCAGAGGATGTGTCTTGGCTAAGAGCCCTCTTGAATTTGCCTTAAATTCTCCAAAAGAAAAACTCTAAAGGTTAGGGGAAAACATAGATTTTGATTATTTGATGTAACTTTAAAGATGTAGTATTTCAGTATTTCATTCTAGACAGAATGGCATAATGATTATGCAAAGGGTTCTCCAATCACATAAAGTTCAAGCTTTGCAACCTTTGTCAATATATTTACATCCTCATGTATAAAATATATATACATAATGGGAGTATTTACCTTATAGGACTAATGAAAGGATTAACTATGCCATCCCTAAGGCTTAGGGCAAGGTCCAGCATATAGTACATATTCAATAATGTTAGCTAGTACTAGTGTTAGGTATGATAGGAATTTTTTTTTTTTTAAAAAGTATGTTTACCATTTGAGCATTTATCTGATGACTGAGATCCAGATCTGAGTTTCTACACTAATTGATGTTAGTATGTTTTATGGTTTTTGATAGACCATTGAATCTGAAGATGTTAGTTCATACTGATAATATTAGGAAAGGAGACTTCTTTCACAAACTATCACTATTGATAACATAATGGGTCCAAATTTTAGTTTATAAGCTCAAGTATGCAAGAAATGTTTTAATTTCTATTTCAAGTCCCCACTCCACTAGATGTTGGAAAAACAATCTCAGTCAATGCAGTTTCCGCTCTCGTTATATTGGGATTGCATGTATGTTCTGAGGGACTATCACCTGTTGTCAGTTGTCATCGTTTCTATGCTACTGTCCCGTGAGACACACCTCCTGGTCCTGAATGGCAGTCCACAAAGTTTATAGCTGTGTCCTCCTTGTGTTGGACACTAGTTTCTGTGACTTTTGGGAGGCTGAGAAAAAGAATGGGGCACCAAAATGCCCTGCCTTGTGACTGTAGTAGCCTCTGATGCATGGGAAATGCTTCTGCTGCTCTGCATGCTCTCCTGGGGCACAGAGGCTACCTCAGTCTCCCTTTTTAGCTCTAACTTACCACACCACCCTCTTGACCCTATTGCTCCTGTGTCATTGGCATGGGGGAGTGAGGGAGAATTCTGGAATGTTGCCACCTTATCAAAGTATAATGGAAAAGTGACATTCCTTCTGCTCTTGCATTTCTTAAATTATGCAGAGAGGAGTGTTCTCTTTTCCCCTAAACCTTACAACACCTGACTTAACAATAAATCCAAGAGAGAGCTGAGCCCAAGTTTTTTCTCAGGTACCCAGCATCTGAGTTCTCTTCTTTTCCTCTGACTTCTCTCCTTTTCCCTAAGTCTAGAGAATCTTGTCTTGAGGACAGGAAAAATCAGGTATTTTTCCAATTCTTTTGTCTCAGGTCTGGACCTTAGATTTGAGATGTTAAAAATCGAGGATTTGATAACACTTCCTTGAGGAACACTTACTTTATAGTCTAGCTGTCTCAATGAAGGAGGCAACAGGAAAAAAAAGAAAAACAACAAAATAAAAACAACCAACAACATCGGTTAATACCTCAAAATACACCAAAGTAGGGAGGGATGTATGTTTTATCATTTCCATCTAAAACGACATTTTAAATACTTCAACTTTCCATAATGAATAAAAAAGTCTTCCACCTAAAATATTTTTCTTAGTTACAAACATGGGTTACTTTATATGCTGCTAAGTGCTTGATTTTGTAATTCCTTTCAGCCCAAATTGTAACATTAATGACATACCTTATATGCATGTAAATGATCCTAACTCCAGTCGGCTAGATGCGGATGATTCAGTTTGTTAGTCCCTTTATCCCCTTGTTTTCTCCTTCCAGAATCTGTCAGTCTGTCCCCTCCGTGATCTTTTGCTCCTCTCCAAATTTACTCCATCCTCTAACTTCACTTTTTCAATAATCCACTATCCAAAAGAATGTGTAGCTTTCCTTTTCATAAATTTGACTATGTCTGCATGTTACCTCCTTAAGAAGTCCAAACACTATAAATCTTATGTGGAGTCTAGAAATACTTGCTGATAATAAAATTTGATGGTGATGATTTTAACTTTTAAAAACCTTGGGGTACTGGTGTGGCTCAGTCAGTTAAGTATCCAACTCTTCATCTTGGCTCAGGTCTTGATTTCAGGGCCATGAGTTCATGCCTTGCATTGTTCTCCACACTGGGCATGGAGCCTACTTAAAAACAAAAAACAAAAAACAGGGTTGCCTTGGTGGCTCAGTCAGTTAAGCGTCTGCATTTGGCTCAGGTCATGATCCCAGGGTCCTGGGATTGAGCCCCATGTTGGGCTCTCTGCTCAGCTGGGAGCCTGCTTCTCCTTCTCCCTCTCCCGCTGCCTGCCACTCTGCCTGCTTGTGTGCGCTTTCTCTCTCTCTCTCTCTGTCAAATAAATAAATAAATAAATAAATAAATAAATAAATAAAATCTTTAAAACAAACAAACAAAAAAACCTTGATAACTTGAAAAGTCCTATATTTTTCTAAGACTAGTTTATGACACAAGAGGTAGTAAAAAAACAGCTGTTCAATCACTATATTCAATGAAAGAACAGTAAGATATTTGGTCATTTTCAGACACTAATGCATAGCAAGCCATTCTAATCTACATACACCATACACTACAATACTTAGTGTCCAATATTTCAAAACTACAAGTATAGCAACAGCTATGGGTAAAATTGTGTTTAAAATTGAACTATTTTGGTTTATAGCTAGAAAAGAATTCCTTAATACATTTAAGGAAGAAGAGAGCGAAGTACATTTTACATTTATGACGAAAGATAGAAAGTTTACAAAAGTTTACAAAATTTTAATCAAAATTAACTCAGAAGCCATTATATTATAAGAGTTTTCAGTTTTGCAGCATTGTCAAAGATTTTATGGTTTGGATGGTGACTTCAGTGAAGAAAATGAAGGAGAAGGGGAATCTGTTAATGGAGGATATTTTGAAGATGAGAGTTTCTCTGTTAAACACAACAGAGAATCTCTCTTATCAGTGACAAGGGGAAGAATACAAAAGGTTCATAGTTCTTCATAACCACAAAACCAGCTCCTCATTTAGATGGGTATCATGTTGTTTCTGGGCAAGTGAATTCTGTTCAGGAAGTTGTGGGAGAGAGAAAAACCAGAAAACAGATGCGGTGAGCAACCCATTTGCTGAGATAGATACTCAGTGTGGAGAGCTAATTCCCAAACTAGAGCTAAGAATAAAAAGCATAAATCCTCCTCCTCCTCATCCAGTGACTCATACAGCTCAAAGATTCTCCGTCCTAGTCTAATTCTGAAAGTACTTCTGAAGAGAACTTTTATTTCATTTTATTTTTAGATTTTTTAAAAAGATTTTATTTTAATGGGAGAGAGAGACAGCATGAGCAAGAGCAGGTGGGGGGAGGGGCAGAGGGAGAGGGATAGAGAGAATCTCAAGCTGACTCTGCACTGAGTGTAGAGCCCTACATGGGGCTCAAACTCACAATCCCAAGATCATGACCTGAGATGAAGCCAAGTCTGATGCTTAACCGGCTAAGCAATCCAGGTGCCCCTGAAGAGAAATTTTAAAAAGGAAAAAGAAACCTAAGAAAAAATTCCCAAACACATACACACGAAAGAAAAGAAAAGCACATTTGGTGAAAGTGAGGCTGAAAATCTTAAAGCATAACAAAAGTGTAATGTCCATCCAGAAGAGTTCCCTCCTATACCTGAAAATAGATTCCTAGTTAGAAAAAGTGTTCCTAAAGCTGATGACAAAGAAAGGGAAAACAGAGAGAGAGAGAGAGAGAGAGATCTACCTAACTTCCACACTGCTTCATACTACAGGAGACTTTCAGTTATTAGGTCTAGCAACGAAATTAAAGGAATAGGACCAAGGATTATTGAACTCCCTCTAGATTCAGATCAAGGGATCATTTCAGACATAGTAAGGCTGCTTCACATTGGAGGCAAGAGATTCAGAAAGCCCAAAGAAGGAGGGTATCCAGTGGTGAAAGGTGAATCAAAGGAGCTTGAGAGTAAGTTAAACAAAAGAAACGGAAACAAAATCAAAGAAGTCCAGCTAGAGTAAAAGAGAAAAATATAACTGATCATAGGTATGTGTCCAAGAGTCCAAACAGAAAAAGTGAAGAGGAAAAGAAAGCTAAAGACCATTAATCTAACAGTAAAGAGAGAGACAGCAGAAGAAATTCCGAATAAAAGATGATAAATACAATAAAAACAAGGTGAAGAAAGGGGCCAAATCTAAAAGTGGGAGTAAGAGCAAAAAGAAGTCGAAGAGTTAAGAAAAGCATAATACAAAAATAAATACAATACAAAGCATAATGGGATAAAGAAAAGAAGTCAAGGAGTAAAGAAAGGGATCATAAGAATGTTAAAGTCTGAGTCTCAAGGAAAGGATCAGGAAAGGGGTAAAATTAAAGAGAAATTTAAATAGAATCAAAGAGCAATGAGCATGATCATAATAAAAGTAAGGAAAAGAATAGATACACAGTGTAGAAGGGAATGGGGTACAACCCAAGGCAGTTACAATGGTCCTCATTCATCACAGTTGCTCCTCTGTTCTCACTCATCCTGCAGCCTCAGTCCCCATCCCAGTACCTCACTCTCATCTAGAAGTAATTGAGCTCACAGAAAAATACAGAGGAGATAAGGTGCCCAGCAGGATTCTGAAAAAGGAAAAAAAGAAGAGCTTTTCTTCTCTCTTTTTCCATAGTTGAGGGGAGGTTGAAATATAATAAAATGGTCCCTTTTTTCAACAAAAATTTAATTTTGCCAGCTACAAGAAGACTTGTAAACTGGATGCCACTTCTCAATAATTTAAGAAACATGTGACCCGGAGAATCACCTCAATTTTGTCACCCATAAAGTGAGGTTCTTTTATCTGACCCCAACATCAAAGGGATACTATATGAAATATTTATACAATATTTTTTAAGTGCTTGTGATTCTCAGGGGGGAAACTGGTATATGGGGTGAGACTATAAAATAAAGCATCCAAAAATGAAAAAAAAAAAAGGCATTTACAATGGTAGAACAAGAGAAAGAAGCAGACTCAGGGGCAGGAGCAGAAGGATATGATCTAGAAGCCATGACAGAACTGACAGCAGAAGAAATGAGTACCAGAGATACAGAGAACAGGAGTACAAGAGGAAAAGGCCAGAAAGCAGACAGAAAAGCAACATCAAGAAACAAAGTTAGGAGGGGAAGAAGGGGAGATTCCCAGAGCTCAGAGAGAGAAGAAAGTCAAAGTAGAAACAATGAAAAATAAAGAAACCAAGAAAGTTCACCCTGGAAAGAAAATGCTCAAGGTCAGAAAAGAATATGCTCTTAAGAGTTCAAATAATAACAGGGGGGAAAGGCTGACAGAGATCAAAGTCTATTCTCAAAATGAAAACAAAGTAGGACAATGAATTAAAGTTCTCCACATAAGGATCATGAGAAGTCCACATCCTTGGTGGAAAAGGAAAACCAAAAATCAAAGGGTCAAGAAAATGACCATGTACATGATAAAAATTTAAAAGTTTGGTCATAAAAAATTTTTTGATTATGAATCCAGCCCTAGAAAAAATGAAGACAAAAGTGGATGAGTGAGTTGTGGAAAGCTCATTTCCATTTTGTCTCAAATTTTCAGTTGTAGAGACTTACTGATGAATCTCCTTTATGTTGCTTTCCTCTTTTCATTTTTTTGGGATTGTTTTATGTTTGTCCTTTTTTTTTTTTTAATGTGAACTTCACTTAGTTGATCTTTTGATAACTTGCAACTTGAAAAATTTGTACTGCTAAAGTTTTAATAAACTTGAAATGAAAAAATATTGTAGTCAAATTTGTTTAGATTAAAAAATTTTAAGTTCTAATTGGTAAAAGGCTTACATTTGCAAACTAATCAATATAGAAACAAACAAAACCCAAAATGATGACTTTATCGTGTGTACTTTCTAAAGGATTGAAGTTAACTACTGTCATAAGGATGTGCTTCAATGGGCAAAAAGTTGGCTGAATTTTCATTCCTTTTTTGATAAAAAAAATTATAATTACAATGTATGTGAGTGCAGGTTTATACACATTTTTCTAAATTTTTCAGAATACTACAGGGTTTGGGTTTTTTTTTCATCTGTTTTGCTGAAGTATGTATGAAATTTTAAGGCATATGTTAGTTTAGGGAAAGGTTTCCGAATTGAAATGTAAAAATAAGCAAGACAAAGATTGCTCTTTTGAATTATCGGCTCTTATTATGTTAATTAAAACAAAACTCTATAGAGCATCTAAGTGCCTCTCAAGCTACATAAAAAAATACCCAGTTGATGCATGGGAATTATAAAGATAATTTACACAGTTGGTGAAGAAAACAACCTATACTGAAAGGCAATTAAACAAGAGCGAAATCACCATATTACATTTAAAATAGGAAATATATGTGCAGAAAACCAAGTAATCATCATTACTCTTATACTTGTCTTCTGGAATGGATTCTCTTAAAAATTCTGATACCGCTTCCTTTCCTTTCCTTTCCACCTTAAAAAAAGTGCTTCTCACTCTTTAACATGCATGTAATCAGCCGGGGATCTTGATAAAATACAGATTCTGACTCAGAAGTTCTGGAGTGAGGCCTGAGAACATCTAACCTCAGCTCCTAAAGAATGCCTTATATTACTGGTCTCTGGATCGCTTACTGAATGGCAAGGCCTTTAACTCCTGGCAGCCGGGAATTGACATGCTAAAAGATAAGAAGAGCCAGGGTTTTATTTTCTTTTTGTTTTGTTTGTTCCACTAACCAAAACCCATGATGAAATTCTTAGCTTACTTACTTAATTCTGAGCTTAGCTTGGTTTACTTCTCTTTGCCCTAAATTTCTCCTCACTGGTATCTTCTCTACTCCCACAAAAGTAGTTCTTAAATATAGACACCTATTATGATCTAAGAGGCCACAGGTAAGTGTTAGCCATGTAATCCCTAGGCTACGGGTCCTCAAGGAGTGGTTCCCTACTATCCTTGATGAGGGTGTTTTCTAGAAATTGGGTCATGATAAAGAGATATTTTGTGTGACTTTACTAGGGATCCAAGGAGTAAACTGTGCTAAAACCAAAAAGAGTGAATAATTCAGCAATCATTTCTGTTTGGCTTTAGAATGCATTATAATACAATATGCAAAAGATTTATTTTCTAATTACATTTTACTTACAGTAATATTAAAATGGATTGATATGCTCTGACCATAAAACAACTAAGAGTGCTGATGAAGAGGGGACAGAGATACAGCAATCTACCTGAAAGCATAAGGAAGTATATATAGGAGGGAGGTCTACGAGAAAATTTTTTCTATGGATGATACATCTATGGGAAGTCAAAGAGTTCATTTGTCAAGTCCTATGCAACTTACTGCAATTCAAATATGATTTGCAAGGAAAGATTTTCCTTGACTTACACTTATGATGAGGTTATATCCTAATAAACCCATTGTAAGTTGAAAATACCATTAAGCCAAAAATGCATTTAATACACCCAACCTAGTCAATATCATAGCTTAGCCTACCCTACCTTAAACATGCTCGGAACAATTACATTAGCCTATAGTTGGGCAAAATCATGTCACATAAAGCCTATTTTATAATCAAGTGTTGACTATTTCAGGTACTTTATTGAATACTGTAAAGTAAAAAACAGATTGGCTGTATGGGTACAGAATGGTTGTCAGTGTAAAAGGGTTGTCTACCTCATGGTCCCCTGGCTGACTGGTAGGTGCAGCTCCCTGCTGCTGCCCAGCATCACAACAGAGCAGCCTATGCATATTACTAGCCTGGAAAAAGAAATTCATGATCAAAGTATGGTTTCCATTGAATGTATAAAACTTTCACACCATCGTAAAGTTGAAAAACTTTAAGTCCAAGCATTGTAAGTTGGGGACAGTCTGTATTGTACTGTTTCATCCCTTCCAGTGGGTTAAAATACTGCTAAAAATAGTTTTTTTTTAGTATGAACAACTACCATTTATGAGCACATATTATGCATCAGTCCCTAAACTAAGAGCTTTCCTTGCAGTGGCTTATTCAATTCTCGCTCCATATCCATGAGGTAAGTGCCATTATGCCAACATTAGAGGTGGGAAAAATACAGCCTATTAAGGACACTTTATTTTATTTTTAAGATTTTACTTATGCATTTGAGAGAGAGAGAGAGAACATAAGCAGGGGAAGAGGGAGAGGGAGAAGTAGACTCCCCACTGAGCAGGGAGCTCAAGGCAGGGCTCAATCCCAGGACCCTGAGATCATGACCTGAGCTAAAGGCAGAAGTTTAACCATCTGAGTCACCCAGGCGCCCTATTAAGGATCTTTTTAATTGAAAAAAAAAAAAAACTGTTGAAAAAATTGAACCTAACAAAGATTTCTGTGGAAAGCTTTGTTGTATGGTCATTTAAATATATTTAAAATTTAAGTTACAGAATGGAAACTGTAGGGTCATTCACTCATGGAAAGACTATCCAGTGACTGGATTCCTTTAAGTGGTCAGTCCACTCGCTAAGGACTACTACACATAATTTTCCAGGTAAACACTTTTACAAAGTAAGGCATGTCTATGATAAAACTGTTAATTTGCCATTTGTTCTGATCACTTAGGAAACGAATATACTCACGTGTTTCCAAAATTGGCCTGAAAAAGAGTAACCTGGAATCTTGTTAGAACTACAGAATTCCCACTCCCCTCTGCTTGGCAATTCTGAATCAGTAGCCCTTAGGTAAGGTCTAGGAATTTTTATATTTAATATATTATCCACATGTTTCTTATGATCAGGCAAGTTTGGGAAACATTTGTCTGCTGAGTAAAGCTCAGATTTCTTAGCATCTAAAATCCTCCACAGTCTGGCCTTAAGTTACATTTCAAACATCTCCTACAGGAGCACCTGGGTGGCTCAGCTGGCTAAGAATCTGCTTTCAGCTCAGGTCCTGATCTCAGGGTCCTGGATCAAGCTTCAGTTGGCGAAGTGTCTGCTTTCAGCTCACATCTTGATTTTGGGGTCCTGGATCAAGGCCCATGTCAGGCTCCCTGCTCAGTGGGGAGTCTACTTCTCCCTCTCCCTTTGCCCCTCTCTGCCCCCCACTTGTATGCTCTCTCTCAAATAAATAAAACCTTAAAAACAAAAAACAAAAAAACAAATATCTCCTACAACATTAACCTATGTTTAAAATTATTTATTCATTATGTCCTGAATAGATACTTTCCTCCTTTGGAGCTTTGCTCAACTCTTCCCTCTGCTGGAATGTCCTTCTCTCATATTTGTTCATCAAAATTGTATTCATCTTTCAAGGCTCAGCTCAAATTTTAACTTCTCTATAAAGGCTTCCCTGACTCCATGGTCAGGATTATGTTCTCTCTTCTATTAACTACCAGAGCTCTTTAAACCTCTACTGCAGTGATTCTCAAGGTGTGATCTCTGGACCAGCAATATCAGCATTACTTGGGCACTTGTTAGAAATGCACATTCTCAGGCCCCACCCAAGACCTACTGAGTCAGAAACCCTGGGTATGGTGCCCAGCAATCTGTTTACAAACAAGCCCACTAGATGACCACAATGCATCCTGAAGCTTGAGAACCACTTCTCTAATGTATTCTATATTTTATTATTGCATTATTATATATCTTAGTTTCTCTACCAGAATGTAAAGTAGGCTCCACGAGAGCAAAAACAGTGTTTTTATCATTTGCCACCTTTGCAGTACCAAGTATAGTGCTTTTTGCTTAGCAGATCATAATAAGTCTTGCTGAATTAAATTGCTATTTCTTTAGTGTCAAAGTCTATGTATGCAAGATGAGCAGATTGTAGTGCACCAATTTTTCATTTTAATGGAGTTTAATAACCTTGATTGATTCAGATGCAGAAACATGCCAATTGTAAAGATGACTAAAATAAAGGAACTGGTTGCCCTTATTTTTCAACACATAATAAAGCTTCTTAGTTTTGCTTTAAGCTTTTTCTCCATGCTTAATATATATGATGCTTCATAAATGTCTACCAATGACAACAATGACAATCTCATCTGGAAGTTTCTCTTCTTTACTTCTCTTGTCTCTAAGGCTTTTATGCCTAAAGAAAAATTCCTAAAATTTCTTAAGTGGGTTTCAACTTCACATGTATCTATAAATAAAATAATAAACACTGCTTAGACTGCCTATATACTACTTATCAATAAATATAAATTTGAGAACAAATTCATGGGAAAATAACATGAAATAGTGTTTGCCATAGTAAAAGTCAATGTAACAAGGTTTTAGAATTCACCACACTGGAAAACAAGCCAAAGGAAAACAATAATCTATATTGATTAATGTTTTATTTATTAATATTTGAAGTTATATAACAGGTTCAGACAGCCACTGGATTCTTAAAAATCTTTAGTAAAACAAAACAATATTGGTGAATAATCCATATAATAAATCGATTCAGTGACCTAGCATTATTTTGCTTTCATAGAGTATCTTTCTTCTTAATGTAACGATGATATTCTTATTGGTTCCTGTCAAAATCCAATCGAGATGCATTTAATAACCAAAAATTTCTAAGTGCAACTTAATTTTCAGCTTACTGAAACAAACCCACTGTAAAAGTGCTTTTCATGAAGTTACAATAGGAAAATAAATCAATCTAAGAATTTGGTGCAAATAAGCCAACAAAATTGATCAAATCCAAAAGAAAAAAATTTGAACAATTATCAACAACTTTCAAAAAATAAAACGCATGCTTTGTAATTGGGTGTCTATATACCTTGTCTTATTAATATGAGATGATTTTTTTTGGTTTGTTTTAGAAAATATCATCAAATATTCCCAGAAAAGACTTCATTTCATCAGCTTCATCATCAGGATGATACCTACTGGGGGGAAAAGCAAGTACAGAAATATATATAGATTGCTGAGAGATTAATGTATCAAATGAACTTCAATATGCATAACCTAGTAAGAAGTCTGTGGGGCAAAATCAGACTTCATAAACTGTGAGAAGTAGGGATCAAGTCTCAGGTATTTCCTTCAGGTTTTTAAAAGTAATGTCATTTAATCAGTGTGTGAACAAGTCTATAAACTTTGACTATTCAAGAGGGAGAGAGAAACTGCTACAGTTACCCCTAGAAGTGACCAGCTGAGGGGGAACGAGTAGACTTAATGTGACTTTTCACTGAACCTATAGAATTGTAACAGAACTGGTTGGCTAAGGGGCGCCTGGGTGGCTCAGTTGTTAAGTGGCTGCCTTTGGCTCAGGGCCTGATCCCAGGGTTCTGGGATCGAGCCCCGCATCGGGTTCCCTCCTCTGCTGGGAGCCTGTTTCTTCCTCTCCCACTCCCCCTGCTTGTGTACCCTCTCTTGCTGGCTGTCTCTCTATCAAATAAATAAATAAAATCTTAAAAAAAAAAAAAAAGAACTGGTTGGCTAAAATACAACTTGAACGTCTAAAAAATTAGCCAGTCTCATTTGGATTTAAGTGATTTTCCACTTTATATTATCAACAAATTGTATTCAAATCAGTGAAACAAAGTTTACCAATACAGTATGTTTTAATTAAAAGTATTGAACAAATGTTCCCCAAAATTGAGATACTTAATATATGAACTATCTTAAGGAGTTTAGGTCACCAGGGGTCTAAATATTCAATGTTTTTAAGTAAATAAAATGTTTAGATGCTGATCTTTAAAATAAACCAAGGAAAGCAGTGCCCATGTGGCTCACTCTTGATTTCAACTCAGGTCATGATCTCAGGGTCATGAGATGGAGCCCCACATTGGGCTCCAAGCTGGGCATGGAACCTGCTTGAGATTCTCTCTCTTTCTCTACTTCTGCCCATCCCCTCCACTCTCTCTCATTCTCTATCCCTATAAAAAAATAAAATAAAAACAAACCAAGGAAAAAAGAATGCTGAATTTCTTCATAGAAAGTTTTTATTGGTTTAGTCTTTCAATGTCTTAAAAGAATTTTTACCTGAAATCAATGTCCTCTTTACATTCACTGTTTCTAATAAAGAAATCCACTTTCTTAACAAAATGTGAAGAATTTGGTATTTTTTTAGAGTGAGTAAAGCACAGTTTTTCAATTTCTGGTGACAGACTTTGTTGTTTTCTTTCTTGTAAATGGACCTATATTTTGAGGTTAACAGAAGAAAAAGGCAATCATTGAAAGTTTAACTATTCAGACAGAATTTAAAAGAAAAACAATGAAGTGCTTCTTATAATACTTGCATTTCCAGCTTGTTGAGGTAATTTCTTCATGGATGATGTATCAAACTTGAACACAGGAGAATTTGATAAATAAATATCTGGCTTCTCATGTGATGGAACAAAACTAAAAATCAAAATTAATTATTTGTAAAATATGGGAAATAAGAGAAACAAACCATTCTAATTTAGATCCACAGGGAATTTAGATCTTTAGGGAATATGATTAAAGTGTATCATATTTATTACCAAAAAAATTATGCTGTTTCTTAGGCTCATGGAAAATTTGCTGTAGCTCCTTTCCTTTAGACAAAACACCAATTTCTACATTCCAAATTAGATAAGAATACTATTTTTAAAAGCCTACAGAAATAATCATTCAATAATTTTCTTTAAAATTGGGTGTTATGCTTAATTTTCTATTACCTAGCATTCTGTAAATCTTTTCTAAATCCTACTTTGCTTAACTTTTAATCTCCTTTCCCTATTCTGGTCTCACTGTGGAAAAATACCTTGACTTATCTTCCTATGTAAAACTACACTAGAATTCACCTTCAATCTTCTGTATTAAATTCATTCATTAAAAAACATTTATTATTTACTACTGCATGCCAGATATTGTACTAGGAGATAGGTATAGAGGTAAACAAATCCTCAGGGAGTTATCATCTAGTAGAGAAGCAGAAAATGAGTAAATAATAAATATACATAATTATAGATCTTGAAGTGATATGAAAGAAATTAACTGAGTAATATTACAGAAAATAGTGTGGAGACACAAACCCGCTTAAAAAAGGTGGTCAAGAAAAATGTCTCTCTGAGGAGGTGACAATCTAAGTTGACACTCACAGGCTAAAATATGACAGCCATGTAGGGAGTAAAAAGCAGTGGCTACAGGTAGTAGAGAAGTGCATGTATTGATTGGATTGAATCTTTTTGTCTTTGATTAAAGGCAAGGAATTAAAATAGTAAAAAGGGGTATAAAATGAAAAGCATGACTCCATTCCACTCCAAATCCTCAGGTCCTACAGGCCTTCTTTCCAGTATCAACTTCTGGCACAATTTTTTCTTAAGAGGCTTCTTCATAAGGATTCCTTTTTAACTCCACTTATCTTCTGTTCATTACTTTTAAACTCTCCCTATATTATTTATAGTTTCTAAAGGTATGGCTCACAAAACTGTCTGTGTGCTTTGTTATATTCCTACTTGTATCTTCCTACTTCCTACCTAATTTTTTTTGCTTCTGAACACCCACAGATTTGTTCTACTTTGATGCTTCTAATCTGTTTATTCTGTATGACTCAGAGTTAGAATCAATGAATGGAAATAGTAAGAAGACAAATTTTAGGCAGATATTCTTAAAAGCTACTGAATGGTCTGAGAAATCCAAACATGGAACAAGCATGTTGGAGTGAATGAGCTCCTGGTCACTAGAGCTGTTTTGGTAGAGATGGCACGAATACCTGCCAGTGATGTTGGATGGTGATTCAAGTATTTGGTGGTGGGAAGACTAAATGATGCTTAAATTAAGCACCCTTCAGCTCTGGAATTCTCTGAAATCTGTGATTCTGTCATGCTGATAATCAGTAAAATGACTAAATAATAACAAAAATACCAAAAGACATCACAAATTTCTTATATTTTAAACTAGGAGAAATAAATAATCCTTAAGTAAATTAGACTCTGAACAAAAAGTTGTCAGTATTTCTTCTGAGGAAAGTTTTGGCTGTGGCTGTAATTCCTCTCCATGACTTCTAATCAAGTCCAATATCCAGATGCACTCTGCATTTCTGCAAAAATACTTCAAGTTGTACATTAAAAAAAATTTTTTTTTTTACTTTTTTTTTTTTTAATAGGTTCCATGCTCAATGTGGGGCTTGAAGTCACAACCCTGAGATCAAGAGTTGCATGCTCTACCAACTGAGCCAAACAGGCACCTTAAGTTGAACATTTTTTAAATTATGATTTTCTTTTCCAAATGTCTATGTGTCCTATATTCTCAGCTAACATCGTCATCTACCCACTTGCCATGTATTTTTCCCTCTTCCTCAACAACTGTATCCTATTAACTGCTAAATCTGGTATGTGCTATGAAATGTTTCAAAAATCCAACTCTACCTCTTAGTTTCCATCACCTCTGCTCCAGTTTAGGTCTTACCATAGCCTGCCTCTCGTACTGGCCACCATGCCTCTCATGGTCCCACCTTCAGGAACTCATTCTATATATCATATCATATCACTATATATCATCTACAAATCCTAGAATAATTTTTGTCTTATCAAGTTGTTTATCCTGTGCTTAAGTATCTTGGAAAATTTCCTACTGCTTACATGCATGTTAAAAACTAGGCTACAGCTGGAGGGGGGCTATAGACTATATCACATTTTATTTTATTTTATTTACTTATTTTAAAGTTTTTATTTATTTTTGCAAGAGAACGAGTGAGCACCAGTGGGGGGAGGGCCAAAGGGAGAAGCAGACTCCCTGTTGAGCAGTGAGCCCAATGTGGGACTCAATCCCATGACTCTGCAATCATGACCTGAGCTGAAGGCAGATGTTTAACTGATTGAGCCACCCAGGTGCCCAATTGTATTACATTTAAAAAAAATTAGTTCTTAAAATTTAAAAGTCAGGAGATGTTACATCAAATTTTGGATTCCTAGCTTTTTTTTTTTTTAAATCAGAATATTTGACAACACTAGACACTTATTTCCTACACAGCAACAACTGGCTGGAGCTGAGTAGTGGTTGATCCTTTTATTTATTTTTATTTTACTTTTTATTATTGAAGTATAATTGACATATAATGTTTTATTAACTTCAGGTGTACAACTTTTTGATCCAACAATTTTATACATTACTCAATGCTCACCACAATAAGTGTAGTCACCATCTGTCACCATACAGTGTCATTACAATATTATTGACCATATTCCCCATGCTGTAATTTTCATCTCTGTGACTTACTTATTTTATAAGTGGAAGTTTGTACATCCTAATACCCTGTATCTGTTTTGCCACCCGCCCCTCCTCTGGTAACCATCAGTTTGTTCTCTGTATTTAAGAGTCTGTTTTTGTGTTTGTTTGCTCATTTGCTTTGCTTTTTTAGATTTCACATCTAAGTGAAATCATATGTCTGACTTATTTCACTTAGCATAATACCCTCTAGATCCATCTATGTTGTCGCAAATGGCAAGATTTCATTCTCTTTTATGGCTGAGTAGTATTATAGATATGCACATATCTCACATCTTCTTTAGTCATTCATCTATTGCTACCCACAACTTGGATTGCTTCCATATCTGGGCTACTGCAAGTAATGCTGCAAAAACAGAGGGGTGCATATATCTTTTCAAATTAGTGTTTTTGTTTTCTTTGGATAAATACCCAGTAGTGGAATTACTAGATTGTAGAGTAGTTCTACTTCTAATTTTTTGAGGAAACTCCGTACTGATTTCCACAGTGGTTGTACCAATTTACATTCCCACCCACAGTGTATGAGTGTTCCCTTTTCTCTACATCCTCACTAACACTTATTATTTCTTGTCTTTTTGATACTAGCCATTCTGACTTGCATGAAGTAATATCTCATGGATTTGATTTGCATTTCCCTGATAATTAGTGATGTTGAGCATCTTTTCATGCGTCCGTTGGCCATCTGTATGTCTTCTTTGGAAAAATGTTTATTTGGGCCCTCTGTTCATTTTTTATTCAAATTGGATTTTTGGTGTGTGTTCTATAAATTTTTATATATTTCGGATATTAACCCCTTATTGGATATATTATTTGCAAATAGCTTCTCCCATTCAGTAAGCTTCTTTTTGTTTTGTTCATGGTGTCCTTTCCTGTGCAAAAGCTTTTTATTTTGGTCTAGTCCCAAACAGTTTATTTTTGTATTTGTTTCCCTTGCCTCAGGAGACATATCCATAAACATGTTGCTAAAATCAATGTCAAAGAGATTACTACCTATATGTTCTTTTAGGAGTTTTATGGTTTCAAGTCTTATACTTAAGTCTTTAAACCATTTTGAGTTTATTTCTGTATATGGTGTAAAAAAGTGGTCCAGTGTCTATTTTTGTGCCAGTACCATACTATTTTGATTATTATAGCTTTGTAGTATATCTTGAAATTTGGAATTGTGATATCTCCATAGTTGTGCCTTTTATATGGGACACTCTTCAGTTGGCTTTGGCCCACCAAATCCTGAAGGCAGTTTAAGTTTATAACCCTACCTACTGGATATGGTAAAGTTGTCTATATACAGCATTCGAGGCTCTTCAGAATCAAACCTCAGCTCTCAGCCTTAATGCTGTGGCCATATTGATGCTTTACTGACCCTTGAGCATGAGATGCCTTTTCAAGCCTTGTACCTTTACACATGCTTCTTCTACCTGGAACGCCTTATTCTCCTCTTTTCTACCTGTCAAACTCCTATTCAGTTTTCAAGTCTTTTGAAAAGTAAAAATTCCTGGGCTCCAGCCCCAGATACCATGATTTGGTAAGTCTAGTGTAGGGCCCAGGAATGTGCATTTTTAATACATTTTAATACTTTTGAAGTAGGTGGTCTATCAATAGCACTTTGAGAAACACAACTCTGAAAGTAAGAAGGTTCAGGTTGGCTAATATCTTACAGCTTCTTTGACATCTAATAATTTAATCCCCATCTTCAATTATGTGTCAAGAGGATATAAGGTTGTAAAATATTCCAAACCAAAATTCTAAAACTTGCCTTTTTGCCGTTTCTCCTTGGAATTTGCTCTTTGACTCTTGGAGGAATAGCTTACTTCCCCCCGTACTTGAACTCAAAGTGTTTCCAAATCCTATGTAAAGAGATAACATTTGAAATTAAATGCCAGGAAACAGATGAATGGATCTTTTCAGAAGTTCTACAAGCGCTCTCTCCAACAGATATGATCTGATTAAAGAAGGAATGAATAAGTCTTCTCATTAATCAAATTTAATTTACACAGAGAAATAAGGGAACAAAGCTAAAGGATTAAAACTATAAACACATAGGTTAGCTTATTAGTCACTATACTAAAAGGTCCCCAAACCACTTTTACTTACTTATTTTAACTCATGTAAATGATCAAGTTTAATTTCATTCAATATTTTCAATATTTTCAATGGTTTGCATACAATTAAGTTCATTTAAAGTGCTCCATACATGGCATTTATGTAGACTGATTTTCTCAAAGTTATGCCCTCACATGATTGATTAGGCTACCTCAAAGACTCAATACAAACTGCCTTTTAAATTGCAATATACAATGACTTTTAACTTTGAAGTAGGGACTAGTAGCTGTCCATTGATACGGGAAGTTGTGCCTACTGACTCTACATCATTGATTTTCCTGGCCTATTTTGTGAAGGTGGTCAAATCCTATTCCTTCTGGAAGGAATAACAGCTCTTTAGGTATTTCTTAGAATCTTGAAACAATAATATTTCAACTTCTAATTGCTTCCCTTAAAAATATTTTTTTAAAAGAGCATTGGGGTAGGATACATTAAGAGGTAACTATAATTCTGAGGGACTGATTTCCTCCTGTCAGCCATCATGGGAGAGAGTACCTCCATTTTGCTGTCTTCTCATATAATTACTAAGATTTTCATTTTCTGTTTTAGTGACATAGAGTAAATCTGCCAGTAATTTAGAAAACTAAGTCTCATTATTTTGGGGTTGTAAATGACTTAAATACAATATCTAGTACAGAAGAAACTAATCCTTTCCTATTATTTGTTTATTTATGCCTGAAAAAAATCAATATGTCTACTAGAAATTAAAGGTGTCTTTCATTTTCATGGATAGCAGATGAACACTTTCAAAAATGGACTAATTTTAGGGGCACCTGGGTGGCTCAGTCAATTGGGCGTCCAACTCTTGATTTTGGCTCGGCTCATGATCTCAGGGTCATGAGATCAAGCCCTGTGTGGGGCTCTGTGCTCAGTGCAGAGTCGGCTTGTCCCTCTCCCTCTGCTCCTCTCTCGCTCACGCACACGCATGCTCCCTTTCTCAAATAAATAAATAAATAAAATCTTTTTTAAAAAATGGAATAATTTTGTCCTTCACAAACATTAGCAAATTATGTGTGATCACATAATTGAAAGCTGGATAATCTGTTTTATGAAGGAAAATTCAATAAACGGTTTTAATTTAAATAGAGTTTTTAACAAAATAGGGGAGCAATAGAATAGGAAAAGCTCATCTGTTATATCATTATCACGGAATAACCTTGACCTCTGTCCTTAGGAGGAAATGTGACTTATGGAAGGGTCACATTTTTCAGTTTTGCTAAAAATCATAATCTTAACAAACTAAAGCTAATTAAGCAAACACATAAAAAAGGCAAAGAAAATTAGTCCCAGAAACTGAACTGAAACATATTCAAAGAATTTCTCATGAAATTATTTCATGCTAAAAGACAATTTTACCTGAAGTTTTTGTCTTCTCAGTACTGGCTGAAAAACTGGCAACTTCTAATAAGTTCTCATCATCAAAATCATCCCAAACTTCATCTCCCAATTCAAAGTTCACATTCAAAACTTCTGAGAATGGAGCATTACTTTTATCCACATCTGTCAAATTCTGGTTTCCAGATGCATTAAGATGTCTGTTGAACAGCACTGTTTGAGGGGCTTTCTCATCTGAAGTTGTAGGATAGTTCCATCTAGAGAAATCTGTCATGTTTATGTATAAAAGAGTATAGGTACTTTTTAAATCATTAACATCGTTTTCCATTGTAGATCAAATACCTTTTCAACTACTAAACTGAAGTTTGAATAGTGGTTTTCAAAAGTATTGGGTCAAGCATTGTTGAATATTGTTTTCAACCAATTCTATTTACTGTATTACATATACTGATAGTTGCATTAAATTTAATTTTCAATGGATTCTTTTAGAGAGAATTAATTTTCCCTCTTAATTCCCATATGAGAATAACCCTAATCTAAAATGAATTTTATAATTTCTAAAATGGTCTTCCTTCTTCCTTCTCTTCTTCCTTCAAGTGAATTTTGAATACTATTATGAAATATGTTCTTCCAAAATATATTTTAATTTTTTCTTCTGCTAAAAAATCCTCAGTGTTAGCATTGTTTATAGCCTGAGTTTAGGGCCAGACTACCTGGGTGAAAATGCTACTTCTCTCACTTACTAGTTGTACGATCTTAGACAAGTAATTTAAAGTCTCAGCCTCGTTTTCTCCTCTGCAAAATGGGAAAAATAATAGTATCTATTTCATAAGAATGTTACAGGGAATAAATGCCTTTAGTTTTGTAGTTTTCCATAGTCGTGTGCTAATAAATGTTTAATCACTGCTTCTCTAGAAAATGTATGCATATATATACTTACATTTATTATATGTATTTATTATAGGTAAAGAATATGTAGCACAAAATTTACAAATAATAAAATATATGCTTAATTATAAATTCCATATATCTGATTTTCACTGAACGTTTTCATTCAGTTTTGCAAAACTCTTGTATCTGTAGCCAACATATGGTTGCAATTAACAAATGAATATAGTTCTCACATGAATGCTGCTTGACATTGTTGACTGTAACAACTAAGATGAAAGTAAAATAACAGAGAAAGATGTTGGGATTTGACTCATTCATTCATTGAATTAGGCAACTCCTTTGCTAAATTAGACAATAGTTTTCAAATACTAGAAGAATATTCCCTCATCTTTTTGTGCTATTCACAATGTAATAGCTACAGACACAACACACTGTTAAATTTAATCTGCACTATTAACATTTTGTCCATCACTTTCATACGTCTAAGCAATAAATCAAGTCCTAATATGCAGTGTCTGCTTATTTCCATGGTATAAATATTCCAATTATGATTAATTTCAAACTACCAATGTGACATCTCTGAATGCAGAGTTGAGAAGAAACGCATAGTAGCACACCATTATATAGTATTTCCACCATTTAGATACAAATAAAAAGGCAAATAATCTCAAGAACACAGATAACAGTAATATGTAGCAGAATAATTAGGAAGTGATTAGTTTTGAATATTTATAGTCTTTGTTTTTAATTATTTAATTTAAAGTTTATATAATTAAACTTTTAATAATGGCTGAAAGATTCCCAAGAATTTAATAATCATCTCTTACAAGCCAGCACAAGCCTGCTCTAGTGCACCACCGAGTTTCCTTCATTTTAAATATTCTCTGTACTTTTCTTCACCTAGCCAAATCCTACTTTATCCTTCAATCGTACCAAAACTCCAGTTCACATTATTCTACTTTTGTTCATGGATATATACACACACAATATATACTAAAAATAGAACCACATACAAAGTGTAATGGGAATGCAAAGGGAACAGGATCTAAACCTACAATGGAAGTCAGAGTGGACACCTCTAAGAAGGTAAAATGGTAAGAAGGTAACCTTGGAATTTGAGCTTGGTAGAGCTGTGACTGTGGAGCAGGGCAAGAGGGAAGGCAAGATACTCCATGAGGGGAGGACAGCATGTGAAAAACATGGCAGTATGGGAGACCAGAGAATGTTTGGAGAACTATATGTTTTCAGGATTTCTGCAGCACAAACTAGGAGAAGAAGGGCCCATTGAGCCTACACAGGAAGTTAAGTGCCAGATTATGTTGATGATTGTTTTCCATGTTAAGGAATTCACTTTTTCTTCCCTTATAGGCAATGGATAACTACTGAAGATATTTTAGCAAGAGGTTTACATAATCAGAGATACCTGTTAGATTCCCCGGAATAGTTATGGATGGGATGATAATGAGACTGGAAGAAAAGAGAAAAGTAAGACAGCTATTGCAATAAATGAGAGACAATGAATGTCTGAGCTAGAGTATCAGCAGAAGGGACAGAGAAGAAGAACAGTTATGAGAGATGTTTAGGAGGCAAAACAGATAGGACCTGGCGATTACTTGCATGTAAGTTAAGATATTTAGGATGACTCTTTTCCTGCCTTTAGCAGCTTGAAAAAGAAGAGGGTTCATTCACTGACCTAAGGAGAAAAGAAAAGGAGCAGTGTGAGCTACAGAGAAGATAGAAAGAGTTCAGATAATGATACGTTAGCTTTTAGGTGGATATATCCAGAAATGTGACTGTATAGATGGGTCAGGGGCTAGACAGAAAGAAACAGATGGTAAATGCAAATGTAGAAATCATCTGAATATAGTTAGTAATTGTAGACATGGACTTGGGTGACATTGTAAAAGAAAAGTTTATGAAGTGAGAAGAATAAAGAAGAAAAAAAAGAATCATTTGCAACATGAACAGGAAAAAAAGCCCAAGCAATTCAAGAAGTAGTAGGATAACCAACAGAATGGTTTAATTGAAACCAAAGGAGAGATTTCCAAAAGGAGGGAAATAGCAGATGTGTCAAATACTACAAAGGTCAAAGAAAAGTTGAAAAGTTGAAAAGAGTTCACTGAATTCAGCACTTAGAAGATCACTAAATGGTCTAAGCAAAAGCAGTTTCAAAGGAGTGGAGAACCAAATTTATTGAATGAAAAAAGTGATAGGAGGTAAGGAAGTGAGCACAGTGAGTATAAATTGCCCTTGAAGAATTGTTGTTTTGATGGGAAAGCAAGACATTAAAGTGTATAAAGACTCTGGTGATTCTGTTCTTTTCCTGACATACTTCCCTTCCTTTAATAGGAGTATCTTTCCTTTCCTTTGGGGAAACTGCCTCCACCCATTCCATGTGATCTTGGTGAGGATGTCATTCATGGTACCCTGGTCCCCAGAGCTAGAGCAGAGGAACGCATGACCCAATCCCCAGGCTACAGGGTTTGATGGAAGGATGAATACAAGACTCAACTGAGGCCATTTAGAATGAACTGTGCTCTGCCGAAGTTAACAGGGAAGACTGTTTTTCTACTGAGGCTGTTCAACTAGGAAGATGTGAGTTAGGGGCTACCTGCATGTGAAAAAGCCTGTTGAAAAAAATGAAGCCAATTAGTAACAGGCCATACCTAAAAGACTGAGAGAAAGCCAGAGGCATGACTGAAATTATTTGAGTGCCTGGATCTAGCAAGATTAAAGCCAGATGCATGTCTGGACTTACAAGTTTACATGAATGGTCTCCTTTTTTTGTGTGATTAAGTCATTTGGGTAGAATTTCTGTCACTTACAACCAGAATGGTCATGACTAGCTTGATGAGGATAGGGAGCTAACGAAGAAGAACTTGAACATTATGTTGAAGAGAAAAAGGAGAGATTGAAAATATGGAAAAGAGGAGAAGGGTAACTGGTGTCCTAAAGCCCCAAGGGAGGCAGGATTAGAAACATTAAAACTACGGGTGGAGAGACGAACCTTGAATAAAAGAAAAGAGAATTCTTCTTTAAAAATAAACAGAATTAAGGATGGATGCAGAGACAGAAATATATAGTTGCAGGGTAGAAAGTTGAAAGAATTCATATAGGTTCGATTTTTAATTCTCCACTGATAACTAAAAGTCAATTCCATTTTATAGAAATGGCATTGAACTGGGAATCAGGAGATATAGAATCTATTTCTGGCCCTGCCATTAATTAGATATGTGATTTTGGGCTAGTCATTTAATCTCTCAGAGTCTTGGTTTCTTTCAGTATAAAATGAGAAATTACGCAAAGGTCCCTTACAATTTAAATTTTATGATTCAACATACTTTCTCATATAATTTCTGATATTTTTCTTTTTTCTTTCTTGAAATCAGAATACAGATGATAAAAATTGGCATGTTTTTCTTAAACCATTCTCTAGAGCAATATTTGAATACAAATAAAATATGTTTTGCCACCAAAAACTAATGTGTGAAAAGTATAATGAGTATACTCAATTACTACTAATAATAGTACCAGATACTATGTTAAGACCTTTATGTATATTATCTCATTTAATAGTAAAATCCCTAAAACATAAGCAGATGAGGGAATTGAGATAAAGTAGGTAGATACATTACAAAAGGTGACACAACTACTAAATGGCAGAGCTAGAATTTGAACCTAGACAAATTATTCTAAGCACTCTTTTTTATTAGTAACCTCCCAGCCCAACATGGTCTCAAACTCATAACCCCAAGATCAACAGTCACATGCTCTACTAACTGAGCCAGCTAGGCACACAGCCCAAACAGATTATTCTAGATCCTGTGAATTTAACTACTATACTACACAGCTTCATCTTAAAAAAAAAAAAAAAACTGGCCCATTTTCAGTAAAACAGGGATACAATTATCATTGGGGGTTAAAGTATCTAGATGAGACTTTAATATCATAATATAAACTGGATTTGGAATAGGGGCTAGGAAAGAAATAAAGTAGGAAAACTATGCAAAGACAGCATGAAAGGGGGTGCCTGGGTGGCTCCGTCGGTTAAGTATCTGCCTTCAGCTCAGGTGATGATCCCAGGGTCCTGGGATAGAACCCCGCATAGGGCTCCCGGCTCAGTAGGGAGCCTGCTTCTCTCTCCCCTCCCCACTTGTGCTCTCTCTCTTGCTATCTCTGTTTCTCTCTCAAATAATTAAAATCTTAAAAAAAAAAAAAAGATAGCATGAAAGTAAGCAGAGGAATAAACTGTGGTATGTAGAAGGGCAGGGAACAGAGCAGCCGAAAAAGGAGTAAGTTAGAGGGCTGTAGGTTGAAGAGACATAAAAATTAAGGAGTTGACAATCTAACACTTCTCTTCACGTTGTAAATATCAGACTTTGAGCAAGATGGATAAATGCTCTGATACTCTAAGTGAGATTAGGGGACTTTTCTTGTTCTTACTTGGGCTAAGAGGTGGCGGGCACTCCAGCCCTTGCCTACTTAAGATCTTAAATTATGGCCAGAGGAAACATAAAGTGACAGAATGAAAGAAAGAGTGTCAATAGGTGTTAAGGCCACACACATGAAATTATTTGTAGGAAATCCCAAGTTTATCATTTCTACATACAGCAACAGAAACAAACAATTCTATGGCCAGGATTATTTCTTACACATTTTAACAGACAGGCTATTAATGGCATGACCCATACAAATAATGCTATTAATAACAGAATCCAAAGTAATGATGAACTGGTCCCAGTGTTGAAGAATTATATGCTTTATCTCATTAATTTAATGATTGACACAAATAAAGAGCAAATCTAGATTACATATAAGCTATATACCACAAATTAGATTATATTCTCATATGATCAGAGAAATTATAAGAATCATAGGTTTAGAAAGTGGAGAGGTATTAAAGGTCACCTAATTTAATCCCCTAATTTTAAAGATAAGACTAAGACCTAAAGAAGTTAAATAATTTTTTCAAGATCACACAGCTCTTTTGTAAAACTGGACTAAGTTTATAAACATAAAATTATTTTAAATAATTTTTAAGACATATAAAAGTAACAGTTCAGCATTTAAATACTTTGTGTATCTTGAGATCCCTTATTTTGTCAGCTTTTCCTCATACCATCTTTAAATAAAAATAGTCAACACCATGTAGGGAAGAGACTTAAAAAAAAAAATCTATGACAAACATAGGAAGTCCATCTGAAATAACAGACCTAAAAATTTGAAATTGGTCCAATAACCCAAGAGAAAAATCTTGCAGGTTAATAATCATAGTAATTTCAGATGTTGGTTTTTCAATCACATTGTCATTCTGAAGTAATGATAAACCATTTCTCTTTCAAGGCAATATCAATGGTAATTCACCTTTGTTTTGATATTCTGATGGTTCTTGTTGAACTTCTGCACAGATTTCATGCTGATCCCTCTGCTCCATTATAGACAATTCAGGTATGTTTAAGCACTCTGATCTTTATAAAGATAAATAAAACCATAAAATGTCAAATATTAAAATTAATCTGAATTTGAAAACCGCTTAGTCATATAAATAAAAAAGAAATGGTTCATCTTCTCAGCACTTCTATGACAAACCACATTAGCCTGGGTAGTAAAGGGTAAAAAAATAGGTGTTTATTGGAAGCAAGACACTTAATCATCTTTACATGACCCAAATATGTAGATATCTGCTATCTGTGTAGAGCCTTAAAATCTATTGCTAATGCTACTTTCAATTAGATAACAAAAGCTAGGATCTCTTGAAGTAGTGTTGGCATCTGTTCTGATTGGTCAATGGCTGTTCTGTACTGTTTGTTAAGTATATTAAATGTCATCCCTGCATATAGAATACCTTTATCTGGAAGGGAAATGACATATACTATTGCCTTCTAGGCATCATGATATAGGAAAAGAATGCTGAGTTATCATCTAGGGCCTTCTGTTTAATAACTAGGAATATGAGCTTTGGTTATTTTATCTATAAAATGGGATAGAAAAACCTCATTTTATGAGCCAGGCTGTGGTTAAGGTCAAAAGAGATAATACACAAATGTGCAGTTTTTTAAATGTAAATTATTTTATAAATATGAAGTGTTATTAATACAGAGTGGGCCCCTAAATGGAAAAGATTAAACTTTACACAGCAACATGATTTTTCTTTTTAAAGTATACTTTTGTCACCTGTTAAAATTAGAAGGCAGGGAAAGCCTGAGGGCATGACATATAGGATGGGTAGTTTCCCAGGAATGAGATGATTCAATGAATGTTAAGGTATTCTATAACTGTAGAGTTATAGAATAAATTTAGATAACCAAACTCTTATGATGTCATTACTTCATTATGGAACTAAATGATTACTATGATTTGAATGTAGCCAGTGTTCACCTTTCTCTGAATAAATGATTATTTGGAGGAGCAAAGAGTTTATGATGACTATTCTACCTTGGATATTACCGTTATATTTGTACCTTGATATACTGGGAAGAGAAGGCTTTGGAGTAAAACCAAATTCTTTAAGGTCCACACTTTGAGATTTATTCATTTGCATCTATTAATGAAAAAAAAGTTCAACGGTCAATTTCACAGCAATACTTTTTAACAAATAAGCCAAACAGCAAAATTCCTGCTGGTACGTAAAGTCCAAAAATTAATTGATTATGAGAAACTCAGGCGAGTTCTCAAACCAAATCTCCTTCTCAGGCACTTCCTAATGTTGATATTCTTCATGGTTCTTTACTAGGCCTTCTTCTCTTCTCCCTCTACATATTTTCAAAGACCTCATTTACTTCTATGGCTTCAATTATCATCTACAAGTGAATGACTCATAAATCTATATTTCTATTTCAGCTCCTTTTCCTGATTTTCAGAGTTAATCCGACTGTCTGTAGAACACCTTTACCTAGATATCTTGCAGGCTTCTAAATTCAATATTTCCCAGATTGAATTTATTGTGTATTTACTTCTCCGAACTTGGTTTTCCTTTGGAGTTTCCACCCTAGTGAGGCCTCACTTTTTTCCTAGTTGCTCAATCCAGAAAGCTGGTCATCATCTTTACTCTTTTACTTCACCCTTCATAAGCAACTAAGTACCAGGGTAGTTGATTCTATATCTGAAAAATGTCTTAAACCTAGCCACTTCTTACTACTGCTGCTGCTACTACATTAAACTAGACCATCATCTTGCCTAGATTATTGCAAAAACCACCTAATGAGCCCTTAAGTTCCTTTTCTATCATCTTCTAATCCATTCTCTACATTGCATCCAGAGTGAACTTTAGAAAATGCAATTCTGATCATGTCACTGATTAAAGCCCTTCAGTGGCTTCCCAATACTTTCAGGATAAAGTCCAAATCCTTAAAATAGCGAAAAGGCCTTCATTATCTAGCTCTTACTAAACTCTTCAGCCTCATCTCTCTCTACTCCCTTCCTTGTGATTAAACTCCAGACACATTATATAACTTCAGTGTTTTAAAAGATCTCTCTCTTTCTCAGCTCTGGACCACACTTCATTTTTTCTATGTCTGGAATACTTTTCTATCCCTCTCTACCACCACTCTGGTGCCTACCTCTCCATACCTGGCTTACGCCTAGATATTCTTCAAGTCTCAGTCATGTTTATTTGGAATCCTTTCCTGGCCTATCAAATGTGGACTCTTCTATCCAAGTTCAAGTTATCTTACACCTCCGTCACAGAATCCTCTATCACACTACATTGAAAAAAACCTATTTAATTATTTGTATCTTTATCCAACTATAAGCTCTATGAGGATTGGGACTAAAACTGTCTTATTCACTGCTGTATCTTAGCACTTATCACAGTACTTAGCATATTGTAGGTGCTCAATGAATATGGAAGGGAGACACTCAGCTGGCTCAGTTGGAAGACCGTGAGACTTTTGATCTCAGGGTTGTGGGTTTGAGCCCTATATTGGGTGTACAGATTAATAAAAGTAATAACATTCTTTTTTTAAGAGATGGGGGAGGAGCACCTGGATGGCTCAGTCAGTTGGGTATCTGCCTTCGGCTCAGGTCATGATCCCAGGGTTCTGGGATTGAGCCCCACATCCGGCTCCCTGCTCCACGGGTAACCTGCTTCTCCCTCTCCCTCTACCTGCCGCTCCCCCTGCTTGTGCTCTCTCTCTCTCAAATAAATAAATAAAACCTTTAAAAAAGGGAAAAGTAGGAGAGAGAGAGAAAGGGAGGGAAGGAGCACAGGGCAAGGGAGAGAGAGAATCTTAAGCAGCCTCCACACCCAGCGTGAAGCCTGACATGGGACTCCATATCACAACCCTGAGATCATGACCTTAGCCAAAATCAAGAGTTGGACGCTTAACTGATTAAGCCACCCAGGCGCCCCAATTAAATAAACTTAAAAATGAATATGGAAGGAAAGAGGGAATAATACAGAATGGAGAAGGAAAGGAGGAAGGAAGGATGAAAGAAAGGAAGGAAGGGGGAGAGAGGAAAAACTTGGGCTACTAAAAAATTACGATCTCAGAGAAGGTGGTACTGTTTCAAACTGCACGCCTCTCCCTGTTTCCCAGTATTCCCTTTGTTTTAGCCTCATGACTTAAAATCTTCTTTCTTACTAAAGTCCTAGAAAAGAAGCAGACACTTTGCTATTTTTTTGCCTCTTTTCCATGGCCTGATCAATTATTTTGCCCTGGGTATGATGACGTAGGCTTAGAATAAGTCTGTTAGTGACCAGCCCATCAACCAGTAGGAACAATCATTCTTTCTTTCATGACTTGGAAAGGAGGCTCTTGCTCAGCACTTGTCTAGGAACATGAATCAAAATCAACTTCAGACATTCCATAACACTCCAGCACAGACAGAACCAGGAAAGGGCAAGCGTTTCTAGTTTTAATTGCCACACCAAGCCAAACTACATATCCCTCTCCATTTCCTTATTCTTTGGTCTAAAAAAAAAAAAAAAAGGCTAATAAGGGGCTGTAGAAATATGTCCCAAAAGTAGATTTACAGATTAATTAAGAACTAACAATATCTTGGGGCACCTGGGTAGCTCAGTCGGTTAAGTGGCTGCCTTTAGCTCGGTTGTGATTCCAGAGTCCTGGGACTGAGCCCCATGTAGGGCTCCCTGCTCTGCAGGGAGTCTGCTTCTCCCTCTCCCATTGCTCCTCCCCCTGCTTGTGCTCTCTCTCTAGCTATCTCTCTCTCTCAAATAAATAAATAAAATATTTAAAGAAAAAAAGAACTACAATATCTTTTCCTTTAGAAACAATATTTTGAAAAATGGCCATACTCCTAGGCAAGCCTTCAAATAACTAAAGTACACTTCAGATACCTACCTAATTGACACACAGAATAAAGGAATATTCACATACATTAAATTACAGAACAAGGGCTAAATGTTATTAAAACTAACCTTGAGACGTTTAACTGGAGGAAGTGATGAAACAGCATTCCTGCTTCTTAAATCGGATAGATATGAAGAGATTGTTGGCTCTTTAATTTCTGACTTTTGTGCAACTCCAGTTTTACCTATGAAAAGAAATTTTCGATTCTTTAGGTTAAACTTTAGGTAGTGTTCACGTAAAGCCAAATTTCTTCATAATTAAAAAAATTTTTAATTTAAATTCAGTTCAGTTAACATATAGTATGATTAGTTTCAGGGGTAGATCTTCATAATTTCTAACTTAATTTTTTTTCATGTTACCCACAAAGAAAGAAAATTATTTGAGTTATAAACGCAAAATATAAATATCATATATAGGTAATTAGGATGTCATTACTATTCTCAATTTTTAAAACCTGAAATAAATTTCTTTTATGGAACTTACAGCAGTCATGTCCACATGTATGTTTATTTTTACAGTGATGATTACATTCTCGGTTCCCAGGTTTTTTGCAAGCAGTCATTCCTAAATTAATATAAGAAAAACAAACCTATTTTTTTTTTACTACAGTTTATTTCCTTTTCAGACAACACAAAAAGGTTATGACTTTCACAACTTCCTCAAATGTTAGCCTATTTAATATGTAATTTTTAAAATGATATTTCTGACAACAGCTAGTCCCTTCTGGGCTATTAGCCCAGTCCCAGCTCTTCACAAGGAGCATTGACCCACCTATAAGCTTCTCTTCATCTCCCTGACATAAATAGAGCCAAATACCACAGAATATCAGTAACTCTTATCTTGAATGAGGTAAGAATAAGAAACTTCTCTGCTGCTTTATACTTATACTTAAGAAGAACCTGGAAAGGGGGCGCCTGGGTGGCACAGCAGTTAAGCATCTGCCTTCAGCTCAGGGTGTGATCCCAGCGTTATGGGATCGAGCCCCACATCAGGCTCCTCCGCTATGAGCCTGCTTCTTCCTCTCCCACTCCCCCTACTTGTGTTCCCTCTCTCGCTGGCTGTCTCTATCCTGTCGAATAAATAAATAAAATCTTTAAAAAAAGAAGAACCTGGAAAGAAGCAAACATTACAGCATTTTGATGGTATCGGTCATAGCTTCTAGTACTTAAGACACCATACATATTTAATAAACGTTAGAACTATGTGTTTTAGGGGTGTAAGAAATTTGCTATATGACTTCACAGGAAAAAGAGATTGCTTCTAGCTTGACCCCCCAAGCTAGAATATCCAAATACAAAATTTATTCTTCATTCATATTTTAAGTAGACTTTTTCTTGATCTTAGTAACATGGGGAAGGGAGAGACATCTGAACTGACAGACATGAGAAGGGGACCAGGGGAAGATGGTCCAGGTAGGGGGCATAATACTCAAAGACAGCAAACCATAGACTACAGAAATAGAAATAAGTTGATTTTTGCTGGAGCATAGATTTTAAGTAAACTAGAAATGTTGGAGATAGTGAAGAGCCTTGAAAACCTTTATAACCTTTTTTGGTCCTTTACTCTTCATTTTCAGTGCTGTTGCTCAGTCAACTCTTTTCAAGACATGGCACATTTAGATAATAATAATATTTGTACAGCACCTGGAATGAATGGATAAGGCTGCTCACCCTCTGAGGCAACTGGCTAGATGCCTTAAGGGCCAAGCATATCAATGTATTGGGTAGTGATAAAATAATGAAACACCCCTGGCTGCTGGAAGCTGACAGGCTGAACCACGGTGTTCCCAAGTGAATATAAACAACTTTGGCAGAATATAAACAATACTCAGATAAGGTCATTCTATGACAGTAGTAAAGATCGAAATGAGACTACTGTGTTATTATTTCTGAAACTTGAGGGAAGGACACTCAAGAACGACAAAAATAACTAAACATCCCCCTCTTCTGGCTAACACAAATGACTACTACTTCCTTAATCCTCCCATCTCTAAGATATACCAAAATATCCAATACTTCACTTTTTTAAAGTATCCAATCTAGAATTGACCTCTGTTCTCCCTAAACCCTGCTAAGAATCACCAGCACAAGCTAAAATCCTATAAGCAAGCTCCTCCCAACCCCCTGAGATAACCCGCAGCTCTGCCAGAGCTGTGGTCTTTTGCTGTAGCAAGTTCAAAAATACTTAACTTTCTTAAAATATGGGTGTGCTCCTAGTGGTCTTTAGATGAAAGGTTTCAACATTATATTTTGCAAGGTATGCCATGGGTTACTGGTTAGAAGTTTTGCCCCAGTTCATAATTTCATCTCTCAGTTACTTGGTCTCCTTGTCAAGTCCTACCATGCTACAATTTATTCAACATGCTGTTGTTTGATTAGTCCTCCTAAAGTTCAACTCTGGTCAGGTCATTTGCCCACTTAGAAATGTTATTTAC
Organism: Ursus arctos; assembly: GCF_023065955.2. Classification (NCBI taxonomy): domain Eukaryota; kingdom Metazoa; phylum Chordata; class Mammalia; order Carnivora; family Ursidae; genus Ursus; species Ursus arctos. Next base: position 30,821,153 of record NW_026622786.1, on the reverse strand, counting down.
TTCCTGTGCCAGCAAATTAATTCCATATTTAAAGTCCTCCACAATGTAATTCTAGCCTCCCTTTCTGGTACCCATGTTAACCCTAATCCATCAAAACACATTTGCTTGCCATCATTCAAATAGTCTTGACTTTCCAAGATTGTACCTTTGATGTTACCTCTTGTCTTAGAAGCCACTCGATTCTTTGTCTATTAGAAGCTTATCAACTTTCAAGGGCAACTTAAATGGTACCTCTATCATGGAGATCTATCCTTATCACCCCAGCTGAAGTGATTTCTCTCTCCTTTGAGCCCCTATGGCATTTTCTTTGTTCCTTTACTCAACTGCATGCTGCCTTATATATTCACATGAGAACACATGGTGAAATACAGAGCATCTTAAACTAAAATAAGAAAACATGAGTTTTAATATGGGCTCTTATCTACAAAAAAAACAGATTAGAAATAATACCTGTTTTGTTCACCTCACAGAGATGAAAAGATAAAATGAAATTAAGTATGTGAAAGCATTTTTAAATGAAGTGATAAACTAATATATTAGAGCATGTATTATTTTTACTATTATTACTTAATTAAGGATTATACAAGTAACTATAAAATTAAAATTGTTTAGAGTGCTACGAAGGAGAGGAGCACAATGCTATATGATAATTGGAGGCACTGTCCTAGTCAGGAATGTCTTGGAAGGCTTTCCTAGGAAGCAACAACTGAGTTCAGGACTAAAGAAAGAACGGGAATTAAGAAGGCAAAGAGACAGGAGAAAGAGTACGTCAGGCAGAGAGGATGGCATATGCAAAAGCTCTATGACAAGGGAAAGCATGGCATATTGGAGAAATTGAAAGGAGGTCAGTGTGGCTGATGCTCAGCAAGTAAGAGAGAGCACACAGGATGAGATTAGTGGAGAAAGGTCAGGCTATATTTGTAGGAGAATGGCTCTACCATGGTACCCTGACAATTCCATGTCTCTATATAGGCCATATCCAAGATTTAACTATTTACAGAATGCCCTCTGATCCTCTTTGGGACAGGTCAAGATAGGCAGTCTTGTGAGGAGGTGCTAAAAGCCATTTCTCATCTGCCTCCTTAGCTTGCAAGAGGCTTCCTACCTGACATGAGACTGCCATGAAGCTGTTTCTCACCTGCCTCTGGTTCCAGTAAGGCACTGGACTTTCCACCTTGCCTCTTCCAAGGTACAGATGCAGGCTATAAAACCACTTAATTGCAGCCTATAGCTGATGCCTCAAAAACAAAGCAACCCACCATTTGTGTTATCCTGTGGGATTAGTAATGTCAGCAACTGATCAGTGTTATCCTGTGGGATTAGTAATGCCAGCAACAGATAACATGCTGATCTTGTTTTGCTGTCTACGTAAGTAATAAACTGTCTAGATCCATTTAGGTTAGGTCTCTTGTGTCCTCACCTCCTTACCTATGGAGGCAAGATTACCTAGCAGCTGCCATCCCACTGCTGCTTAGGAACTGACTGACCACATAACAGTATGGAACCTAGTAGGGATGTTAATGATTTGTATCTTTTATTCTAAGACCTAGGGGGAGACACTACAGTGATTTAATCAAGGAAGGAACATAATTAAATTTGCATTTTGAAAAAGGCTACCATAGAAGTCTAGGCAAAAAAATGATGGTAACTCAATCTAGAGTGATGATAGTAATAGAGTCAGAGACTGGGCTGATTTGAGAGCTATACAGAAAGTAAAAGTATCTTTAATACTGAATCCAGTGAAGTGCTTTCCTTTCTTGAGCAGCTATACTGTTTTCCCTCAAGTTTTACTGCCTTTCTTTTAGTCTAGCAATATCTATCTTAAATTTAAGTGTATTCGATATTTCAGAGACAAAAATAAATACATGGAGACACCAACTATTTATTCCCCCCTCATAGAGACCCCCTTTCTTAAGCCCTCCATCCTCCTGCTAACGTAATGTAGGCCTGTCCTACAGTCATCATCCTGAACTTCCTTTCATTAAGCTTCTTGAGTGAATCCACTATCCTTGGATTCTTTGACTTTTTCTTTCTTGGTTCTGTAACTGCTTTGTTATATGGTGCTCATCCTCAAGCAACTGCCTCAGAAAAGATGTGTGTGGGTTCAACTTTCTAAATCCTTGAATGTATTAAGATTACTTTCACACTTAATAGTTTGGCTGGGTATAGAATACACGGTTGAAAATAATTTTCCCCTGGACTTTTAAGTCTGTTGTCTTCTACCATCCAGTGCTGCCGATAAAGATTAACAAAATTTCAATTCTTGTTCCTTGGAAGCATTTATGATTTTCTCTTTATCCATGATGTTCTGAAATGTTGCAATTATTCCTCCTTTATAGATATTCTTTCATTCATCCTAACTAGCACTGAGTAAGCCTTTTTGATGTGTAGATCTATATCTCCAAGTATAGAAAATTTTCTTAAATTATTTCTTCTGATTTGTTTGTTCTCTCTCTCTGGAACATTTATTAGTCCATCAGACTCCTAGATTTCCCTTTATCTCTTATATTTTCTGTCTCTTTGTCTAATTCCAGAGAATCCAGACTATCCAGATAAGAAATAGCAAATCTGAGATTCTAACTAAGGTAGTCTAATTCCAGAGCCTGATCTCTCAACCACCCTGCCTCCCTAGTTATACTAGCTACCTTAATTCCCCCCCAGATAATGCATTTAATTTATTTAGGGAAGAAATCAAAGGATTTGGGGATGGGAAGACGAGAAGGAAACGCATTGTGGGTTGTCGTTTTTTGCAGTAAGGGATAAGGAATTGCTTTGTTCCTTAATCCAGGAACTCCTAATAGATGCATTTCTAAACATCACCACAAGATGGTGTACAATGACTATACACATTCATTCCCAGCGGTTGAAAACTAACTACCATCTGGAAGTCAAACTTCAGAGATTCTGGAGACTCCCACAAATTTCAAGGCAGAGTTGGCAAGTCTTCCTGGGAAAGAAGACTGTATACAAGTTCGTTTATAGAATATTAGCATATGGATATTAATTACCTAAGTGACAAAAACTTTTTATTTGTTAGAAATTGTACTTATAAGTGCTCCCCCATCCCCACTGCACTTCTCATATCCTGAGACCTGTCTGAATTTGTCTTATTAACAAATGTAAGCTTACAGAGATTGATAATTGGGAAAATTAAGTTCTCAAAGAAAATTGACCTAAGCTGTACTCTTGGGTATAATTTAAAGTTAATAGATCTCATATTCCCATCACTATAATAATCTGAAATGCATATGTTTTCATAGTTTTGTCACGTATAGATTTGCATGTTTTTAAAGCCCCCAATTCTAAGTATTTAAAGTAAAATAAATTTATTAATGTCAACTAGAATTGTACTTAGGGAAAACATTTAAGATTACTTTAACAGGGTCCGTAATGGCTGGTGGGGCAAGGGTTAGCTGCTTTAAAAAAAAATTTAAGAAAAATTGATAACAGTAGGCACATAATCCCTGAAACAGCCTCGCATCCTAATTATAAATTTAAATAATTGGTCTCTGCATAAGCTACTGGAGTTAATATTCCTTTTTTTTTTTTTTTAAGATTTATTTCTTTATTTTAGAGGGAGGGGAGAGGGAGAGGGAAAGTGAGAATCTCCAGCAGGCTCCCTGCTGAGGTGGGGAGACCGACTCTAGGGCTAGATACCACAACCCCAAGATCACAACCGGAGACCAGATCAAGAGTTGGATGCTTAACTGACTGAGCCACCCAGGCACCCCTGGGGTTAATATTTCTAAAAGAATATTGCTTTGACTTTTGCAGTTCCTGATTTATGTTAATCAGATTTATGCACTTTGTGACTTTACTTTTTAAATAAGAGAGCATCTCCTTTTAATTTTTAGTCAAATTTTTTATCATTTTGTTATTTATTTATCAAGAAAAAGGTAACACTAATGAATTGGAGTCCTTGGTTTTGCAATTTAATGCATTTATACACCAAAAAAGTATAAAGTAAAGCAAACTGCATTTTCACTAGTATTTAAATCTGCACACTTCCACAGTGCTCAGGCATTTGTTTTATCCTTTCATTTTTCAAACGTATTAAATTTTCAACTCAGAATGGCATAGCAAATGCAAATGAATTTACTAATGTCAAATCAATTTTCTTCAAATTAAACAAAGTCCATACTTTTTACTGAGAGTCTATTTAAAGGATCAAAAGTTTAAATACCTAAGCCTTATATTTTAAGAATAGATCTGAAAAAATTTAAATATTTTATAACCAAAAAAGTGTATTTTCCAGATTGTCATATCTTAAAAATAGCAAAAATATTTTCCCTTAAATTTTAAAAAAATGTTATCAATTGGACTATATAGATGAGAAACTATTACTAAAAGAATGTTTTCAAACACAGGAAGCATAAAAATAATTTTTAGTTATGTTATGTAAATTAATGTGCATATTTTATTTTTATATATGGCCCCATAATTTGACATAATACTAAAATATGTGCTGAACTTGCAACACATTTAGAAACAATTATTTATAGCAACTATAGTCTCTAAATTGAATATCAGTTTGTATCATTTTATAACATGGTCTGACAGGTGGTCAGAAAAATTGAAATTTGGATTGTTTTGAAAAAGCCCAAATTTTGTTGTCACAAACTTAGTAGGGTAAATCTATGACCCCCTTCATTGTATCACTTATTGAGAAAGGGGCAAATAGGATATGTATGTTATGTTTAAAGGTATAATTGTGTATCTTTATTTGGGGATATATGAATTTGCATATAAATATGAACTGAATTATATAATTGGAATGTTCATAAGATTTGGGATGGTTGAAAAATACAGATTCAAAGGGGTACATGCATCCCAATGTTTACAGTAGCATTATCAAGTATAGCCAAAATCTGGAAAGTGCCCCAATGTCCATCAACTGATGAATAAAGAAGATGCAGTGTGTGTGTGTGTGTGTGTGTGTGTGTGTGTGTGTATACACACAATGGAATATCACTCAGCCATCAAAAAGAGTGAAATCTTGTCATTTGCAACGATGTGGATGGAGCTAGAGTGTATTATGCTAAGAGAAATAAGTCAGCCAGAGAAAGACAAATACCATATGATTTTACTCATGTGTGGAATTTAAGAAACAAAAGAGATGAACATATGAGAAGGGGGAAAAAGAGAGAGAGGGAAAAAAACCATAAGAGACTCTTAACGATAGAGAACTGAGGTTTGATGGAGGGAGGTGGGTGGGCTCTATGGGTGATGGGTATTAAGGAGGGCAATTGTTATGATGAGCACTGAGTGTTGTATGTAAGTGACGAATCATTGAATTCTACTCCTGAAACCAATATTGCACTGTATGTTAAGTAACTGGAATTTAAATAAGAATTTGAAAAAAAAAGATCTGGGATGGTTGTATGTGTATGTACGTGAAGTGTGTGTGTGTGTGTGTGTGTGCGCAATAAAATATTATTTGTCTGATAGGAAGCATTTTTTACCTGTTTTCACAGGATTGTGCAAAAGATGTAGGGAACTTTTGCACTTATAAAAGGCTCATGCTAGCAGGAATACAGTAAACATTCCAACTTCTCATTACAATTTTAAGTAACAAACAATTTAAGCTACTTTAAACAAAAACAGCTGGTTAAGTAGGGAAAATGTGTTACATGAACATAGATATGTCACAGAATCCAAAGCAGCAATTCAGCGAGGCATCAGAAGGGACTGAAACCAAGAAATGGGAAGTCATCAGAATCTTAGCTCTGGCATTCTCACCTTTGCACCTCTCTGTACCTCTGCTTTGGTTTTCTCTTCCAAAGCCCAGCTGTCTGTGATCCTTTCTGCATGTGGTAAAGGATGGCCAGCTAATGGCTCTGAGTTTACATTAGCTTCGTGCAGCTCTCATTCTAAATTGTCTTTCTTAAACTGATTTCTGATGCTACTATAAATGACATTTTAAAAACTATGATTTTTATCTCTTTTTTGTTTGCTGAAATATAGTAATACTGTTGTTTTTCAAAATTTTTAGTTGAAATATAATTCATTCCATCAAGTCTACCCCTTTAAAGTGTACAGTTTGGTACGTTTTTAGTATATTCCCAAGGTTGTGTAATCATCACCGCATCTAATTCCAGAACACTATCACCTTAAAAAAAAATCACATACTTACTAGTAGTTACTCCTTATTTCTTCCTACCCTCAGCCTCTGCAACTACTAATCTACTTTCTAGCTCTATAAATTTGCCTATTCTACACTTTCCATACAAATGGAATCTAAATATCTGACCTCTTGTGAATCACTTCTCTCATTAGCATAATGTTTTCAGGGTTCATCCATGTATCAGTAGTTTATTCTTCTTTATGGCTGAATGTTCCATTATATGGTTATACTACATTTTACTTATCTATCCCATCAGTTGGTGAAGATTTCAGTTGTTTCTATTTTTTGGCTATTATGAATGATGATGCTATAAACATTCACATACTAGTTTTTGTATGTTTTCAATTCTTTTGGATATAAACACAGAAAAGGAACTGCTGGGTCACACAGTAATTCTATGTTTAACTTCTTGAGGAACTGGCAAACTGTTTTCCAAAGCAGCTGTACAATTTCACATTCTCACAGCAGTGCTATGATGGTTTCAATGTCTCCACATCCTCATCAACACTTACTATTGTTCATCTTTTTAACTAAAGAGGGTGGGAAGTAGTATCACACCATGGTTTTGATTTGCATTTCCATCTTGACTAATGATGTTGAGCATACTTTTCATGTGTGTATTGGTCATTTGTAGCTCTTCCTTGCAAAAATGTCTATTCATATCCTTTGACCAGTTTGAATTTGGTTCCTTGCTTTTTTATTGTTGAGTTGTAAAACGTCTTTATATATGGCAGATACTAGTTCTTTATCAGATATGTGATCTGCAAATATTTTCTCTCATTCTTTAGGTTGTCTTTCTACTTTTTTGATAGTGTTATTTGAAGCACAAAGGTTTTTAATCTTTTTTTTTTTTTAAAGACTTTATTTGTCAGAGAGAGCGAGCACATGAGCAGGGGGAGCGGCAGACAGAGGGAGAAGCAGGCTCCTTTCTGAACAAGGAGCCCAATGTGGGACTCGATCCTAGGATCCCAGGATCATGACCTGAGCCAAAGGCAGACGCTTAACCAACTGAGCCACCCAGGCACCCCCAGAACTTTTTAATCTTGAAGAAGTCCAATTCATCATTTTTTTAGTTTCTTGAGCTTTAGGTGTCATACCTAAGAAACAATTGCCTTAATCCAAGGTCATGAAGATATAAAACCATGTTTTCTTCTAAGAGTATTATAGTTTTACTTTTAGGTCTTTAACCCATTTTGAGTTAATTTTTACATATGGTATGAAGTATTTATGGTATATAGTAGTACCATATATGGTAAGAATTATTAATTATGATATAATTAATTCAACTGATTATCCAGTTGTCCAGCCCTATTTTTTGAAAGGCTATTCTTTCCCCCATTGAATTGTTTTGACATCTTTGTCCCAAATCAATTGACCACAATGTATGAGTTTATTTCTGTACTCTCAAATATATTCCGTTGATCTATATGGCTATTATTATGCCAGTACCACATTGCCTTGACTACCATGGCTTTGTAGTAAACTTTGAAATCAGGAATTGTGAGTCCTCTATCTTCGTTCTTTTTTTTCCCCCCAAGACTGATTGGCTAACTCAGATCCCTTACATTCCCATATGAATATTTATTTATTTATTTATTTATATTCAATTAGCCAACATATAGTACATCATTAGTTTCAGATATAGTGTTCAATAATTCATCAGTTGCTTATAACACCCAGTGCTCATCACACCACGTGCCCTCCTTAATGCTCATCACCCAATTACCCTATCCCCCCAACCACCTCCCCTCCAGCAACCCTCAATTTGTTTCCTACAGTTAAGAGTTTCTCATGGCTTTTCTCCCTAATGACTTCCTACTCAGTTTTCCCTCCCTTCCCCTATGATCCTCTGCATTCTTTCTTATATTCCACATATGAGTGAAACCATATAATTGTCTTCCTCTGATTGACCTATTTTGCTGAGCATAATACCCTCCAGCTCCATCCACGTTGATGTATATGGTAAGTATTCATCCTTTCTGATGGCTGAGTAATAGTCCGTTGTGTGTGTGTATATATATATATATATATGTATGTGTGTGTGTGTATGTGTGTGTGTGTGTGTGTGTATATATATATATATATATATATATATATGCACACCACTTCTTCTTTATCCATTCATCTGTCAATGGACACCTCAGTTCTTTCCACAGTTTAGCTATTGTGGACATTATTGCTATGAACACTGGGGTGCAGGTGCCCCTTTGGATCACTACATTTGTATCTTTGGGGGTCGTAGGGTAGCTCTATTTTCAGCTTTTCGAGGAAACTCCATACTCTTTTCCACAGTGGTTGTACCAGCTTGCATTCCCACCAACAGTGTAAGAGAACAGTTTCCCTTTCTATGCACCCTCACCAAAATTTGTTCTTCCCTGTCTTGTTAATTCTAACCATTCTGACCAGTGTGAGGTGGTATCTCATTGTGGTTTTGATTTGTATTTCCCTGATGCCAAGAGATGTGGCGCATTTTTTCATGTGTCTGTTGGCCATTTGTATGTCTTCTTTGGAGATATATCTGTTCATGTCTTCTGCCCATTTCTCAACTGGATTATTTGGTTTTTGGGCATTGAGTTTGATAAGTTCTTTATAGATCTTGGATACTAGTCCTTTATGTGATAGGTCATTTGCAAATATCTTCTCCCATTTCATAGGTTTCCCTTTAGTTTTGTTGACTGTTTCCTTTGCTGTGCAGAAGCTTTTTATCTTGATGAAGTCCCAATAGTTCATTTTTGATTTTGTTTCCCTTGCCTTTGGAGACATGTCTAGCAAGAAGTTGCTGTGGCTGAGGCTGAAGAGATTGCTGCCTGTGTTCTCCTCTAGGATCTTGATGGATTCCTGTCTCACATTTAGGTCTTCATCCATTTTGAATTTATCTTTGTGTACAGTGCAAGAAAATGGTCCAGTTTCATTCCTTTGCATGTGGCTGTCCAATTTTCCCAACACCATTTATTGAAGAGACTGTCCTTTTTCCATTGGATATTCTTTCCTGCTTTGTCGAAGATTAGTTGACCATAGAGTTGAGGGTCCATTTCTGGGTTCTCTATTCTGTTCCATTATCTATGTGTCTGTGTTTGTGCCAGTACCATACTATCTTGATGATTACAGCTTTGTAATATAGGTTGAAGTCTGGCATTGTGATGCCACCAGCTTTGCTTTTCTTTTTCAACATTCCCCTGGCTATTTGGAGTCTTTTCTGGTTCCATACAAATTTTAGGATTATTTGTTCCAGCTCTGTGAAAAAAGTTGATGGTATTTTGATAGGGATTGCTCTGAATATATAGATTGCTCTTGGTAGCATAGACGTTTTCACAATATTTGGTCTTCCAATTCATGAGCATGGAATATTTTTTCATTTCTTTGTGTCTCTCAATTTCTTTCATAAGTGTTTTCCAATTTTTAGAGTACAGGTCCTTTACCTCTTTGGTTAGGTTTATTCCTAGGTATCTTATAGTTTTTGGTGCAATTGTAAAAGGGATTGATTCCTTAATTTGTCTTTCTTCTGCTTCATTGTTAGTGCATAGAAATGCAACTGATTTCTGTACATCGATTTTATATCCTGCCATGTTGCTGAATCCCTATATGAGTTCTAGCAATTTTGGGGTGGAGTCTTTTGGGTTTTCCACATAAAGTATCATGTCATTTATAAAGAGTGAGAATTTGACTTCTTTTTTTGCCAGTTTGAATGCCTTTTATTTCTTTTTGTTATCTGATTGCTGAGGCTAGTACTATATGTTGAACAACAATGGTGAGAGTGGGCATCCCTGTCGTGTTCCTGACCTTAGGGGAAAGCTCTCAGTTTTCCCCCATTGAAAATGTTAATTGTTGCAGGCTTTTTGTATGTGGCTTTTATGATATTGAAGTATGTTCACTCTATCCCTACACTGTGGAGAATTTTAATCAAGAAAGGATATTGTATTCTGTCAAACGTTTTTTTCTGCATCAATTGAGAAGATCATATAGTTCTTGTCCTTTCTTTTATTAATATGATGTATCATGCTGATTGATTTGTGAATGTTGAAACATCCTTGCAGTGCAGAAATAAATCCCACTTGGTCATGATGAATAATCCTTTTAATATACTATTGGATCCTAATGGCTAGTATCTTGGTGAGAATTTTTGCATCCACGTTCATCAGGGATGTTGGTATGTAATTCTTTTTGGTGGGCTCTTTGTCTGGTTTTGGGATCAAGGTAATGCTGGCCTAAAAAAAAAAAAAAAAAGGTAACACAGGTCTCATGGAACAAGTTTGGAAGTTTTCCATCCCTTTCTATTTTTTTGAAACAGCTTCAGAAGAATAGGTAGTAGTTCTTCTTTAAATGTTTGGTAGAAATCCCCTCGGAAGCCATCTGGCCCTGGACTCTTGTTTGTTGGGAGATTTTTGATTACTGCTTCAATTTCCTTGCTGGTTATGGGTCTGTTCAGGTTTTCTATTTCTTCCTGTTTTAGTTTTGGTAGTTTATAAATTTCAGGAATGCATCCATTTCTCCCAGATTGCCTAATTTATTGGCATATAGTTGCTTGTAATATGTTCTTAAAATTGTATTTCCTTGGTGTTGGTCATGATCTCTCTTCTTTCATTCATGATTTTATTAATTTGGGTCCTTTTTTCTTTTTGATAAGTCTGGCTAGGGGTTTTTTGATCTTATTAATTCTTTCAAAGAGCCAGCTTCTAGTTTCATTGATCTGTTCTACTGTTCTTTTGGTTTCTATTTCATTGATTTCTACTCTATTATTTTTCTTCTTCTGCCCGGTTTAGGTTTTATTTGCTGTTCTTTCTCCAGCTCCTTTAGGTATAAGGTTAGCTTATATGTTTGAGGCTTTTCTAATTTTTTGAGAAAGGCTTGTATTATTATGTACTTCCCTCTTAGGACTGCCTTTGCTGTATCCCAAAGGTTTTGAAAGGTTGTGTTTTCATTTTCACTTGTTTCCATGAATTTTTTAAATTCTTTAATTTCCTGGATGACCAATTCATTCTTTAGTAGGATGCTCTTTTAACCTCCAAATGTTTGAATTCCTGCCAAATTTCCTCTTGTGATTGAGTTCAAGTTTCAAAGCACTGTGGTCTGAAAATATGCAGGGAATGATCCCAATTTTTTGGTACCAGTTGAGACCTGATTTGTGACCCAGTGTGTGATCTATTCTGGAGAATGTTTCATGTGCGCTCAAGAAGAATGAGTATTCTGTTGTTTTAAGATGGGATGCACTGTATATATCTGTGAAGTCCATCTGGTCCAGTGCGTCTTTCAAAGCCCTTGTTTCCTTGTTGATCTTCTGCTTAGATGATCTGTCCAGTGCTGTGAGTGGGATGTTGAAGTCCCCTACTATTACTGTATTATTATTAATGTATTTCCTTAATTTGGTTATTAATTGGTTTATATAATTGGCTGCTCCCAAGGTAGGAGCATAAATGTTCATAATTATTAGATCTTTTTGTTGGCTGGACACTTTAAGTATGATATAGTGTCCCTTTTCATCCCTTACTACAGTCTTTGGTTTAATATCTGATTTGTCTGATATGAGGATCGCTACCCCAGCTTTCTTTTGATGTCCATTAGCATGATAAATGGTTCTTCATGTCCTCACTTTCAGTCTGGAGGTGTCCTTAGGTCTAAAGTGAGTCTCTTGTAGAAAGCATATGGACAGGTCTTGCTTTTTATCCAATCTGATACCCTGTATCTTTTGATTGGAGCATGTAGCCCATTTACATTCAGAGTAACTACTGAAAAATATGAATTTAGTGCCATTGTATTAGCTGTAAAGTCCCTGTTTCTGTAAATTGTCTCTGTTTCTTTCTGGTCTATGTTATTTTTGGGCTCCCTCTTCACTTCAAGGATCCCCTTTAATATTTCGTGCAGGGCTGGTTTAGTGATCACAAATTCTTTTAGTTTCTGTTTGTCTTGGAAGCTCTTTATCTCTCCTTCCATTCTGAATGACAGCCTTGCTGGATAAAGTATTCTTAGCTGCATGTTTTTCTCATTTAGTACCCTGAATATATCATGCCAACACTTTCTGGCCTGCCAGGTCTCTGTGGATAGGCCTGCCACCCTAATGTTCCTACCCCTGTAGGTTGAGAACCTCTTGTCTTGAGCTGCTTTCAGGACTTTCTCTTTATCTCTGAAATTTGCAAGCTTCACTTGCAAAACATGTCAGGGCGTTGATCTATTTTTATTGATTTTGACGGGGGTCCTCTCTACCTCCTGGACTTGAATGCCTGTTTCCTTCCTCAGATTAGAGAAGTTCTCAGCTATTTGATTTGCTCAAATATAACTTCTGTCCCTTTCTCTCTCTTTCTTCTTCCTCTGGAACCCCAATAATTCTAATATTGTTTTGCTTTATGGTATCACTGATTTCTCAAAGCCTCCCATCATGGTCAATTAGTTGTTTTTCTCTTTTTTCTTCAGCTTCTTTCCTTTCCATCAACTTGTCTTCTAAGTCACTGACTCTTCTGCCTCATTTACCCTAGCTATTAGAGCATACAATTTAGACTGCATCTCAGTTAAAGCATTTTTAATTTTGGCCTGATTAGATTTTGTATCTGCACTAAGAAATTCTCTAATGTCTTTTATGCTTTTTTTAAGCACAGCTAGTAACTTTATAATTGTTATCCTGAATTCCAGCTCTGACATTTTACTTATATCCATATCGATTAGATCTGTGGCAAAGAGTATTACCTCTGGTCCTTTCTTTTGTTGTAAATTCCTCCTCCTAGTCATTTTTCCCAGAGAAGAATGGATGAATGAGAGAACAAAATCAAAAATATCAAACACAACCCAAGCAAAATATACACTAGACAAAACTGAAGAGTTCAGAAACCAAAAAAGAAAAGAAAAAACTAAAAAGGGGGGAGAGAGAATATAATCTCCCAGGTGGACAAAACAGGGTGATCCATTTGGTCCTGGGTGTATTTTGGTCTGGTTTGTTAGAAGACACTAAATCCCAAAATTGTAAAGAAAGCAAAACTGATATATATACAAAAATAAAATTGAACACAGTGAAAGGAAGCAAAAAATGAAGAATATACCTGTAATATGTAAATATAAAAATGAAAGTTAAAAAAAGACTTGAAAACTAAGAGTTGATAAAATAAGAAACTATTTGAAAAGCAAAAAAAGAAAAGAAAAAGAAAATTATAAACTGAAAGACAAATGACTCATAAGAAAAAACCCTTGAATTCTATATACTATTTTCCACTACTGCTGGAGTTTTGCAGTCCTTCGTGCTCTGTAAACTTGGTGTTGGCCTGTTGTTCCAGTTGATCTTCTGGGGGAAGAGACTGCTGCACTGATTCTCAGGTGTGTTTGCCTGGGTGGAGTTGCACTGCCCCTTGCCAGGGGGCCAGGCTCAGTGTAAGCTGCTTCTGGTTACTCAATGTGGCTTTTGTTCCCTGAAGGCTTCCTACACCTCTTTAAAAGATGAATATAAAAGTGGCTGGGCCCTGCTCTCCAGCCCCAGAGCTGAAAGATTGCAGCTTCCTCTCTTCAGTAAACTCTCAGGGATAAGCAGTCTTGCACTTTTGTGTGTGCTAAACTCTGTAGACTCCTGCGATGCACATCTGCACTGATCCACCCAGAGGGAGGCAGAGGGTCACTGCATTTCTGCCCTTTTGTGCTGTGGTTTATGGTTTATGGCAAAGAGAGCTGAGAGCCCCCTCCTGGGCTCACTGACTGTAACCAGTTTCTCCACTCCAATGTTTGGGAACGCTGCTGGCTCAGGTGCCCCCATTCTTTCTGTGACCCTGAGGATCCTGAGACCACACTGTCCCACCTAGAATAATGCCCCACTTTGCTACCTGAGCACCTATCAGGCAGGGACGTCTCTCACTGAGGCAGACTTCTAAAGGTTCTGATTTTGCGCTCTGGGGCTACATCACTTCCCTATAGCTGGCTCCCTCCCCCCACCATTTATCTTCTGATACTCCCTTCAGATTTACTTCTCTGGACCTCCTACACTGCAAAAAGGGGTGGCTCTTCTATTTGTAGAATTCCAGCAATTCTTTTCTTACATCTCAGGTTGAATTCGTAGGTGTTCAGAATGGTAAGATAGTTATCTAGCTAAATTCAAGGGACCAGATGAAACAAGGTCCCCTACTCTTCCATCATCTTGCCTCCCTCCTCCCACATGAATTTTAAAATCAGCTTGTGAATTTCTGCCAAAAGCAGAGCTAGGATTTTGAAAGAGATTGCATTGAGTCTGTGGATTGATTTGGAAAATGTTGCCACCTTAACAATATTAAGACTTCCAATCCATGGACGTAGGATATCTTTCCATTTATTTAGGTCTTTTTTAATTTCTCTCAGTGGTGTTTTGTAGTTTCCTGTGTTCACATCTTGCACTAATTTTATTAATGTATTCTTAAATATTCTATTCTTTTTAGTGCTATTGTAGTTTTGTTATATTTACTCTGTATCCAGTGATATTTCTAAATTTATATATTAATTCTAACAGTGTGTCTATGGAGTCTTTTGGATTTTCTAGGTATATAATAATCTTTCTTTCTTTAGATTTTTAATTATTTATTTGACAGAGACAGAGAGAGACAGAGAGAATGAGCATAAGCAGGGGGAAAGGTAGGCAGAGGGAGAGGGAGAAGCAGGCTTCCCGCTGAGCAAGGAGCCTGATGTGGAACTCAATCCCAGGACCCTGGGATTATGACCTGAGCAGAAGGCAGACACTTAACTGACTGAGCTACCCAGGCATCCCTATAATCATGTTGTTTTCAAGTAATGACAGCTTATTTCTTTCTTCCCAATCCTTATCACTGACTAGTGCTTCTAGCACAATGTTAAATAGATACAGTAATAGAGAACATTCTTGTATCATTCTCCATCTAAATAGGAAAGTTTTTAAATTATTTCACCACTATGCATGACATTTGTTATATATATATACACACACACACACACACACACATATATATATATATATATTTTTTTTTTTTTTTAATAAAAAATGAGCATTGAATTTTTGTCAAACTTCTTTGGCCTCTATCAAGAGGATCACATGGTTTTCTTCCTTTTTTCCCTCCCCGTTAATGTAGTGAAATACATTGATCCATCTTTGAATGCTAAGGCACTCTTGCATACATGGACTAAGCCATACTTAATTGTACTGTGGTGTGCTTTTTAAATATATGGCTGCATTCTCCTTGCTAATATTTTGTTATTAATTTCTGGATCTATTTCCATGAGATACTTTGGTGAATAATTTCCCTTTCTTTTAATGTCCTTGTCAGGTTTTGAAATCAAGCTCCTCATGTTGGCTCTGTTCAAAAAAACTTAAAGCATTAGAAACTATTCTTTCTTTTTCTATTCTCTGAGAAAGTTGGGTAGGTTTGATATTATTTTTTCCTAAATGTTTGATGAAATTCACCAGTGAAATCACCTGACCCTGAGGATTTCTTTGTGGAAAGATTTTTAATTGCTTCAATTTCATTACTAGTACCAGACTATTAAAATTTTCTATTTTTTCTGTCAGTAAGTTTTGCTTCTCAAGGATTTTTTCATTTTTACCCAAATTATGGCTAATTTATTGGTATAAAATTATTCACAATATCTTTATCTTTTTGATGTCTGTAGTGGTATCCTCTTTTTCATTCCTAATACTGTTAATTTGTATTTATCTCTTTATCACTCTTGATAAGGGCTTCTTAAATTTATTCATCCTTTCAAAGAACCAAATCTTAGCTTTGTTGATTTTTCTGTTGTACATTTACATTCTATATTTCATTCACTTCTGCTTTTCTCTTTATTATTTCTGTCCTTCTATATTCCTTATATTTGATGTACTATAGTCCTGAGGTAAGAGCATTTTTGCATTTTAATTCTACATATATTTAAAACTCTACAAGTCATTTCAATTACTGTTTTATAACAGTCAATTTCTATTTAGCCATTTATTTGCCCTTTCTACTGTTTTTCATTCCCTCCAGCATTTCTGCGC
This sequence comes from Ursus arctos, assembly GCF_023065955.2. NCBI lineage: Eukaryota > Metazoa > Chordata > Mammalia > Carnivora > Ursidae > Ursus > Ursus arctos. The sequence continues at coordinate 30,805,086 of NW_026622786.1, read as the reverse complement.
TTTCATCTAAGGTGATTTTCCTTTAAGGAACTCCCTTTAGGATCTCTTTTACTGCAGACCAATAAATTTAGTAATAGTGATGGAGTGCTCCAGTTTTGTTTTGTTCTGTTTTTCTTCAAAATGTTTCTATTTCACCTTTATTTTTAAAGGTATTTTTCACTGGGCACAGAAATCTAGGTTAGGAACATTTTGAAGCATTTTGAAGTGATTGGTCCATTATCTTCTATCATCATAGTTGATAAATCAGCTGTCAGGCTCACTGTTGCTCCTCTGAAGGTAATACGTAGTTTTTCTGTGTCTGCTTTTAAGATTTTCAGCAGTTTTGCTATAATGTGCCCAGGTGTGGTTTTCTGTGCATTTATCCCATAGGGTTTGCTAAAATTCTGAATCTATGAGTTGATGTCTTTCATTATTTTGGAATGTTCTCAGCCACTGTCTCTGATTATTGCATTTGTCCCATTCTTTTTCTTCTCTTCTTCAGAGATTTTAATTATGCATATTTTAGAACTTTTGAGTATTATGCTTTTTTGTGTTCTTTTCATTCTCTTATCTCTGGGCTTTAATTTGAATATTTTCCCTTGATATGTCTAACAGTTCACAGATTCTGAGTTTGGCTATATCCAATTCATTATTAAGCCTACCAATAAGTTTTTCACTTCAGATAATGTATTTTTCAATTCAAGAAAGTCCATTTAAATCTCTGTATGGATTATAATTTTCTGGTGAAATTTCCCAGCATTTCATACATTTATTTTTTTCCTTTATTTTCTTGAAAATATTAATCATGGTCATTTTATAATCTTTAAATGCCAGCTCTCTTATTCAAATCATCTACAGATCTGGTTCACTTTCTTTATATTGTTAATTATAAGTCATATGGCCTTGCCTCTTTGACGGTCTCATCATTTTTTATTGTATGGCAGACATTTTGTCTGTAGATTTCAGATTATATTATATGCCACCAGAAAAGATTTCCTTTTTCCTCTGTCAGGCAAACAAGGTGAGTGACTGATCATATAAACTGCTTTTGAGAGCATGGCATACTCAGGCTTTTAACTAAGAGCCTACAGGTCCTTGACTCCTCAGCCCTGAAACGGTTCTCCCTCTGGAATTTTAGTTCCTTTAGTCTGCTTTCACAGATGTCCTAAAAATAATAGCATTTATAACTTAGGTAGGCTTTATAGTTGTTACTGTGGATGCACTGGCTTGCCATAAGCCACTGCATCCTACCCAGAAATGGGAGCTCTTCTTTGCTCTTTTTTTCTTTTTTAAGACTTTATTTATTTATTTGAGAGAAAGAGCACATGAGAGATACGAACAGGGAGATGGGCAGAGGGAGAGAGAAAAGCAGACTCCTGATTGAGCAGGGAGCCTGACATGGGGCTGAATTCCAGGATGCCAGGATCATGACCTGAGCCAAAGGCAGATGCTTAACCAACTGAGCCACTCAGGCACCCTCTTCTGTGTTCTTTAAAGAGGAGATGAATGTTCATGGATTCACGGAATCATTCTATATGTGCTCTTCCTGCCTTCTTTCACTGCAGTTACTGTTCATCATAACTACCAATTCAGAAAGCATAACTGTCTAGGATACTTTGGACACTTAGGACACTGTTTTCACATTCCTCAGTACCTATTAGTTGCTCCCCTTACTTATAAGGTAATTAGTAATTTGAATATTAACTGAGTTTTGGATGATATTAGTTACTATTAGCTTTTTATGTGTAAGAGTAATACATTTATGTTTTTTCTTAAATCCTTACCATTTACAAATATATACTGAAACATTTATAAAGGATATAATATGACATCCAATTTTCTTCAAAATATAGAAGGGGAAAACTGAAGAGAGGTATAGATGAAACAATATAAGCCATGAGTTGATCATTGTTTATGGTAGGTAATGAGTACATAAGGGTTCGTCATGTACTACGTCTACTTTTGTCTATGTTTGAAATATTCCATAATTAAAAAATTTTAATTTAACTGTCGCCCAGTTTTTCTCATCAAATCTATAAAATCTTATACATCATTTGTTCTTCTCCAACAATGGCCATAAGAATAGAGTGGGTATGAAAAAGGAGCACTATATATCAAAAAGTTAGTCAAATAATTTGTGCTCCAAATATCACCCCAGTTTGGCAAATATTAATTATAAGAAAGAATTCCTACTATATATTATTAATGTAATTATTATGAAGCTTAAACATCTAACTCCCAAGTATCCACATCTGAATGAAGCAGTACTGTAACACTGATACTCCTCCCTCCCCATAACTTTGCTTTAATGCAATACAGGAATAAATACAGCTATTTACCTATATTGGGTCCTGCTATCGTAGATCTGTTTGAATGTTTAGAATGGGAAATCTCAGTTTCTGATTTTTTTTGCATAATTATTTGATTTCCAAGCCTCTTGGGTCCTAAGTAAAAGACTGTAAATTTCTGCTGAATATCAAGTCCAACTGGAAAAAGGAAAAAAGTATACAAGTACTTAAGTCATATAAATCTAGCCATGAGATCATTTATTTGTTTTTATATCTCTCATATTTCTATACCCTTTGAAATGAAAGTGCTAACAAAGTCCAGGAAATAAAAATGTAAAAAAAGCAAGAGTTAAAAATATAACAAATTAAAATTTATAATCTATCATAAAAATAAAAACCAATGTTCCTACAACAATTGAAATTTTATTATCTTGGAAAATAGAATACCTATAAATGAACAGATACAATTTTAATTTTGTTATCTTAGTCCATGCTATTTTTTACATATCTAAATACATGAAACTTCCTTTAAAATTATTCATATTATTTAAATAAATTATTTCTACACAATATCATTTAAATTGTTTTTCTGTTTCAGCATGAAGGAAATTTTTAAATGCTATCATATTCCTTACATTTATGTGTTCATTACTTCAATGAACTTACCATATTCAGAACTAATTAGATTTATGCAAAGATCTTCAGATTTAAAAGCTCTCTTCACATCAATCTTTTTAGTCCAATTTCCAGCTTTTAGCAAAACAGAATCCCTGAAAAATAACATATCATTTAAATAGTGACCCAAATACTAAATGAAATAATATATTAATCATCAAGGGTGGATTGACCCGTAGGTAGGTCCTATCTGGTAGTAAACTGAAGTCAGTACTGAAAACTACTTGCTGCAAATTCTGAGGAGACAGAAATGGAGAGTCAGTGGAGCTACCACAACAATAATTTCTAACTACATATTGACCAAACAGCTGATTCCAAGTTGCATTGCCTCATTTCATGGCCACCTGAATATATAGCTGATATCAACAACCCATGAGCTTGCCCCTAAATCACTATCACTTTTAAATGGCTATATATAGGTTACACGAATTCTTGAGAACTTGAATATCTTTAAAATTCATATAAAATAGTCTGTATCCAATAACATCACAAACCAGCAACCAATTTTGTGATTGAACTTATTTTAGCTTTATATAGTCCAGACTGTCTTCAGACTTGTCACAGAGAACAAAGATTTGTACAATGACATATTCTCTATAAATATGTCATAGTTAGCTGCAGTAAAGTATGTTAGACAGTGAAAGGGATGTTCAATTAGGCACTGTAGTCCCTTTAGGAACCTTGCATAGACTATTTTGGGAAGGTATCTTCCAGTGCTCTGGCAACAATGAGGAGATTCCCATTTCAGAGTCACTGCTAATCCTGAACTTACAAGTAAAGTAATATGATTAGGAGCATAGGCTCTGGAGTAAGACTGTTTGGGTTTAAATCTAGACTTTGCTATAAACTACCTATATGACCTTAGATAAATTAAACTCTTGGTCTCAATTTCCTCCTCTATTAAATTTAGATAATGATAGACTCTGTCTATACAAAGATAGAACAATTAATTACCTGGAACCTACTAAGAACTCAAAAAATATTAGCTATACCTATAACTGCTAATCTTAAGAGTTTGCCTATGGCATCCTGGGAGAAGATAACAGTATCAGAAAAAAGACTGATGTCATAGAATGGCATGCCAGAGAACTAGGTGTAAGGGAAGGTACCTCCTTTATACATTTGATCTGGTTGCCAGATCCTACAATGGAGCTATAGTAGTTTGTTGGATTTTAATTTAAAATATTAGATATATCTTGAAGGAGCAGGAGGAAGATAATGAAAGAGTAGTAAGGTTGTGAATGACTGGAGAAAAGCAACAAAACAAGAAAGTTTAACAACAGTGAGCTATAGCTACTCCTAAAGGTCATTTACTCACTTGTTTCGGACCATGGTGAGAGATTTCACACTTTGTTCATTTGAGTACTAACAACAGACCCAATGTTAATACCTTCTTTAACAGACAAGTAAAGAAACTACCCCATTACAGTGTAAGGAAAATGTAATTTAATTAATCCCACAGTGATTTTATTACTCTTTCTCAGCAGAATTTTTCTTTTATAGTATATGCTTCGAAATAAAATTAAATGGAAATTGTATACTTACATAATTCTGTGCTTAAAAACCAGCTGATTATCTGCATCACCTATGATTAAGGTAACATAGTGAGAATCTGGTGCTGTTCTTTTAGTTTGTAGCTGTTCAAAGTTTCTTAATATAATGGTCACTAATATTTCCGCCATGGTATCACTATATCTTGCAATCTTTAAAAAAAAAGGACAGGCATAAAAAGTGTTAAAAATAACCTTCCTCCTCATATTCAGCTCCAAGTCAGCTATGGGTAGCTCTATTCCTAAAAAGACAATGAAAATACCTAAAAAATATTTACCTGTTCCACTTCAAGTTCATATTTTGGTAGATACATCACTGTTTCTTTTATTTGCGTTCCAAAAGGGGGGTGTCTATTTAAAATCTAAAAACATTTATATCATTATATTCTTACCACAGGACTAGAAGTTCTTTTAGTAAATTACTTTTTAGTGTCAATAGTTTTAATAATGCTTATTACCCCAAATGTTAAGTTAAAATACTTATGACTATGAGAAGGAAAACAATTTTTTAGAAGAAATAAAGATATAAAAGGTAGGCTTTAAAATTTAGGTAAAATTCAGATAACATTAGGAATAAATGAATATTAGATACCAGTTCAAGTTCCCTTGCGTCTGTTTCTTCTATTTTTTTAAAGGAGGTCAAACCTGCATTTACCATTGCATTTGACAATGTTATACCTGTGGAAAATTAATCAAATAGCAGTTTTTAAAGGATCCACTTTAAACTAAATCTATACTTAACCTTTCAATGACATTAGTAAAAAAATTTCTTAAAAATCCAGATTAATAACTAATTTTTTAAGTTTTAAAAAAAAGTTTTCAGTTGGATTATTTGGGCTGTGGCATTTATTCAATTGTTTGTATTTATTTTTTCAGACTGAAATAAAACATGTATTTGCTTTATAGAAGAAAGAGGAACTCTTTGGTCTACATGATGATTCAATTCTTATTTTTATCATATGTCACCCATAGAGAAAGTACCAAGCAATTCCTACTGTTATATTACACTCATATTTGAAAAAAAGACAACGTGATTTATGGATGGGAATATTGCTTCATAAAGCTATGGCTCTCTGAGCATTTCTATCCTAGAACTAGAATTCTATGTTTTTATACTGAAATCAGATAATTTTACTCTTCTGTCTAAAATTTCCAATTCCTTCCCATTGCATTTAAAATAAAGTGACAATTTCCTACCATGACCAAACTCCCTTACCTACCTGACTTGACCACAGCCTACTTGTCCCATTTAATTTCCTACCATTCTCCTCTTGTTGACTACTCTCTAGTCACATTTGCTTTAATTTTGTTCTTCAAATACATCAAGCTCACTTCCATCTTTGCACCTTCTCTGTTTTTTTTATGTTTTAAGAAACTGGAATTTAAAATTCTTACACTCACAAATGAATTCAACCAATCCCCAAAATTGGACATACTGTCAGAAGTATAAAATTCCAAATTTTAACCATCTTGCCTAAAGCACATATATTACTGGTGGGATATTACACTATTTCTTTTTCCATACCTTTAACTATCCTTGGGAATTTCTCTTATTCATTCTTAAGATACAACTCTTAGTATTAATAATTCCTTCATATTCATTTTCCCTCAAAACTTTTCCTGAATTTTACTTTTTTATAAACATTGTTGAAAATCAATTTGTATTCATTATTTTTTTTCCTGATGTTCAGGAAGAACTTAGATTTGCTTTTTTATTTAGATTCTCCCATTTGTCTAGTGTATGAATTTTGCTGGGCAATTTTCGCTTCTTTCTCTTCAGCCATACTAACTGTAAAAAACACATTAGTGTTTGACAATTTGGAAGGGATAGAATGTAAATGATGCCTGACTGACAATATTCTAGAAAGTCAGATTCTGACTGTTTTTTTCAAAATATAACGAAAATTTTCATAATAATAATTTAACCTAATTTCAAAATTTCTGTAAGTTTATTTCCTAAATGGAGCCTCCTTCTCACATTAGAACTCATCTTTGTGAGATGGGTGCAGCATCTGGTTTGCTAGGACTTCAGTAGAGAGGTGAGCCTTAATATCAAGAACCCCTCCTCTAATTTGACCTTACTTTCACCAGCTAATCCCCATCTTTACCCCAGTTCCCAGGACTGGTCAATCCTCTGCTATCCCACTGATTTCAAACTTCAAGGAAATAAAAAAGCACTTCCTCACAAAATAGTTGGAGATCTTTGTTCTAAGGAATAATGAGAAAATCCCTAATAACCCATTACATAATTTTTTTAATGTCCCCAAGATGCATATAAAATTATAAAGCTAACAAAGCTGTCAGTCATGGAATAACAACCCTCTTCTTAGAGAGAAGGAGTAGGATCACAAAATCAAAGGCAACAAACTGGAAAACTCTGAAGTACTTAGTTATACCCCAGTCTTTGTAACTGGCACCCTTTAGAGTTTTTCAGTACAAAACTTGAGCTAGATCTCAATAGATAGGAAATAAATAGGCACAATCTTCTGTCTACAGAATCTCTATGAAGATCAGTGAAAATATTGTCCTGTTACTGAAAAAAAAGAGAAAAAGTTAAGATACAAATAAGTGACATAATTCTCTGTAATGAATTAAGAATGGCCAGGATTGCTTGCTCTGTACCTTGTCATTGAGACCAAAACAAAATAATCATAAAAGTGGAAGAAAGAGCAACATATAGTTACCTAATTACTAAAATAAAATTTCACTCTTGGTTCAAGAACAAATTTAAAAATAGGAGAATTCACTTTTATTAGGGGGTGCCTGAGTGGCCCAGTCAGTTAAGCATCTGCCTTTGGCTCAGGTCATGGTCTCAAGGTCCTGGGATAGAGCCCCACATCAGGGCTCCTTGCTCAGCAGGGAGTCTGCTTCTCCCTCTCCCTCTGATCATCCTCCTTGCTTGTACTCTCTCTCTCTCTCTCTCATCTCTCTCCTCCAACCCTCAAATAAATTTTTTAAAAATCTTAAAAAAAAAAAGAGCATTCATTTTTATTAGGTTTCCCAAATGATTTCAAATAGAATCCTTTAAGCAGGAGAAAACGAAAATCAGATTTTCAAGAGAAGTAAAGTTCAGTACCTTATTCAGGCCTACAAACACAATTTTTCTCAAAGTCATAACACCATAGAATAATTTTCCTAACAATGAAAAACAAAATAAACTGCAGACATTGACAAATTGCCTGCCTGTATTCAGTACCTACCAATTTTTTCCAGCTGTTTGGATATATGTAGAGAGTTTTCCCAAAGTTTGCATCTAAAACATTTAGCTAAAATCAAGCTGTTCAATAGTACAGCAAACTTCTTTTCTTGAACAGCCACAAAATCTGACAACCCTAAAAAAAAGTTTCCAATGTTAAATCTAGTATACTAGTTTACTGGGAAAAATATTGAAAATCCATTAATCCTATAACGTACATCTTGTAATTCGTGAACCGTTTCTGAAAATCTTCGCGGTATCTTGTGTCAAAGCAAAGTCTTGTATGGGAATGCATCCTAGCTGAGCCTGAATAAGACTGAAGGAAAGAAGAAATTTCATGATTTCCTTTTAAAAACTATTAGCTCATAGTATTTGACATCACTGAAGCATCTCTTCTTAAAATTCCTCTCTGCCTTGATTTCTGTGACACTAGATGATTCTATACCTTGCATCATTATTGTTACAAGTCATTGTTAGCTTCTTTCCAACCTCTAAAAGACCCCTTCTTATTTCTCTACTCTTCTTCATTCCTTCAACCTCTCTTTCTCTCGAAAATCTCATTTCTTCTCAAGACTTTCATTATAATCTCTAGATTGATAAATTTCAAATGCTTACAGGGCACTCTCACTTAGACTATTTCTTTAACCTCGACACATCTAAAATTGTTGTCATATTCTCATCCAATAGAGTTCTTTTAGCTCTACATATATAAGTTATTATAGAAAAGCAAGGCACTCTGTGTAATACACAAATATTTATTAAGTGCCTATAAGTGACAAGTAGAGTGTTAGGTCTGAAGATTCTGTTCAACATATGAAGGTCGGTAACATATTAGTTGATTATTAGAAACTAGCAGTTGCTTGGCTACAAAATTTGAGGAGTGGGTGGGAAGATGGGAGAAAAGGAACTAACGTACATTGTGCCTACTATATCCCATTTTGACTGTTTACTTTTCTCACCAGACAAATGATGTGCAACTCACCCTATGGATCTAACTAAAATTATCAGACTTATATTAATTTCTTGAAGGTCTCTTGATAAGTCAGGTAGACAAAGAGAGAATAATAGTTATATTTCATGGTTTAGTTTTAGCAAACAATATGTGAAAATAGAAGGTTGTAACCAACTCACTTCTCAGAATGGGTGCATATAGCTGAAACCATAGACTATTTGATTCTTTTGGCTATAGTATATCTTCTGAAAGTTATTTTATATTATTTATTAAGAAATCATTGTAAAGAATAATCTAAAATTTGTATGGAACCGCAAAAGACCCCAAATAGCCAAAGAAATCTTGAAAAAGAAGAACAAAATTGAAGATATCACCATCCCAGATTTCAAGATATATTACAAAGCTATAGTAATCAAAACAGTACGGTACTGGCACAAAAAGCAGACATATAAATCAATGGAAGAGAATAGAGAGCCCAGAAATAAACCCATGATAACATGGTCAATTAATCTTTGACAAAGGAAGCAAGAATATGCAATGGGAAAAGGACAGTCTCTTCAACAAACGTTGTTGGGGAAACTGGACAGACACATGCAAAAGAATAAAACTGGACCACTTTCTTACACCATACACAAAAATAAACTCAAAATGGATTAAGGACCTAAATGTGAGACTTGAAACCATCAAAATCCTAGAAGAGAACACAAGCAATAATTTCTCTGACATTTTTCTAGATAAGTCTCCTAAGGCAAGGGAAACAAAAGCAGAAACAGCTATTGGGACTACATCAAAATTAAAAGTTTCTTCACAGCAAAGAAAGCAATCAACAAAACAAAAAGACAACCTACTGAGAGGGAGAAGATAATTGCAAATGATATATCTGATAAGGAGTTAATATCCAAAATATATAAAGAACTTATACAACTCAACACCAAAAAACAAATAATCCAATTTAAAAATGGGCGGAAGACATGAACAGACATTTCTACAAAGAAGACATACAGATGGCCAACAGACATATGAAAAGATGCTCCACATCAGTAATCACAGGGACATGCAAATCAAAACCACAGTGAAATACCACCTCACATGTGTCAGAACATCTAAAATCAAAAACACAAGAAACAAGTGTTGGTGAGGATATGGAGGAAAAGGAACCCTTGTACACTGCTGATGGAAATGCAAACTGGTGCAACCAGGAGAGATCTTAAATGGCTCAACCAAAGATGATAATAATTAGTAATAACCATTTCTTGAATACTTACTATGCTCCAGGGACTACATTAGATGCTTTGCATACCTATGACAGAAATTGCTAGCTGACTGTCCCATTATGTGTTCTTACCTATACACGAAGATTATATTTCTCAGTCAACTTTGTAGCTAGATGCAGCCCTTTACTAAGATTAGTTAGCAAACTAATAAAAATGATACAAGAACTTTCCAAAAGACTTTTGTATCCTGGCCAACTTAGTAAAGGAAGGATTTTTCAGAATAGATCTGTGCGTAAAGAATAGAAATCCCTCAAATGAATCCCACCTCAGGTACCACATCTTAATCTAGACAAAAGTAGCTATTTGGTTTTGTTTTTAAATAGATCCATTTTCTTTTTCATCATTTTAATTAAAGACTATAAACAAGAACAACAACAACAAAAGAAATCCTGCAAATGAAGGAAAGTTAAAGGTGTACTATGAAGCTGTACAACTCTTCTGAGAGAAGAGTTATTCTGAAGCTATTTTTTCTGCCTAAACAAAAAATAAGAATACCCAAAGAAACACCTGAGACAAAGGATCAAGATAGCACACGGAGCCTTCTATATACTTACTCTTCTTCAAATTCCATGAAAGGATGGACATATGTATATGTGTGTTTATATATGTATGTCTCCATCCATAAAACTACAGGAAAGCAAGAAAGTATGCCACTGATAGACCAGAAAATTTAATGTTAGAAATAAAATCTATGAAGAGGAGCAAACCTATGAGAAAAATAAAACTGGAGGAAATTATCCACAACACATGCAGAAGAATCAATAGACATAATATTGTAATACCTGGCAACAGATGGTAACTACATTTATCATGGTGAGCATCACGAATTGTTGAATCACTATGTTGTACACCCAAAACTAACATAACATTGTATGTCAACTATACTTCAATTTAAAAAAAAAACTCTTTCCTTAAAAAAAAAATCAACAGATTAAGAAGGAGAGAGAGTGATGAGATATTTGTCTGAGCAATTTACTGAAATGCTGTATTCTGAGCAAGTACATTAGTCCACCCCTGCCACTCTCTCTCATTTGTGGAAAATATTAGGCAGTTGTAGTATGTACTAAGAGGCTAACACAGGATTGTAGACATTGGAGCCAGAGAGGCAGGTCAGTTTTCTAGGTAGTAACAAACACCCAGGAGAGGTAAGGAGGCTTTATTCTTCTCTTTTTTAGATTTTACTTATTTATTTATTTACTTATTTGAGAGAGAGAGTGGGGGGTGATGAGGAGCAGAGGGAGAGGGACAAACGGACTCTATGTGGGAGAGAAAGTATAAAATGTGGAGAAGAGAGTCAGAAGTCCCACATTCAGCTAGAAGGAGTTCCAGAAAGAGTGAACAGAGGGAATAAAAGAGAAATAATTAACTTATAGAAGAAAGCTTCCCAGAGCTCAAGAAAGATACAAGTCTACATATTACGAGAGTCCCCAGAGTGCTGTGCAAAATAAAGAATAAAGATACACACGAGACCGTCATGCTGAAATTTCCTAACACAGATAAAGAAAAAAATTATTTTAATATTCTGAAGAGAAAAAAAAAGTTATTAACAAAAGAATGAAAACAAATTGGGTCACCAAAAATGGATGCAAGAAGAACAGTACCAAAGAAATTTCTGAAGAATAATTTAGCCAAACTCATTCAAATGAAAGAGCAAATTATATTTTAGGCTTATAAAGAATCCGAAAGACTCAGTAAATTACTTGAGAATGTACCCAGCAGAATAAGCTATATATGTAACAAAAAGGCAGAAATTTTAAAAAGCAGTAAGTAAGCAAAGAAATCAGTGAAAAAAATTAGGTAAGTCTATAATTTTTAATGCACACTTAAGATATTTTCAAATTAACAACTGGAACTAAAATCCCAAAGATCTGAATAAACATGGGAGAGAACAAGAAGTAGGAGGGAAGTGAAAATGTGAAAAGGTTTTGACTCATACAGGGAAGTTTAAAATGTTCATTTTCTACAGATATTGGTAGAAAAATACAAATCTACACATGCAATATAGAATTTTAAAGGAAGAGCTAGCTAGAAGAACAAAAACAAAGAAAAATTGATATATCCAAAAAGAGGCAGAAGAGACAAAAGAAAAAAATTAGTGCGAAAAAAGAAAGAAACAAGCAATGATAATGTTAAGAAAACATACAATAACAGTAAGTCTAAACATATCAGTAATTATAATAAATGTAAATAGACTGAATTCCTCAAAAGAATTCTGAGACTGGATAAAAAAACAGTAACAAAATCTAGCTATATGTTATATATACAAATTATATGTAAAATAAAACAATATGAAAACATTAAGAATAAAAAAGATATACAAAATAAAACTAGTAATATTAATATTAGACAAAATAGAATTAAAACCAAAAAGCATTCAATAGGACAGTTAGTTGACTCATCTACCCAGCTCCTTTCCATCTAGCAGCAGAGAGGACAAGATAGGACAAGAAAGGCAACATGGACATGTGAGCCTATTGGTCTGTAGTACCTAAAATATGTCTAACTATAAGGTTAAGTACAACTTCTTTTTTTTTAAAGATTTATTTATTTATTTATTTGAGGGGGGTATGGGGAAAGAAAGAGAGAGAGCGAGCATGAGCAAGGGGAGGGGCAGAAGGAGACAGAATCTCTCTCCTAACTTATACCATATAAAAAATTAACTCCAGTTGCCTTATAAGAAACCCCCAGGTAAAAATAAAACGGTTTTCAAGTATTAGAAAAAATGACAGGAGATGTCCTATAATCTTAGGATATGTGGCAGAGACTGCTTTGCCTACCCAACATTCACTCTCTTTCCTTCTTAATAGTAGAACCCCAATTTTAATCTAGGCATACTATCACCAAGATATTTCCCAGTCTCCTTTGCACTTAGGAGGAGTCATTAGGTGCAAAATGTTGTCAGGATTTCCAAGAAGTCTACTAAAAGAGAGAAAATACTCAAATGTAACAGCTGAAGCCCTGGCAGTCATTTTGGACAATAAGGTGACATTGAAATAGAAGTTACGTGGGATGGCAGAACCGAAAGATAGAAACCCAAGTACTGATGATACCATGAAGCCACCATATCTACCTCAGACTATCCACTTTGAGCTATCTCTTCTGTGAAAGAAAAGTAGCCTGTCTTCTTTAAGGTATTGTTAATTTATTTTATTATACAGTTTTACATAGTTGAACCTAAACCTAAGAAATACAGGATGGGAAAAAACTTCCTAAAAGACATAAAACCTAGAACTCATAAGGATAAGATTAACATGTATGATTTTATAACTATTTAAAACTTCTGCATAAAACCAGATAATACATATATTTCCTCCTAATAATCAGGGATTTGCAAATTTTTAAATATAATTTTCACCCATTAGATTGACCAAAGTTTAAAGATACAAAACAAATATTAGTATGTGTGGAAACAGTCACTCTTTGTATACTATGAGTGGGAACTGTAAATTAGAGACTTTTCAAAGGCAATTTGGCATCATATATTAAATCTTCTCATATATATATATATATATATATATATATACACTTTCACCCAGAAATCTTTGAAAAATATGATAGAAACCCAAGGAAGCTCATTTCAGCACTATTTGTAGTAGTAAAAATTTGTAAGCCATCTAATTCTTCATCAACAAAGGGGTGGTTAAAAATTATACTCATATTTATAGAATACATTGCTATTAAAGTATACGTTGTCATTAAAATAAATAAGGTTGACGTGTATATGTACTGATATAGAATCTTTTTATTTAACTTTATTTTATTATGTTCAATTAGCCAACATATAGTACATCATTAGTTTTTGGTCTAGTGTTAAACGATTCATTAGTCGTGTTTAACACCCAGTGTTCATCATGACAAGGGCCCTCCTTGTCAGCTGGTTACCTCATCCCCCCACCCCCTTTCCTTCTATAACCCTCAGTTGGTTTCCCAGAGTCCAGAGTCTCTCATGGTTTGTCTCCCTCCCTGATTTCTTCCCATTCAGTTTTCCCTCCCTTCCCCTATGGTCCTCATGGCATCACAAGAACAATAATTATGATTTTTTTTGTAGTAGACATTACATATGTTTATTAGCACACATATTTGTGCTAAATAAATAGGAAATTGGAAGGATGCACAGCAAACTACTGATAATAACTACTTCTGGGGAAGAAAGATGGGGAAGTCAAGACAAACCTTACCTTTTGATTTATAAATTTTTGACTCTTTAAAAATTAATCCATGCCTTACTTATATAATAACAAGAAACAAATGAAGAAAAAAAATCACTGATTTGAAAATACATCTTATGAGTTCATTGAAAAATACCAGTTAAAACAAACAGAGCTAAGGCTGAGTACAAAAGATCTGGGAATTAAAGTTATAAAAAATTTAAAAATAGCCTTAAATTAAAGGTCAGAAACTTGGAAGGATGAAAGTTTAAAATTAAGATTAACACCTACTTAAAAAAACAAAAAACCAGATCTGAAATTCAGCACTGTAACAGGGATATAAGAGACATATGAAAGTGACAACTATGAGACATCATCACCTACCAAAAAACTGTACATTTTGGATTAAGAAAAGACCCCACATAGTTATCTCTTCCTGGTCACACTTAAGTAGATGCAGAAAGGTGGGAAATTATAATAGGAAACTAAACTACAATATTTATAAAAATTACAAAATCATCAATTCTAAAATATGACAGCCCCAATCAAAAGAATGTATGACTCAATTTAAGGGAAGGTAAATGGAAGCATTCAAGCTGCAAATAAAGTGTTCCTAAGAAGATGCTTGTGGGAAAATACTTTGATTTCATTTGACCCAAGAGTGGATGCAACAAGGTATATTGGGAAAAAAACACTGAGAGAAGCAACAGACCTAGGTTTTAGTTCTAGCTCAGTCTCTAGCATGGCAATACAATCTTGGGAAAGTCACAGCTTATCTGGGCATCGCTTACTTCATTTGTAAAATGAAAGGACTAGACTATATGGTCTCTAAGGGTATTTGAATTTCTAGAAAAATATAGCTTAGAAACAGAACATTAACTTCTGTTGTCCAAGCTATAGATCTGCTTGTTGAGCAATATACAACTGTGAAAAGTTTGTTTCTGAGACTTCAAGGCATGTGGGAGATAAAATTCAATGGAATATAAGGAAGTATACCAGAGAGAGTGACCTCCTCTAGCTAAGGAGGAAAAACAAATTCTTTGGATAACGGGTTTTATTGAAGCACATAAAAAAGTCATTTCACATGAAATCACATCATCTAAATCAAACAGTTTAACATTAAGACCTAAATACTCAGAAAATCAACCACTAGGCAAGCAGGAAAGAATATCATTATATTTGTGACTGCAAACTGTAAAAGTCACAATTTACAATGTAGTCTTAGTTTACTCTTCTAATTACTATTCCTCTATACAAACTTCCCATTCTCAGTAGAATAGACATTCCACTGTCATATATGCATTCTCACTCATGTTTTTACTTTTACTATTTGTCTCTCTCCCTCAATGCCGCTATCATTCAATATACATTTATTATATGTGTTTTCATACTGTCCATCATCTTTATACACATGGTTCTCATTCAAGCTAACTTGAAAGCTCCTGATGATGACAAACTTAACCTCCTTTTCTATCATTACCTTGCTTCAGCAGAACACACTCTCAAAAAATCTTGACCTAAAAAATTCACAAATCATCTATTTTAATTGAAGTCTGAGCGTTTTCGGACATTAATTTCATATCTATATTGACACCTTATTTTTATGTAAATGTGTTCTTTTTTGTATTAAGGAAAACAAATTTAAAATATGTTTTAAAACTAAAAAAATTTTTCATAAATATGAATCACAAATGGTAGTATTTTAAGACATTTAACAATTATCTTTACCAATTTACTTTCATTTCTCTTGTTTTAATTCTTCCTTCCATTGGAAATCTATAAATAAAAACACAGGGCAAAACTTTAATTATTACCACTTATTTTAACTAAATAGAACCTTTAAAAAATTATTTAAAACATATTTAATTTCCTTACCTGATAGTTACCCGATTTGGATCTTTGTTCAAAGTATTCAGTGTTTTCTTTTCATTTATCCTTAACTGCACATCTACAAATTCCTTGCAGCTGGCTATCATTGTGACCTATAAAATTTCATCATTTGCCCATTTACTTATGTCCCTTCTTTACGTCTTTCCGCTCATCTTTTTTCTATTTACTTATTTTCCATGCTGCCTTGGGATAGCACAGCTTTATCATTTAAAATGTGTTAACAGAATTAAAGATTCGCTTTATACATTTTGCTTCTTTGAAATGTGAATGAATGAAGGACACATTCTTGTCACATGCCAGACATTATGCTGGACACCAATAAGATCACAAAGATTAATAAAATAAAATTTAAAATATTCAGTCCTGTGCCCACCACACTGTAAGCACTCAATAAATGTAGCTGTCATTTCTACTACTATTATATTATTATTCACCCTTCTGTAGTTTGCAATCATTATCCTGATTGAGATTAATTTTGTAATGGAAAGAATGCTTTAGATATTAAGAAATTTGTATTACAGATCCTACTTCTGTCAGATGACTTTGAGCAAAGTACTCTTTGTGCTTCGGTTTCTCACATCTGTAACATGAAATTAACATCTGTTCTAATCCTCTTACACACTTACTGAACTCAAAATAAGATTAGTTAATGTTAATATTAGGGTTTTCTCCTCTTGATTTCCCTTAGTTAAGAATAATATTTACATAAAAATACATGCATTCTAGTTTTCATCAGTTTTTGTGCAATTTTTGTATAATCTCATTACAAAAATCAACTTAGATATTTTAAATAAAAATTAATGGTTAAATTTGAGAATAAGAATAAATATCTTGTTGCATATTCATGTACCCTATAAAGGGAGAAAGGACCAATACAGTTCTCAGGTGTCAACAACATGACTATCGCTCTATTTACTGCTGTAGTTGTAAAGTTGCCCTCACTGCTGATATCTTAGCATAACCTTGTTTTCACTCCCACTTCTCCACAA
Source organism: Ursus arctos (assembly GCF_023065955.2). NCBI lineage: Eukaryota > Metazoa > Chordata > Mammalia > Carnivora > Ursidae > Ursus > Ursus arctos. Next base: position 30,788,145 of record NW_026622786.1, on the reverse strand, counting down.
TCACTGCTTTTTTCTGGTCCATTACCAATACTATCTTATTTCTACTATTATTCTGACGCAAAAGCTTTAGGGAAGAATTGCAAGTACGTGGCACACATGTCCAACATTGTCCATCACTCACAGCAGACTTGCCTAATATATCCTGCCACATCATCCTGGTCTTTCTCAACAAAGTACACTTGGTAGCCACCACCAAGGTAATTGGCATTATCACTTAAGTTGAAAGGTAGTTGCTATCCCACTTTGGGTATGTATATGAATTTTCTTAGCCCTGATACAGAGATACGATTGAAAATATACTGTAAAGAGTAATATTCCATATCTCATGATCAACGGTATATAAGGAGATATATAAGCACTACTAGAAATGCGTTCTTGGGGCGCCTGGGTGGCACAGTCGTTAAGCGGCTGCCTTCGGCTCAGGGCGTGATCCCCGCGTTCTGGGATCGAGCCCCACATCAGGCCTCTCTGATAGAAGCCTGCTTCTTCCTCTCCCACACCCCCTGCTTGTGTTCCCTCTCTCGCTGGCTTGTCTCTGTCAACATAAATAAATAAAATCTTTAAAAAAAAAAAAGAAATGCGTTCTTGTCTGCTTACTCATTCTTAAATTGCATGAGATATGCAAAGTAGTTGTTTCTGCAATATTATTTTTACTACATCATTACGTATTTATTTTCTAGTGACAACTAATTTACCAGATCTAATAAAGTCTCTTTTCCACTGATGGTACAAAATTTCTTCACTGTCTCAAATGTGATGTAATACCAAGCCATCAATCTTCCTGCCTCTGTGGAAAAAGATGAAAAAAGAAACATTCACCCCATCAGTTGAAACAACTTGCTTTTTCAGCAGTTTAACAAACATTCCTTAACATCTATTCTGTGTCTGTAACAGCATCAAGTACAAAAGACACACCAGAAAATCTAGAAGACACAGTTTCTAGAATTTATAGGTTGGCTAGGGAGATAACTACATGCAAAATAGCCAGACTAGAGGACAAAATCCAGTTAATGATAATATTTGCATATACAAGGGGCACCTGGGTGGTTCAGCTGGTTAAGCATCTGACTCTTGATTTCGGTTCAGGTCATGATCTCAGGGTTGTGAGGTGAAGCCCGGTGTTGGGCTTGGTGCTCAGCCTGAGTCTGCTTGAGATTCTCTCTCCATCTCCCTCTGCCCCTGCCTACCCTGTGCACACATACTCTCTCTCTCTCTAAAATAAACAAATCCTTAAAAAATATATTTACATACACAAGCTTAAGTACAGAGAAAATTAAACCTAAGAGAATGGTCAGTGTGGGATGTCTTAGTAGAGATAACGGGGCTTGAGCAGGATTTAAAAATAAATAATACGCCTTGGCAGAAAAGAAAAGCTGTCATGACCAGAGTAAAAAAAAAAAAAAAAATCAAGACTTATTTATCAAAACAGTAAAGTTAAAGACTATCTTTAGGGCTGTGTAGGTGGCTCAGTCAGTTAAGCATCTGACTCTCATGAGACTGAGCCCCACGTTGGGCTTGTGCTGGGCATGGAGCCTGCTTAAGATTCCCTCTCTCCCTCCCCTGCCACTCTCTAAAAAAAAAATTTTTTTTTAAAAAGACTATCTTTAGAATACTTTAATGAGAGATATGGCTTGATAGTGACTATGAGTTCAGCTCAAACTGACCTGCTTCAAGTTACTGCTCCAACACTTAGTAAGTAGGTGATCATATGCAGGTTATTTTACCAGTTTCTTAATGTAATTTGGGGAAAATAGAAGTATATATGTCATATGTTTGTTGTGAAGATTAAATGCAATATCATATGTATAGTACTTAGCACAGTGCCTAACATTAAATAAATGTTGCTACTTTTATTACGAAAACACAATGAATAAAAGACTATGAGGGCCTGAAAGAGCCTTGAAATATTAACAAAGGAGTTTAGATTTTGGATTTGATTTGTAAAATAACAGAGGACCACTTAAAATTCTTGAGCAATATTTAATTAAATTGAAGTTTGAAAATAAATTGTTTTGGAAATAGAACACTGAGTTGGCTGGAAGTAGCAGTATGGGTAGAGCAGGGGTAAGTAAATGATGAAATGAAATTCATTTGAAAAGTTACTGGTGTCAATTACAAGTTGTCAAAAACATTACAAAGAATTTCAAGCCTTATGAACACACAGAGGAAATAGCTGGGAAGAAAAAATTGCATATTGCTTCTCAAGCAAAGGTCTAACACTTATATATGTACTACAGGTTTTACTGAAGAAGGGAAGAACTGGACATTCCATCAGACATATAGGCATCAAGGACATGGAAGAGTAGACAGAACTAAGAATCAGGAAGAAAAGTAGTCAGGGAAGCTTAAAAGCCACATTATCAATTAGGATCCTGGTGGATATGTTCAACCAAAACATGGTTGATTCAGTGGTTCATAAAAGGGAGCTTCTGAGAGCCATGTGTGAGATATACAGAATATGGTTACCATGGGAACTAGTATGTTAACCTTTACGATATATTTAAAGATGCTCCTCTTATCCTAGATGTTTATAAATTAATATAAGGTTTCTCCCTGCTAGAGAAAATGAAAGTTTGAGAGAAGACTTGATACTTGCTGGATTATTAGAAAGGATGAAAGATTCCCAGGCAAGGTATAAAAATAACTTAGAAAGGAAGGCATGAAGAAATTGAGTCAAAGTAGAAGGATTGGAAAATATTTAAAAAGATTTGCAAGTGAAGGTGGAAATAAAGATGCAACTTTTAATCAATATGGTGTTGAATGATGAATATTCTTATAATAGCAAATTCAGGATATTTCGAAATGAAGGCCATAGGATTGGGGGGTGGGGTAAAAGTAGAGGCCATGAGACCCCTCTCACATCTCTTACTACCAGAAGTGACTGACTGATGGCTCCAGCTACTATGTTCTGAATCTATCACTATGTTTACATCAAGATCATACTTCTTATGAGATGCTCCAAACCAATACTAAGCACGGCAGGAATATTAAGGTAGATCTATAAGACAAGAACTCCTTGGATAGGGAACTTTGAACTTAAAGATTCTCCATCAGCTTTGCTGAATGGCCTTAGGACTGCATTTTAGGTTAAAATTCTCTTTCCTTCTTCGAAGCAAACAACTAAATAATTCATGCAACCTCATAACAAGAACACTAATCTCAATAATTATCCTAATAAAAATATTAGCACAGCTTAAAAGATGTTATATTTCTCATAAAGTTATACCTACATACATAAACACATGCATGCATACATACGTAAACACTTTGTGTTGTTGTTTTTTAATAGCTTAATGGTGTAATAAGAGTTGAGGCTGCTGAGTTATGAACACAAAGGACAATATGTTTAGAGACTGGACATTGGGTAATATGTACTTTCAAGGCAGAGTACATGGCCAACCTGGGCCCAGAGGAAGACCAGGTAAAAGGGCATCATGTGCAGTACTGTATTATTCTGAGAATTCAGCTACTTTCAGCTAGATTTGTGTATTATATGTTAAGCTGCTATGATGGTTAATTTTAGGTGTCAACTTAACTGTCAACTGGCCATAGAGTACCTCTATATTGGGTCAAATATTATTCTGGATGTGTCTGTGGGGATGTTTTTGGATGAGATTAACATTTGAATTGGTAGACTGAATAAAGCAGATTGCCTTTTTTTTTTTTTTTAATATTTTATTTTTAAGTAATCTCCAAATCCAATATGGGGCTCCAACCTACAACCCCAAGATCAAGAGTTGCAAGTTCCAACTGAGCCAGCCAGGTGCCCTGCGGATTGCCTTTCCTAATGTGGGTGATCTTCATCCAATCAGCTGAAGGCTTAAATAGAACAAGAAGACTGACCCTCTGGTGTAAGAAGGAATTCCTCTGCCTGACTCCTTTAAGCTGGGACGCAGGTCTTTTCTTGACTTTGTATACTTGAACTGAAACACTGGCTCTCCTTGGGTCTCAAGACTACCAGCTTTAGACTGGAATTTATACCATCAATTCTTCTGGTTCTCATGTCTTCACACTCAGACCAGAACTACACCATTGGCTCTATAGACCTCTATCTTACTGACTGCAGATCTTGGGACTTCTAAGCCTCCATACGTATGTGAGCCAACTACTTATAATAAATTTTATCTATCTATCTATCTATCTATCTATCTATCATCTACTGACTTTCTCTGGTGGGTGTGTGTGTATATGTATATATTATATATATATGTAATATATAAATAAATAATATGTATGTATATGTATAGCCTGGACATGGAATGACAGAGGAATTAAAGAGAAACCAAAGATATCAAATATTTCATAATCTTAAGCTTGGCAAAATGGTTATGCTGTTGGGAATGATAGGCAAATATAGAGACAGATATATTTTTTTAACCTTGGACAAAAGAGAGCAACAACTCTCATGGTTCATCCCCCTTCTGTTTACCCCCCCTTCACTTAGCATAATCTCCTCCAGTCCCGTCCATGTTGCTGCAAATGTTGTGTAATCATTCTTTCTGATGGCTGAGTAATATTCCATTGTATATATGGACATCTTCTTAATCCAGTCATCTGTTGAAGGGCATCTTGGCTCCTTCCACGATTTAGCTATTGTGGACAATGCTGCTATGAACATTGGGGTGCATATGGCCCTTCTCTTCACTACATCTGTATCTTTGGGGTAAATACCCAGTAGTGCAATTGCTGGATCATAGGGTAGCTCAATTTTTAACTTTTTAAGGGACCTCCACACTGTTTCCTAAAGTGGCTGTAACAACTTGCATTCCCACCAACAGTGTAAGAGGGATCCCCTTTCTCCACATCCTCTCCAACATTTGCTGTTTCCTGCCTTGTCCATTTTTGCCATTCTAACTGGTGTAAGGTGGTATCTCAAGGTGGTTTTGATTTGAATTTCCCTGATGGCTAATGATTTTGAACATTTTTTCATGTGTCTGTTAGCCACTTCTGTGTCTTCATTGGAAAAGTGTCTGTTCATATCTTCTGCCCATTTATTGATTTGATTATTTGTTTCACATGTATTGAGTTTGAGAAGTTCTTTGTAGATCTTGGATACAAGTCTTTTATCTGTAGTGTCATTTGCAAACTGTGGACTCTGGGAAACAAACTGAGGGCTTCAGAGGGAAAGGGGGTGGGGGATTGGGATAGGCCGGTGATGGGTATTAAGGAGGGCACATATTGCATGGTGCACTGGGTGTTATATGCAAGTAATGAATCATGGAACATTGCATCAAGAACTGGGGATGTACTGTATGGCGACTAATATAACAAAATAAATATTATTTTTTAAAAAATTTAAAAAAAGAGAGCAACAACTCATGTTTATGGTAAAAATTTTTTGCATTGGTTATCCCATTTGATCATCACAACAACCCAATAATGTAAGTAGGACACATAATATATTCTTGTTTTGCAGATGGAATAAACTAAGGTTCAGTGAGCATCAGGTCACAGCTAGCAAGTGGTAGAATCAGGAGTGAAATCCAAGTTTTGGAACCCCAATTTTATGTTCATTCCATTTCACAGTATTCCAAGTCAAATTAACTGTCACATGCTTCTGGATGTCAAATTAACTGTCACATGCTTCTGGATGTCAAGTTTCATGTTATTCATGTAAGTAAAGACTTCCAACAGAAAATTGAGCACTGGGGCACCTGGGTGGCTCAGTCAGTTAAGCATCCCACTCTTGATTTCAGCTCAGGTCATGATCTCAGTTTCCTGGGATCGAGCCCTGCATGGGCTCTGTGTTCTGTACAGAGTGTGCTTGTCCCTCTCCCTCCCCCTTCTTGTTTTTGCTCTCACTCTTGTACTCTTGCTCTCTCTCAAATAAATAAATAAATAAATAAATAAATAAATAAATAAATAAAATCTTCTAAAAAAATAAAATAAATCTTAAAAAAAAAGGAAAAAGACAATTGAGCACCAAATTCTATAAAGAAGGTAAGGGACCAGAATCAAAATTACAGTTTTGAATTCATTTATGTAATGACTGTAGCTGAAGCTTGAAGGTAAATCATGTTTTTAAGAAAATAATCATAAACTGGGAATGAAGGTCCAAGGTCTGCAACTTTAAGAAACCCATAGTAAAGCAAAATGGTCAGCAAGGAGAGACTGAATAAAGCAGAGGAAAACTAAAAGATTACTAAGAAGAGGAAAATTAGTCAGGTAGTATTCAATGATGATGGAGAAGAATCATTATAGATCATTTATTTGATATATTCAAGAGTAGAAGGAATGGTATCCATGTATTCAAGAAGTTCCACAGGGAAGGAACAATAGTGGGAATTAGATTCTTGAGAGTAAAAGTACCTAAAGAACAGATGAAGTTACATTGATGATTCTTATGTCCCCTCTAATGAGACACCCTAGAATACACAGAAGATAATTTTCACAAACAAAATTATGTTTATCAGAAGAACCATGGGAAAAGGAAAAAACAGTTATAAATCTAGGGCTGAGAGTAAGGGCAATAAATTGCTTTAAAAACTTAACCTTATATAAATAGATGAAAAGAACCAATCAGAGATCAAGAGCACAATAAGCGAATTTAAAAATATAAGTGAAATAAGTCAAGCAGAGAAAGACAATTATCATATGGTTTCACTCATTTATGGAACATAAGAAGTAGGAAGAATGGTAGGAGAAGAAAGGGAAGAAGAAAGGGGGGTAAACAGAAGGGGGAATGAACCATGAGAGACTATGGACTCTGGGAAACAAACTGAGGGCTTCAGAGGGGAGGGGGTGGGGGAATGGGATAGGCTGGTGATGGGTATTAAGGAGGGCACATATTGCATGGTGCACTGGGTGCTATACGCAAGTAATGAATCATGGAACTTTACATCAAAAACTAGGGAAGTACTGTATGGTGACTAACATAATAAAAAAATATTATTATAATTTAAAAAATAAAAAAATTAAAATATACTTGATGGAAAAATAGGCCAAATGAAGCAGAGGAACGAATTAACAACCTGGAAGACATAATAAAATGTAACCAAGCTGAGCAAAGGAGAGGAATGAAAATTATGCAAGTTGAGAATAGTCTTAGGGAACTCAGTAATTCCATCAAGTGTAATAACATTTGCATTATAGGGATCTGAGAAGAAAAGGAGAAAAGGGGGTAGAAATTTATTTGGAGAAATAATAGCTGAAAACTTCCCTAATCTGGGGAATGAAACAGATATCTAGATCCAGGAGACATAGAGATCCTCCCAAAAATTCAGCCTTAGGAGGTCCATACCAAGACACACAGTAATTAAAATGGAAAAACAAAACAACAACAACAACAAAAAACAGAGATAAAGAAAAAAATTTAAAACCTTATATTAAATACAAGTAAAAACATGATACAAAGTCATACATTTCTAAACTATGGTTGCAAATGTATAAAAAATGCATTAAAAAATGGAAGGATACATGTCAAATGCTAACAGTAGGATTCTGATTTTTTAAAAACTTTCCTATATCTCCCAACTTCTATTAAGGATTAATTTGAAATAACGAAGTCAATATTTTCCCCAAGAAACTTCTAATCATGAGTGCTAAAAACTACAAACCATTCTTTGTCTCTTCTATTATATTCTAAATAGAATGAAAAAGACAGAGAAAGAGAGAGAGAAAAGGAGCCTAAGTAACCATGTGGATAACCAATGTTTGAATAATTGAGAACTGACAAAAGGGTATCTACAAGAACTATAAGAGGTTTGAAGTGACCCAAAGATTTCAATATTTCAATTCTCTACCAAAAGTCACCAGAATCAGTAAAGACAAAGTGCCTGTCAAAAAGAAGGTCTATAATTTTATAAATAGGACTCTTACATAAATATATCATGCTAATAATGATGATACCCTGTTGAGATAACTGAGATCACAATTTAATTTTAGTATCATCTAAATCTTAGTGGGACATATTTTAAAATTTAGTCTTAGTCTTAAGCAATTGTTAAATTTAATAACTGATGGAAAAATTACCAGTTGGTTTGAAATTAATATCTTCATCCATCCTTATCAAGTCCAGAGATGATAAATCATTCAGATTCTTCAAACATAACTCTGTTCAATAATAAGAAACATATTTTTATTTTAGCAAGATAAGGGAGCAGCACAAAACAGAATTTATAATCAAATATGCTAAAGTTCTGTTTCTGTATATTTGCTGTGGGAAAAACTGTAGTGGCTACCTAAGTGTAAGGAAAAACTCATTAAATAAAAAGACATTTAATAAGCTAAAAAGATTTTCTAATAGTAACAATATAAATTATCAAAATAAGTGATGAAATAACATTTACAACTTGAAACTTTTAATTTTAAGTGAGGAAATTTGCATTTCCTCATTTAGTTCTCATAATAACACAACAACGTAGGTACTAATATTATTTCATATACAAGTTAGGAAACAAAGAAATAAAGAAGCTAGTTACTTGAACCATCCTGCTATCTGACTTGCAAAGTGGCATGGTTTTCTTTTCCTTTGTTTGTATATATCTTTGATAAAAGTTTTTTAAAAAGTATGAAGAGTCAAAAAGAGCTACAAAGATTGTTCAAAAAACTCCAGTCTTTTCCCTCCTCTGAGTATGCCACACTCTTGAGGCAACCACTTGTGACTATTTCAGCTGATGCTTTTAGTACTTATTTCAGCATCTCTAACATGCTACTATTGCTACCTGGAAGGAACCTCTGAACAGGAAGCAATGCAAGTTCAACTTTCACTGACTGATGAAGATCAGAGCAATTGTAGTAGCCTGCTGCCCACAGTGCTCCCATTGTTCCATGCTAGAAAGCCCGGAAGATTGGAGGTAATTCAGTGCACGGAGTGGGAATGCTACAACTTGCTCAATCTTAAATAGAGTAGCCACTCACAAAAACATAGCCCTTAAAAGGCAAAATTCTTTGAGAAATACTTCAGTTTAAGCAACATTGCTTAGGCAGCTTGAAAAAGTTTTAAGTATTTGGTTAAGTAAGGCTTTTGAAGTCTTTGCTAATTTTCTTAATTACCCACTATTAACATGCAATAAGTTAATCAGTCAAAGAAGAATACTTACTGTATTATATACTGAGCACTATTCTAAGCTTTAGGTTTACAGCAGTAGCAAGACAAGGTTCCTTCTCTAAAGAACTTATATTTTATGGAAGAAAACAATCAGTACAGAATTTAATGATAAATAATAAAGTTTCAAAATAAAGCTGAGAGAAAGGACCCAGAAAATAAGAATTTTTAAGACTTTAACTTAAGTTTTTATGTATTTCTGATATAAAGCTATTATATAATATCTGATATAGTAAGGATATATTCATCCTAATTTTCAACATAAGCGTATCACCTTTCCAACAAAAGGAAAACAGCAATAATATCATGGAAATTGTTTTACCATCCTTTTTGAAGAGGTAGATTTAATTAAGGTAGTCCAGGAAGGCCTCTCTGAGGAGTTGATATTTGATCAAAGATCTGAATGAAATGAAGGTGGAGACCACAAGTAAAATATGTGAGAAGTGTTCCAGGAATAAGGAACAGAGTGGAAGGATCTGATGTGGAAACAAGCTTGGTGTGTTTAAGGAACAGCAAGAGATCCAATTTAGAAACAGTAGAATGAAAGAGGGGGAAAGTGACAAGAGATGAAGCCAGAGGAATAGACAGGGAGATATCAAGGAGGATTTGTGGGCTCTTGTGAAAGTTTGCATTTTTTTCTAAGAGTGATGAGGGAACTACTGGAGGATCCTTAGCAAGAAAGTATAACCAAATTTAGGAATGCTAAGGATCCTTCCTAAGAGATTTAAGGCAGAACTCCAGGGATACCAAAATATTATATTCAGTTATATAATAAACTTGGCTATTCTTTATAGGCAAAACTTAGCTACCCTATAATGACTAAAGATAAGGTAAATATGAACTATGGTTCTGCTAATTTAACAAAAGTTAAATCATTACAATTATCAGAATATAGCAAGACTATATTGGACTATCTTGGACTATCTGATTTCTTGTGTGTATTTGGCCATTATGATCAAAATATATGTTTTGAAAACTCCATTACAAAATTGGTCTGTAAACAAAGGATAATACTACTATTTTACAGATCTGTTTCTCAATAGCAGTGTTATGAATCTATGCTATTGCTTATCACCTGTTTCAACAATATATTTATACTTTAATCAAGACAATTTTACTGCTTCATCTTTATCTCTGCATTTTAATATGCCATATGTATATATCCAAGTAGAGAATAAATTAAAATTGGTTAAATATTTTCAGATCTACACCAAGTGAAGGTCTAGACCAGGAGTGCTGCTCTGTAGAGGGACGTCTACTCCTTGATTTTTTTTTCCCCCTTAAAGTTATCTTTGTACCCAATGTGAGGCTCTGGGGCTCAAACTCAGAACCCCAAGATCAAGAGTTGTATGCTCTACCAATTGAGACAGTGAGTTACCCCAAAATTGGCTAAATATTTTTAGTGGATCTAAAATTTTTTTCTTTCACTGAAAGGCAATCTCAATAAAAAGAAGAGCTGACAATTTCTAATCCTAATAAATGCTCAACAATTTTTTCATATTTGAAAAGACAGGTAATGAAGTATTAATTAATTAAAAAATTATGCTGGGATTTGATGGGAATACATCATTAGCACAGATTAGGATAAGAAGCCCATAATCAAGGTAGGCTTATATATTCAATTAAAATTAAACTAGAAAAATGAAGCGTTGTATACTATAGGCAATATTTTCAAAGACGAGGGTCATTTTTACAATAAAAACAAAGTTAACATAAAGGAAGATACTCTGATAGAATTATAAATTCATTAATTTGGAAAAAAAAGTACATGTGCTAAACTTTATTTGCATGTGAAAAAGAAATACTGCATACATTTTTTTCTGGAAACAAGTTTACTTTTTTTTTTTTTTAAGATTTTATTTATTTATTTGACACAGAGAGAGAGAGAGAGAGCGCAAATAGGCAGAGCGGTAGACAGAGGGAGAGTTAGAAGCAAGCTCCCTACCGAGCAGAGAGCCCAATGTGGAGCTCTGTCCCAGAACCCTGGGATCATGACCTGGGCCAAAGGCAGAGGCTTAACTGACTGAGCCACCCAGACACCCCACAAGTTTACTTTTTAAAAAAATAATTTACCAAAGAGTATTCTTACTTTCCACACTAACTGACCTTTTTCATTAAAATTTACAAAATATAATTTTTTACAAGGAAATGCATCAAACCTTGTAATTTTGCTTCAATTCCATCTTTGTTCAATCCAGATGCAAAACCTGTAAAAGTTATGAAAATTCATAAAAAATTAAAATAGAAAGGACTTAACTCATCTTTATAGGCTCAGTTTATACCTGAGTTAACTAGAATAGAGTACTCTAACTTAATCTCAAATAGGGGGAAAAATAGCTTAATGAGTTAAAACAAGGCTTAACTATCTATAGAAAATAACCACTGCTGTAAAATCCTTTCAACATCAATTGGCTATCTTTTGCTTTTTTATTGTATAGCCATGACCATGCATACTGTATTTTTTCCCCTCAGGTATCTAAAGTTTTGAACCTGTGTGTATTAGAATAGTACTGCAACAAATCAGGTTTTAATTTGATATTCAGCAATTCCAAGTATTTTTACTTTATAACCTGCACCATATGAAAGAACCTTCTAGAAGCAACATAACCACACGTGTGTTAGCTCTAGAAGCAGGATGCAAATTCCAGCAGCAACAGCAGTACTATACACTTTGATTTGAACACTAGTTCAGACAAAATTCAAGAATTTTTTTTACTTTAACTTTTTAAAAATAATTTTAGGCATTTTTATTATTTTTATTCAAGTTAATTTTTTCCTAAAAGGTCTATATTTAATGGTGCTGATTTCAAACCTTATTAAAAGACTAGAAGTAAAATAAATAAAGATTTCTCACATTTGTCTACTCTTGCCTCTAATGTATTTCTGAATGTTATTTTTTATTTCTGTTACCTATTAGTGTCTGTAATCTATTCTGTGACTTAATAGCATAAATATACTCAACTGGCTTGAAAAAATTTACTACTTTTTCAAATCAAAGTAACAAACCATAATGAGATGGATTTTTCAAAGCTCTGATATAAAGCAAAGTTGATCGTATCCATTCCAAAGCAATATTCACATCTGTGATGGTATGTAACACTATCTCTGCATTTAAATGTTCAATAAGATGTCTGTGTAAACTAATAGAAAAAAAAAAACCTTTGCATTAGTAATACGTATTTCAACGCCATAACCTTACCTTTTTAAACTGCAACAATATTTTGAATAATTCAGTAATTGAATATAACTGAATATGCTCATTGCTATATTAATAATAATTCATGAACGATAACTTAATTTTCAAAGACATAAGAAAAAACCATAAAAAATCAGTTCAACTGTTAAAAAATTATAGATTTTTCTCTGTCCCGTGGCTCCAGAAGATATTATTACTTAAAAAGAGTGGAGAGTGAATATTCTCTCATAGTATTACAATCATATACTTCACTGAAAGGTCCCAGATTGCCTATCTCTCTATTATTAAACAAATTTTAAAGATGTAAAGAGATGTGAAAATTATAGTCTTATTACTAATTTGGCCTTTTATAACAAGGATACATGCTACCACATGCTAAGAAACTACTGAATAAAAATATTATGCCACCCTCTTTTTTAACTATTGAGTTTCTTAAAAGGACACAAACTTTCTACTTAGATTATTGAAAAGTTTCAAGACAATGGCCTTAGAAAATCTCCTAATCAAATTTCCTTTTAATATGCAAAAAGGAAAAATATAAGTGGTATTAATATCTTTTAGAATATTTTCTGTATTACCTGCTTTCTACAGTGTCACTACAAGCTAACATCTGAATATACTTCTCTTTTGTACTTAATCGAGTCATAATAACTGCAGTAGCTGTAGTGTCAAACTGGAAAAAAAAAAAAAACACACACACACACACACACACACAGAGAAATGTAGTAAAAAAGAGTACATGTTGGTACCAGTCCTCTTCAAGAACTCATGAATTTCATTTTATATTAAGCAGTCCCTGTCTTAAACAACAAAAGCCTTAAAAATGCCTCTGAATTTGAATGTTCACTGAAAATTTAATTTAGAACCTTCCAAGAGTAGAGGTGTAAAAATATTATTTTGGTTTCAATGCAACATAATTTTAGTAATAGTAAAATCAAAACAAACTTAGGCAACTGGATAAAAGTTATAAGATTTGGTATAGTAACATAATCTAATTGATCTTATAAAAACTATGATTTATATAACATAATATTTTGACATTCTTTGAAAAGATATTCTTCCTAAATGTTCCCTTACTAACTATACGAATGACTTCTTTAAGTATTTGCCTAAAGAGTAGGACATGTTTCGTAATGTACATGGGCTAATTTTTAATTGTCACAATACCTGGGGACCACTATTGACATTTTGTGCTAAGACTCGGTGATGCTACACATTCTGCAATGTATGACAGTCCTAAACAATGAAAAACTGTCCCATCTAAAATGCGAATAACATCCCCATTCAGAACAAAAAACAAAAATCAAAAAACCCTCAAAACCAAAAACAAAAAAACCTTTTGACAGTATATACACATTCATCAACCCAACCATCAGCCAAGAGAAACTCAGGGAATAGAGGCAGCATGTCTCCTTCGGTGAGACTTGTTTTACTTCTAGGTCTCCATTAAAGTAGACTTTCCGTTGCACTTATTTTTAAACCTAATTTGAATATGAAATGTTAATCTAAATGTTTAACAAAAAGTACACAAAAAAGAGTTTTTGCTTTTTACCTTATTTTAAAACAAGTTACAAAAATAAAATATTGTCACTTACTTGAGGTCGACCAGCTCTACCAATCATCTGTAGAATATCTGTTTCACTGTACTCCTCAAACATTCCTCCAGCATAATGCATTGTAGATTTTATAACTACTAGGTGAGCAGGCAAATTTACTCCCATAGCTAAAGTACTGGTAGTAACTGCATCAGATTAAGAAATAATACTTTCAAGCCATATAACTTTATTGCTTCAGGTAGACATCTTCTTATAAAATATATATTCTTATACGTAAAAACTCACACATAGAGAATTTAGGAAAAACAAAGAGGAAAAGAACATTACAATGTGAAACAATAACACATCTTAAAACCAAAAACTATTAAATTCTTACTTTTCAGGTAGCACTGTGTTCAGTAGCATGATAAAGAACTAAAACTGCCAGAGTTTACTGCAGCACGTATATGCATGGGTAATTACATAATTTTAGATTCTTGGAAGAAAAACAGAAATAAGCCAGAATACTTGAACTTTTTCTTTTTTTTTCTCTTAGTTTTCCGAAATATCTTATAATAGCCACAAGAATGTGTTTTACTTACAAAGAACTGGTAGATCTCCAACAGTGAAAGCTCCTTCAACTACTTTTCTATCTGACAGCTCCATACCAGCATGATGATAAGCAACACCATGTATTAAGATATCTATAATAGAAATATATAACCTGTTATATGCTGTTAATTTTTCATCCATAATTGACTCCTTTTATGTGTAGCTGAAAATTCTATTCAAAAATAATCTCTAAACTTACCTCTCAGTTTTGAATCTCTTATGGAATATGCACACTTCTGTAACCTATTTTAAAAATACCATAAAATTATTAAGAGTAATTCCCATTAACATAAAAACTCTTAGTTTAGTAATTATTTTGAAGCTACAGATATTAGAACATTTTCACAATATCATTGTTTGAAAATCACCTTTAAGAAGTAGACAATATCTAACTTTCATATTCAGAAGTCCTTAAATTTACAACTCAGCAAAAGAAGAAACAATTTAAAAATGGGCAAAGGATCTGAATAAACATTTTTCCAGTAAAGTTATACAAATGGCCAACAATACATGAAAAGATGCTCCACATCACTAATCATCAGGGATAAATGAAAGTCAAAACTACAATGAGATATCACCTCACACCTGTTGAATGGCTAGTATCAAAATGACAGGAGATAACAAATGCTGGTGAGGATGTAGAGAAAAGAAAGCCCTTGTGCACTGCTGGTGGGAACAGTAAACTGATACGGCCACTATGGAAAACAATATGAAGGTTCCTCAAAAAATTAAAAATAGAACTACCACATCATCCAGCAATTCCACTTCTGGATTATATCTAAAGGAAACAAAATCAGTATCTCAAAAAGGTACCTGTACTCCTATGTTGATTGCAAAATTATTCAGAATAGCCAACATATAGACACGACTTAAGTGTCTGAGACAGATGAATGGATAAAGAACATTTGATACACACACACACGCACACATACACATAATGGAATATTACTGAGTCTTAAGTAAGAAGGAAATTCTGCCTTTTTCAACAACATGGATGAAGTTAGCGGGCATTGTGCTAAGTGAAATTAGCCAAAATGGTAATAATATGGTAATACAGACAGTTGATTCTCATATTATCCCACCCTGCTTAAGAAATTGAAACTGAGAGAAGTAATGTGCCAAGTGGAACACAGCTAGTAAAGTGGCAGCACTGCAATCCAAATCATGGTCTCTAACTTTATGCTGTTTCTTTTTTTTTTTTTTTTTTTTAAGATTTATTTATTTATTTGAGAGAGAGAGAGTAGTGAGGGTGGGGGGCAGAAGGAGAAAGGGAGAACCTAAGCAGACTCGGAGCCTGACAGGGGGCTCCATCCCACAGCCACGAGATCATGATCTGAGCCAAAACCAAGGGTCAGTTGCTCAACAGCCTGTGCCACCCAGGAGCCTCTCATGTTGTTTCTAATACCAGCATTTCATTCCTGGAAAAAACAAGCATAAGAAAGGGGGATAAGGGGGCGGGGGAGGAGAGACAAAGGGTGAAGAAAGAATTGAAAGACAAGAGAAATTTTCCTTGAGTAACTAGGTAAAGAGTGGGAAGTGAGAAAAGGAGAAATATGATATATGCTTCTGTATAAGAAAATAATTAAAACAAAATTAGCTAATTTGGGTGCAGCAGACAACAGGAGAAAAGCGAAAGGATGGAATGGAAACTAATTTTAAGGGTGAATACAGGTTAGCTACTTCAGTTATTTACTCTTATAGATAGGTTCAGGTTCAAAATGCTAATTATTAAGTATTCATCTTGGGAGGTTATATAGTCATTCTATATGAATGATGCCACTATTACACAAAGAATTCTACAAGTTTTTAAAAATTTCCTTCAGAGTTAGTTTTTGAGCAAGAAAATAAGCCTCACTGCTTGACAAACACATTTGTTTCTGACTAAAAGTCACATGGCCCAGCTAGTTTATTCACCCAGGTAGAAGGTTCCAAATTACTCATCCCTACTTACAATCTCTTTACCCAATAGCTACACTTTCTTAAAAAAATTCCATTTTACATTTATACTGCTACTAGTTTTATAATGACCTGGTCAATTGGGTTTTGAAACCCCATCTTTGCTAAAAACATTTAGAAAATTAATAATCAAGAATGTTAAAAAACCAAGTGCAGCTGGTATGGAAACTATCGATTGTGATTTGATTATAAAAAAGGTTTTGCCAGCAAAATGATCTAATGGATGCATACATTCTCCCAATATTCTTGATCACTGCCCATAAGTAACCAAGAAGTTTTCTGGATTAAAACCAAAGGCTCAGGGGCGCCTGGGTGGCACAGCGGTTGAGCGTCTGCCTTCGGCTCAGGGCATGATCCTGGCGTTATGGGATCGAGCCCCACATCAGGCTCCTCTGCTGTGAGCCTGCTTCTTCCTCTCCCACTCCCCCTGCTTGTGTTCCCTCTCTCACTGGCTGTCTCTATCTCTGTTGAATAAATAAATAAAATATTTAAAAAAAAAAAAAAAAACCAAAGGCTCAGACCAGGTGATTAAAATAAAAAACTGTTTAAAAAGGCTTGGGAAACATTCTCATTATGAGAATACTACCAATTAAGTTCCTGAAGTTAACTAAGAAATTCCAAAATATAGGAATATTTTGTTATTTTCATGCATGATACAACAGAAGAAGTATTTAATAAAAAGCTAAAGAAACCAGAGTACAAAATAGCTGAGCATGTTAGACAAATTTAGAAACCTTAGTAACAGAATCTGGGGCTTGATGGGCAAAAAGAAGTCTTATAGGAGTTGCTAGAACACGAGTGGTCAAAGGGGAATGAGGTAAGCATCAGTCTCTTTTTCTGGTCTACACCAACTCAAAATGGCATCCCATTCCTTTTCACTCAATATATCCAAAATATAATCATGGTTCTTTCTCTCAAACCAACTCCTCTTCCAGTATTCCCCCATCTTAATTATACAGCACTCCCTGGTTGCTCATGGCAGAAACCTATCACTGGCACCTCCCTCACCTTCTTCCATAACTTTCTGCAATCAATTTCCAAGACCTGTTTATTCCTACTTCTAATTATATCTCAAATGTATCATTTTATCTCCATCAACACCGCCACCTCCTTAGTTCAAATCACCACTAATTTCTAATAGTTTGAGACGCTCATACATAAGCAATTGGCGATGTCGGTTAGGCATGGACTATAAACTAGAGTTCAGAATGGAGCTATAAATTTAGGAACTCATAGACACATATACGAGCATACATATATTCTTTGAACCCATGTGATAGATACAAATACCAGAAGTGTGGGATTAGAAAGAATGAACCCTGGATAGAACCTCTAGAATGCCAACATTTCAGAGTTGGGTAGAAGAGGTGAAAAGAGGACTGAGGGTGAGCAGCCAGCAAAGTAGGAAGAAACTTGGTAGAGGATGATCGCAGCAGCACAGAGTCCAGGTTTTGAAATAAGGTGGAGGGATCAAATGTATTAGAGGCTCCTGAGAGGGCAATAGCAAGATTAGCCTCAGGGAAAAATTACAAGAGATGCCAAACTCAAAGTGAGTAAAAAAAATGAAGACAGCAATATGAATAATCTTCGAAGAAACCTGGCTATGAAATAAAGAAGACAGGATCATAGTGTCACTAAGATTCACTCTCTCACTTAATCTTCCAAATTACTATTATCCTTAATTTATAGATGAGGAAACTGAGGCTTAGAGAGGCTGAGTAACTTGAAAAGGTGAAGAAACGAACCCAGTTTTCTCATCTCATCTAGATAATCCCTAAATGTCTTCCTATCTCCAATAACAAAAAAAGAAAAAATATACCTCTGTTTCTGTTCCACAGCCATAATAAATTTAGCATCTTTCACAAGAACAGAAGCAGCCTGTTGCACACCTTTCCTTGTTGCACAAAACTAAAAATAAATGAATTCTTGGATTAATTATATTAAAAACTGAACATTATACTCAAAAATAAGCAACTAACAATCCATACCACAAGTGTGGGTTTCTGATCAGAGTACGTTTGTATAACACTGGCAATTTTGTAGTTGAGGGTTAAATCAAACTTAAATTCGGTTTGGTTACTTCTGCAGGGAAATCCAAGAACCACTTTCCGAAGTTTCACTGGCCTATGTCTTTCATCCATTTTCAGACATACCGCAGGTCTTTCACCATCTGAAAGCCATTCTGCAATCTTTAAATAACAGAAACATACATTAAAAGTTTTTTTTAGTCAAGTTTCATGTCTAAACATAACATAATAATAGACCACTTTTAAAGACAAGGTATAAAAATAATTAAGCTGTCTTTTTCAGTATTACATAATCCAGTGACACCATCCTATTCATATATTGGTAAATATTATTGGTAGCAGTATTTTAAGATTATTCACACTTTTCAACATTGTAAACTCCCAATTAATTATTATTTTGTTTTATTTTCCTTCCCAAGAGTCCAAAATAAAATTAAAATTGATTTTGGCAGAGAAACTGAATTTCTCACTATCATTATAAGCTTCCTATTTTTCAGACCTTTGCCTAGATATGCATGACAGATCTTTTGAGTTGTGCTAAATAATAGCAAAAGAGTAGCAAAGTAATGACTGGCTGAGATTGGCAAGCGTTGAAAAAAAAATTTTTTTTTAGATTTTATTTATTTATTTATTTGAGAGAGAGAGAGAGATAGCCAGCGAGAGAGGGAACACAAGCAGGGGGAGTGGGAGAGGAAGAAGCAGGCTTCCAGCGGAGGAGCCCGATGCGGGGCTCAATCCCAGGACTCCAGGATCACGATCTGAGCTGAAGGCAGACGCTTAATGACTGGGCCACCCGGGCACCCCAAGGGTTGATAATTTTTAAACAAAGAGCAAATAAATACTTGAGAGATGGCAGTGCCCAAAGCACATTTTAGACTCAATGCTGGAGTCATTTGTTAATTTCTGAAGCTATGGTGAGCAATCCTTATCTTCATATAACCTGGTTAGTAATTAGGCTTCATGCCTGCTCTGAAACTGACCATTTCTTTGACAGGAAGATGGAATAATGAGTTTTTAGTTGCAGGAGAAGGAAATATTAAAACATTTTCAAGGCTATCCTGTGTGCAAATAAGTCAAACAAGAAATTTAATTTGAAAGAAGCAGAAAGTCAAGAGTAAAGACCTTAATTTGGAGAAAATTGAGGAAGAAGATTTGTACAAAGGGACAGGAAAGTAGCATTCACCAGATGTAGTGATTATCTCAAAGGACAAAAGAATTTCAAGAATTACAGAGTACTGATATTTAATGACTGCTTACAAATCAATGAGAAAATTTTATCATCCCAATGTGAAAAAAGGGTAAAGAACATGACCTGGCAAGGTACAAAAAAAGAACTTAAAGTGATTGATATATTAAAAATATTTACCTCAGTAAAAATCAAAGCAGTACAAAATTTTAAAATAAAGTATATTTTAAACAAGAAATTTAACAGCTATTTATTTTTAAAGATTTTACTTATTTATTTGAGAGAAAGTGTGCACGGGGGAGGGGTAGAGGGAAGAAGGGAAGCAGACTCCCTGCTGAGCAGGGAGCCTGGATCCCAGGACCCAGGGATCATGACTTGAGCCAAAGACAGACACTTAACCAACTGAGCCACCCAGGGACCCCGACAACTATTTAAATGTAATAATAACAATAATTTATTATAATACCCAGTGCTAGAATACAGAGAAATGGCTGATGGTGGAGGTATAAATGACTACACCATTTATTGAAAGCACTGTTTCCTTAGCGTTTTATATATCCTTTGACTCAGTTATTCCACTCTAAAAGTTCATCATAGAGAAATAATCATGATGTTTTCAAAGATATACTAACTTCAGCACCGTTTACAACAGCAAAAATGGAAATAACCTTCCATCATTAAAGCATTAGACCAATAAATTATAATAAAACCCAAAAAAATGTATTAAAGAATATCTAATGACATGGAAATGTCTGTAGGTGACATGCAAGTCACAAAAGAGCACACATAGTATGATTCCACCTATATGTCTGGAAAGACAAACACTGGGTTTCTGCTGATTACATATACTTAAAATTTTTCTCTATTATTTTTGAATATGAACAAAACAGGTTGTTAACATAAGAACTGGAAAATGAATAATTTTGCCAAACTAAAGATAAATCAGGCAAAATTTTCCATTGGATTAAACAATATGGGAACTATTTGTGAAATTTCTAAGTAGCAGAAAAGGGGCGCCCGCGTGACACAGCGGTTAAGCATCTGCCTTCGGCTCAGGGCGTGATCCCGGCATTATGGGATCGAGCCCCACATCAGGCTCCTCCGCTATGAGCCTGCTTCTTCCTCTCCCACTCCCCCTGCTTGTGTTCTCTCTCTCGCTGGCTGTCTCTATCTCTGTCAAATAAATAAATAAAATCTTTAAAAATAAATAAATAAATAAATAGCAGGAAAAAAAGTCATACTGGGTAGGCTGAGAAGTAATTGGAGTGAGGAACAATTAAACCATACTATTTTTCAAGAAGTTTGCCCAAATATTAAAAAAAAAATTAGGACATATACTCATTATAGCAAGTATAATACTGTATACAATTATTTCTTTACCTGTGTAGCCCATTAACCAAGAGATCCTCCTCAAGGGCAGGGTCTATATGTTTTCACTTCTGTATCTATTATTAGTGCTTACCATAATGGCAGTCACATAGATGTGAAAAGGTGGGTGGTAATCACCTAAGCAATTATTTTCATTCTCCACCATACTTTGCTATACAACTAGAGTCAGGTGATTATAACAACCATAACAAATTGTTAGTCATTAATAGGTATCTGAAACCCATAAAAATCAAGACTTTTAGATACTAGTAAACAACAGACTTGTACCAAAAATGTTTCATTAAACCAAATCAACCAAGTACAAGGCCTAGTACTGCCATACCTATGAGATCTAACAATAACTTTCTACAACATACTTTCCTACTAAATTGGTTACGAGATTTACAGGAAAAAAACCTCACTTTCCTCTAAGATTAAAATGACAAAATATTTCACTAGTCATAAAAAAATCTGATAGACTAAAATTTTTTTTTTTTTAAGATTTTATTTATTTATTTGACAGAGAGAGAGACAGCTAGCGAGAGAGGGAACACAAGCAGGGGGAGTGGTAGAGGAAGAAGCAGGCTCCCAGCAGTGGAGCCTGATGTGGGGCTCGATCCCAGAACGCCGGGATCACACCCTGGGCCAGAGGCAGACACTTAACGACTGAGCCACCCAGGCGCCCCAGATAGACTAACATTCTAACTTACATCCTCAGCATTTGGAATTGTTGCAGATACAGCTACAAATCTCAATGGAATAATTGTGCTGCTATTTTCAGAAGTAGGAGATAAAGACTGTACAGTTTTCATTCTGCTGACTACAACTTCAAGAGTTGGTCCACGATTTTCATCTTTTACAACATGTACCTAAGAAAGAAATCAAGAAAAAAATGATTAGCTATAAGAATAAAAAACTAATCAATTAAAATCCATAATAATATTAACACACTTAAGAAAATAAGCCTTTCCACTTGAAGGGATAAAACAAACAATAGTTTGGTTGAAAATGTCTTGTTTCTTTCTATCCATTCTAATCATCAATTTATATTTATCTCTGAAAATGAGTAAAGTGTTCACTACCTCATCAATGAGAAAGAGTCTAACCAGCTGGACCAAAGAGTTGTCTCTCCATTTTCTAGTCATGCTATCCCATTTTTCCTAAAGAAACAATGTAAGTGGTTTAATATGATAAGAAATTATAATAAATATTAAGATATCAATAAAAATCTTAACATTAAACAAACAATGGGCAATATTTTAATATGTCTTAAAAGTATCCTGAAAAAGATTTAAAGATTAAAAACATTTTAAAGGATCCTGATAGTTTTACAAGTGCTTAAAAAATTAAACCCCCATTTATTTTTAAGTTTAACCAAAAATATTCAAAATTACAGCCTAATTACTTTTTTAAGGCCTACCAAGGTCCTCCTTCTGCAATACATAATATTTGGATAAAAGAATACAAGCAAAAAGTATGATTACAAATTATCCTCAATAACAAATTGCCTATTCATATCTTTTGCCTATTTTTCCCATTTGGTAATTTATCTTTTACTTACTGATTAGTGTTCTTTATATAACCTAAACATTAGTACTTCTTATGTTTGTTTTTTACATTGCAAATATATTCTTCTACTTTGTGTTTTCTTTTAACTTTTATTCTTGGTGAAGAGAAACATATTTCTAATAAACCAAGGAAATATTATTGAGTATAAATAACACCTACTGGAGTTGTCATAATAATATGGGCATGCTGAATCTCAAATAGGTCATCCATTACTGTATCTCCAGTGAGTTCTTTACAATTCAGTCCTATTGGTCCAAATTTTTCTTTCCAATCATCAAAACGCTGACTACACAGGGCCTTTATTGGTGCCACTATAACAATATAAGATATTTATTTTGAATGTCAGTGCAATTTTAAAATTACTTTCACAAACATTGGCTAATAAAATTAAGATGAAACTATACAACTAGGTGCTGCCTAATATTTATAAATTGAAAGAGTTAAAAATAAAAGCATATTATTTAGAGATATAATCACCGGACTAAACTAAAAATAGAAAAAGAAGTAATTGTTCAGGGAATTGTAACTAAGAGTGGAGAAAGGTAAGGCAGGAGATTATTGCTCTTCATTATAAGCCTTTTTGTGGTAATTTATTTTTTTTAACCATGTACATAAATTACTTAGATGAAAAATTTCAAATATATATATATATATACCTAAGAAAGGACAGTAAAGGTTCCTATGGAAATTTGTCAGAATTACAAAATGTTTGAATTTATTGTTCTTACTGTCCGTTAAAAAATAAACATGTAAAGTTCAAATTCTCAATTCAAATATTACTTTTCATTTACAACTCTGGGAAAATGTGCTTGGAATTTAATGTAACAGACAAGAGCAAATGTGATACGTCTTCATTAAAAATGTATGGAGAGGGGCGCCTGGGTGGCGCAGTCGTTGGGCGTCTGCCTTCGGCTCAGGGCGTGATCCCGGAGTTCTGGGATGGAGCCCCACATCAGGCTCCTCCGCTAGGAGCCTGCTTCTTTCTCTCCCACTCCCCCTGCTTGTGTTCCCTCTCTCGCTGGCTGTCTCTCTATGTCAAATAAATAAATAAAATCTTTAAAAAAAAAAATGTATGGAGAACCAAATATTAATTCCTATGGCTTGAACTTAATTTTTTACTTTTGCCTCACTGGTTTTTCATTATTATAATTAATTACTCTTACAATATATAAATACTTACTGTAAACAATTTTAATGTTTGACCATGGCAATGGGACTTCCATTAATAATCTTGTTATAGCCAGTTCAAACACTACAGTTTTCCCAGAACCAGTTGGAGCACAAATCACAAAATTCCTATCTGTGTAAAGAAGCTAAAAAATAAAACTTAATCAATCATGGAATATATAGAATTTTTCATTCACACTCTCAATTTGTTAGAAAATATGTAAGAAAGACTCTCTTGAATAATAATTCAAATTATTTTTCCCCTAAACTATTAAAATTCTAACCTTTCTCTAGATCCACAACCCTCAAAAAAACCCACCACTATCAATAATTTATTATTTTATTTGAGAAAGTAGTATGTTAGACCTAGACGAAAATAATTTCTTTAGCTTCCAGAGAGATTTTATAAATCTAATGTATATATACAAACCCACCTATGAAAGTCACATGCACTCAATTACCAAGCATTTTTTGAGTTCCTATAAGGTACCAGTCACTGAGCATGGCATTGGAAACATAAAAACGAATGTGATCTAGTCCTTGCCCTTAGAGAACGAACAATAAAATAAAAAGAGGCAGATAAGTAAAAATCACAATAAAATACTTACATCATCAAAGGCTTTGGACTGTACATAGTTGAAATATGGGAATTCCTTGAAAATACTTCTAAATATTGCCGCTTAGAACAGCATTAAGGAGTCAAATATTTCAGAATTTTAAGAATTGGTTACTTTTAATTAATTAATTTTTTGGTTACTTTTAATTTAAAAATTCAATTAATCAATATTTACTTTGATAATATTTAATGATGAGGCTTTAACATCACAAGAAAGGAATTAATAGATATAGAGGGAGGGACCAACGTGGCAACATAAGAGGCTCCTGAACTTTCCCTCCTCCCACAGATGCACCAAATATATAGCTACACATGGAGCAATTCTGAGAAAAATCCAGAAATTAGTTAAGTGACTCCTACACATTGGGTGAATGAAAATACCCACAATGAAATGCGTAGGCAAGTCTGAGACAACTCTTACCCTAAATCCCATCCTTGGTACAGCACCATACAATTGGAAAGGAACTCCAAACTCCCAGCTTCTCCCTGAGGAGCAAAGAGTTTGGACCACATATCTAGATCCCTGACCTTTAAGGCTCCCACCCACAGGATAAGCCCCCACCTTTGTAAGCCAACAGAGTTTACATTCATGAGACCCACAGGACTAATGAAAACAAATGAGCAGTTCTTAAATGGGCACAGGAACGCCCCCCCCCCCCCGACTTCCTCTACAGATATACACATTCAGGGTCACTGCAGAGGAAGCAGCAAGTGTTCATCTCCAGTTTCTACCTGGAAAGGATTTCACTGCATACTTTCTCAGCTGCTACCTCAGGTTCTGGTTTCTAATCAGCCTTCACCTAGCTGCTAATTACAACCCTCCCCTTTGGGACACTGATACATTTAAGCACAACTACTAGAAGCCACTAAGAGCAAAGACAGTGGGTTGGGCAATCAGAAAGGTTTGAAAGGCAACTAGGAGCTTGGGCTAGGTTAATTGATGAGGCTCAAAACTGGGAGAGGTAGATATTTTATCCAATGTGTAGAAACCAGAACAGAGGGTTAAGGAAAATGAGGAAATGGGAATATGTTCCAAACAAAAGAACAAGATAAATCTCCAATTAGTTATTTACCCAATAAAAATGCTCACCAAGGTCAGGAAAGCAATGCATAAACAAAAGTAAGAATTTCAACAAAGTGATAAAAGATATAAAAAAGTACCAAACAGAAATCCTAGGGATTCAACATCAGACAGATCAAACAGAAGAAAGAATCAATGAACTCAAAGATGCAGCAATGGAATTAATCCAATCAGAGGAGCAAAATGAAAAAAGAATGAAAAAAAATGAAGATAGCTTAAGGGACTTATTTTATACTGATACCAAAGCCAGGTAAGGATATTACAAGAAAAGAAAATTATAGGCCAATATCCCTAATGAACATAGATGCAAAAATCCTCTACAAAACATTAACAAACCAAATTCAACAGTATATTAAAAGAGTCACACACCCATGGTCAAATGGAATTTATTTCTGGAATACAAAGATGGTTCAAAATCCACAAATCAATCAACATGATACTCCCACATTAAAAAGTTAAAGATTTGGGGTGCCTAGCTGGCTCAGTCAGTACAGCATGAGACTCCTGATCTTAGGGTTGTAAGTTCAAGCCCCACATTGGGCATAGAGCTTACTTAAAAAAAAAAAAGTTAAAGATAAAAATCATATGATCATCTCAATAGATGCAGAAAAAGCATTTGACAAATACAGTATCTTTTCATGATAAAAACTCTCCAGAAACTGGCTAAAGAAGGAATGTACCTCAATATAATAAAGACCATATATGACAAGCCCACAGCTAACATCATGTTCAATGGCAAAAAGCTGAAAGCTTTTGTTTAAGATCAGCAAAGAGACAAGGATGCCCACTTTCACCACTTTTATTCAACATAGGAGTGGAAATACTAACTAGAGCAATTAGGCAAGAAAGAGATATAAAAGGTATCCAAATTGAAAAGGAAGAAGTAAAACAGTCTCTATTCACAGATGACATCATATTATATAGAAAACCCTAAAGACTCCACCAAAAAACTGTTAGAAGTAATAAACAAATTCAGTAAAGTTGCAGGATACAAAATCAATATACAAAAATCAGTTACATTTCCATACACAAACAACCAAATCAAAGAGAGAAATGAAGAAAACAATCTTATTTACAATAGCATCAAAAAATAAAATACTAAGGAATAAAGTTAACCATCCCGTTTACAATAGCATCAAAAATAAATTACTAATGAATACATTTAACCAATAACTATAAGACACTGATGAAAGAAACTGAAGACACAAATAAATGGAAAGATATTCCATATTCAAGGATTCAAGAACTGATATTGCTAAACTGTAAACTGCCAAAGCAATCTACAGATTCAATTCAATCCTTACCAAAATTCCAACTGCATTTTTCAGAGAAATATAAAAAAAATCCTAAAATTCATATGGAGTTACACAAGACCCCAAATATCCAAAGCAATCTTGAGAAAGAAGAACAAAGCCAGAAGCATCATACTTTCTGATTTCAAACTGTGTTAAGAAGCCACAGTAATCAAAAAATGGATGGTATCGGCATAAAAACTAGACACCTAGATCAAAGAGACAGAATAGATAGCCTAGAAAAAAATCTGTGCATATATGGTAAATAAATTTTCAACAAAGGAGCCAAGAACTAGGAAAAGATAACCTCTTCAATAAAAGGTACTGGGAAAACTGGATATCCACATGCAAAAGAATGAAACTGGATCCCTTACACTATATACAAAAATCAACTCAAAGTGGTTCAAACACTTGAACGTTAAGACCTGAAATCCTAAAACTCTTAGAAGAAAACATAGGGAATAAACTCCTCTACACTAGTCTTGGCATTTTTTTTAGATTTAAAACCAAAGGCAAAGGCAACAAATGCAAAAATAAACAAGTGTACTACTTCAAACTAAAAAGCTGCACAGCGGAGGAAACAATCAACAAAGTGAAAAAGCAACCTATGGAATAGGAGGAAATATTCGTAAACCACATATATGATAAGGGGTTAATATTCAAAATATACAAGGAACTCATACAGCTCAATTGCAAAAAACAAATAACCCAATTTAAAAATAGGCAAAGGATCTGAATAGACATTTTTCCAAAGAAGACACAAATGGCCAACAGCACATGAAAAGGTGCTCAACATCACTAATCATCAGGGAAATGAAAATTAAAACCACAATGAGATATCACCTCACACCTGTTAGGATGTCATTTACCAAAAAGACAAAAGATAAATGCTAGTGAGGATGTGGAAAAAAGGGAATCCTTGTACGCCGTAGGTAGGAATGAAGGGGTACATCCATTATGGAAAACAGTATGGAGGTTCCTTCAAAAATTAAAAATAGAACTATCTTATGATCCAGCAATTTCACTTCTGGGTATATATTCAATGTGGGGCTTGAACTCACAACCCTGAGATCAAGACCTGAGCTGAAATCAAGAGTCAGACATTTAACAGACTGAGCCACTCAGGTGCCCCCACAGTACATATTCAAAGGAAACAAAATCAGTATCTCAAATAGATCACTGTATTCCCATGTTCACTACAGCATTATTCACAATAACCAAGGTATAGAAATAATCTTAAGTGTCTGTCAAGAGACAAATGGATAAAGAAAATGTGATATATAGATATATATATGTATATATATCTATATATCACACACACACACACACACACGCACACACACACGCATACATACACAATGAAATATTATTCAGCCTTAAAAAGGAAGGGAATTCTGCCTTTTTTGACAAATTGGATGAAACTGAAAGCCATTATGCAAAATGAATTAAGCCAGAAAGAGAAAGACAAATACTGCATAGTATTACTTATAAGTGGACTCAAAAAAAACACAAAAGGTCAAACTCATAAAAACAGAGTAGAATGATGGTTGACAGGGGCTGGGGACATGGGAGAAATAGACGAGGTTGGTAAGAAGGTATAAACTTTCAGCTGTAAGATTAATAAGGTCTGAGGATCTAATGTATGACCTGGTGACTAGAGTTGATAGCACTGTATTATATAACTGAAAAAAAAAGGTAAACATGGAAGGTGATGGAGGGTGGAAACTAACCTGATGGGGGCAACCTATTATAATGCATATGTATGTCAAATTATCACATCATACATGTGATAAAATTTTATTTGTCAATTATACCTCAATAAAGCCAGGAGGGGGGAGAAATTAACAGAAATTACTTCAGTCCCCAAGAACAGTCCATATTCTGAAAAGAATTTGTAAAGTCCCTATACAGAAACAAGGTTTATATAAGGGTTATAATTTGACAATTAAATCTGATGGAAAAGATGCAGAAAGTTGCGTATGTGACAGTATATCAAAATTACCTGTATAGTTTATCTTTTGCAGAGTGGTGTTTTCTTATTCATGTTGACTAGGCCATTTGATTTTTATATCTCCTTTAAAGTTCCCAATTTCACTTTTTAACTTTTCACTTTTAACTGTTTTAACTTTTAAAATTTGATTGTGTTTCATTAGCTGATATGTGTTTCTGGTCACCTAATCCTGAACCCCTTTGTTTTCAATAATTTGGTCATACTAAGTTGTGGATTTAATTGCAATTATCAGCATATTGGTTCTATAAGAACTTAAACAGTCCTTCCTCTGTAAGAATGCTCAAAAACATTAAGAGATGTGAAGAATAAACTGTCCCCTCTCCAAGGTGAGAGTCTATTGTCAGTTTGGGAGATATCTATACTTAAAATGGTGTTCTTCTCAGTCTGAGTCACATCTACCAACTACCTCTATTAAACACTATATGCAAACTACATTACTGGATTTAGAAAGCTGTGGAAAGCTATAAAGAAGAAAGTGAGTTCTTACAATGGAGGCTGTTATAATCTATTAGGAAACATAAAACAATATATCTGAGAATACAAATACATAATTATTTAAGCAATTATATTTTTATGAACATATACAAAAATTGATGGACTGTAGTAAGGGATCTCATTAAAAGGTTAAATGAGACCATATTACTTCTCTGCTCAAATTGCCCGCTTTCTCTCAAAGCATATGAATGACTACAAGGCCCTACATGATTTTGCCTCTCCCCTCCATCTTTGTGATTCTGACCTCAGGTCCTACTCTTGCCTCTGATTAATCTCATCCAGCTATATTGGACTCTTCTGTTCTTCAGAAAAACCAGCCATGTTCCTGCTATAAGGCCTTCCCTCTGCCTAGACTGCTTCCCTCCTTATTTCCTTGGCTCTTTCACTTTCTTCAATTGCTTACATCTCTCCTTCTCAAGAAGACCTACCCAAATTATTCTACTTAATTCTAATCTTGAGCCCTCAATTCCAGCATTCCCAGTTTAAACTCCTTTACTCTGTTCTACTTTTTCATTTTCCGTATTACTCATTTCCTTCTAACATACTATATGACTTATTTATACACTGTTACAATTGTTCAGATCTGTCTTCTTCCCTACCCCCATCCCAAGAATGTTAACTCTTCAAGGGCAAGGATTCATTCATTATCTGTTTTCTTAACTGACATATCCCAAATACCTAGAACAGTGCCCAGCACACAGTAAGCACTCAACTAATATAGGTTTGCATTTATCAAATCAAGCAGATAATACACAAATCTTCATTTTACTTTCAGTTATGCAGAGTATCAGAATATTTGTGCCAAAACAAAAGTGTGATTTTGAGTTTGTCAATCCATCAATCTTTTGAAAGAATCTCATTTTTCCTTCAAAATATGTCTCTTCCTATAAAATATTTATTTGTAACAAGCCCACAAGTGGGCCATCATGCTGGTTTTTCTCTCATTAGGTAGTTCCATATCAATTTACATTCACAAAAATGAATCTTTGATTCAGAGTAGTTGTAGAATTAGTTTTCCAGCTCATGAGAAAACTCAACTACTAACATCATTTATCATCACTATAAACACTTGATATCAAATTTTTCCTTTTGTTCAACACTCAGCAGTGTCACTGCAATTATATGTTATAACAGGTAGGAAAATGTCTGCAGCATTGAAAATAAGATTTCTATAGCAAAATCAATCTGACCAAGCTTCTACTGTCCTGAGGATTCAAATACAATAAAATATTATAAAAGAATTAGAAAATAAGTTGTGTCCAAGTAATTCCAAAACTCTCAAATTATCATAAAAAGCATTTAGCCTTCCGCTTTATTTTTTTTTAAACCAAAGGCCTTTTTTTTTTTTTTAAGATTTTATTTATTTATTTGACAGAGAGACAGCCAGTGAGAGAGGGAACACAGCAGGGGAGTGGGAGAGGAAGAAGCAGGCTCCCAGCTGAGGAGCCCGATGCGGGACTTGATCCCAGAACGCCGGGATCACACCCTGAGCAGAAGACAGACGCTTAACGACTGCACCACCCAGGCGCCCCATAGCCTTCCACTTTAAATACACACTTAGAAATAATAAAAAGTAGCAGTTCTGTGAGTTTGACAGCAAAGGAACTTTTTGAACAACAAATCAATGTACCATAAGACTAGGTGATATTCTTAACTAAAAGACCTAAACAATAGAACTATTTCAGCAAAGCTAATATAGCATGAAAATCTTGAAAACTCTTCAAAAGTTACTGTAATATTATGGCCAGTTCCAGTAAGGGATAAGAAGACTTTCCCCTCATACAGATAATGAAACTAGCTTTTAACTGTTTAAGCTAACCTATTTCTTATGTTCCAACCTTATTTAATCATAGCAAGAAAGCATAGCAGGATTGAGACACCATGCTGAACAGAAGCACTAAAAGCTGACTATATCTGAAGTTATGATATCATCATGTATAACCTTCTATTGTTTCCTCCCCCCATTCTAACTTAGTTCAGTTGTCTGCATTGGAGGCAACTTTTCATGATTGGTCAGGCAAATATTTCCTAACCATACCTCAGAATGGTCTCAGTCCCCTGAGTACCCAGGATTAGAATAATTCTCCCCTAGATTCCTCCAGCTCAGGAGGAATTCATTTTCTGTTTTGACAAAGAGACAATAACTTTTATGGAGTCTAGAGCCTTCTCCAGCTTTGAGTCATTAATTCCATATTCCTAAAGCATGCTTTTGATGACATAACTTTACTTGCTCAAAATACTGCATGGTTTCTCCTCATTGCTTAATAAATTAAAAAGCAAAAACAGGGGCGCCTGGGTGGCACAGCGGTTGAGCGTCTGCCTTCGGCTCAGGGCGTGATCCCGGTGTTATGGGATCGAGCCCCACATCAGGCTCCTCCGCTGGGAGCCTGCTTCTTCCTCTCCCACTCCCCCTGCTTGTGTTCCCTCTCTCGCTGGCTGTCTCTATCTCTATCGAATAAATAAATAAAATCTTAAAAAAAAAAAAAAAGCAAAAACAAAAACAAAACCTCTTGACCTTGGTATCCATGGCATTAAATACCCTGATCCTAAAATACCTATCAATCATTATGTCCTACAGCTCCTGTAATCATAGCTTTTATTTCAGACAAACTGGAATGCTTGATCTTTCTAACATATTCCACACTATTTTACCCTCATCCTAGCTCATGGTTACTCTTTTGCCAGAACAACTTCCTTTACCTGCCTTTCAGTGTACTTAGAGATAGAAAGATAAATAAGGGATGGCCCTTCCCTTCAAGGAGTTCATAGGTCATAGGGAAATGGTCACATAATAGAGCTGCTGGATTATAATAAAAAATAAGTACACTGTTTATAGACATATATGAGGTCTCAGAAAATTAAAGAGGATGTTACCTCCAGAACACACATACGTACTCAAAATATTTATATTGGAAATGCCCAGACATGTAAATCAGATCATAGGTATAAACTGCAAATTTCATTTAAAAAATACTAGATTTATAAAACTATCCCCAATCCACAGAATGTCCCATTCTCATTTATTTCCCCTACCCATGTCTTTCCAATATGCTATCCTTACCCAAAGTGTAAGAAATTATCTGTATCTAAGTAAATATGCTCAGAATTCAGCCAATAATACAAAACTCATTTCTATACTTATCTTGTCACAAACTGGTAACAAGAGGTTCACAAACTGGCACCAGTCTGCAGACCACACTTTGAGCAGCACTGACTAACACACACATACTGGGTCACTCACATGACCCAAAAGATTCACTTTTCCCTCTTTTTCTTTGTCAATAAAATAAACATAGATACAATGAAATAACATGCTTACGAATTATGATTTCAAATATAAAGCTGCTGTAGTAAAATAAATTAAAGGATACGGATTTCTGTGACAGCCTTCAAGGAATCTAAATCATTTTCTATTACCCCTAAAAAAAAATTCTACATATTTATATAGGTATTTTTAATTTCTTCCATATAAGCAGCTTCAATTAAACTAGCATAACTTTTAATTAAGAGCACAGTTAAATATTAGATCATAGTTTATTTCATTTTTTATGTTTTTAAGTAGGTTCCACGCCCAACACAGGGCTTGAACTCACAACCCTGACATCAAGAGTCACATGCTGTACCAACTGAGCCAGCCAGGCACCCTAGATCATAGTTTAAAAAATGCAGTATGATCGGGGAATGCAGAAACTGCACACAGATAATCTACTCAAATTTATTATTTTTTTATTCTTTCTTATGCTGAGAAACACAGACAAGTTTGTTCTGTTATAAAATCAACTGAAAAAGCAAGGAATTACCTTGAACTTCATGAGGCTGGGATGCAAGTGAAAAAGTTGGTGCTTTGAATATGTCTTCTCTGATTTCAGAAGCAGAAAAAGTACTGCTTGCTGTAAATAGGTTAATGTCTGAATATTGATGTTTCTGCTTACTACTGCTACATTTCCATGGCTCCCCTTTGTTCATTTCTGTTGGGGCAATTTTCATTGAGCCAATAGGATAGTCTAAGTTTGTACTGTCATTAGAATTAACATCCTCATGTATATTGTCAGATATTTTAAATAATCTGAAAAAAAAAATAAAACAAAACATGTTTGCACTTGTAACAGCTGCTTAGAATGGGAAAAACTAGCATAAAATTCGACCCTTTAAAAATGTCCACAGACTGTGTTTTATTCAAACATAAAACTTAAGCATTCCCCTAAAATACAACTTGATAAATTTACCACTGAATTATGTCTTTTCACTTTTCAGAAACTCAAAGTCATTTGTAGAAGCCAACCTCCAAGACAGCCCCAATGATACCTGTCTCCTGCTATTCACACCCTTTTCAAATTAGGACTTTGAGTCAGAACAGAATTACATGACCAGCAGAGTATTGCAGAAGTACAAGTGTATGACTTCCAAGGGGAGGTCATAAAAGATACTGTCACTTCTGCTTGGTCTCTTGGATCATTCACACTCAGAAGAGCTAGCCACTACATCATGAGAATACACAAGCAACTGTATGGAGAGGCCCATGTAGATAGGTATTGTGGCTTCTTGTCAGTAACAGCATCGACTTCCCAAATATTATTCAATAATCATTTTAGTATAAGAAATACTAAATAAGTATAGATGTCAAGAGGATTTTCAAAATCCTCTCCTCTCCATTACTTAGGCATTCATCTACAGTGGCTTTCTCCTTCAAACAATCTCATTCACCTATTCTCTGATCTTAAACACTGTCCTCCTCTCAAGAACTGCTCTCAAATCAATCATTCCGATATATCATAACAGCCTCTTATCCTTTTAGCTTGCTTACACAAGCTACCAATGAGGTCAAAAAACAAATTTACCATAATGAACCTCTTTATTTTCTCCCAAACTATCTTCCCTTCTCTTTTCTCGTCTACCTTTAATGGACTTAGATCCCATGGCCTATCTTTTTGACTACTCTTTTACTGATATTCTACACTCCTATTCCTCTTTATCCTTTTAACATACTCATCTTGCAAAACCTCAATCCTAGTTGAATCTATCTACTTTTTAAAATAATTGGAGCTGGGCAGGGGAACACTAATGGAAAAAGCAGTTAGGTAGATGATACACTCTAAACAATAAAACTGAGAGTCATCATCAGCAAGATTGCAGATACAAGATAAATATACCAAAATCAATTGCGGATGTCTATATACTTGCAATGTACAATCTGAAAAAAAAAATTTAATTCCATTTATAAAAACATCAAAAAGAATAAAATACTTAAAAATAAACAAAATAAGTTTGACTTGTTCACTGAAATTCTCACAAGATCATTGAAAGAAATTAAAGAAAATCTAAACAAATGGTAAGATATCCCATGTTCATAGACTAGAAGACTTAATGTTATTAAGATGGCAATACTCCTCAAGTTGATCTACAGATTCGACACCATCCCCATCAAAATCCCAGCTGGCTTCTTTTTTTTTTTTCCAGCTGGCTTCTTTGCAGAAATTTACCAGTTTATCATAACATTCATATGAAAATGCAAAGAACCCAGAGAAGCCAAAAAAAAAAAAAAAAAAAATCTTGAAAAACGGAACAAAGTTGGAGGACTCACACAGCCCAATTTGAACTCTACAACAAAGTTAGAGCAATTAAGACAGTGTGGGATATGTACTTATGGCATAAGGGCAGACATATTGGTCAATGGAATAGAACTGAAAGTCCAGAAATAAAACTTTTATTTAGTAGATAGTTTCCTAGTTAGTATAATAGGAAATATACATTTGGTCTTTGTTCCCAGTTCCTGGCACAGAGCTCCTAAAACCCTTGGAATTTCCTGTGTGATAGTAAGGCTTGTGTAAAGATTGTGATAAAAAGCATCTTTTGTGGGGTGCCTGGGTGGCTCAATCATTAAGGATCTGCCTTCGGCTCAGGGCGTGATCCCAGGGTCCTGGGATCGACCCACGCATCGGGCTCCTTGCTCCACTGGGAGCCTGCTTCTTCCTCTCTCACTCCCCCTGCTTGTGTTCCCTCTCTTGCTGGCTGTCTCTCTCTCTGTCAAATAAATAAATAAATTATTTAAAAAAAAAAAAGCATCTTTTGTTATTCATGACAAAACTTTCAATCACACCTGAGTTTATGCTAATGAAGTGATGCTTACAGGACCCCTAGATAGCTTCAGGATGGGGGTTAACTGTCAGAAAAAACCCTAGTTAGAGAAGGTTGAACTTTCAGCCTGTGACATCCAAGGAAGAAAGAGGAATGGAGATTGAGTTCAATAACTGATGACCAATTATTTAATCAATCATGCCTACCTAATGAAACTACCATGAAGGAAAACCCCTATATAATGGGAGTTCAGAGAGTTTCAAACGTGCATAGGGGTGCCTGGGTGACTCAGTCTGTTAAGCATCGACTCTTGATTTCGGCTCAGGTCATGATCTCAGGATTCTGGGATCAAGCCCCGTGTCATGCTCTGCACTCAGCATGGAGTCTGCTTGTCCCTCTCCCTCTGCTCCTCCCCTACCTCATGCACTCTCTCTCTCTAAAATAAATAAATATACAAAATCCTTAAAAAAATAGATCACAGACCTAAATGTAAGAGCTAAAACTATAAAAATCTTATAAGAAATGCATTCGTAAATCTTTCTACAACCTTGGATTAAGCAATGATTTCTTGGATATGACACCAAAAGCTCAAGCAACAAAAGAAAAATTAGATAAACTGGACCTCATCAAAATTTAAAACTTTTGTGCTGCTAAGGACATTATCAAAAAAGTGAAAAACAACACAGAGAATGGGAGAAATATTGGCAAATCATACAACTGATAAGAGACTTTTATCCTAAATATATAAAGAACTCTTACAACTCAACAATAAAAGATGGAAAACCCAATTAAAAAACAGGCAAAGGATTTGAATAGATGTTATTCCAAAGGTAATACACAACTAGCCAAAAAATCACATGAAAAGATGCCCAATATCATAAGTCATTAGGGAAATGCTAATCAATGAGATGCCACTTCATACCACACTGGGATGGCCACAATAAAAAAGATGAACAATAACAACTGCTGACAAAGATGTAGAGAAAGTGGAACCCTCACATATTGCTTGTAGGATTATGAAGTGGTGCAGTTATTTTGGAAAATAATTTGGCAGTTTCTCAAAAAAGTTAAGTATACAGTTACCATATGACCCAGCAATTCCAATTCTAGGCATAAATTCAAACAATTAAAAAAAATATATTCACACAAAAACCTGTACATGAATGTTCACAGCAACATTATTAATAAGAGCCAAGAAATGGAAACACTTCAAATGCCCAACAATTGATAGATGGATAAACAAAATGTATTGTCCACTCAATGGAATGTTATTTGACCATAAAAAGAAAGATGTATTGATACATGACATAATATGGATAAACCTTGAAAACATTACACTAAGTGAAAGAAGATAGACACAAGAGGCCAGACATTGTACGATTCCACTTATATGAAAGTCTAGAATAGGTAAATCCATAGAAACAGAAAGATTAGTGGTTGCCAGGGGCTGGGGAGAGGGGAGGAAAATGAGGAGAGGAGTTGGAAAGGCGAGTGATCAAAAATGAATACAGAGTTTCTTTTGGGGAGATGAAAATGTTTTAAAATTAGATAGTACTGATGATTACACAACTCTGTGAATATTCTAAAAACCAATGAATTGTATACTTCAGAAGAGTGAATTTTATATGTGAGTTATATCTCTTTTTTTAAGATTTAATTTATTTACTTATTTGAGAGAGTGAGTGTGAACTGGGGAGGGACAAGGAGGGGGAAGAGGGAGAGAATTTCAAGTAAACTCCATGCTGAGCAAGGAGCCCCATGCAGGGCTCAATCTCACGACCCTGAAATCATGACCTGAGCCAGAACAAAGAGTTGGATGCTAACCGACTGAGCCACCCGGGCGCCCTGAGTAATATCTTAATAGTACTGTTATAAAGAAATTCATAGACATCAACCTCAACTGGGCTTTAGAGTGCCCAACAATCCTACCATTATTCTAACTGGATTACTTTCCCATTTTCTATAATCTCTTCCACTCTTCTCATACTTGCTCAATACCTTCACTTTCCCCCTCAAACTCCACATATGACCTCACTTCTAATGTCACAGAGGAAAAAAAAAAAAACTATCAATTAGATCTCTGCTGAATCTTTAAACCCATACATCCAGTTCTCTATTTGGACATTATAGGTACTCAAACTCAACATGTCCAAATCTGTACTCATTACCTTCCCCAAAACCTGTTCTTCCTTTATAGTTTTCTGCATCATGAAAGGACACTACCATCCTTCATCATTCTGGATCAAGTCAGAAAACTAGAAATCAGGTGTCATATCTAATAATCCTTTAGGTCCTATGGGATTCTATCTCCTAAATCACTCTGAACTCTCTCATTCCTGCTACCACAGTCAACATCGGTCTCCCATTCTCTCTCACCTAGATTAATAAAAAAAAAACCTTCTAAGTGACCTTTCATAACATATTTTAGCTCCCTTCTAATTCATCACACTGATGCCAAAATAGACTCTAGAATTTAAAAAAAAATCTAATTTTACTCCTCTACTTAAAATGCAGAACCTTAGAACACTAGCTCTCAAACTTTAGTGTGCATAACAATCATCTAGAAAAATTGTTAAAAATGACAATTCCTGGGTCCCCTCCCCACCTTTATCTAGGCTGTGATTCAACAGGCCTAAGGTAGAACCCAGGAATCCAAATTTCTAACTAGTACTCCATGTGATTCTGTTACAGTGGGTCCACAGGTCACAGTTTAAGAAACAGTGCCTTAAGAAAAAGCACAAAGTTTATCATGGCCTACATGTTTCTGAATGACTTGACCTCTCCAAACCTTACCTCTCTGCATTCTCTCTGATTTTACACAAAAGGAAATTTTCTAAGAATAAGCCAAGCTCTGTGCTGCTTTAGGTCTTTTGCACATACCATTCCTTCCACCTGGAGCATTCTCCTTTATTTGCCCTTAGTTTAATTCTATTCCTCCTTAAGGTTAAGTTTTTTGTCTTTTTAAAAAAGATTTTATTTATTTATTTGAGAGAGAGAGAGTGAGAGAGAGAAAGCACGAGAGGGCAGAGGGTCAGAGGGAGAAGCCGACTCCCCGCTGAGCAGGGAGCCTGATGCAGGACTCGATCCTGAGACTCTGGGATCATGACCTGAGCAGAAGGGAGACAATTAACCGATTGAGCCACCCAGGTGCCCCAAGGTTAAGTTTAAGTACCACTTCTTCAGGAAAGCCTTCCTTAATGCTCCAGAACAGATTAGGTCCCCATGTGATATGCTGTCACAGCAATTCTCAAAGGATGGTTGAGACTTTCAGAGAGTTCATGGGATCAAAACAATTTTCATAATATTACACTAAAGCATTGTTTGCATTTTAAATTTTTTCAGTTTTGATTTCTAATATGGTTAAATATTGATAGGCATAACCCACATACACAAAAACTATTGGGAATCCTCAATAATTTTTAAGTGTAAAGGATCCTGACAATAAAAAGTTTGAGACCTTCGCTCTAACTGTATACTTCATCAAAATAATTGTTGTACTATAAAGTGTTTTTTTTTTTAAAGACTTTATTTATTTACTTGACAGAGAGACAACCAGCAAGAGAGGAAACACAAGCAGGGGGAGTGGGAGAGGAAGAAGCAGGCTCCCAGCAGAGCAGGGAGCCAGATGCGGGGCTCGATCCCAGGACTCTGGAATCACACCCTGAGCCGAAGGCAGAAGCTTAACGACTGAGCCACCCAGGAGCCCCATAAAGTATTTAATCAATTATTTTAGTTATTTGTCTTTCCCCCATTAAGCTATAGCTCTCTGAAGGCAAGAACCTATGACTAGAATCCCAGACTTAATAGAGCATCTGGTATATAGCAAACCCTATTTGTTGTTGATGTTTTTCTCATTTAGATTCTATCATACTTCATACATTTGGACATACCATAAATACTCAACTTTATCATTAAATATTCTGTATTTCATTTAATTAATTACCTTTTCCGGAAGGCTGGTGTGCTCTCTCCTTTGTCTTCTGCAAAATTAACTAATTTTGTATTATCTGGAACACTTTTCTCAGGCGCTATCTCAGTGCCAATCTGATTTTTGTATTTCTGAGAAGAACCATATGTCAGCTTGCCAGGAACATGTGATAAGTCGTTGTTACCTGCTACTCCTAAATTAAGATCACCTGCTTCATATTCATTTGAGGAAAAGGCAAACTGGAATTTTTGTGTTGGTGAAATATAATTTGTGTTTTCATTAGTTATCTTTAAATCTGATGGTAATATTTTTGGCCTCTCTTCCTGACCTACAAAAATGGAATATATTAATTAATATATGTTCTCCATGAAAATAAATTTTCAAAATGACCATAAAAAAATGTAATAAAAATTTTCAAAACAGTTTACTAGGTAAACATGAAAGTTATTCATACAGTAATAAGATAATCTGTAATACCATATATGGTTTGAACTATAGGTGATTGGTACTGCTATCGTACATTACATCACTGAAGGGCACTCAAATTAATTAAGAATTATTGAGATTTGAAATTTATATAAAACCTACATTATAAAATAGGTTTAATTTCTGACCCACAAAAATCACCATAATTATACCTCTTAAGTATTTTATCTATAAAAATGATATAATTATACAATTAGGAGGATTTGAAAATTTATATAACCAATTTACACACAGAAATACAATGACCAATCATATAAAATGTTACTGAATTTGATTCAGTATTAAAATACATGATACAATGTTTTTAACTTTGTAATATTGCTTCTAAAATCAAAATAAAGTAATGCTTTCATCAGGGTGACAAAATTTTAAAGGTTTCTTTGCAGAGACTTTACAAGCATCTTTGAGAGGTTGGAAGAAATCTGGAGGACTTGTTAGGGCTTAAATTTGCTTTACCATCTATGTATATATATAGTATACATAAGCTTGTGTATTCTATATATTATTTGGTACATACGAGAATATAAATAATGTATATTTTCATGTATAAAATATATACAAATTACAAAGTTTAATAAGATAACATACATGAACTACCACTAAATTTAAAAATCAAAATTTTATCAACAATATCACATAAGATCACATATATTGTTTCAATGTGCTTGTCTTTAACTTTATAAAAATGGTACCAAACTATATTATAATGTTCTGCATCTTGTTTTTTTCAGGAATGTGGTTTCCTAAGCCAGAGGATCCTACCTTAGTAAAAGGCAAGACAAAAACTAAATGGCAATGACAATTTTAATAATAAGAGGAAACAAATTCATACAACAATAGAACGTGTTTGTGATAGTTTATAGTATGCATATGTACGTATATGTATGTATGGAGAGGAAAAATGTTTTCGATTTTAAGATTTGGTGAGCACTATTTTGAATATAATAAGTCTATCATTTTATTCCATTAAAATAAAGGAATTAATACTTCAATGTGTTACTAGATTTTTTACATTGACATGAGCTGCACAGGTTTAACTTCATAGCAAATATGTGATAGTTTACCTAACAGTTTATGACTTTTTATTTCCTCCTCTAATGCCTGAGTATCTGGAATTTCTGAAATCAACGGAGCAGGTGGGAGAAACCAATCCAGTGATTTTTCATTGTCTGGATAGCTATATAAAATATAAAAGTGTGAACATATATGTTAAGAAAGTTACATCAGAACTATTCATTAATTAAACATTACTCAATTACAGACTCTTAAACATCCTATAAATTAATTTTCTATGGTGACTTTGATGTATCTCTATACACAACAGTGTTCTCAATCTTTTTTCCCTTGTGTGTCATAGGATTAATGACACTGCTATGTGAGATATTCTACGTAAATAATGGCTATAACTCTGTCTCTTTTTCTCCAATTCAAATGCTTGTGACAAGAACCTTAAATCTGCTCCAATATAAAAAAGAAAGTAGTAATTCATTCTGAAACGTTAGCATCTTTACTATCACAAGTAACAAATTACTTATGACACACCTCACAACTAATCATGGGTCATCAGTGTGTAAATGACACCACTACTGGTATTCTAGAGTATTCCTAAAACATTATTACAAATTAATGTCCTAACACAAATACTCTTGATTCAGAACCACCTACAAACCACAGAAAATCCAAGAAACGGTTGAAACTGACAATCACTTTGTAAACTGACAATCACTTTGTAAACTTACAGTAGTTGAGAATTTTGCCACCCTGTTGGCATTATGAACTACTCCTCCTTATCTTTCAGCTGTGATCCTATTAACATACAATGTTTTAATATTCCCTTTTCAATAAAAGTTGATTTGCCTTTCATTAGAACAAAAAGATAAGTATTAGATGGCAGGAAATAAACTTGAGAAGAACGCCACATATACGGTCTATGTCAAGCGGCAAGGATTTTATGATTTGTTTTTTAATCTCTTCCTTTAGGATTTTATATTCTCAAAAGCGAAAGACCCAGTCTTTTACTTCACTGCCTTCTGTAGCACATAAAACATAGCTACTACAGCTACATTTTCCAAATCAAAAATCTACAAAACATTATCTGACAATGTTTGACAGACTGTCTGATAATAGGCCAAAGCATTTGAAATTTAGGACTGTCAGAGGGTCCCCAAGATCACCCCCAAAGCTGATGATTCCCTGGGCTGATTCAAAAGACTCAACATATAGTCCTATTCCTGACTATGAGGCGAAGTCCAGGGGAAACCAGGCACAAGCTTCCAAAGATCCTCTCCCAGTACAGTAACACAGGACATTTTTAATTCCCTCAGCAACAAGCTTTAACAACATGTGTGAATTGTTGCCAATGAGGGAGCTCATTAGAGACTCAATGCCCAGGATTTTTACTGGGGACTAATCATGTGGGCATCCCCTGCCTAGTACATACCTAAATTCTAGATTCCCAGAAGAAAAGTAGATATTCAGCATAAACCATATTATCTATATAAACAGTTTAGGCAGTGGGTCATTCCTATCAGTCAATGGTGGGAACTTTCCTAAAGTTCTCACTCCAGCTAAGGGCCCTTCTTACAAGCAGGGTCTTTCCAAGGACAGCAGTTTAGGCCTGATATATTAACTCTTTTCTTTCTACACAGAGACTATTTCAGAAAATCTAAGAAAGATACAAAAAGCACATATCTAATTCTACTATTCAGCATCCCCATAAAATCAAATCTCCCTTATAATTTCCCGATTTTCCAGAGGTGTCATCATTCTCTCATCCATCCAGAATTTAAATTATAGCATAGTCTTTTACCTACTATATCCAGACATATACCAGGTCTTACAGCATCTTCTTTATAATGCGTCCTGAATTCATCTCCTTGTATTTCCACTGTCACTATTGCAATCAAAGTTCTAATCGATTTATGTCTGGTTAAGAAAAATAGTGTCTTAACTGGCCTCACTGCCTCTGGCTTTCTCTAACATATTTTACACACTCCTATCACATTAATTTAGAATTGTTTTCATCATAATTATATTCCATTTAAAATACTTCAGTGGATTCCAAACAATGCCAAATGTCCAAATGGCCTTAGGCTACCTTACAGTTTTAACTCTCCTACACTACTTACCTTACAGTCCAGGCCAAAGTGAACTACTTGCATACCAAATAGATAATACATTCTGTCTCTCCTCATCTTTGTTCAAAAATATTTCCTTTACTCTGACTGCCACTGTACATGACCCTATCCTGTATCTACCTATAGAAGTTCCACTGTTTCATTCCTTCATTAATCTATTCAACAATTATTCACTGAGAACTATTTTCCAGGAACTGTTATAGGCACTAGAGCTTACGTTCATTCAAAATCAAGCTTAAATCCTTCCCTCTGTTTTTTTTTTAAACATTTTATTTATTTATTTGACAGAGATAGAGACAGCCAGCAAGAGAGGGAACACAAGCAGGGGGAGTGGGAGAGGAAGAAGCAGGCTCATAGCGGAAGAGCCTGATGTGGGGCTCGATCCCAGAACGCCAGGATCACGCCCTGAGCCGAAGAAGATGCTCAACCGCTGTGCCACCCAGGCACCCCGAAATCCTTCCCTCTTCTTAAGTACTATTTGAAACTATAATATTTATCACAGTCCTCTTGTATTATGTGTCTGTGTGTAGATAAGATATATATATAATATATAGATAACAGAAAGATTGATGATGGATAGATCAGTCTGATACCATTTCCAGATCATAAACACATAAGCGTTTGTTTCTAGTTCCATTCACATTGATAATACTTAGCACAGTGCTTTACATAATTAAACATATTAGTCAATAAATGTTTGTTGATTCAGTTCTACGGCTTTTAACACATACAAAGTCACGTCCAAGATCCTTATTCTGGCACTTAATATCCACCACAATCTATCCTCAGTTTACTTGTCTAACTTTATGTCCCACTGTTTCTCCTTTATGAATCTTCTATTCCAGGAAACGTCTCTATACACTATCTCCTAAAAGTACGGCGAATTGTCCCACCTCCATTCCTTTTTCTTTTTGTTAAACTCTGCCTTCAAATGGTCTCTTCCTCTCTGCTTATTAGAACTATCAAATCCTTCAAAGTCTCCTGAAGTCTCTCCCCACTACCATAAAGCCTAACCTGATTAGTCTGTACCAGGTCTCCTCCAAATCTGAAATTTCATTGCATGAATGCATGCTTATCATTTCCTTCACAGCTTTTTTTGACTCTGTCATGTTAGAAAGGCAACCATATGTTGCATTTGCCCAGGCCAGTCTTGATTAACACATGTTGTACAAATTGGATGCGCTCTTTCACTCTCAAAGTATCCAAGTCTCGATGATGAATTACATACTTACATTATTTATTAATGACCTTTACATATGTGTGCTTAATCTCCTCAAATAGATTTTAAGTTCTTTTGAAGTAAAAGTCTGTTTCATCCTTCTTATATCCCTTTCTGCATTCAATCAATATTTGAATTAATATTTGAATGAATGAAAATATTAATGAAACAATAAACACTTTACTCAATGTTTCCTTTTTTTAAAAAGGATAATACAGTGTCGCCTGCTAGCTCAGTCAGTGGAGCATGCAACTCTTGATCCTGGACTTGTGAGTTCGAACCCCACATTGGGTATAGAGGTTACTTAAAAATAAAAACTTCAAAAAAAATAATACAATAGAATTCATAGAAAACTTAGAATTGAGAACAATTTACATGTGAAAATCCATAAAAACCTGTATTTAACAGACTATTCTCTGTTCTTATTTTCTTTGGTGCCACAACTTTATTTCCACCCCTACTTCCTGCCTACAATGAATCTGCCCATCACACTTGGCCTTTGGCACATTACCCATTCTGTTCCCAAAATGTGCCATCACTCCTTGTCTGCGGCTACTGTTTGGCCATTACTTCAAGTCTTTACCTTGGCCAAAAATAATTTGAACAAACCGTTAATGCAAATAAATGAAAGCCAAATAGGCAAGAGTCTACTCTATTTTTTAAGTCACAACATTTAAGATGTTAAACTTCAGTTACTCCCTTATATCTGAATCCCATGTTTACCAGATATATACCTGAAACATCATTTTGTTGATCCCTCATTTTTTTTTTAAAGATTTTATTTATTTATTTGACAGAGATAGAGACAGCCAGC
This sequence comes from Ursus arctos, assembly GCF_023065955.2. Lineage (NCBI taxonomy): Eukaryota > Metazoa > Chordata > Mammalia > Carnivora > Ursidae > Ursus > Ursus arctos. The sequence continues at coordinate 30,743,329 of NW_026622786.1, read as the reverse complement.
GAGAGAGGGAACACAAGCAGAGGGAGTGGGAGAGGAAGAAGCAGGCTCATAGCAGAGGAGCCTGATGTGGGGCTCGATCCCATCACGCCGGGATCACGCCCTGAGCCGAAGGCAGACACTTAACCGCTGTGCCACCCAGGCGCCCCGATCCCTCATTTTTATCTGTATATTTCTAGAGAGAAAATGAAAACTCCTTAAAAATCGAAAATCTCTAAAACAATATACTATGTTATCATTCTTTATGGCAGACTTACTTTTCAGCTTCATCCCGTTTTTCAAAAAACAAAGTATCCAAAGAAAACAAGGAATCATTTGATTTCAGCATTGTTAAAGACTGGATTGTGTCATAAATCTACCAAAATAGAGAAAAAGTAGTTTATATTTTATTCATAAGCTGTAGAAAAATATTTCTGTATACATAAACTATAATCATTAATTTCCCAGAATAACCACGGACTATCTTTCCAGCTGCATCTTCTGCAGCTTCCTCCTAAGTGCCTCAATATTCAAATACATTATTCTCTGTTCTCCTCTAATTCATGCATATTCACATCTGTACCCCTCTATTCATATTCCACCAACGCCTAGAATGTGTTTTCTCCCATTTCTTCTCTACCTGGCAGATCCCTACACATCCTTCATGTATAGGTCAAATGTCATTTCTTCTTCAAAGCCTTCTCTGAGTTTGTCCTGTTCTCCAAGGCAAAAATAATCACTCCTTTTGGGCTCTTAATACTTTGTTCATACCATTATTTTTAATTTAGGGATAACGCATTTTATCGTGAATATAGGCGTTTCTAACAATATGCCAAAAACATATACAGAGGTTTGCTTCAAAATAAATGGAGAGAGGTAAAGGGGTATTGACGAAAAATGATTGGCAATGAGTTGATAATTCCTAAAGCTATATAATAGGTACATGGAGTTCAGTATAACATTCTGTCAATTTTGTATATATGTTTGAACTTTTCCTTCCAAAATAAAAAAATTTGCAAATTTAACATATGTATGTTTACATTCATATTACATAACATGTATATAGAAATACATTCCTTTTTAAAGACAATTTTTACATTCATAGATGGTATCTAAATATAAAGGATAAAAACATTCAGCATTTGCCATATGGTAATATAATAAAATTCTAGGGCTGAACAAATCCTCAAGTTTGACAGGAGACTTAAGAACCATTTCTAGACACATACATCGTTCCATTTACATTGCCATCCTTTCCCCTGCTTATCAACATTACATCTCATTTTTTTCTAAATTCTGAAACATGACAGAAAATTCTATACAACAAAACATGAAATAGATGCACAAATCATAAAATATAAATCACATTTCTATTTATTCTGTGATAGTTACTACATTGCAAATCTTTCCTAAGGATAGAAACTAAAATCAAAACAACTGTATGAGTGCCATCTTGTGGAGAAATCCATACTATCAAGTGAGATTATGTCCCTTCAATTTTGAGTCCTCCCTGATGTGGGGATGAGATACACGTGGGAGTATGTGGAGGAGGGAAGAATGTTTCCACATGCACCCCTTGACAACTGGTAAGAGGGCTAAATCTATGTAGATCTTAGGACTGTTCTTAGTTATCTAGAACGTTGTAGGATTTTTCATTGTTTTAGTCGAGTGTTCCTCCCATCTGTTTAACTTAATTGCTCTCTCTCTTTTTTTTTTAATCACTTAGTCACCAACAAAGAGTCAAATTGAAACATATTAGCATGGTTCTTTTAATGTCTACAACAATTGACTATATTAACAATAGAAACCTAAGATAACAGGGTGGGTGACAGAAGGGAGTCATTCAGAAATATGCTAAAGGAGTCTTTAACATCTTTAAGTAAACAATTTCAGAATTTGAAAATAATTACCTGATAAAGTATAAATGAAAATGCTAAACATGTTGCTATACTATCCAAAAAGTAACAAATAGGGGCACCTGGGTGGCTCAGTAGGCTAAGCCTCTGACTGTTGATATGGAGTCATGATCTCAGGGTCGTGAGATGGAGGGTGGTGCTCCCACTCAGCGAGGAGTGGGCTTGAGAGTCTCTCTCTCCCTCTGCCCCTCCCCCACTCCCCTCGTTCACAGGCACGCGCTCTCTCTCAAAATAAATAAATCTTTTTTAAAAAAGTAACAAATAAAATGTTCCCTTTCTCATCTTAGGAAAACTATATAATTTTAAGCAACAAAAAAGTTTTCAAAATTAAAACTTATTGGATCACTTTTATATGGCTTTGCTACCTCAGAATTTACGTAGAAAACAGACATACTTTCTTCTCTGTTGAGATGGCCTGAGCTTTATCTAATTATCTTAGTGACAATGTAGCATTTTCTTATCTTCTATAATGCTTATTGTATTATTTTTTTCTGACCTATTAGTCATTCCTTACGACTTGTACTCTCAAAAATAAACTTATTTCAAAAGTGCAGAAACTCAGATATAAAAGTATTGCTTTGCCAGAAATCGGTAGTGAGTGGAAGCCGAGACCAACATTCACCCCAATAACGAACCATCACAAAGACCGCAGGGAATTTGACAACGTAAGAGAATAAAGAAGAAAACAAATTACCCCTAGTCTCTGAGCCTCGGCCACGGACGGGTCCCTACAGTCGGGGGGGGGAGGGGGCGATTTCCATCACCTCCCCTGGGGTTCCCAAGGGGCAAGCCGGGAACCGAATCAGGGCCTGAGGCAAAAATACCCTCCAGATTCCTGGGGAATACCCTAATTCCAAGCAAACCCACCCCACACTCCCAGGCGCCAGGGAGAAGCCTTCAGGACCCGCGTGTGGCCCAAGCGTCGAGCGCTGGAGCCGGTCGCTCCTCCCCCGACACCTCGTTCCCACCTCTGGAACAAGGTGGCTACAGGACACAAGCACGCCCACCTGCAATCGCTCAGGGGGCCCCCACACACCTAGAAATAAACACAGCGGGTCGGGAGCCGCCAACACAAAACCCGAGTCAGCCGGCTCGGTCAGGCCCGCGGGCGCGCCGTCCTCCCGGCAGCCCCACCCGCGCGAGCGGCCGCTCCGCCCGAGCGCCTCAGGCCTTGCCCGGCTTCTGACGGAACGCCGCGAGGACCCGCGCGGCTCCCGCCCGGGGCGGGCTGGCCTCAACTCACCGCGCCCGACCGCGCCTCGACCGCCGCTCGGCGCCGAAGGTCAACCACCTCCCGGACGGTCGCCTGTCCCAACCTCCTCGCGGGATCCCCGGTCCCTACTTCCCCCCACGAGACGTCCGGCCCGGCCCCGCTCCTCACCCGGCATCGGAACTCCTAGTTCTCGGAGCCGAGCACCTATTCACTGGCCCCTTCGAGGACCCCCAGCCTGGCTAAGCGAGCTCCAAGCGATGGATCGGCGGGGTCTCTGACCTCTCTCTTCCCGCTTCACCTTTTTCCTTCAGAAGTTGCTAATTAGCTTTGAATGTATTGCTCTCCCAGTATACTGTGGCCTATTCTCATTAAATAAAGCCCTTAACCCCTCCCCCCATGTGGGACTGGATCCCACGACCCTGAGACCATGACCTGAGCCAAAGTTGGACGCTTGACCCACTGAGCCACCCAGGTGCCCTGCCTGGTAACTTCTACCCTACTTGCCCTCTCTATGAATTTGCCTATTCCTGGTAACTCATGTTTGTGGAATCATACAGTATTTGTCCTTTCTGGCTTAGTTCATTCAGCATGTCCTCAAAGTTCATCGTTTGTAGCATATATCTGAATTTCATTCTTTTTTAAAGTTGAATATTCCATTGTGTGTACGTAGTACCTTTTGTTCATCCATTCCTCTGTGGATAGACATTTGTGTTGTTTCCACATTTTGGCTATTGTGTAATAAACATTGGGGTACACATACCTGTTTGAATCCCGGCTTTCAGTTCTTTAGGTATATACCTAGGAGTGCAATTGCTGAGTCATACAGTAATTCTAAGTTAAACCTTTTGAAAACCACCAGTTTTTTACAGCTGCTGTATAATTTTGCACTCCCACTAATAATGCAAAAGGGCCCAAATTTCTCTACATCCTTGCCAGCACATTATCTCCCATTTTTAAAAAATTATAGCCATCCTATCGGATGTGGAGTAATAGCTCATTGTGGTTTTGGTTTTCATTTACCTAAAGATTAATGATATCTTTTAATGTGTTTAATGGCCATTTTGAACACCTTCTTTGGAGAAATATCTATTCAAGTCCTGTGCCACTTTGTTGTTACGTATCTTTTTATTATTGAACTGCAGGAATTTTTAAAAATGTATTATGGATATTTGTCCCTTATCAGACAAAAGATTTGCAAATACTTTCTCCCATTTAGTAGGTTGTCTTTTTGTTTTCTTAATAATATCCTTTGATGCACAAAAATTCTACACCAGGTTTTTTTCTTTTGCTGTCTGTGCTTCTGGTGTTATACCCATGAAGTCATTGCCAAATCCTATGCCATAAAGATTTTCTGCAATGTTTTCTTCTAAGAGTTTTATAGCTTTAGCTCTTAAGTTTAGGTCTTTGATCCATTTTGGTCCAATGGAACAACAAGTTTTATTCCTTTGGATTAGGGTTACTGGAGGGAGTCATTTCAAATAAAAGAGTTGGGGGGGGGGGCATAGTTTCCAGAAAGACTGGAAGAACTTGAAAGACAATAGGTGTTCATGACACAAGAACAAAATATATTCCTGAAATGCAACCGATGCCATGGGTTCTGGCTCAAAAATTCAACATAGCCAAACTTTTTTCTACTTTGTAACCTCCACTCTGTTTAAACTCTGATCCAGAGGAGTTGATTTTGAAAAGTTAGTGTTCATGGCTCTAGAGCAGGTGGAACGAAGAAATGTTTCAGGACTATTTTTCTGACAGCCAGAAATGTGTTGTTGTATTGTCAGACCTCGAAAAGAAGAGGTAAAGAAATCATTTAGGAGAATCTGAAAATCGTAGAATTAATGTCTGAGAAAAGGAAAGAAGGAAAGAAGGGAAGGGAAGGGAAGAGAAGGGAAGGGAAGGGAAAAGAAGAGTAGGGAAGGGAAGGGAAAGGAAAGAAAGGAAACAAACGTAGTCCAGTATGTTGAGATCCTTGGGAAGAAAGAAAACTTTAGGAAGTCATGCAAAATTCTGTGGAGGAGAGTCCAATGCTATCTATGCATTTAGTAAGTACATAAGTAGGAAAAGGATAAATGAATGAAGACCAAATCAATGGATAATTGTTCTTTAGGGAAACATTTATTAAGTCTCAGTGTAACCAAGAAAATAGTAAATATAAATTGATTAGAAAGTAATTCCTTGGGCACCTGGGTGGCTCAGTTGGTTAAGCAGTCCTGGGATCCTGGTATGAGTCCCGTATTGGGCTCCCTGCTCTGCAGGGAGTCTGCTTCTCCCTCTGCCCCTCCTCTCACTAGTTGTCTCAATCTCTTTCTCTCTCAAGTAAATAAATAAAATCTTTTTTAAAATTTTAAAAAATTTTTTAAAAGAAAGTAATTCCTTGAGTTCCAGCTGCTAAAGAGTATGTTTAATGATGATGTACAAGACCCTAGTACCCATATTTCAGATTTTTCAGGCAGAAATTGACTCGTCCAGCTAAAATGAATTTAAAATATCTTCTGTTCTCCAAAGCCAAGACTGTTGATTCAAATGGGACTGTCAAGCAGCGTGCTCCAATTGGACCCTGAACCAAAGCATCGCACTAACACGGTCAGCCAGAGAGTATTATTACAAAGAATGGAAGCCTTCCATAGAAATCGGCTGATAAAGATTCAGTATTCAACAATTGTTCCTCATGTAATTGCATTGTAGTGTCTGAAATATGGTAACATAATCCCTGAAGTAAGAAGCGAACATCCCAGCATAGAAACTTTGGGACAATGAGCAGTATTCCACACTGGAATAGAATGATTTCCTAATTAAAAATTAATACCAGTTTCTTCAGGAGGAGTAAGTGGAAAATGGTAACCAGTGTATAGTCTCTATGAGTACTTGTATTTAAATTTGTATAATAAACTGTACATACTTTTTCTTGCAGTATGTACTAGGTTTAATCTTCTGCCATTATGAAGTCCCGGTTAAATAGGAATTAACACATTCCTTCAAGTGGTTAGTATCCAAATATGGTAGACTTTACCTGACTGTTATAATCAAGTTTCTGGCATCCAGAATCTTACATTATCTTAATGAAACATGGGCTACATTATACCTGCAAAAAGATTATTTGAAGGAATTTTTAAGAGCCATTGTAACATTTTTAAAGATATTTAAATGTCAGGAATCAGAGTATAAAACAGATTTTAAAAACAGGCATTCTTTGTTTTTGTTTTTTAAGTTTTTGTTTTGAAGTAGTCTCTATGCCCAACGTGGGGCTGAAACTCACAACCCCAAGATCAAGAGTTGTGCACTCTTCTGATTGAGTCAGCCAGACCCCCCTCTTTGTTTTGCTTTTTATCTAAAGGCAAAAAAAATAATAATAATTGGCAGGATCTTGCAGTAATGTGATCAAAGATTAATTGATATTGTTTATATGTTGTTTAGAAATAAGATAGTTTCTAGAGGTGATATGATTTTGTAGTTAATAAAGAGATTTGCAATGATGCAAGTAATCAGTTAAGATACTGGACAGATTAGGGTATAGATGGATTTAAAGAAATAAGAAACACCATAAAGAAACAGGAATAATGCATCTGCCTAGAATGCCTTCCAAGAAGGGCGTGTGCTGGGGAAATTGGTAAGAGTTGCTATAGCAGCTACACATAATTATTCATTTGTGACATATGTCGAGTTATGATGCATCGAAACACGGGTTAATCTCATGTTTAAATATGTCGAAGCATTGAGAAACCACAGTGCACATAATAGCATATATTTTCACATTTTGGATGATCCCTGGAACAAAGTGGAGAGTGCTGTATCCATGTCTGCCCAGAATCTGAAGCCACTGCAAAGAGAAATAGACGAATCAATTTTCTCACAACAGCTACCACCATTAATAAACACCAGAGAAGGAAAGAAACTAAATCTAAAGATATTCTCTAGAAATTCTGGCTGTAAATGGCTCCTGCCAGTTCTGGGAACACACGGTAGGTTTCCGGAGGAAGAGTAGGCATGTTGAAGTGCACAAGGAACAGAAGTAGCTCAGTGCTGAGGTTAGGGCCCCCCTCAGCCCCAATGCTGGGCACTCTAAGGAAGACTCTTTCCCATGGAGGGAGCCACAAACTCAGCAAGCAGCAGCAAGAGTAGCCGCAGGGACTCGGCTGTGGAGGACAGGCAGCTAAGAAATGCTCAGGGTCTGGCCCCCACTAAGCTTTCCAGAGTGACAGGTTCCGCCCTGGGAGAGATCTGCTGGCCTCAGAACAACACATTGCCCAGGCAGAGGCAGTGATATGAGCAGCAGAACTGTGACCATAGCTACAGGGGCAACTCTAAAGTAGAAACTGTGAAATCAGCCAAGACAGTGAGCCTGGCTTAAGAAAAGTATATGCTATTTGTGAGAGCTAATAAGACTGACTGCAAAAGCCAGGAGAGTTTATAAAGCTCTGCCCTCCAATTGTCATCTGGAGACTGTTGGGTGGGGGGGTTGTCAGAGAGGCTGGATTCCAACAAAGAGGGGACACAGTTTCAGAGCAATGTGTTTTGTTGTCTTTGGTGGGGGAAGAATCACATACATTGTAACCTTGCTTTATCTAATTCGGATTAGTGACCTGTCAAAACACCAGTGTCACAACAAACTTTACATAGCACTCCAGTTTACAAACATCTATTCATTTAATTGATGGGAGGGAAAGTCTGAGAATTAATACAAATGGTGTGTGTGCATGCCTGAGTGAATGGGTAAGAGAATAGATGCATTGCATGTGTGTGTTATGGGGAGGGGAGGAGAACCAAGTAGACGGAAAATAAATTATATATTTAAGTGGAAGGAATATTATCCTTACCCTAGTCAATAGAGACATGTGGGTTGAAACAAGTCCAAGTGAAACCATTCTGGCCAGGAACACACCCCAAAAGGTGAAGGCTGTGGATTTAAGAAAATACTTGGAGGCTAGGAAGGAAATTAAAACCTTCAGCCTAGGAAACACAAAGTAAGATAAAAGAGTGATAAATATGAAAGTGAAATGAGCTGATCATACTGTTAGAAATTTTTCAGATATCTGTGGAATAAAACAGTTGTCAAATTGTTAAGTTCTCATTGAACATTAGGAACTTTATTCACCTATTTTATGTATTTCCTGATTAACAGAACACTTAAAACATGCTCTAATGGGGGAAAAAATTACAGAATTAACAAAAGAACTCCTGCCAAACCCCACAGCCTGTGTTCACACTTTCTATTCCATCCACATGTGTAGGAATGGGCAAGTAATCAGTAGGAAATTTCTTTTTCCAGCAAGATGCTTCATATCACAAGTCATTTGGGGAAGTTTCGACTAAATAGGTTATTTTGTAGTCCATGACCTATAATAGTGAAGAATTAGAAATTATTTTTTTCCAAAAAAAAAGAAAATTGTTTTTTCCTAGATAAAAATACTGTTTACACAATTTAGGTGAAATTTTCCCCAAATCAGGAAATATCTTAGAAATTAGTATTTGATATCTAACATGCTGAAGTAATTTTGCCTGGATTTTCCTATACCTGGTCCCAGGCTCTTTCTACAAACCATACTATTTCCTGTGAACAGCAATTGCTGATTTTTCTTGACGTTGTTGTTGTTGTTGTATAAATGTTGCAATTAGAAAATGTGTATTTTTAAAATCTCTGGCTTTGAACAAATTCCCATTTTATTTGCAACATCTTTTGTAAACTAGAGCAGACTTGAAGTATAAAGAAGATATATCTTTCCTCAGACTTCATTCCCAAATGGCATCTTTCTCAACATATTCAGATATACAAATCACATAAAATATAGGTTTATAGCAATGCATCTTCTAAACAGCTCTGAAATTTTTAAATTTTTAATTTCTCCCAAGCTAACATCTGAGCTGCCATATGTTTTGAATTTTTCCAACTCAGAGAGATTACATAGCAAGTCACAAACTTGCATGATCTAAAGCACATGACTGGAAAATCTCTAACATCAGAAGTTAGGGGTCATTGATCCACACGCAAATGGAAAAATGTACAAACCTCCAAACACAAATCTGATACAAAACTAAACTATTCTTTTCAAGTCACGAAAGAGTTTTTAAGCCTCAGTCATTTTTAAGCAGAATGTCTCAGTTGATTTATATTTCCCTTACTTGAGAATGTTTCTCAATTTTACCTGTGCTTTCATTTCTGGATGCTAAAAATGGATAAAAATCATAGGCCAAATAAATAATTCCAGCTCCCTCATTATACTGAGAAATCTACAATGACTGCTTTGCTTAAGATCAAAATGGTAGTCGTTCACTGGCAGACCCAGAGAACTCATATTTCCCTATGGAATATTCCCTAGGAATACACAGGCTCTGTTCAAGTATTTGAGGGACTCTTGTAGTGGAATAATTTGTTCACAATTTTCTAAGCATGGTTTCATTGGGCAGAACCAGGACCACAGAATTAGGGTAGAAAAGTGATATAGAGAAAAGGCCTTTCCATTTTTTATTAAATGTGTTGATAAATGACTTATATATAGTAAACTACATCCATTTAAAATACACAATTCAATGAGTTACAACAGTTGCATACATCTGTGAAATCACCATCTTAATTAAAATACAGAACATTCCAAAACCCCCAAGATTCCTCCCCATTATAGCCAATCTCTCCCTCCGCCTTTGGCCACAGGCAATCACTGATATGATTTTTATCACTCTATAGTAGTTCATATTTTAGATAAATGGCATCATATATCATGTACTTTTTAATGTCTGGTTTCTTTTACTCAGCCTAATGATTTTCAGATTCATCCTTACTGTTTTGTTTACGAGTAGTTCATTATTTTTATGTGCTGAATAGCATTCCGATGTATGGATGTACCACATCTCCTGATCCATTCACCAGCTGATGAACATTTTGGTTGATTCCACTTTTAGATTACTGTGAATAAAGCTGCTATGAACAGTTATGTAAAAGTTTTTATGTGGACATGTGTTTTCATTTCTCGAGTTACACGTAAAAGTAGAATTAATAGATTGTATGTAGATTTACGTTTAACTTTAATTTTTTAAAATATTTTTTATTATGTTAGTCACTATACAGTACATCCCTAGTTTTTGATGTAAAGTTCCATGATTCATTACTTGCGTATAACACCCGGTGAGCCATACAATACATGCCCTCCTTAATACCTACCACCAGCCTGTCCCATTCCCTCACCTCCCTCCCCTCTGAAGCCCTCAGTTTGTTTCCCAGAGTCCATAGTCTCTCATGGTTCATTCCCCCTTCTGTTTACCCCCCCTTTCTTTATCCCTTTCTTCTCCTACCAAACTTCCTACTTCTTATGTTCCATAAATGAGTGAAACCATATGATAATTGTCTTTCTCTGCTTGACTTATTTCGCTTAGCATTATCTCCTCCAGTCTTGTCCATGTTGCAGCAAATGTTGAGAAATCATTCTTTTTGATGGCTGAGTAATATTCCATTGTATATATGGACCACATCTTCTTAATTCAGTCATCTGTTGCAGGGCATCTTGGCTCCTTCCACGATTTAGCTATTGTGGACAATGCTGCTATGTTGAACTTTTTAAGAAAGTTCCATATGGTGTTCTGAAGTAGCTGTATCATTTTATGTTCCCACCAGTAGTGTATAAGAGTTCCAGTTCATTTACATCTTCACCAACACTTGTTATTGTTAGTCTTTTTAATTTTACCCCTTGTAATGGGTGTAATGGTACCTTGCTATGGTTTTAATTTGCATTTCCCTGGTGACTACTAAGGTTGAGTGTCTTTTCATGTACACAAAATATCTTCCATGAGGTGTTACTGAGGTGTTTATCTTATCATTGAGTCGAGGAGGTCTGTATCTATTCTAAATACCAGTCAGTCCCTTTGTCAGATATCTGATAGAGAATATTTTCTCCCATTCTGTGGCTTGCTTTTTTGTTTTCTTAATAGTGTCTTTCAAAGAGAAAATATTTCATGTTGCTAAAGTTCAATTTATTAATTTTTTTCTTTTATGATTCATGCTTTTTTAAGAAATCTTTGCCCACTCTAAGTCAGATAGTTTTACAGTTTTAGGTTTAGGCCTCTGATACATTTGACTTAATATGGAGAATTGTGTGAGGTATGAGTTGATGTTTTGTTTTTTTTTTCTCCCATGGATATCCAGGTTTTCCAGCAATGTTTGTTGATTTTCCTTTCCCCGTTGAATTGCTTTGGCAATGTTGCTGAAAATTGTTGATCATATATGTGTGTGGTTCTATTTCTGGATTCTCTAATTCCATTAATGTATTTATCTATATTTTACCTTGTCTATATATTATTTTCAGTGCATCTTTATATTTAAAGTGCATCTCTTATAGTTAGCAGATGGTTAAGTCTGTTTAAGCCATTTGGACAATCTTTGTTTCTTCATTGGAGTGTTTAGTAAATTTACATTTAATGTAATTATTGTTATAGTTGGATTTATGTCTACTATTTTATTAATAGTCTGTTGTCATCTCAATTTTTTGTTTCTCTGTGCTTCCTTTCCTGCCTTCTTATGGATTATTTTAATGTTTTTGAGATGTTCATTTTAACTTGTCTCTTGGTTTTTTAACTATACCTCTTAATTTTTTTAGTGGTTGCTTTAGCTGTTACAATATACATTACACTTTTCACAGTTCACTTAGAGTTAACATAACACCCTGCAGCTATATAGGTCCATTTACTCCTATCCCTACCATTCTTTATGTTATGATTCTGTTCTACGTATTACTTCTGCATATATTTTAAACCTCTCAAAACAACGATCTAATTTTTGCTTTTATTTTTTATTTTTAAAAATTTATTTATTTATTTATTTATTTATTTATGAGAGTGAGCATGCAAGTGGGGGGAGGGGCAGAGGGGAGGGAAGGAGAGAGAATCTCAAGCAGACTCTGCCCTGAGTGTGGAGCCCCATGAGGGGCTCCATCTTATGACCCCGAGATCATGACCTGAGCCAAAACTTAAGAGTCAGATGCTTAACTGACTGAGCCACACAGGTGCCCCTAATTTTTGCTTTTGAAAGTCACATATAGTTTATTTTTTTAAATGATTTTTAATAGACTTTTTTTTTTTTTTTAAGAGAGAGAGAACGTACAGACAAACAGGGCATGAGGCAAAGGGAGAGGGAGGGAGAGAATCTTAGGCAGGCTCCATGCCCAGTGTGGAACAATGCAGGGCTTGATCTCACAACCCTGAGATCTTGACCTGAGCCAAAATCAAGAGTTGAATGCTTAACCAACTGAGCCACCCAGGTGCCTCTAAATTCATATATAATTTAAAGAAATTAACATAAAAATAGTTTTGTACATTCACCTGTATATTGAGCTTTTCTTATTCTCCTCATTTCTTCCTAAAGAGCCAAATTTTCCTCTGGTATCATTTTCTTTCAACTTGCAGATACTCTTTCAGCATTCCTTGCATTACAGGTCTGTTGGGGACAAGTTCTCTTAGATTTCTGTATCTGAAAATAGCTTTGTTCTACCTTTATTTTTCAAGAATTTTTAAAAAGATTTTATTTATTTATTTGACAGAGAGAGAGCACAAGCAGGGGGAGCAGCAGAGGGATAGGGAGAAGCAGGCTCTCTGCTGAGCAGGGAGCCTGATGCAAGACTTGATCCCAGGTCCCTGGGATCATGACCTGAGCCAAAGGTAGATGCTTAACTGACTGAGCCACCCAGGTGCCCCAAGAATATTTTCAATGGATACAGAATTCTGGGTCGGCACATTTTTCTTTCAGCACTTTGAAGATGTTATTGCATTAAATATGGCCGCCATGGTGTCTGATGGTAAGTTTGTAATCATTTGAATCATCTTTCTCTTGTCTGTAACATGGCATTTTTTTCTGGCATTAAGATTTTTTCCTTATCTTTGGTTTTTTGCAGTTTGACCATGATGTCCTGAGACTTAGATTTCTTCAAACTTATCTTGTTTAGGGTTCACCAAACTCCTTGAATCTATAAATTCATGTCTTTCTTCATACTTGAGCAGTCTTCTATTATTATTTCTTCAAATATATTTTTCTGCCCCATTACTTACCTCCTCTACTTCTGAATTCCAATTAATGTATATCAGAACTTTTGTTTTTGTTCCACAGGTCCCTGAGATTCTGTTCAGTCTTTCTCAATCTTTTTTTTTTTCCTCTCTCTCTTCTTCAGATCTAATAATTTCAGTTGACTTATCTTCTAGTTTACTAACTCTTCTGTCATCTCCATTCTGATATATCTGTTGTGGTGGTTAATTTTATGTGTCGACTTGACTGGGCCAAGGGATGCTCAGATAACTGGTAAAAGTCATTCTAGTGTCTGTGAGAGTGTTTATGGAAGAGATTAGCATTTGATTCAGTAGTCTGAGTAAAGAAGAGCCTCCCTCACCAAAGTGGTCAGGCATCATTCATTCCACTGAAGGTCCAAATAGAACAAAAGGAGAAGGAAGGAAGGAAGGAAGGAAGGAAGGAAGGAAGGAAGGAAGGGAGGGAGGAAGGAAGGAAGGAAGGAAATTCTCATCAAAGAAATATAAGACTAAAAAGAAACAGAGAAATTTTAGAGCTGAAAAATATAATAACTTAAATAAAAAACTCAATGGATGGTCTAAACAGCAAAATGAATGAAAAAGAGAAAGAATCTGTGACCTGGAAGATAGAATACTAGAATTATGCAATCAGAACAACAGAGAGAACATACACTTAAAAAAAGAAAGAAAGAAAGAAAGAAAGAAAGAAAGAAAGAAAGAAAGAAAGAAAGGAAGGAAGGAAGAAAGAAGAAAGAGCCTAAGGAGCCTGGGGAATTATAATAGACCTTGTATTTACGTCATCAGAATACCAGAAAGAGAGGTGAAAGTAGGCATAGATGAAAAAGTAATCAAAGAAATACTGGCTGAAATATTCTCAAATTTAGCAAAAGACAGAAACCTACATATTCCAGAAGTCAAGAAAATCCCAAATAGGATAAATCCCCTCCAAAACACATCATGATTGAACTTCCGAAAACTAAAGACAAAGAAAAAAAATCTTAAAGGCAGCCAGAAAGGAACATTATATAATCAATAGATGGAAAACAATTTGAATGACAGATTTCTCATGGAGGCCAAAAATAAGTATCATCAAATATTTCAGGTGCTGAAAGAAAAGAACTAGAAGCTTGTAATTCTGTATCTAATAAGAATCTCCTTAAGATGGCAGTAGATATGGTAGGAGAAGCAAGATGTAGCAATTTGTTTGTGAAGTGTATTCTGGTGGCTGTGACACCTCCTTTCTCTACTATTGCCCTAGTTACCTCAGGATCCCTGCCCTGAATTCTCTAGCCAGAGAGATGGCAGATTTTCTAAGGAAGTTTTAGCCACCTCTATACCACCTGCCTCCACTGTGACCGCATGGGCCTTGGAATAAAGCATCAAAAATATGGAGAACGTTTATTCCGGTTATAAGATTAGCACATTCTGGTAATTGTAGCTAATAATACTGTATTGTATAGTTGAATGTTGCTTAAAAAGTACATCTTAAATATTCTCACCACACACACACACACACACACACACATAAAAATGGTAGTCATGTGACAGGTTGGAGTGTTAGCTAATGCCATGGTAGTAATCACTTTGCAATATATAAATGTATCAAATCAACATGTCCTACAACTTAAACTTATACAATGTTATATGTCAATTGTATCTCAAAAAATCAGGGAATAAACAAATGAATGAGTTAATGAATGAAAAATTTGTTCTAGTTACATGGTCCAAGTTTTACCTCCAAAATCTTTCTGCCTTTGTTCAGTCTCCAGAATCCTCAGGTAGTCTTGCTTTTCTGTATCCTGTCCAGTTTTACACTGTTATTTGTGAGAGGATTAATTCGTTAGATACTCAACTTGCCCATACCAGAAGCAAACCAGGACTTACCATTTTAAATCTTGCATTTGACTAAAATATTGGGCCCAGATATGTTATTTCCTTGCATACACTAAGACTTATTTAAAACTTTCTTAGGATATAGTTAATGACAACCCAAAACCGGATAGTGAGACTATTTTTCTGTAGTTACTCCATGTACTCTAAATCACAAAAAATCTCACTTTCTGTACTAACACTCTTACACCTTTGCTATGTTACTATGAAGTTTCAAAACAAAATTTTCATGATGATTGCATTAGAGAGTTATTCTAAAAAGGAACCAGATAATAACGGAGATCTTTCAAAAACGCCAAGTGTCTTACCATGAACTTTCAAAAAGTGGGGGATACTTGTACTTGAATGTTGCTGAGGGAGTAGATGTGAAAGGTTCTCCCGGACACAAACATCAGCAGATCCACCGGGAAAGGCACCTTCCTCAGCATGCGGAACACGGACTACCTCCTACCCCCAGAAACCTTCTCCTTCCCCCCGCTCAGGACAACCCACGACAGCTGGGAGTTACCCCAGTTCTCCTTTCTCCCATCCCCGATATCTAAGCCGTCAGCAAATCCTGTGAGCTCCATCTTCAAGATGTACCCAGAATAGGACTAACCACTCCTTCCAAGGCCACCTGTCTGGTCCACACTGGAGCCCATCTCTTGCCTGAGTTTCTGGAAAAGTGTCATCATTGACCTCCCTTGCCCATCCTCAACCCTCTGTCATCTGTTCTCAACACTGCAGCCAGGATGGCCCAGTGAAACAGGGTCCCATGGGGTCACAGCCCTGCCATGGCTTTCTGTCACACTCTGTCACCTCCCTGAGGTCATGTCCTAAGCCGTCTCCTGTGGCCATAGGGCCTTCTTGCTGCTCCTGCGTACACCTGGTATGCTCCTGCCCACAGCCTTTGCACATGCTTTCCCTTCTGTTTAGAACGCTCTTGATGTGATATCACTCACCTTCTTTAGATCTTGACTCAAGTATCACCCTCCTAGTGAAGTACCACCTGGCCCCTATGTGAATAGCAAACACCAGCCCCACCTCCTCTTCAGCACCCCCAGCCCTGTCTCCTGCTTTATATTTCCATAGCACTTAGAATCTCCAGTCCATCTCAGCAAGGAAGAAACTGAGGCATAAACTGATGGCTTCACCACCGACCCCCCCCCCCAATTTCGTGCTCCAAATCCCCAGGGGAAAAGGTGCCCCAGGACTCTTCCACAGCCGGGATGCCCGGGACAAGGGGTCCACCCACCTCCTGCATCCTGAACACCATTAGGAAAGGGAGCCATATGAGGAATCCACCTGCACACGAAACCTGAAACCAGACACCTTCCTTGATGACAGGTGAGCACAAACGCTTCCTCCCCTTGCCTGAGGTGCTCATCCGAGAAAGCTGAGCAGAGATGCTTCCCAGGGTCCAAATCTCCCTCTGGCCAAGGTCCTAGGAAACAGACATCTGATCCAACCACCCTGCCAGGCTTGCACCCACTCAGCGAGTCCTAAGACCCAGAGATTTCTCTCCACTCCAGCTCAATTCTTCTCACAGAGAAGCAAACTCCAGCCTCACAAACGTGCCCATCATTAGCTCTGGAATTCCCTGGGTTGTGTCTACACTGGCCCACACAGGGATCCCATAGAGACCACTCCGCAAATGCCCTAGGGTTGCAAGCCACTTTCAAGCTGCCCTTAGAAAGGCAGAAACTGGCCCAATTAGGCACACCAGCCAAGTGACTCGATGTGCTGCAAACTCGGACAACATCCTCCCTGAACACCAACGCTTCCGAGTCCAAGCTTCCAACCTTTGCTCACTGGGCACTGAGCACCATGTCAGCATGAACACTGCTCTTTCAATTCACTGGCCTCCCAGGCCTTCCAATCAGAAACCAAGCTCCAGACACCACACTATTTTCCCTTCAGAGAGAGATGTCAAATGATGGAATAAAACATTCCCTGTGCAAAGCACACTTCTATCCACATAGAATTCCTTGGTCTTTCTCATTTGGGCAGCCCTGCAAGACCCACACCAATGAGAGATACCACGAGTTCAATTATCACGTATATATTTGACCTTGTGTTGTTCAATATTTTTATCTCAAAGTCAATGTCTCTATTGCTTTGTTAAAATAATGATAATGATAATAATTAATAATAATGATAATGATGATGATGACATGGTCACCTAAGGGTCTGGATCTCCATAGCCAGACAACATGGCTCTGGTCCAGATAAGGATGAAGACACAACCTCAGCCCATGAAGCAAACCCCACACCCTCAGGGATCCCGACACGCCTCACGGGTGAAGAGTTCCTTTGCTACACAGAGTTGTCTGAGTCCAAAGGATACAGGCAACCCCCAGCATTCATTCTGTTTTCTTCATCAATTCCCCAGCTCAAGTTGCAAGTGACTCACCAGGTCAAGCTTCCAGAGTGTAGGATGGGCCTCCGGGTAAGCAACGCCCATCCACGCCCCCGCCCCGGGGAGGCTGACAGGAGGCTCCATTTCCTTTGGGAGCACAATGTGCCACTCCCCGAGCTCCTAAAGAACCTACACTCCTTCTCCCTTTCTCCCTCTCACAAAGGCCACCAAACCCTGTGACAGCTCTGAGGCTGTTTTACTTTAACAAATAATTTCTAATATCGGAATGTGGCTCGCAGAAGAGAAAAACGTGAACACTCACAAAGGATTCCTTTAATATTTCAGAAGACTTTTCCCATTGTTTAATTAAACCACGAAATAAAAATGCACAGATAGCCCCTTCCACTAGCAGGTCCGATTCACTTCACTGATCGAAAGTAGAGCAGGAAATAAAAGAGTAACAGATGTTCTAAGGACCCGTCATGTCCATCACCTCAGGTTTGAAACTTCACACGCTTGCAAGGAAAGAAGCACCACCAAACGTCTCAGCCTGGCAACTCCGACAGTCTGAATCGGAGTGTCAGGGACAGACAATGAGGCTGTTGCTGTTTGGTGAGGCCGGTGGCCCTGAAGAAGGGGCTTGGCCAGCTCTCCACCTGTGCCTCACCTGTCCTCAGCCAGGAACCTGCTTGCAGCCCTCACCTGTCACAACTGTCACATGGGAGACTCACAGACACCCCTGGAGCCCGCCCTGCCCACACCCTGCTGCAGAATGCACTCAGATCTCCTCTGGGACCCCTGTCACCTCTACCCAGACCTGGAACTCCCCTGTCTGCTGCTCCAGGAGTCCCCCTCTTCTTCCAAAATTACACTGGCCCAAGGCTTTCCTGAGAAAGAGAGAAGGCTACCTAATGAATGGTTCACACCTTCTTTCCCCTTCTATCATATTTCTCTCCACTTGCCTTCCTACCTGTGCAAACTGTTAAGTGATGTATCCATGGAACGTGAACGTGCTCTGAGATCTCAATCTTTCATTGCAGCCTTCTCAGGCCTCCTTGTGCAATAACATACCATATCCCTAGAACAGGGAGTTTTAAAATTATTATTTACAGAATAATACAGCCCAAATCACCTTGTTTTTAGTTGCTCTTCATTAGGCAGAACAGTTTCTGTGTAAGAAGCCTTTCCATAAAGATCATCTTCCAGCAATTTCTTTCTTTTTTTAATTTTTTATTATGTTATGTTAGTCACCATACACTATGTCCTTAGTTTTGATGTAGTGTTCCATGATTCATTGTTTGTGTATAACACCCAGGACTCCATGCAATACGTGCCCTCCTTAATACCCATCACCGGCCTATCCCAATCCCCCACCCCCCTCTCCTCTGAAGCCCTCAGTTTGTTCTCCAGAGTCCACAGTCTTTCATGGTTCAATCCCCCTTCTGTTTACCCCCCATTCATTCTTCCCTTCCTTCTCCTACTGATCTCCCTGCTATTTCTTATGTTCCATAAATGAGTGAAACCGTATGATAATTGCCTTTCTCTGCTTGACTTATTTCACCTTCCAGTAATCTCATAAGGAGGAAACAGAAACTCTGTGGGATAACCTGACTCACCCAGTGTCAGGCAAGCAGTTCCAGAACTCAGCCCAGGGCTCCTGACGCTGAGCCCCTTGAAGTCACCAGCATGCCTCTATCCAAAGGAATTCCCAAAGACTCTCCTTCTGACTCCACCACTGAAGAAATGACAGAGAGAATATGGCACCTCAAAATATTGAGATGATACATCCAGTAAAGGTAGATAGTCAAGCTCAACTTTTAAACAGGAAAAGGCTGCTTTGAATAATTTTGAATTTTCCCTCGACCCAATTGTAAGAGTAAACCACCCCTTCCCTTTCTAATAAGAGTGTTTCTAGGAAACAGCTGTTCAAAATACATTCATAAGCAATAAATGAACAGAGAAAATGGGATCCCCTGCAAAGTTCTCCCTGCTCAGAAACTAAGTACCTCTTTCACCAAATCCAGAACGCTGACAAGTACTACTTAAGTTTTACTTCATGACTCAACTAGAGCAAAGAGAAAAGCCCAGGAGATGGTGGCTTAATGAGAGGTTTTACCTCCAGTCCTGACGTGGAGATGACATTTCGCCAAATGGACCTGCCGCTCTCTCTGAACGCCGGCGTCCTGTGTCAAGCGGCCTCACTGACTCAGACGCAGACGTTCAAAACCTCGGGTCTCGTGGAGCCAGAGCAGAGAAGTGCCGTCAGCCGGGGAGAAGGCGGCACTTCGAACCTAAAGCCTGTACACCTGCTGCGGTTGCTGGGGGAAGGGGAAACACAGACTTGTCTTTTAGTAGTCATTATCTTCACAGCCCATTGCCACCAACCCGGGGGACAGGGCGCACAATGCTGAAGTCGGGTAACGGCTCTGGGGCTTCTTACCGCCACACGTGTGCCTGAGGGAACAGGGAACGCCCTACTGAACTCGCAGTACTGCTCAAGATCCATTACTTGCACTGTGTCGGGGGACAGGGGGCACCCCACTGAAGTTGGGGACTGTGTGGCCCTTACTCTCACTCTTGCTGGGGAACATGGGAAACCCTGAAATGTCTGTGACCCATCCCACAAGAGCTCTGCTGAGCGGGCGCCCCGGAGTTCCTGGGTCTGGGGCATACAGCCAGTTCACAGAGACTGGGCAGAAGAGACTTTCAAGGGAAAAAGAAAACTCACCTGAGTCCCCATGATAAACTCTCTCCACACGCCCTTCCAGGACCCCGCCTCCCACCCCCAGCGCCCCCTACTCCCGGACCCCCACCCCGGCACACAGCACGCACTGACTCAGCCAGGAACTCCACAGGTCAACTCTCTCAGAGCTCCCCTTCCTTGGCTCCCGGTCTGCGTCCTCGGGGTGCTCTGCGTCCTCGGGGTGCTCCGGCTCCGCCACAGAGACGTAGCTCCACCCCCACGCAGTGACTGGTTGGGGAGTGTGGTGCTTCCAGCCCCTTGAATGCCGGGCAACTCGCCCCCATGACCCGCAACTATGGGAGCACAGGGGGTCCAGGAGGCGCCTCCTTGGCTCAACGCCCTGCACAGGAGTGAGTGAGATCGTGGGCAGGGCCCCAAACACACACACACACATACACACACACACACACAGCCCCTTCTGCGGACCCCTCTAGCTACAGACCACCCTCAGAGCCCTGCCCCTTCCCTTCTGCACTCAACCCCCCCCCCTCCAGTGGTGTGCCTGGTTCCTGGCAAGGTCAGCTGCTCTCAGACTGTTCCAGCCTTGGGCTTTAGGAAACGCAATGCTTTCATGCATTTCCAAGGCAATTTTAAGCCCAAAAAGGAATGCTCCAAGTGGGAATAGCTTTGCCTTCTTGTCTCACCCATGGAGTGGATAGTGCTTCTCAGACCTTCAAAGCATCCTTCTAGGATGAGCCCATTTGTGCTGGAATCTATATATACATGCTTGGTTCTGCAGGGAAGGGGTCAGGATGAAGAACAGCCACCCTTCTGTGCTGTTCCAGTTGTGAACCAGGAACATTTATTTTTCACTTAAAAAGAAAACATAGTGTTACTGTCGACACTACATGAATGAACCTTTTAAAACATTTTAGAGAGAAAGGAAGAGAGTTTTATTCAAACCCAAGTCAGGACAGCTGTCTGGGAGACACAATCTTCACAAAGAAGGGAGTGCTCTGGGGAAGGAACATTTGGGGCAGGGTTATATATTTGTTCTGTTTTGTGTTACGTACAGAGTTACACATCATGATGAGGAAGAACATTCCAGAAAGTGACAGACTTTTTCTTATGTTTTCAGTATGTACAAGTCAGTATGACTTTAATCTTATGGGAGCCAGAGAGGGTCTTTTGTGCTCTTACCTTGATGTTGGCAATGGCATTTTTTGGTTATCTTTTTCTTTTTGAAGAAGATGGACAGTATGTGCTAGGGGCAGAAATAGGGCCCATGCTTTGAGGTTTTACCCAGTCATTTTGAGCTGGGTAAAATGTTAAAGGATAGCTTCCCTGGGATCAAGGAATCAAGGCTCACAGATGGTATGAGATAAAAATTACTCTTATCCTTATCATCACTACCAAATGGAGGAACTTGAGATGAAAGCACCTTTCACATAGTACAAAGAAATCAAAAGGACCCCTATAGAAGGTTACCTGTTCCGTGGTCAACACAGGCACTAGAGGCATTCACGGTCTCTGGACTCCTCCCCTTGTCCTGCCCAAATCTCTGAAGCATAGAGATCATTTATAGTCAGAATTTTAGAACTGCCAGACATCTTAGAGATGTCCGGCACCATTCCCTTGGACTACAGAATACAACAGAGTAGCTCACTGTCATAACACGAAAGTGCCCCTGGATGCACTAAGTTCTTTCTCTGCAAATTTTGGCTCTTGGAAATCATAATCCTAACATAGAAACACTATGATGGTTGGGAAGTAAATAATCGGAGGTAAGGGAATATTTTAGCAATCTTTAGAAGCACTGTCTCTTAGAAGAGGCTGAATGTTTTTAAATACTATCTCCGACCTCACAGCACACTCTGAACAGACCAGAGCCTCCATCAATTAAAAACGATAGCTCTTTCAGTAACTTTAATATCAGAAAAATATTATAGTATCTCTATTCCTAGGGATCTTTAAGTCTCTTACTCAAAGGTCCTCCACTGAGATAATTATCTTCATGATCATGATGGGCAGAGGTTAAAAGGGCTGCCGAATTTGTTCCAGTTGGCCACACAACAACAAAATCCTAATACTTCCTAGGTTTCCAGATCGAGAAGACCAGAAGTAAGAGGGAAATGGTACCCTGTATGGAAGAACAAGGGATTTGGAGTCAGTTTGGAGATCCCACTTAGGTTTCTGACACTAAAATCCTCTGTAATTCACATAGTCTCTGAGCCCTTGTCTAACCATCTAGAAAATGGGACTCATTCTATCTACATCTTAGTTTAGAAGTTTAAGAGGGAGAATGCTACACAGAGCCAGTATGGTGTCTCCCAAGAGCAGGTGCTTAGGAAGCCATAATTACCATTGGGGCTATTTCTTTTCCAGAAAAAAGAACACATGTTGAAACCATTTTTCTAGAAAGATGACTCACAAGATGATTTTCAAACCTTAAGGAAGGTCAAGAAGCTGCTATTGTGTCGTATTTCTCTCAGAACTCATGTTGTTAGACTGGTGGGGGACAATAGCACCATATCACTAGGAGTGGGAGCTTCCCATTTCCATATGGCTATGTTGACCCCGTTGACTCAGGGCCACCAGAAAGGACAGCTGGACACCCCTTCCCCCAAAGCGCGTGTTGGCACTCATCCCCCAAGCATATGGCCCAGTGATACACATCTGAAGAGTCTCATGACTAAGGTTTTATTAGATGGTAATAAATGACCTTTTCCCAACAATAGCTAGCCCTCTCAAGGTCCTGGAAACCTTGCTTCCAAAATTGCTTAGAGTCTTACGCTAACCCTAACGCCCTCCCAACTCGAGGGTATATAATGGGCCACTCCTCATGACCCCGGTGCAGCTCTTTCTGCCCACGGGTCCTGTCCCCCTGCTTTAATAACCCACCTTTTTGCACCAAATGATGAGGGAGCAGAAGGCAAGCTGAGGACAAAGCAGGAACTGACACCCCACAACCCCCCTCCACCATGGAATGTACGTGACATTAGGGTACTGGTTTCCGCTGGCTCCGAGTCGGAGGTCCCGCAGCCAGAAGTGGCTAGACCACGGATGTGGAGGGAATCCCATTAGATCCATCAGGAGGAAACCTCACACAGGAGTCTTAAGATTGGCAGCCATGCTAGTCACTTAGGTGGCTGTCCCATGCCCAAGACAGGCGACTTTGTATAAGGACAGCAGTAAAGAGAGGGCATCAAGTTTCTGGGTCTTATTACCATCCCGGCCAGGGTACTCACTTCCAGCCAAAAGGCAGGCTTTCTCCTTCCCATAGAGTAGCCATGGGCTAGAGGATTGCAGCCTGACCTATCGACATGAAAGGGTTCCAATAAGACCATACTCCCTGAAGAGTCCCTGGAAGGAGAGTAAAAGTAGAGGAGAGAAAGTACTCACCAATTTTGCACCAAAGCTCAGAGTCTGGATGAAAAGACTCACAGCCCCACGTTCGGACACCATATGATGAGGTTGTGGAATACAGGTGAGGTTCAGTGGGGTGGAGTCCAGAGCCAACGACCAAGAAAGAATTCAAAATTGGTACAAAATTGGTGGTTTATTAAAGTACGGGGACTGAACCCGTGAGCAGAAAGAGCTGCAGCACCAGGGTTGTGAGGGGATGGCTGATTATATCCTGCGGGGTTGGAGGAGCTTGTAAGGAAAAAGGGAGGTTGAGAAAGTACTTTCATATGTTAAAGAAGATTGAGATACTGGAGGCCTTGCTCCAGTCAAGTTGTTTTTTCCTCTAGCAAGGCATTAACATTAAAATAGTTGAGAGCTTCCTGGAAGAATGTCACACAAGTCCCGCCCAGAAGTGGGGGTGGGGGGATGTTGTAGGGTGCGAACTTGTGCCTTGTGTGCAGCCAGACTTCTGTTCCCTCATCACAGGCCACTGACAGGTAGTTAAAACAAGTGGGGAAATGTTCCTCCAGGAACTCAGCTGCCTCAATATTGATACTTTGCTAAGGGCAAAAGGCAACATCGGCTTGACATGAGCCCGACCACCAGGATCCTGTAAGTCTTCTTCAACATATAAAAATCCCTTTAGAAACTTCCTTTATCTCCATCACTCCCCAAGATACATGTTAGCAATCATCCTCTGAACATATGGCGCAATGATACACATATGAAGGGTCTCATGACTTAAGGTTTCACTAAACAGTAGTAAATGACCCATCAAGGTCCTTGAAAACCTTGCTTCCAAATTCCTAAGAGACTTACACTATCCCTAACCCCATCCCGACTTGAAAGTATAGAATCAGTCACTCCTCACAATCTCAATGCAGCTCTTTCTGCCCATGAGTCCTGTTCCTGTGCTTTAATAAAATCACCTTTTTTGCACCAAAGACATCTCAAGAATTATGTTTGCTCCTGGACCCCAACATTTTGTTGCGGAAAAATAAGAATCAGGCTGGCGAGAGACCAAGTGACACTCAGAGAAGTAGGAGAACTCGCATTTATTTTGCACCAGTGGACCCAGATGAGCTCGTGCTCCAAATTCTGGGCCCCGGGCAATGGGGTTATAGGGCTCTTATAGGGGAGTGCAGGCAGTCAGGCTCCAAGGGCTATGCTGACTGCTGGTAGGTGGGTTGAAACTGGGGGAGTGGGGGTTGCTTCAGGCGGGAACAGAAGCACAGGGAGCCTGTGGCTGGAAGCCCTTTTACAGAGGCAGGAAGGGCTGCTTACCGCTTGCTCCCAGTAGGGTTTCTGGTTATCTCTAGATTCTTGTTAGTAACTTTCTGTCTTCCAGGGCCTCCTGGACTGGGCCTGCTCTGGTCAATTTTCCTCTTCAATCTGAGCAGATTTAGTTCCCATGGTACATCAGTTTTTTTATGCCATTCTCCATAAAAAGGGCTCTTGGAAGGGATGGCTGGCTCTAGGAGCCGAAACAGTGACTGCAGGAGCCAGGATAATCCTGAAATATCAGAAAATGAGTAAGTACCAATCATGGAAATCCACCAAGTTGGAATTATGTCAAGGGAAACAGGAGACAACACGAAGAGCCACAGCAGGACTAAACTGAGCAACTACACAGCCTACTGCTGGAATACAACCAAGGCCTATAATAACCACCCAGGGTTCACGGTGGTAAAAATAACTTATTACATAGACTTTTTTTTTTTTGTAATGAGTAGAAAACAATGCACAAGAATTCCAAATGCTTGATGGAGACACTCAGCCACCCATCACAGAGGTGGAGCTAAATGCACAAAACATCTGACCTTTCCTCCTCAACACCGTCAAGGTCACTGAAACAAGGCACATCTCAGAAACTGTCAGAGCCAAGAATAGCCTGAAGAAACGTGATGACCACCTGTCATGTGCTGCCCCACATGGGACCCTGGAGCAGCAAAGGCAGAACAGAGGGAAGCCGGACACAATCTGAACTTCAGTTAGTAATAAGTTATCAATCTTGGTTCATTAACTGTGATGATTCTGGAAAAAATAGAAACAGAATAGAGATTCAAAGTCGAATAAGAGTGGGGCGCCTGGGTGGCTCAACAGGTTAAGCGTCGGACTCTTGATCTCAGCTAAGGTCTTGATCTGAGGGTCCTGAGTTTAAACCCTGCGTTGCCAATTTTACTTCAAATAACATTTTTAAAAATTCTAAAAATCAAATAAGAGAACACTGGAAGCCTAGAGGAAATGGGTAATTTCTAAATAAAAATGCAAATAAACAAAATGGACCTTGATATAAGGAAGACAGAAACAGACCAAGGAGCATGAAAGGTCACGGTAAGGCTTAGAAATATCCCATTGGAAAAAGTCCCAGAAACAGATGGGTTCATAGTAAACACCTGAGTGTTCTCATGATCTTATCAAAGCTTGATGTATTTATAGAGTTCATCGAATGGAGGATTCCAGTGAAATGTGCTGCCGATTCAACCGTGACTTTCTGAACAAAAGAAAAAAAATGGTTGATGAGTTTACTTCCATTCAAAAAAGAAAAGTTAATTTTTAAACAGTTCAGGTTTGGTGTAAAGAATCTAATTAAACGTAAATCACGTTGCCGTTTTTAACACACCTACTTCTCCATGTGCACCCGCCTGTCAACACAGAATGGAGAGGACCTCGCATTGGGCCCAGGGTGGCCAGGCCACGGGCCCCACGCGCACCTGCTCCAGCCCCACGCACACTTACAGCCAGATGTTCTCGGTGCTTCTCCTCTCCGAGAAGCAGAATCTGTGAAAAGCACTATGGCGTATGGCCATGGTTATGAAGGGCCAAAGCCCCCACGAAGGGACATTTGTGTAAGATACGTCCTGCTGAAATGCTACAGGAGAAAGCAAAAATAAACCGAGAAAATCGGACACCTAGGGTTCTGCGCTTGCCTTGGATGACACATCTCTGGGGAACCTGCCATGGATCTCCCTCCTGCGGCCTGAGGACCGTCTCTCTACTTTGTTCGCACAACCCCAAATGGTCTGGAAGCCGTGGGCATCCCAACCACCCACTCACAGTTTAGCTGTGGCCAGTTCACCCACTCAGGAAAGGTCTGGAGAATCTCTGAAATTTAGAGTTCTGAGTATCTAGTGTCATCATTTGGAAATTCCAACTGAAATGCAGCCCACCACTCCTGTCCCTTGGTAGGAAAATGGAAAGATGACAAAAAGCGAATTTAGAAGGTAAATGTACAGAAGTCAGTGGATATCGGGACGATGGTGTGAATATTTGTGTTCCCCCCAAATTCATGTGTTGGAATCCTCACGAAAAATGGGATGGTGTTAGAAGAGGTGATTGGGTCATGAGGGTGAGGTCTCCTTGTAAACGAGACTCCAGTGCCTTCCCTCCAAGTGAGGGTAAAACAAGCAGTCTGCTGTCAGAGACACCCTCATCTCAGACATGCACCCTCCAGAACTGTGAGAAATAGATTTCTATTGTTTATAAGCCACCTGGTCTGTGATATTTTGATAGCAGCCTCGATAGACTGAGGTGATCAGCAATGATGTATAGGACAATGGGGATGTGAAATGAAAAAAAAAATCACAGTACAAAAATGAAGGTTCTTAAGTATAAATCTAACAACACAAAACCTGAAAACACAGAGGAAAGAAATCAAACAACAGATAAATAAATGTGCTTTTTGCCTCTGTGCATCCGAGAGAGCAGGGTGGGTCACCAGCAGCTCGGGGCCATGCGAGGAAATTTGGCCAGGCTTCCCTTCTTCTGCCTCTGCTCAAACCCAACATCCGCACCTCCCACCTCCGAAAGCCCAAGAATAGACAGACCCCATCCCCCTGCACCTCCTCTGGGCCCCTCTCCCAGCCAGCAGCCAGTTCTTGTCACCTCAGTAGGAGAGGTAACCCCAGGAATGCACAGAAAGAGGTCACAGCACCACCTCATCTGTGTCTGCCAAGAGCAAGCTGGCCCTTTAAGGGGGTGAGGGCAGAACAGGGTGTGGAGCTAGCACCCCCCTTCTCTGAGGGGCCTGGATGGAGCCAGAGAGCAGGGAGGGAAGTGGTGGGCCAGGAAGTGGGGGCTGGGCAGTGGATTGTTGAGGAGGGGAGAGGAGGGGAGGGGAGGGGAGGGGAGGGGAAGGGAGGGGAGGGTCAGGATGTCATCCAGTCAGGATGTCTGTGCAGGGTCTCCATTCTCAGAGAAACTGCAGCTGGCCAAGTTAGGGTTCTAGATCAAACCCGGTGGCTGCAAAGCGTAGGAGCGAAGAAAAGGCCCTGAGGTCCTCACGGGATCCGTGCAGTGGGGACCTGCCTCTCACTGTGACCAACTCCCACAGGACCACTTCCTTGCCAGGCATCCAGGCTCTGCTGGTCCCAAGAAAGGTCACAGGCCAAAGCGGGGCTGGGCCCAGAGCTCCGTGTGTTTCCTGGGAAGGTGGAGGGGGTGCCACCCCCCACGGCAGCCCAGGGCCCAGTAGTCACAACTGCTGCAATCTGAGCGTGGGGGAGCTGGCAGGTGGGGCTCACAGAGACCCAGACCTCCTGTGGCAGGTAGGCAGGTGGCTACCCTCCCTGGACTACATGCGTCCGTAGCAGCACAGCCTCTGGGAGGCCGGCGCCAGGGCCCTCCTGCTCTTCCTCCAGGACCACTGACTGCCAGGGATCCACTGGGTCCTAGGTCAGCCACGCAATGGCCTCTGGACACTAGACTCTGAGGCTCCTCATGGGGAACCAGCGCAGTCCTGGCTCGGCAGCAGACCGGTTCTGTGGGCCCCTATCCAGTTCTAGGACAGAGAGCATGGCGGGAGGGGGTGGGAAGGGCTCAGGCAGCATGTTCAGGACTCTCCCTGGAAGCAGCCTCCCTTCCTCCTCCAGGAAGCTCTCCCGACGTCCTCACCCAGAGTCCAAGCAACGACTGTGCTTGCAACCTTCTATCTTTCCCCCCATGTGCCAGCCCACCCTCAGCCCAGGACCCCTGAGTCCCTTCAGGACCCTCAGCAATCCCCCACCTCCCTGCCCAGTGCTCACAGCAGCCTGAAACAGGGTACAAGTGCTGACAGGTGCTGAGGACAGAGAAAATCCCTGGTTGCTGCTCCACGCACTCCCATCAGCTACACAGACTGGGCAAACACCACACACACACACACACACACACGCACGCTTGCACGCACCCTGCGAGACGCTGCTGGGAATGGCACCTTTGGGCTGAGGGCAGCAGACCTGGACCTCTCCATGGAGCCACAGGAGGTCCCCACCTCCCAAAGGAAAGGATTTCCTAGGTGGGACCAGGAACCACCACCAAGCGGACCACACGTACCTCACCCTCTGTGTCTGCCCTGATCCCTGGAGAGCCAACCCATGGCTAACAAACCACCACCCGGGGGCTCTAAATAACCCGGCTGGTGATGTGGGTCTACAGAGGAGTGCTGGGTGCCTGCGGCCCCAATGACACACTCCAGGACGATCGCCTAGAGGTTCTGACAGTGACTGCCTGGGAGAAGGAGGTGGCCTCCACCAAGGACAAAATACTCAGCTTTAAGCTTTGAGTTATACTTTTGCGACAACAATCTTGAAACCTGGGCTCCCTTTTTCAATTTTTTTTCTGGGCTTCCTTTTGAGAGACACCCAGGGGAGGCGGAGGGAAGCCCAGCAATGGCAGGGAGATCCGGGAAGGATCCCAGGAAGGATCCGGTCCCATCCTCCGCCGGCAGTGGGGAACCCGAGACCGCCCGCTGGAGCTTCTCCCCACCCAGGGGGCAGGAGCCATCAGGCCAGTGGGAAGGGGGCGCTCTGATTCTCACCAGGGCACCACAAAGGGGGAAACGTGGACTGGGCTCAGTGGCCATAGGTGCCAGCATGCCACCCATGGGAACCAGGAGGGGCCAGGCACTCCACAGTGGCCACCAGAGCAGTAGCCCACAGACCATGGAGGGCCCTGAGGACAGCACAAGCACCAGACCCTCCCCACAGACACCCTCAGAGAAGCCGGGATGAGACACGCGGCAGCTGCAGACACTGCTGTAGTTTGCACTATAACATGACCACTGACCTCACAGGGGCTGCTACCCCAAAACAAAAAGAAACCCGCCAGAGAGAATAAAGCTACTTGTTTTGACGCATTTGAGACACAGCATGTCAAATTAAACCCCCTACAGACACCAAAAAAGCTCAAAGCACTGACGAAGGCCCCCATACTAGCCCCCAACTCTCACCCGAAGCCCACATCCTGGGCAGGCCAGACAGGTGGGTGACCCCAGCCCCGCCCCCCAACCCCTGCCGCGGGCTGTGCATGCACCTGGCAGTCCCTGTTGTGCACACTGTAGAGGGACAGGAAGAACGCCACTGGAGAGGGCACGTTCTGGGAGAAGCTTCCTGAGGCCAGGAGAGGACACCCATGGAGGGTCCTCCGAGGCCCAGCTCCAGGAAGCATGAGGTCCCTGTGGGAGCTTCACTCCCTTCCAGCCAGAGGCCACCCCTGCCTCATCTGTGCTGCCTGCCTTCTCGCCTCTTGCTGGATCCAAACCTGTTCTCAGGACAAAACCCAGCACCTGCTCCTGCGGCCTCCCGGGCTAATGATCCCATAGAACTCACTTCCACCGAGACAGGCGTCCTTTACGGGGTAAGCTGCGATGGTGGGTTTAAGGCTACAGGGTGACTGTTGTGTCCTCGTCCCACAGAGGGAACTGGCGCCTCCGGGAACCACACTTGTGCCACTGGCGGAGGGGAGGCAGCTCCCCGCCCCACCTGACTCCTCCCTGAGCAACAGACCCACGGGCCCTCCCACAAGGATGTGGCCCAGGGCTCCAACACAATGGGTCCCAGTCAGCCCCACCGCTTCCCAGGGGGAGGAAGTGGCCCCTCCAGTTCCCCAGGTCCTATCTCATCTGCCCCCTCCGCTTCTCTTCCTAAGGCCTGGCAGTTCCCTCCACTTTGCTCCCTCTCTGCTTCTCCCACCCACTCCAAGAAAATAGCCACCCTCTGGACACCACCACTGGCCTCCCGGTGGGTCCTCCCCATCCCCTCGTACCACCAAAATCTATCCTCCAAACACAAACCAGATCTTGTTGCACCCTGATTCACATGCTCCGTGTCAAGTGTGCCCAGCATCTCCTCCCTCACCTCCCCACCCCTCCCAAATCCCCACCCACACCCCACCCCGCTCTCTCAGTCCAACTTCCTCTCATCCTTTCTGCTGCCAGTCCACACCTGGCCAGTCTCCTCTGGGCCCCCTCCTACAACCTGACATGGGTGACAATTTACTCCAAATGGGCCCTGTGTCTGTTTAGTTGTCTGTGGCGCTCACCGGGATCCTGAGCACAGCAGAGACCCAAACTACATTTTCACAGAAGGTGTTTAAAAATCAGCAAACCACAGAGCACCTCCAGAGGCAGGAGATGAGGATCTTGGGCGGTTCAGTCCCAGAGAATCTGGGTCCCTCTGAGCCTCTTTGGGGCCCTACTGCCCCCAACACACCTGACAACTGGGGAACTCTCCACAGGTCCAGGGCAGAAGCTTCAAACCTCCCACCCCATCCAGGACCAGATGATGAGGAGGGACGGCGGGTTTGGCCCAGGATACCCCACCTACCACACACCCCCACACGCACACACGAACACATTCACACACAGGCACACGCGCCCCTTGGCTACCGACCTGGGCGAAAGCTTGAAGGCGAGGTAGGTAGGTCAGGCTGGTCAGCAGCAGAAAGACGGGCACAGCCACAAGGGTGCTGCTGTCCGGCTGCCCCCGAGGTGAGAACAGGGAGCCTGTGGGCAGGAAGGGCCAAGGGTTGTGAGCCTCCCTGGCACCAGGACGTTCTTCCAAATCCACATGGTGAAGCCCCGCAGGAGTGCCCTGGGCCACAGTGGAAATTTTCTCATAGGCCACAGGGGTTGTGTCACGCCTGCTAAATGAGTCACCCACCCCTGGGTCTCACCTCCTCCATCCACAAGGTCATCGGGGTCAGTCACCCTTCCTAACAGGTCACAAGGGTCAGCCCAGCCCTCCTCAGGGAGGCGAGACCATGTCCAGGCTCCAGAGATGGAAGCAGAGTCCTGGCGTGCCGTCCCGGGCCACACTCACTCCTAGTGACAGACAATTACTACAGGTCCCAAGAAGCCCAACGCTTGGCAGGTGTTTGTTTCCTCCTCAAAAATCTCAGGTCCCCAGGGGAGGGTGGTCAACTGGGGCATGACCGCCTCAGGGAGGGGGTTCCAGGAGGGTGAAGGGGGGACAGTGTGATGCAGAGGGCCTCTCCTCGGGAGGGCTCTGGGGAGAGGAGAAGCACGCAGACTGGCTCCATTCACTCCACTGGCCCTCACAGCGCAGTTCCTCCATCATGTCATCCTCCGGGGTGGCCTTCTGGACCCATAGCCGGGCCTCATAGCGGGAACCGGGGTCCAGTTTGACAGCTTCGAGGATGAGCCAGGTCCCCCCGACAATGTGATCCCTGTGCCGGGCCTGCTCTGGGGTGCCGAAGGTGAGACAGGGTCCGTTGGCCCTCTAGATCACACACACACACACACACACACACACACACAAAACCGTACCCACGCACGCCACACAGGCCCATGAGCACACGCTTACACTCCTCTACCCCGGTGCACACTGATGCAGGTGCACACACAAACATGCTCGCTACACTCACACACTCCTCTACACGGGCATACCTGTGCACACTCACATATACAAGCATACGTACTCATGCACCACCGGCACATTCGCATACAAACACACGTGGGCACAGTCACGCTCCTGGCTCTGATCACGCCCCTCCTCGTTAGTCCAAGCTGACATCTTCCCCTGTGGGAGGACCGGTGGCCCTGAGCTGCTGCTCCTAGGAGAGAAAGGCCCCTGGAGGACTCAGCCCAGCATTACCTCCCAGGCCTCTTCCTGCTTCTTGAAGGCCAGCTCGCAGCTGAGGCTGGAGGTCAGGGGCTCCACGACAGGACTTACGCTCCAGGTCAGGAGACCTCAGTCAGAGCTGACATTGCTCTGTAAGCCAGAGGGAGGGTCCAACTTCAGGGAAACACAGTGAGGCTACATATGATGTGTGGTCAGCACGCCCAGAACTGGGTGGTCTGAAAGATGCTGGGGGACAGGAGGGCGTGGTGAAGGCCCTCCCTGGAGGTCTCTGTCTCCTCCCTGGTGCCGTCTCCCAGGGAGGCTGCAGGTGGGGCAAGATGACAATGAGTTCCTCCAGCCCCTGCAGCTAGACAGGGCTTTTGGAATGTTGCCTGCCTCTTTATTCACAAGCCCACGTGACCATTCACAAGCCCACATGACCTGCACCTAACGCGCGCTTGGCGGGCACGTGACCCCCCCTACCGCCCACGTGACTTGACGCTGCAGCCCACGTGGTACTAATTAGGATCATTCCCTCTATCGACACTAGAGGGCTCTCGCTATGGGACTGCTGGTGGGGCGAGCACGTGACACGCCCGGGGGAGGCACGTGATCCGACCCCCCCACCCACGTGACCCTCCCCCGGCTGACCCAGGTGGTCCATATTACGCTCAGTAGTCCTCCCGGACATACACGGAGCCGGCTACGGTACTTCCACTAGGGCGCACGGGACCCGAGGGCAGGGGAAGCACATGACGGCTCCGCCGTCAAAGTGACCCGCTCCCAGCCGCCCCAGGTGCTGCTAATTAGGCTCATTAGCCCTCCCGGCCCTAGAGGGCGCCAGCTACGGCACCTTCATTCTTTTAATAAGAGCTACACCTCTTCTAACAAACAAAGTGTTTGCTTATTTATAACTAACAATTTGAATTTGGAAAGGAAGGGACAAAAAATTTTAAAGATCTAGATTTAGAAATCTTGGCTATTTAAAGATAAGTGAGAAATGGGAATAAAATTCTGAAATTGTAGTGCACCTTGGTAGTTTCAAAACAATTGTTACTTTCAGAATTTAAGGATATTTTACAACAAATGGTATATATAACTCTGATATAAACAAAGTTCATATGTATGTTGTTTTAATAATATATGTAAAATAATTGTATTGGTTCTATTTTATTACCTCTATGTTTTCTGCCTACCAAGATCCATTTTTCCTATCTTCACACAAAGTTATAACTGGGCTTATTTAGCTAGGGACAACATTGGTGACTCCCACTTGTAGTTAAGTGTAGCCACATGACTGAGCTCCTGCCAATGAAATGTGATGCAAGTGGAGTGTGATACACTCTCCTATCAGCTAGAACCCACAGTGACCCAGTTTTGACCATGCAGATGGCAACAATGCCTCAGGATGACAGCGCAATATGGTGGGTAGGACTCGGGTCCCTAAATGATCACAACCAGAAGGCTGTCAACCTGCAACACTCAAAGCAGACTGTTATGTGCCAGAGGAGTAAATGTTTACCTTCTTTAAGAAAATGAATTGTTAGATGTCTTTGTTTCAATAGGTCAGCCTTTCCCTAATTAATATGCCCTGGGTTTGTTTTCAAATCTTCTGGGTAATAGTATAGGTAGGGAGAACAGTCTAAGTAGCAGATTCTGCAATTGCTCTGCCCCCTTCCCTTTTATACAAGGCACCAGAAGAAAGAACACCTGTCATTCCAAGGTGAGACTCCTTCCAGGCAGCTGTGTCTGCTGACTAGGCAGTAGAACAATGTAGCCAGAAGTTATTGTCTACGGAAACTTGACCAAGGTCAACATAAGAAATAACAGACATGCTTCAGTCCCAGAAGCTCTCTTAAATAGGAGAGTTAAAATTAACCATCTTAAAATAACTCACATTCTTCCCCTCCTGGCCTCCTTCTTTGTCCCTGGCACAAACCTGCCCAACCTCTCCCCAGACTTCTGCCAAAGTAAAGCTAAGAGGCCCAGGAGCATCATTTTCAACAACCCCAGAAGTTGCTGCTCACACAAGAATTTAACTACTGTTTCCTATAAGTGTTTTTCCCTATTATAATATTATTACCATGAAGTTCAGGCCCCAATGCCTGGGACATTAAGAGATGGCTTTAAGGGGCACCTGGGTGGCTCAGTGGGTTAAGCGCCTGCCTTCGGCTCGGGCCATGATCCCAGAGTTCTGGGATTGAGCCCCGCATTGGACTCCCTGCTCAGCGGGGAGTCTGCTTCTCCCTCTGCTCCTCACCCCGCTCGTGCTGTCTCTCACTGTCTCTGTCTCTCTCACAAATTAATAAATAAAATCTTAAGGGAAAAAAAGGGGGGAGGGATGGCTGTAAGTTTCATCTCTCCTTGTGAGAATTGAACTCTTCTTGATTAAATTTGTACCATGTTCTCGGCTTAGCTTACTCTTGAGAACAAAAGCCTACAAAATATTCCATAGTACTGCCTGCTTTGTCTCCCTGTGTTGTCACTCTCATCTTAAAAACCCACAGTCCTGTACAATATCTTACTGACTAAACTCCCAGAGTCTGTTTCAAATACTTAACTTTGATACATACCTTCCTCCAATGCAATAGCGTCTCCATCTTAATTTTCCCTCTAATTAATATCTCTCTGACAACGACCTCTTTCTCTCACATCATGAAAGGATATTTCTTTTTCCAATTTTATTTTTATATCTTTGAATGAAATAGGATTCCTGACTAAGATGCCATGTTGTAACTCTTCCTGTTAGAAGTCCCATTCCCCAGCAGCTCCTTTCTGAGCATTTCTATAGTGACCTTGTAATCTGTCTTGGGCACCAGGTCTCAGAAATGCCTGCAGGATAACTAAAATAGTTTCCTCTTCCTTAGCACAGAGCATCCTACACTTCCCAGCCGCACTATATTTTATAGGACAAAGTGAGTAATTCTCATTCTGTAATTAGAAGGAATCTCAGGGCCAAGACAGTTAAAAAGAAAGTATGCCCTCTCTGCAGTCTTTGTCTTTGCTCCTTGGTTGGCCAGATGGAGAGGGTCCAGGAGGAACTCAAGACCTTAGAGGAAAGCAGAGCCAGTAGACAGAAGGAGCCTGGGTCCCTGAAACATCACCTGCCAAACATCTTATTAGACTAATGGAGCAAGAAATAAACTTTTGTTGTTTTAAGCCACTGAGATTTGGGAGCGTGGACGGGGGAGAAACATTGTTATTATGTCATAGCAGAACCTATCCTAATACACCAAGTAATTTTGCCTCAGTTATACCTGAATATCCTCTAATTGAGACTTTAAAATCAAAGTAATTATGTGAAAATAAATCACACAATACATAGAATTAAAGTACTTTTAATAAAATATTTAACTTCAGCAATTTCTACCACTAATTTTTCTTAGTAGGTTGCTGTTCAGATTGAGACCACCAATATTTTCTCAGTAAAGAGAAAAAGAGATTAGGATGTTTTTAATTCTTTAAGTAAATGTTTTAATTGAACTGTAACATACATACATACAGAGAAATACAAAATTCCTAAGTATACAGCTTTATGCTTTTTACAAAGTGAACACCTGTATTACCGACCCCTGATCAAGAAATTAAATAATTCTCTCCCTCCAAATGTAACTTCTGTAGATTAGTGTTGCCTGTATCCGAACTTCATATAAATTGAGTCATATAATATACATTCTTATGTGACTGACTTCTTTTGCCCAATATTAGGTTAATGAGAATCACCCATGTTGTTGCATATAGATATGTTGACTTTTACGGCTGTCTAGTGTTCCATTTTAAGAATACACAAAATCTAGGCATCTTGGCTTAGTCCAAGTTCACAAAGACATTCTCCTGTGTTATCATCTAGCACTCCTAGATGCACTCTTGCTTTGGTTTGCACAAGAACCGATTTTTGTGTATTGTTTTTTTATATGGATAGTCAATTGACTTGGCACTCTTTACTGCAAAGATCATCCTGTTCGCAGTGCCCTGCAGTGGCACCTTTGCCATACTCCCTGTATGAGAATAGCTCTAAATTCTGCTCTGTTCTATTAGTCTACTTGCCTATCATTGTGACAATATTACACTGTCTCATTATCACTTTACAATAAGTCTTGTTTTCAGTAGTGAAAGTTTCCCAACTTTCTTCTTCTTCTTCTTTTTTTTTTAAGATTTTATTTATTTATGTGACAGAGATAGAGACAGCCAGCGAGAGAGGGAACACAAGCAGGGGGAGTGGAAGAGGAAGAAGCAGGCTCCAGAAGAGGAGCCTGATGTGGGGCTCGATCCCAGAACGCTGGGATCACTCCCTGAGCTGAAGGCAGACGCTTAATGACTGAGCCACCAGGCGCCCCACCAACTTTATTCTTCTTTAAAACTTTCCTTTTAGGGGCACCTGCCTGGCTCAATTGAGCATGTGACTCTTGATCTTGGGGTTGTGAGTTTGAGCCCCACATTGGGTGTAAAGATTACTAAAAAAAAAAAAAAAGACTTTCCTTTTATGTTTCCATATAAATTTTAGAATAGGCTTGTCAAATTCTACCAAAAAATCTTGCTGGGAGTTTAATTGGCCTTGCATAGAATCAATGGGTTGGCGTGGAGAGAATTGAAATCTTACAATATTGTTATTTTTTAAAGATTTTATTTATTTGTGAGAGAGACACAGAGAGCATGAACGGAGGGAGAGGGAAAGAGACAAGCAAACTCCCCAGTGAGTGGGAAGCCCGACTCGGGGCTTGATCCCAGGACCCTGAAATCACAACCCAATCCAAAGTCAGACACTTAACCAACTGAGCCACCCATACACCCCACAATATTATCAGATGACTTCCTGTTTATCAATTTATTTTTAAATGCTCTTTGTCTCATAAACTGGAATATAAATTCCGTGAGAGTAGAAGCTTTGTCCACTTTGCTTACTGCCATATCCCAGAACTTAGAAGAATACCTGGCACACTGTAGGTTCTCAATAAGTATTTTTTTGAAAGAAGCTAATTAATGTTCTACTGAGAATGCCTTTGTTATCCTCCTCTCTCCATTTTCTTTGTCAATTCACCTTATCCTTCAGATCTGAAATTATATGC
The DNA here is from genome assembly GCF_023065955.2 of Ursus arctos. Classification (NCBI taxonomy): domain Eukaryota; kingdom Metazoa; phylum Chordata; class Mammalia; order Carnivora; family Ursidae; genus Ursus; species Ursus arctos. The sequence goes on along the minus strand of NW_026622786.1, from coordinate 30,706,006 downwards.
CATTTTCTCAAGGGAACCTTCTCTGATCTCTCCATGTGGGTTAGGCTCCCCTGTTCCCTGTCCTCTGTTATGAAACCCTGCACATCTTTTTTAACACTTACTTACTATTATACAATAATATTAGTTACTATGCAATATTATATATTATTTGATACCAGTCTCCCATTTAGAATGTAAGCTCTGTGAGGACAAGGACCAAGCACATCTGAATTTCTGACTCACTTCTTTTCCCCCAGTACCGTACACAAGGCCAGCATCAAAAAAATTATTACATTATTTTCTAAAAGAGGCCTAAACTCTCTCTTCTGTTTCTTAAAAATAGAAGTTATTATCTTGCCAACACTTTGCTATCCTAACATCAAAAACCTCTCCAGAAGTTTTCTGCTGCTTGTATCCTCTGGATTGTTTGGTGGACATTCTCCACAGACTTCCTGGAGTCGTGAGGGGGAGTCTTTCATGGCCCCCCATCCCAGACTGGCTGAATCGGAAGACTCCTAACCTCGAACTGGAGAAGCTGCATTGCTAACAAATTCTGCAAGTAACTGTTGCACTGGGGAGTTTGGCACCCACTCCCTTGGATGACATTTATGACATGGCTGCTTTATCTCTTTGCACTCCACAATTTTCCTCACACTGCTCTGGGCCCAGTTACTCTTATCATGTCTGCCCATGCTGTGTTCTGCTTTTGCTCTCAAGGCCATAATTTCTCTTTGGCCATCTGCCCTCCAAGGACCACGGGAAGGCCACCCTGGCTGCCTAATTAAGAACCTCATTAATCTCATCTTTATCTTTCTGCTCATGCTGACCACCCCAGCTGCGGGGGCCACACACTGTCACAGCTCTCTGATCCAACTTCAGAGACAGTGAAAAGGAAATAGCCCAAGATTTAGGGAATTTTGAACCAGGAAACCAAAATTCGCTGTCTGTGTGACACTGAAAATATCATTCAACTTCTCACTTCAGGTATAGTAATAATACCTGCCCTCCCTATCTCAGAAATGTTTTGAGAATCAAATGACACGATGTGTCATGTCAGAACTTTGAATTTTAAATGGATGTATTCACATTAACTCTAATTGATAATCTCAATCATCCAACTCTTTTTTTTTTTTTTTTTAGGATTTTATTTGTAACTAATCTCTATACCCAACGTGGGGCTCAAACAGCCCTGAGATCAAGAATCTCATGCTCCACCAACTGAGCCAGCCAGGCGCCCCTTAATCATCCCACTATTTGCAAGATGGGCGGCACTATTTATACCCTGAGGTGTTTAATGGGAATGGACATCCTTCTTAGTGCTGTTTTGTTCCTTCTAAGAAATAAACCAACTGGCTAATTATTGTTTTCTCTAACTTCAAAATGTCACATACACTGCACTTCTAGCTGCAGGGTAAAATCTTTTAACATTTTTGAGCTTTTTTGTGCAAACCTTGTAGCATAATACATGAGGACCTTCTTAACTAACCCTGCCTACTTCCCCAGCTGCAGATGGCCTGCTTTTCTTCTTTCTTTCCTCCTCCTTTTTTTAAAATAAACTTTTAGTTTTAGAATATTTTTAGATTTACAGAATAATTACAAAGATAGTATAGTGGGTTCCCACATACTCTGATCCCAGTGAAAACTTAGTCTCTTATTTATTGACATTTTATATTTGTATGGTACAGTTGTCACAGTTACAAGTCAATATTGATACATTATTTTTTAAAAAATTTATTTATTGGGGCACCTGGGTGGCTCAGTCACTTAAGTGTCTGCCTTCGGCTAGGTCATGATTCCAGGGTCCTTGGATGGAGCCCTGCATTGGTCTCCCTGATCCTCTGGGAGCCTGCTTCTCCTTCTGTCCCTACCCCTGTTATGAAACCCTACACTTCTTTTTATTTATTTACTTGAGAGAGAGAGAGAGAGAGTGCAAGCAGAAGCCACACTTAACAGATTCAGTGTAAGAAGTCATTCCATCTGATTTTTTTTTTTAAGATTATTCTTAGTGGGAGTACAAGTTGTAGCAGAAACACCTGTTAAGGGAGCTACTGTAACAGTCCAGGTTGGAGAAGATAGTGGCTTGGATTGAGCTGGAGCAGTAGAGATAGAATTAGAGATATTAACCATATTCCAGAGATATTTTTGGTATAAACTAGGGGACTTGTTGATACATGTAGATGTGGAGGATTGGGGACAAAATGGAATCAATCCCCAAATTCTCAATATAGAGCTTCTATACCCCAGCCATACTCATCACTTTTCTTCATACTTGCCATGAAAGCTAAGGTCCCAAGCTCTTCCACTTACTGAATCCTCTGACTGAATGCCCCTTTCTTTCCTAGTTATTGGAAAATAATTTCTCCTCAATATTCTTTCCTCTTTAATACTCTTCACCACTTCTGGGAAGGTTTCCTCTGCAATGCCTCCCGCGATTCCACCTTCCTGAGTTAAGGGGCTTTCCCTTCCCCACCTGCACATACTTCTGTGCTAGCTTGTACCATCCCATATGGTACCGTTATTATTTGATTACATTTCTGTCCCTTGAAGGAATTGTGTCATTTCATAGTATAGTCCCTGGCACAGAGAGGAGTAAATGAATATTTAATTGATTGACTCTTTACTACAATTTCACAGAAACAGAAAAAAATATATTACTTATAATTTTCATATAAGAAAACCGTTATCAAAGCAATCGCTAGTATATCTAAAATGTAACTAATGTCATCTACATTGTACTTCAAACTTCTGATCTTTTGCAAGCACATTACTTTTTAAAACTTGCAATCTGAATGTCTCTTTTATTCTAAAATATATTTCCTAGAACTCTTTATTGAGAGACATCTGTAGCAGAGCCACATTATTTGTAAAGTTTCAGCAAATATTTCTTAATTCTATTATTCTTGGTTTCATGTAAGAACTTTAGCCTCCATTTCTAAAGTTAAGAATCCTTGGGGTGCCTGGGTGGCTCAGTCGTTAAGTGTCTGCCTTTGGCTCAGGGCGTGATCCCGGCGTTATGGGATCGAGCCCCACATCAGGCTCCTCTGCTGGGAGCCTGCTTCTTCCTCTCCCACTCCCCCTGCTTGTGTTCCCTCTCTCTCTGGCTGTCTCTCTCTCTGTCAAATAAATAAATAAAATCTTAAAAAAAAAAAGAATCCTTCATGTAAGTCAAAGAACTAAAGCTCCAAAATTGATTCATCGAAAATGTATTATGAACATTACCAAGATTGTGAGTGTATGTGTGTGTGTGTGTTTCGATTCCTTTTCTTTCAGAATACTGTCTTTTGTTTCATTTCCACGAAATAAAAGTATGGTTATATAGCTTATTTAATCAGCTTGATTTATAAATTTAATCAGCATGATTATAAGGATATTTTCCTTCTTATAAATAAAGATATTTGCCTTGTATTTATTTTCATATTAGAAACATGAGCACAAGTTTGTCATACTTTTATAAATAATAGACGCTGCATTTCCTAAAATCAAGAGCAACTTTCTTTTTCTTTTCCTTTTAAACTATGTGATCCGTCATGTATTCAGTATTTGAAAATGCCGAGCTACATCGGGTCGTTATGCAACAGCATCCTCAACAAAACTCCCTCCCCAATCCCCCTTTTCTTTGACCTCCCCATCCTAATGCCGGCCGACCCCTCATGTAACATCATGTAATATGGTTGCTCCGTGTGGGAGCCCAGCCACAGAACTGAGGGGAAGACTTAAGAGGTAAAGTAAGAATTCTACATGGAGTACAGGTGATCTGTGGGGTTTCCCACTCCGGACTGCAGGGGCCCAGCTTCTGAGGTTGCTAGGAAACAGTCACCCAGGTTACTGAGGGAGGTGTCGTCACTATAGGAGTCATGGAAGAGAGGCTCGGCACCAAATGGGTGCATGCCTTCTCCCGGCTTCTGGGAGAACAACTTTCAACAAATACGCTTTGTTCAACTTTTTATAGGTTCCTTTCAAGAGTTTTGTCAGGGGGAAAAAAAGTTCTCTTTAGTCCTATTGTCTTCTCTTAATGCAGCATGCTGTAGTATAAAATACTCAGAAAGGTTGGCGTTGAGGTTAAACAAATGTAGCTATTTTTTAAAGCTTTCAAGACATCACAGTCTTAAAAATACTAGCTAATTCTCTGTGAAGAGACTCCAGCGTGGGAGTCAGAAAACGATGGCTCATTTCCAGACCACAAAGACTCAAAGTTGGTCACTGAACTTATGCATACTATAAATATTTTGCTATTTATTCTGATAATGTGTAGGATACTCTTTTTAATGTTTACTTGTTAGTTTGAGTCAATAATACCATTGTCGACATTTAAATTCCTAGAAGGCAGGATCTAATTCTGTTGAACACACTCTATTTTGTATTTTGGACACTGATATGTGTACATATGGATGTTTCTAAAGTAATATTTGACAATAATATGGTTGTTTTCCTTCTGGGAAAACACCTCCTTTCCCCAGCATCATCAAATATAGATAAGATAGTCAAGGAGGCAGAATCAATTGAAAGTTTTGTTTTAGGAGTGCGTGGGTGGTTCAGTTTGGTTGAACATCCGCTTCTATTTCGTCTCTGGTCATGGTCTCAAGGTCACGAGATGGAGCCCCAAATCAGGCTCTGTGCTCAGCAGGGAGTCTGCTTGAGATTCTCTCTCCCTCTCCCTCTGCCCCTTCCCCCTGCTCTCTCTCTCTAAAATAAATAAATAAATCCTTTAAAAAAAAGTTTTCTTTTAAATAATCTTTAACTATTAAAGAATTCTGACCTCTGACCCCATTTTATTTTTAGAAAATGTTGACCCTTATCTATGGGGGAGGCCTATCTTTCTAAAAATGAGTATCTTGTTTTCATTAGAAAGCATTTAGCTGCAGTCTGGACTCCTCTTTGGGTAAGAGTTCCCTGTTGCCACCATCTCCAGAACTTAGATGGGAAGTCTTTTATTTGTAGTCCATATTGGCCGTCTTCATATTTTACTAAATCTACTATGTCTAAGCCAACTCAATCAAAATGCAGTGGAGCTTCTATGAAAGATTTTCAGGGCAGGATAATTCACATCTCTAGTGATAACTGTTAGTATGGAAACGAAGAAGGAGAAAGAGGAGAAAAAAAGGGGAGGGGAGGAAGAGGGAGAAATACTTAGAGGAGCCCTGAAAACAATGACTCTTCTTATTTAAAACAGTTTCCCAGTCTCATCAGGATTTGAGCAGATGAGAATAGCAGAATATCAGGGTATGCTCCAATGGCCACTTGAGTTTCCTTAGTGCCATACCATGCCCAGATTTCGTGCACCTTAGAAACTGAGCTTTTGCTGAAACATGAACAATAGCCACATCCTTTTCCCTTTTTCCCTAAACACAACTGAGAGCCCCAAATCTGATTTACATTGACCCTGAAGATGAAATTACTTAGAAATGATCCAGAACGACTTCATCAATATGAGTGGAAGTATTTTGGTTACTAATGTCTAGAAACATGCAATTAAGACTGTGTGGTAGAAACTTGTTACCCAGTATCCATTCTCCACTTCTTCACTTTGTAATGAAACCTTTGAATTTTAGCTGCTCACAATAAAAGCTACATTTCCCAGTCTGCCAAGCAGCTAGGCAGAGTCACAATACTGAGTTCTGGCCCATGGAATTGGAATAGTAATAAACACACCTCTGGGTCTGGACTTAAAAGGTAAGGGTATGCCCTCCATACACTTTTGTGCCAACTGGAATGTAGAAGTGATACTTACACTATATAATTTGGACAATATGTTCATGGGAAATACCTTGTGGCAACAGGATTGAAGTCTGGATTCCCGGACAACCTCATAAAGCAAAGCTACACTTCTAGCCCTAGAACACCAACAGCCAGACTGTTTCATAAGAAGAAATGAAGAAACAAATGTCTGCCTTGGTTAAGCCATTGTTGATTTGGGTCTCAGTCTTGGCACTGAACCTATCATCTAACACAGATGAGTATGGCAACGAGTTAGATAGAAGAATAACTACAGTATCTTAAGACTAGAAAAGTAAAAATGATGTTCAAAAAGATGCAAAGGGGGGCGCCTGGGTGGCACAGCGGTTAAACGTCTGCCTTCGGCTCAGGGCGTGATCCCGGCGTTATGGGATCGAGCCCCACATCAGGCTCTTCCGCTATGAGCCTGCTTCTTCCTCTCCCACTCCCCCTGCTTGTGTTCCCTCTCTCGCTGGCTGTCTGTATCTCTGTCAAATAAATAAATAAAATCTTTAAAAAAAAAAAAAAAGGATGCAAAGGGACTCAAATGTAATCAAAACAATCACATCACAGGTGAAATGCTGAAATTTAAATTTTTTAAAAGATTTTATTTATTTTTTTGAGTGAGAGAGAAAGAGAAAGAGAGAAGGAGCTGGGGGAGAGGGAGAAGCAGACTCAAGCTGAGTGGGGAGCCTGATGTGGAGCTCAATCCCAGGATTCCGGTATCATGACCTGAGCTGAAGGCAGACCCTTAACCGACTGAGCTGCCCAGGTGCCCTGAAATTTAAATTTAAATATTTTTAAAAGCCTGATATATCATTTGAGGATTGATGACAGAATACCGAAATTGGTAAAAGTTTGGCAAATAGCAAAGAACATGCAAAAGCTTAGCAAACATGTCAGAAGAAATCAAAACAATCTTATCACAGATGAAAGGCTACATTATAGTTTTAAACAAGGAATAATCAGTATTTTGAATTGATAACAGTTTGCAGAAAGATTTGACATCCCTTCTGCTCAAACCAGTGGAAAGGCAATGAGGATGTCTGGAAAAGATTATTACTATGAACTGTATGTTTAATATCTCAAATAATATTCATTCTTTCACCAATAAAATAGTATAAGGGAAGTATTAAGGAAGGATCAAAAAATTGACTCAACAACCTTAAAATGCTAAAAGATGGGTAAAGCGAGAAATGATAGGATCAAACACATAATAAATCTCACTACTGATTTCTAGAAATAATCCAAGTTCAAAAATCGTGTTTGAAAAATTGGTGAGAGAATCCTAGAGAATTCTATTGGTAAAATAGAAATGTCATCGAAAAGGGGTGCCTGGGTGTCTCAGTTGATTAAGCGTCATGATCCTGGGATCCAGCCCTGCGTCAGGCTCCCTGCTCAGTGGGGACTCTGCTTATCCCTCTCCTCTACCCCTCCCTCCCCCTCCCAACCCCCCCAAGTGTGTGCACTCTCTCTCAAATAAATAAATAAAATCTTTAAAAAAAGAAGAAATGTCATTGAAAAAGTTTGAGAAGAAATTGGTATATACTGATTTTTTAAATTTGTATTATTGGTATGGGAGAAAGAGGGTGCAAGTGAGGTGCAGATATAGATAAGAATGGGGGGCACTAAAAGTGAGTAGCAGTCTGAATTGTAATTTCAACTTCAAATGAACTTTGCCCTTGATTGGGAATGTGGGCAAAATTGACCAGATTTCATACATTTTATTATTGTTCAGCACATAGCGGATGGTTTTCAAGATCAATAGTTTCCAAGCTTTTTAAAAAAGTAATGCTAATCTGTTTTCAAAGATAATCTTGTGTAAAAGCCCAAAGTACTTAGCAAGCGGTAAACGGCGGCTCTGCCTAAGGCTAAAGCAGAAGCGATCGCCAGGGCCCAGGACTCCACTCCGGCCACCCAGACTGCCTGCCTTTTCTGTATCTCTCTCTTCTCCTGCTCCAGAGGATTATTCAGAGGTAGGGATTCCTTGGAGTCTTAGAGGTTCTGTAAAGACTCATTTAAATGCCATATTTATAGTCTTCCCAGTTTGCTGCTCTCTGATCAGTGATACCATTCACATCTATTTGCCTGGATAGCAAATATTGGTTTCCTAGTGGGAGGAAATGATAATCCCTTTTAACCAATACTTAGTACCCTTCACTTTGGTAAATATCAAGTTAAATTAGGTCTTGTTTTTTCCATGGTAGGTGAGCTGTTAAGCTGGGCATTATTTATTACCCTTTCCTGAATGCAGACATAGAATCTCTGCCCACAATTTGAGAAACAGGGTTCAATAGTAACAAATATTTGGTCAGGTTCTGAATAAGAAGTTACTTAAAACTTTTTGGTTCTGGATTTTAAGAGAGGACAAAAAAATCTGGACATCTTCCTAACTTTTAGCATTTTTTACAAAGATGTCTTTTTCTCATCCACTTTTAAAAGTGATTGACGATCTATTGGAAGTTAAGTTCTGAGTCACACTATATATTTAACCACTCATTCTGAGCCATTACTGATGTCTTGGGTTCTGTGCTCTGAGGACCGTTTTGAAGATGAAACTGAACACTGAGTTCTGAACTTCCTGCTACTTCTGGCCAGACCCAGAACCACAGTGTACATTACACTGTAAGACTTATTAGTGATGGAGGGAAGAATACAATGCCTTTCCCCAAATGTGTTTATTAATTCTTGGTAGGAGACTATAACTTCTTTAAATATGAAAAGTATGCATATATTTTTTATAATTTTTATAATCTGAAATGAATATGAAATCTCATCATCATTAAGAAAAAAAGAGTTAACATAATTCCAATGCCAAATAATAGGAAAGAAAAACGGTCCACATCATATCAATCAACCAAATGTTTCATAACAATGTGTTGGTAAATTACTATCATTATTTAGTATAATTAAGAATTCTATAATAACACTTGTTAGTTTACTCGATTCAAGATTAAAAACCACCAAAATGGGCATTATTAATGCTGCAAAAGTTTGTTTTGTTTTGTTTTGCCTGGCCATAGTATATTGTGATGCTCACTGGAAATACAACTTCAAGGGTTAAGAGAAATAAACAGGGTCCAAAGTTTTCTGTGATTCTGTAGCCCTTTAATCATAGTGCTCCTGGAACAGAAGAAGAGTGGGGATGGACTAGAACAGCTTCAGGGAACTAGCTACTTTGGAACACTAAACCATAGTCCCTGAGCAAATTCCATTTTAACAATAGCCACAGAGTCCTTTCTAAAGTATTGCCTCATCTTTAATATTTTAAACCCAATGCCTTAAGTGATATACTGGTTATTTTCCTCTCTCTAGATGATTCCTGCTTTGATGAGTTACTTTATGTCTCAGGGTTTCAGCACATGGTCTGCTGGGTATGGCAAAAACATTTCACATTTGCCTGCTGAGATTTCTGTATACTTCTGACAAGCTGTTGGATTTAGGGGTAAAGCAGATTTTCTCTGAATGTGCTTCTTTGTTCTATCTTGGGTTTTAAAATAATTTTCTTATAAATCCTCAACCTTTTTTTTTTCTTATTGAAAGTGAATGAAAAATAAGCAGAAACCTTATTATAGCTTAGTTTGGGCCTAAGCAATACAATAGAAAAGCTTTGAAAATCCATAATCTTTGTGACTGAAAAGTTCATAATTTTTGGTTTCTTACAAATTAAAGTTAAATAGCTCTGTTGTGGGAAAACTATAACTTGAAATATCGCTTTCCAAGGTTTGAGCATAGTAGGTGCTTACCAGGTTCACATCAATTATTTTCTTCTGAGGCCATCAGGAGGTTCTTCCTCCATCTACCCACAGAATTATTATTATTCCAAAGTAATCCCTGAAACTCTCACAGACCTGGAATAATCATGCTTCATGAGCATCTGATTTCTTTACTTACTAAACTCTGAAACTGGACTTTCAAAGTCATCATGGTATTTCTTCTTGGGAGAGGGGCGGAGAGGAGCACAGGGTGTGGCAAGGAGCATGGGCTTTGGTGTTACCCAGACCCATGTGGGAGCCCAGTGCCCCCAGAAGAGTCACTGCCCCTCCCTTGCCTCTGTCTCCTCCTATAAAACGGAAGAAGTAATACCTACCTCTAAAAGTGTCCGTGAAGAAATGAGATTACCTACGTAGAGTGTGGTTCGGTAACTTGCAATGGGAAAGCTCAAGAACTGAGCATTGCTATTATTGTTGCCATTAATATCCAGCGTGTGAAGTATCAGAGGAGAAAAACAAAACTTAAGTGTTAATGTATTTATAAAGGTGTATCTTCTGTGTCTGTACTAAGTTAGCACTTTTTACAGGTGATATGGAGAACATGAGAAACCTGTCATTTTCTAGAGAGTATACGGAAGCATCAGATTTCAACATTAAATTATCAAAAAATAATTTATTGTATATTTATATGAATATGGAACCAGGAATAGCACTGGGAGGGGAAATGCAAAAACAAAAAAATCCTGCGACTTTATGTAATATCCACTCAATCCTTCTAAGATTCTGGGTTAAACAACAATAGTTTAATTTTTCCTCTGGCCTTTAAGTTTTACCCTGTAATACATTTTGCTGTCACCACAGGTAATAAGTTTTCTATTGGAAAGAGCCAAATGAAGGTCATATCACACTTTTTAATACTCTTTATTTTAATGATATTCTATAAATTTGATAATTAAATGAATCAGCTTAATAAGGCTATGAAACCAGAGTAAAGCAAAGGGCAACTTAGAAAAAAATCTTCCTAAAACATACATGTCAATGATAAGCACTATCCCAGTTTACCCTTATAATATTACCTAGAAATTTTAATATACTGACTCTTGGCTCCTTCTTTCTTACTTGTAATTAAAATCACTCTATCCCAAATTACTTTTTAGAAAAAACTTAATCCTCACCCTTTCCCCTTTTCCTTGCACCATTCTGCAGCTGCCTTGCTTTTAACTTCTGCCCTGTTTTCTCTAGAGCTCCTTGTCTAACATCAACCAAGCACATCATTGCCTAAAATCTCCCCTAACTTTCTTCCTCACTTAGATAGACTGGCTTAATGCAATCTTTCCTTATTTTTAACTCATAGGATATACAGTAGAAAATCACTATATTATTTAAGATTTTGTCATAACAAGTAAGAAATTATACTGTAATTATTGATATGATAAGGTTCAAATCTAACATCTTGCTATTTGTTTTCTATTTTTTCCATCTATTTTTTGTTTCCTTTATTCTCCTCGTCTGCCTTCTTTTGTATTAATTGCACAAGTTATATTATTATAATTTACCTCTTTTGTTAGCTTATTAGCTGTCTTTTGTCTTGTTATTTTAGGGTTGCTTTGGGGTTTACAGTGTATATCTTTAACATGTCAGTCTGCCTTCAAGCAATATTTTGGCATTTTTACATAGTGTAAGAGTCTGTGAATATTATATTTCTACCTCCCCCCTCCCAGCCTTGTGCTTTTGCTGCCATCATTGTACTGCTACTTATTTTATAGTTACCATAATACATTATTATTTTTGCATAGCAGTTATCTTTTAAAGAGATCAAATAATAAGGGGAAAACCATCTGTTTTCCAGTGGAGATGCCCTTTCTGTCTGCTCTGCATTCTTCCATGCAGATCCATATTTCCCAGTTGGGTCATTGTCCTTCCGCCTGAAGAAATTTCTTGAGCAGTTCTTGCAGTGAAGGTCTGCTGGCGATGAATTCTTTCACCTTTGGTATGTCTAAAAAAGTACTTATTTTGCCTTTGTTTTTGAAAGATATTTTCACTGGGTATAGAATTCTGGATCATGGTTTTTTCCCCATTTATAGGTGTTGCTCCAGCATGTTCTCTTTTGCACTGTTTCCAGTGAGAAATCTGCTGTAATCTTTGTCTTTGTTTCCTTCTACCTAAGGTATCTTTTTTCTTTCGCCTTTGGCTCCTTTTTGGATGTTTCCCTTTATCACTGGGCGTGGGCAGTTTGAACATGATCCTCCTCTGTGTCATTTTCTTTATTTCCTGCACTTTGGCTTCATTGAGCTTCTTGGTTCTGTTGGTTTATACTTTTCATCACATTTGAAAAATTTTCGGCTGTTATTTCTTCAAATATTTTTTTTTCTGTTCCTCACTCTCTTCTCCTTCAGAGACTTCAGTTACATGTATATTAGACATCTTGATCGACTTTTTAAAAATTTTTTCTTTTCTCTCGGTTTTATTTCAGATGGTTTCTATTACTTTCTTTGAGTTCACTAATTTTTTCTTCTGCAATGCCTGCCTAATCCTCTGTAATTCCGTGCATATTGTTTCATCTCTGGAAGTTAGAGTTGGGTCTTTTTGTATCTGCAAGGTCTCTATTTCATTTTTTGATGATGTGGAATATAATTATAATAACTGATCTAATGTCTTTGCCTGCTAATCCTAATTTGGTCAGCTCTGGGTCAGTTTCAATCGATAACTTTTCTACCTGTTATAGGTTATATCTTCCTGCTTCTCTGCATAGCTGGTAATATCACATTGGGTATATTATGCATTTTAACTTTTTGGATGCTAGATATTTTTGTATTTCCATAGTATTGTTGGACTTTGTTCTAGGACACAGGCTAAGTTACTCGGAAACAAGTTAATCTTTTTGTGTCCTGCTTATAAGATTGGTAGACAGAAACAGAGGAGCACTGAGTTTAGAGCTAATTATGCCTACTATTAAGGCAAATAGTTTTTATATATTCTCTAGTCCCCTCTAAACCTTGAAGATTTTCTGTCTGATGGGCAGGGCATGAGCATTATTCCTAGCCCTGTTACTTTGAATCCATTTGGGTGGTTCTTTCCCAGCTGAAGGCATATGCTTCCTGGCCAAAGGTAAAATTTTCTCCTTTCATGGCTGTGCTTATCAGTACACAACTGAATATCTGAGAGGACCCTCTGCAGGTTTCTGGGGTTCTCTCTGTGTGTCTCTCTTCTCTCTAATACTCTTTCTTATGAACTCTAGCTGCCTTGGTTTCCCTGGACTCTCAGTTCTACCTACCTTCTAAATTCAGGGATTCTTCCAGATTCCATCCGAGTTCCCCCTTCCTGTGCTGTGACCTGGAAATTCTCTGAGCATACCATACTCCAAAGCCATGAATGGATCAATAATAATAATAATAACAACAACAACAACTTTTGGACTTAATAACTTATGAACTCTATAACTTATAGAGACAAGAGTCTCATGATACACAGAAAGACTGGAATCTCATTCTCCAAGTAGGCATCTCCCGAGGCAGTGATATTCTTGATTGTACATGATCCTACATGAGCAGGAAAAAAGCAGTTGGAGGGGGACAGAGAGAAAGGGTTTTGAGGGAGTAGGCATAGCAAAAATGCATGAGTTCCTCATGGATCATATATCAGGAGAGCAGAACTTTAGCCATCTTGCTTGTACCCCAGCGAGATGGGAATTCTGCCAGTTGAAGTGACCCCAGCAGCAAGAAGCAATAGTGTACACCATTCTTGAGGCTGTCGAAGAAGTGGTTCCTCTGAAAGCTACCACAGGTTCCCCTACTGGAACCAGCAGATGGACATCTGTCAGATAGAGCGCACAAATGCCCAGTCAACATTAACCAGAGAAGCAGTGACGTACCATGATTTTGTAATGGTTCAACTAAATAAAAAGACTGATGGCTGTTTCCTCTCCTCCCTGCCCTCAAGCCCAAGAGAGCTTGAAAAGGGAGAGGAAAGGAAGAGCAGTAAAAAGGCAGCTCTTAATCCCGTCTTTGTCCTTTGAGCCACAACCAAGCCAGGGATATTTGGAGGGAGGTGAAATTAGAGTTTTTAACTGAAGTTGACTGGAAAGTTACGTATTTACCTGAGTCTGTTGGGAGATCGATGGTTAGAGAAAAATAAAACCACTTCATGTTTGTTTCCCAATGACTTCAAACTGCTAGATAAATTGGTTACATTTTTATCCCTAGCACATAAGAGCTATTTGCTAAATTAATCAATAAACCTTGGTTATTTGGAATTGTAATTTTTAGACGATATGAGTAAACAATGCAAATAAAAATATGTCAGGACTGAATCTTAGCCATTAGGCAGCCACCTGGATGTTCCCCCATTTATTCTGGTCAATGGAACTCCGTCATATGAAACTGATTCTTGAATATAGAAAAATTATTTTTAAATTTTCTTTCTACTATCAAATTGGATATTACTTTTGTGTTGTTTTCAATATTTGTGATGAATTTCTCCCTTTCTCTACATTAGGAAAAACAAGATGGTTTTACATATATCTGTGTGACAGTTCTTTGCTGTAAAAAGATAAGTGACCTACTCAAAATAACCCACACCCTCATTTAGCATCAAATGTTAACCCATGAATTTATACCACCCCATGTGATAGGTAGACTCCTTACCACTAGATGGCCTGATCCTCTCAAAAAAAAAAAAAAAACAAAACAAAAAAAAAAACAAGCAATTGAATATTGGAGATTCTACACTAATTGCCTTGTAAGGAAAGTGAACCTTGTAAATTCAAGTAAGTATATGAGACTGACGTATTTTCATTGCAATAAATAAGCTTTAATTGACTTTTCTTAATATTTTAAAAAAATATTCCCACTTCTACTAATACATTTTAATTAATTACTCTCCATTTCATCTTTTTCCCACATGGTATGTGCTATTTTTTTCCTAATGCCTTTTAAAATTCTCAGAATATCTTGCTATGTTAATCATTAGGAATAAACTAATTCCCATTATCACACATTTTCCCAAAACACATAGTTATAGTTTCATCGTCAGGAAGATACTCATTGTCTGAAGCATTTCATTGGGGGAGGGGGAAGGAGACTTCATGGTTAAAAAAAAAAAAAAAGTCCATTGCTCTTCCATAAAAATCCTTTGGAGTTCATAAAGCATTAAAATTCTTTAATAAATAAATACTTTCGATATAATTTTCTTTTACATTCATAGAACTTGCAATTATTCGGGGCTGAGGATTAATTCTGCAGCTAATTTGGAGACCTCAAATCCCTGTTCCTCTCATAGTACAAGTTGCCTTTAGGTTATTTCCCTGCTCATTAGTACCTCGACCACAGGACGGACAAGGAAAACAAAAGCTCTGCTCTTTTCGAAATGCACTCCTGGAATATAAATGACTGGGGCTGCAATAACTCATGTCCTTTATTTAGAAAGGAAATAGATAGAAAAGAATTAAAGATGAGATGTGTCAGGCACAGCTTTCCGTACCAAGCCCCACAGGCATAGCAAGGCTGAGACAAGTCCAGCTTTTAAAAAGCAGGAATACAAGATCTCTTGTCCAGGTTCTTGGAATTTTCCTCCATTCATTCTTGTGAGCATGATTAAAACTGCCTGATGTTTGGCGCTTTCCGTGATCGTGCCATTTTGTAAGCCCAGAAAGGTGACACCACCTGTACACAGACAATATACGTGTTTCTATGAAACCTCCACTTTATTATATATTCCTGTACAGTTTGGGTACTTCTTATCTTTGCCAAGATTCCAGAAATTGAGCCCTGAGGGGATGCCGAGGTTAGAGCTAGGGCAAATGACCAAAGTCAGGGTTACTAATCCACGGGGGTAGAAACGCCTTGGAGATACTTTGCTAAAGCCATCCTGGCTGCGTTCAGAAAGTAAAGTTCAGACTTGCTGAAATATTTCCAATTAATCTATGAACCACAAATACATAAGATAATAACAATTGCTTTCTGGAGTTCTTAGAGGTATTATTATTATTATTATTAGAGGATTACAGATGTAATCCTAGTACATTAAAAGATGCTCAAAAACCTGCTATTGTCATTAAACTGAGCTCTAATAAAATATAGTCAGTAATGACAATAATCTTTGCTATTTAATTATTTACAGTACCTACTAACCAATTTATATTATTATTGGATAATTTAGAAGGTATCTCAGAACCTGGCAGTATCTCAGGGTCCTTGGCCCCCCATCCAGTCAGTCACCATTATCCATTAGAGCTCTGAATGAACCCAGCAGTCCTATATAAGCTAGCATGACTGGCCCCATCCAAAACCCCTTAGAATTTCTATCAAACTTAATCTGACCTCTCTGCCTTCTGTATCTTTTTATGACCCTTTCATATCGTGATTCCACACCCTCCACTATCTCCATGGATTACTAACCCTGACTTTGGTCATTTGCCCTACCTCTAACCTTGGCATCCCTTCAGGGCACAATTTCTGGAATCTCAGCAAAGATAAGAAGTACCCAATCAGCCACTTTCACACTTGTGGGAGGCTTGTCTGATGGCCAAGGAAATTCAGGCAATCAGACTTTACTGATTCTGATGAAAGTAGCAGACACATTTCAAATTAGCTTCTGCAAAAGAATTTATTGGCAATGATTCTGACTCCAGTTCCAGTGTGGAAGTCAGGAGTCCCCACACTACCAAACAATTCTTCTATACCAGCTGCGTGTCCTACAATTCAACTCATTTCAGACACTATCCACCTGAAGATAGCATCAGATCCCACAGGTTAAGGGTTCAGTCCCACAGGACTCTCCCCCTCCACCACCCTTCAGAGGCCAGTCACAAGCCCTGATTATCACTTGTGTTTCTGAACAACTGGCTGTAGATTGGAGGGTCTAATGCCCCACTCCCTTACTTTCAATTAATTTGGTAGAATGGCTCACAGAACTCAGAGAAACAGTTGACTTACTAGATCACCTGAGTAGTGTGAAACTGAGTAGCTCATTTGAAATAGAGTCAGGAGGCCAGAAAGGGGAGCTCCCATGCCCCACCACTTGGGATCAATTGCAGACCCAAACCGGAAGAGTACTTCACATTCCCAACATGAAAAAGCCTACTTTACTATTCCAGCAGGAGGAAGGAATAAATTCTCCTTGTTTGTCAACAAGCTCAGCCAATAAGAAAATGGTACAACTCAGGCAATGACAATCCATCATCTTCCTGAACTCTCAGTTTCCCACAATAGACTTTCAAAGCAACTTCTCGTAATTTCCTCTTGTTCTCTATAAAGTAACAGTCCTCTCCTTTGATCACTGGACTTGACAATAGTATGACAGAGCTTACATGTCTGACTTGAAACTCCTCTGCTATTCCTGAATAAACCCATTTTGCTGGTGAAATAACTAGCTGTTTTAATTGTAAGTTCAACATTATAAAAAGACCTCAGGGTATAATTTAGGAACAGGCAGATGGCAGAGATATATAGGACAAAGTAAACAGAGGGCACAGAACTTCTGTGACCTCTCTGAGCACACCACTCTCCACAAATCTCCACCTGTTGACTAACCTGGAAGTCCTCTGAACCCTATTCTTTCAGGGGTTTATGAAGGCTTCACTTCATAGACACGACTGATTAAATCAGTGGCCATTGGGGACTGATTGGATCTCTAGCCCAATCCTTCAGGTGGGAGCAGGGGGAACTGAAAGCTCCAACTCTCTAATCACATGGTTAGTTCTCCTGGCAATCAGCCCCCACCCTTAGGTGGGGTCCAAAAGTGCTGCCTTCAACGTTATTTTTATGTAGCCAACATAGCTTTCAAATTAATACCATCTTTGTTCATGGGAAGATTTCAAACTTACCAGACGTCTCAATCCAAATTGCAAATTCTCAGGAAAGGATATGATTGGCCCAGTCTAGGTGGATTGTCCACCTTGGAGCAATCAGCTACGGACAAGAGACAGACTCATGTAATGCAAATATAGCAATCCAGGGTCCACTCTTATGTTCTCAGAAAAGAGATGTGTCATCAGATACCCTGAATGGTGTCTTTTACATGGTATCTCTCCTGTTTTCCCCTTATTTTCTGTTATCATGCTACCATTCCTGGCCCTTCAAGACAAGTAGACCTGCCCATTCATTCCTCCCCAATACTTTCCTTTCCTTTCCTTTCTTTTCCACCTCTGACTTCTTTCATTCACTTTCACTTCTCTCATTTTAACTTCTTGGTTCATACGTCAGCTTCTGTTTCTGTTCCTGGTCTGTTTCTGATTTCGTACCCTTTGACCACTTACCTGGCACATTGAACTTCAATTTTCTTCTATGATTTGTGCCTTAGCTTTCTTCTCTTGACCCAGCAAATCCACTGACCACCTCAGATGAAGGATCCTGTTAATAATCACTAAGCTCCCTTGGGGAGCCTGGCTGGCTCAGTTGGTTAAGCGCCTGCCTTCGGCTAGGGTCATGTTCCCAGGGTCCTGGGATCCAGTCCCACATTTGGCTCCTTGCTCAGCAGGGAGTCTGCTTCTCCCTCTGTCTCCCGTTCCCCCTGCTTGTGCTCTCTCTATCAAATAGATAAATAAATAAATAAATAAATAAATAAATAAATAAATAAAATCTTAAAAAAATAATAATACTCACTAAGCTCCCAGAACAACACTCCCTGGTCCTTTGCCCATTTCAGCAATGGTCCCATGTAAGGGGAGAGAGAGAACACAAGCCTGTTACTGCTTCCAAATGAGTACAATATTCCTAGAACATTCCTTTGATCATATCATTCCTTGCCTCAAAAATTCTTCCGTGATTATTTAGCCTGATAGTCAAAGGTCTTTCAAAGTTAGGTTCCAAACTACTTTCTCAACCTTTTCTCTCATTATTTCTTTACGTGAAGGTTCTAGTGCATGCACATTCCCTAAATGCTTTGCACCAAATTGTACTGTGAGTCTGTTGTATGCCTGGCACATGGGCTCTATATATACTTGTTGCCTGTGTAAATAAATGCACAGCAAATGTTGGTCTGGTGTAAGTTGTTTTATTTGACCCCGAACAGTTTTCAGTGTATAGCTGTATGAGAGATGTGAGAGATTATACTGAATTGGTACTGACCCTATGGCATACACTAGTTTTAATATTTTTCTTTTTTCTTGTTTGTTTTGGGTTTTTTTTTTTTCGGTTTTGATTTTTAAACCAAAATTCCGATGACAACATATTTCCTATTTGTCTTTTTTTCATAAAAATAGAGTGTAGAATAAAAAGGGAAAATATCCTAGCTATTTGCATATGCTGGTTGTGTGAATTCCAAGATAAACAAAAATTTACTGTATTCCTAAATCCGTCCTTTACTAAATGCCAGGAACTTGAGCTGTATTGTGAAGCCATCTGTAATTTTTTGCCCCTAGGATCTTTTGGCCTCTGGACAATACTGTTGCTTATCCTCTTTATCACCCCTAGCCAAGTAAAATGAGACAAAGCCTGTTTTGTATGCAATAAGGGGAACCACTTCAAGTTAAATTCTTTAGAGTCTGTTCTCACATTATTTTGTGTCACAGATACAAAATACCTTGACCTTCATTCTTTAAAATCTGCCTTTTGGAGGTCAGAATGAATCACAAACACTAAAAAATGATTTAAGTATTATTTATTTGCTAATATATGAAGATACTCTATTGTCAAAGAGATGTTTTACTCTTAAACACTGTCTCTTTTAGCTCACCACATAAACCAAACTTTAGTGTGGCCATCAATAAATATTTGTTAAATGAGTGAATAAATGAGTAAAAAAGTAAGAGAAATGTGCATTGTTAGTCAATGGCAGCCACATTATTTTTTTTTTAAGATTTATTTATTTATTTATTTATTTGGGAAAGAGAGAGAGAGAGAATGGGGGAAAGGGCAGAGAGAGGGAAAGTGCGAATCCCAAGCAGACTCCCCACTGAGCTCAGAGCCCCACCTGGAGCATGATCCCAGGACCCCGAGATCATGACCGGAGCTGGAATCAAGAGACAGCTGCTTAACTGACTGAGCCGGCCGGGGACCCCAATGGCAGCTACATTAAATGGAGTTAGATACAGGTCAAATTTTAAAAGGAATTAAAGAAAATAAAATACCTAATAGAGTTAACTAAATTCATTCTATTTTCTTCATTCCATAACTATATTTCTCCTCTTTTCTTTAAAAATGAAAATTGTATTTAAAAAATTTTGATCTTCAGAATTTTCGATATTTACATTACCATAAAAAATTAAATGCTATTTACTGCTTCTATACTGGATTTTTTAAATGCCTTTTATCATGGCATATTGATCTTTAAATTATTTTATTCAATTTGATAACCATCATGTATGCAAAGGGGTGTCGGGGTAGGGTTGGCATGGTGTCTCGGCCTGAGTTCCTAAAATTGATGCTGTGATAATTTTTGGATGAAGGTTTCTTGGGTTTGTTTTGTAGTGGTAAAAACCTGTCTTATTAAAGGGCCATTCGATCCTTGCTTTTTTAAAAATCATAATCAAAATCTCTTTAAAGATTTTTTAAATTCCAGAAAATGTTTATTATATATGAGACTCATTCATGAAAGTTATATTCCAACAGCTTTTCACTTATAATATTAGAAATCATACTGCCAATTATTTTTAATTTATGATATATTTTTGAGCTCTTTTAATATATCTACTAAGACTGATAGCTTACTAATAGACTGAGGGTCCTTACTCTATGTCAGATATTATGTTGGGGGTTTTATATAAATTATCTCACTGAGTCCTCACAATAACCCTATTTGTGCCCATTATGCAGATTAAAAAACAGAAATTGAGGAGCAAAGCAAGGTTCTCAAGATCACACAGCTGACAAATGACAGGACCAGGATTTGAAACCAGACTCATCTGATGACAGAGCCTCTGGTCTTCAAATATGCAACATCACAGTGGGGTCGTCCTACTAGTAACACAGTCCCGCTTGGGGGCATCTCGGAAAAGCAAAGCATTGAGGCAGAACTTTCCTTTGGCATGCCTTCAGGTCTTCAGTACAGATTAGTATTTGCCTGCTTGCCCAGAGACAAATGGAAACTGTACAACAGAAAACAAGTTAGGAGCTATTGCATTTTTAGGGTTAGTGCACTGTGGTAGCTCCTACATCCTGGTACACCAGACCCTATGTCCTTTGGGAAATGGGTTAAAAACAGCCTTCCTTAATTATGGAAAGAAAAGATGAAAGAGAAGTGAAGTCTGGAGAGCTGCTTTAAATTGTGTGTGAGGATGAGAGGATGACTGTTTAAGGAAAAATAAAGGGACCCTCTCTACCCCAACGGGAGAAAATATCTACTTCCCTACTGCTCATGCAAGCATCTGGATTTTCCTCTTTACCTGGTCCTGCATGAACCTGACACCTCTGGGAGTTTTTCAAAGTTAACTTGTTCCCAAATGGAATGCAAAGGAACAGCATGCTTTTACATTTCTGTTTGCTGGTTTAAGCCAAGAATGATGCTTCTAGATAGCAGTGGGAGTTGGGTATGTGGCTGAGTGCAGCACGTGGTCCCTTAATTTTATTAAAGTTCCATCCCACAGACTGAGGTTGTTAGATGTCATCCTAAGTGCGTGTTAAATATTTCTCACTTGTGAACTTCGACCTTAATTTATTCTAGACAGGCCATGTGTAGCTACTCACTTTTAAGCCCTGACACCAACATTCCTCTTGTGTCAATGTTTCAGGTCATACTCCTTGGGCATCAAGTATTCCCAGAAACAGTCTAGCATTTCCAAACATTTTTTTAAAGACATCACTGATGGCTCTTGGAAAGAAAGACCAAACTAGCATGCTAAAGTGCAATCTCTAAAGCTGAGTATACAATAGCTTTTTAAAAAAGTTTTTATTAAATTCCAGTTAGTTAACATATAATGTAATATCAGTTTCATGTGTACAGTTTAGTGATTCAACACTTCCATGCAATGCCCAGTGCTCTCATCACAAGTGCCCTCCTTAATCCCCATCACCTATTTCACCCATCCCCCACCTACCTCCCCTCTCTGATAACCATCAGTTTGTTCTCTATAATTAAGAGTCTAAGAACACAATAGCTTTTTAAAAGGTATTTTTGCAATACTCTGATCCAGTTTTCCCCTCATGTTAAGTTACATAGATTTGCATTTCACACACACACACACACACACACACACACACACACACACACTTTCTCTCTCAACGTCTCTCTTCTGGGAATGAGCCTTCGGTTCCTCAGCCCTCTCTCATACCAACCCTATCACTACACTGAAAGTGCTTTGTTAACATCACCAGAAAATTTTATATTGCTAAATTCCAGTATCTCTTTTCAGTTCTTTTGTTGTTGTTAATCCAATTAAGTTCCCCATCCCCTTATTCATATAGCAAAACATACGGAAATTTAGTCCAAACAAATGTTCTCTTCCACCCACTCATGGGGGATAGATGCGGCATGATGCAGAGGATTTTTCCAGGACTCCTCAAAGTCCCTAATAGGACATGCTGCTGCCAGTGACCATGTCTGCCCCAGGTGGAATCTTGCTAAATCCAAGACACTTAACTGAGCAATGCTGAGCCATTTTATACTTGGAACTTACATCACCATGCAAAGCACCTACATGCTTTTCTTTAAATAGTTTCTGATTTTGGTTTCCATGTAAGTCCACTCCTGATTTTCTTTCAGCTTTTTTTGGCAATTCTTTCTTAGTCTCTTATGTCAGCTTCTCATCCTCAACCTAACAATTAAATGTTGGTGTTCCTCAGAATTCTGTCCTAGGCCCTCCATTCTGTTCTCTATCTTTTCCCTGAGAACATATCATCAATTCCTATGACTTCGGTTATGAATACACTGACAAATCCTAAGTTTATACCTCTGACACAGATCACACTTCTGAGTAACAGATCTGAATAGGCCACTGCCTATAGGACATTTCAAATTGAATGTCTCAGAGGCATTCCCAAATCATCCAGTACGTCCAAGGGTAAACTCAGGATCTACTGTTCTTTCCCTCAGTATCTGGTTCCATTATTCATCCAGTTACTCAAGTCATAAACCTCAGGGTCATCTTTGATTCCTACTTCTCCCTCATACCTCACATCCAATCAATCAACTTTTTAGATATGATTTACCACTGTCATTATACAACGGAGAGAGCACCCTTGACTACAGATGCAAGCACCCTAATTCTCCGGATGGGTATATCTCCTTTATGGATCATTTATTACTAAACACTGAGCTGAAGAAGACCACATCTGTGACAAAACACCCCTCCCCACCTCCAGTGATGGTAGTTGACTGCCAGGGGGCCCGGCAATAATACCAGCTATAGGTTATGTGCAGTTCCTGACACTAACACCAACTCCATCCATTTCCCTCTCACATATGTATGACATATGAAGCTCTCCTTCTCTAATCCTTACTCAGATTTCATATTCTAAGCAAGTATTCCAGTGTTTGGGACAGTTTCTAATATATAGATATTCTGGCTTTTTCCATCAGTCTTTGTGGGCTGATTAATGTGAGCCACTAACGACAAATAGATCTATGTTGTAAGTGTTGATAAAATCCAGTTTCTAAATCTGCGGGGCTGAGAGCCAGATCATAGGCTGTGGTAAATTCACCGAGATAATCCATCCTGTGGGGCCTCTTGAAAGGTAGCCAATTGATCTTGCCTGGAGATACCCATGTGCTTTCCATTTGAAATGTCTCTGAGGTCTTCTTGGGAAGATGCCTAAAGCCCATGAAACATTAGTTGAAAAAAAATACAAAACTTCTTGACTTAGTATAAGACATGCACAGACTTCCTTTAGTGATGGGGATTATTTACAAAAATATGCTGAAGTCTGGGGTAGCAAAGGGAGCTGCTTCACCAGCCATTTAGAGCACCTGGATCTGGTGTCCCTCCTATACTATTAATCATAGTGGGGTGCCAGGGTGGCTCAGTTGGTTAAGTGACTGCCATCGGCTCAGGTCATGATCCTGGAGTCCCAGGATCAAGTCCCCCATCAGGCTCCATGCTCAGCTGGAATTCTGCTTCTCCCTCTGACCCTCCCCCCTCTCATGCTCTCTCTCTCTCTTTCTCTCTCTCATTCTCTCTCTCTTAAATAAATAAATATTTTTAAAAATAAAAATAAATAAACATAGTGGCTACACAGATTTAAGAATGTGGTGTTTCTCGTAATAGTAACCTAAATATAAATGCCTTTGTTGGGGTGCCTGGGTGGCTCAGTCAGTTAAACATCTGACTCTTGATTTTTGGCTCAGGTCATGATCTCAGGGTCATGAGATTGAGCCCCATGCTGGGCGTGGAACCTGCGTAAGGTTCTCTCTCTCCATCTTCCTCTACTCCTCTTCCACTCCTCCCTACCCCCTGCCCCCACACACTTTCTCTCTCTTTCTCTAAAAGAAAGAAAGAGAGAAAAAGTAAAGGAAGGAAAGAAGGGAGGAATGAAGAAAATCTAATGAAATCATCTAAAATCTTGTCCTTCCCCCAAAAAGGAATAACCGCCCTATGAAACATGCCTTTGGGGTCAGGTTTGTGACAAGTCATCTCTGAGATGACACAGCCCAAATACAGTTACCTCTGGCACATGCAGTGCCTATCCAGTCCAGGGCGCCATGGCTAGGACACCACATTGGGCTCACAGAAAGCATGCTGCTAGAATCATTGGAGCTTATGCAGGAAAGAATTAGTCGGGCTCTGTGTATAGCAGACATTTGAAGGCTTCAGGGACTCCTCCAGTGGCTCATCCAGCAGAGAATACAAACTGCTTTAGGAATTTAGAAAGATGAGAAGCAATGAGGTAAAAATAGACAGAGGTCTTCAGCCTTCCCTGATTGCAAGAGTTGAGAAGGTAGGGCATTCCAGGAGACAAGGCTTGACCACATCAATGAGCTTTGAAGAGACCAGCCTGCAGAGGGCAGAGTGCACAAATCAGGCCCTCAGGAATACAATTCAAACAGGGGTTTAGTAGCAGATCGTACAGGGCCGGGAGAGCCAGGAAGAGGAGTTTAATCTGGAAAGAGATCAAGAGTCAGGAAGACCAACCAGGTGACTATTGTAACAACCAGGGCCTGAGGATGTGAACTAAACTGATTGCTGTAAGAAAGAGAGGCATTCTGAAAGGAAAACGGTGTAGTGGAAAATAACCCAACCCACAGTTATAACCAGCTGTCATGCAGAAGAGATAGTGCAGGCCCAGCACCATGAATATCTTGGTGGGGTCCATAAAACATATTCCTAAACACACTCCTTGGTTTCATTTCATCACACAAGCCTTGATTCTGGAACATTTTGCTGTTCCCTATCTGAGCTACAGAACTTTTTGCAAAAGAAAGATTTCTGGGCTTCTAGAAAATTGTTGGCCCATTGGGCAAGGAAATTATCCTGGCTCCTCCTCTCTCTTTGTCTTTCATATATCATCAGTCACCAAGCCCTGCAGATCCCAAACCTTCCTCGTATGTTCCCTTTACTCCATCTCCACCGCTTCTGTTTTCATTGATGCATTTGGGTTCCTGCCATAGACATCTAGAAAGTCATCCATCTTCCAGTCTGGCCTCTTTCCAATCCATCCACCACACTTCTATCAATGAACAGATAATCTCTGTAAAACACAACTCCTATTATGTCAATTCCCACTTCAAAACATTCAATAATTTCCTACTAAATGTGTTTAGGATGAAGTTCAGTCTCTTTATCTTAACATACAAGGTTATCACAATGTGGCCCAGATGTTGCAGGCAAATGTATTTTTTTTTTTTTGGCCACATAGTATTTTAATACATCTGGGAAAACTCACATCAAAATCTATATGTTAGGCTTCTCTCAAAAAATAAAAAACATCTGGCAATATATGGGCCTGCCTTCACAGTGGCAACATCAGGCTACAGTAAGGAATAGTTGCTCATTTGGACCCTGTCTGTGCCCTCTGGTTTGTCACAGTCTCCACTCTCCATGTTGTATTTTGCTTACCTCTTCACTCGCTGACCTCGTCTGCCTAGCAGCCTCTGCATCCATTTTTGTTTGTGACCTGTGGATACCCTCCCAGCATCTCCTCCCTCCCTTTGGAACATTCTGCTTTTACCCCAACCCATCCTTTACCTATCTAACCCCAACTTTTCCTTCAAGACTCAGTAGAAGGGCTCCCTCTCTAACTTCCCTTTGTTTCCAGGTTCATTACTTTGCCCCTTCTCTATAATGTTTAACGTTTGTAATCTGACTTTTAATGCCCCCATCGTACCCTATGTCTGCCCTTTCACAGTACCCTATTGTACTGTGGTATAGGTAACGATTAACTTCCTTTCCACACTAGATGATAAATTCCTTGATAGATTTGAATTTCCATTGCTTAGCATGATGTCTGCTATATAATAGAGCCGAATAAATATTTGTTAAGTAAATGCTGTTGAAAAAGTTTGTTTTTCAACAAACTAGACCTTATAAAGGACAGTGTAAAGAAAAGGAAAGAGCGTGAGTACTGAACAATTAACAGGTGAGAGAAGGATCTGTGAAGGAAACAGAGAACCAATTTGGAGGAGAATTTGCAATTTATACAGTCTCAGAGGCAAAGAGAACAGAGAGTGTCAAGTTCCAAAGAAGGGACACTCAGGACCATCAGATGCCCTAGAAAGACCAGAGATGGTGGAACAGCATAGTGTGTTGAGAAAGCCCAGGCTTGAAGCAAACCAAAATCCAGCCCTCCGTTCCTCCAGCAAGTCACCATAACTACCAAGCTGTGACTCTAGCAAGTCACTTACTCAAGTTACTTTGCTCTTTGAGACTCAGTTTCCTAATTTGTCAAATGGAACTTACTTGTCAGGAAGGGAGCAGAGACAGGAAGTCAAAAACAGAGAACTATTCTCGTTTAAAATGGTACCACTCATTGCAACCCCTTTATCAGTGTGTGGCAGATGCATTCTCTATCAATTTCCCACAGAACATCATGTAACGTGGAAACCCTCAAGACTCGGGCATTGGCAGTGGTAGCCAATGGAATTAACAGTGATGCCCAGCACAGTTAGTGGTTCCTATGAGAAGCGGCAGTGGAGGACAATGACAGGGCTCTCACCAATGCCCAGAGGAAGGAGGACGAGTGATCCACAAGCCGCAGCAGCATGTGCGTGGCAGACACAGGGGAACCCAGCGAAGACGGTGGCAGGCTGAGCTGGTCTGTGAGTGCATGCAAGGCCCTATCCGAGAACCCCCAAAATAGTTCAGGAGAAGGAGGGAGCTTTGAAGAACAGTAGTAGGTAAGACCAAGAGCTGGAAAACCTCAGGTTACATTATCGTGGACAGTTGGGAGGATTCAAGGTAATGCATGGAAAAGCACCTTACAGAGTGCCTGGCCCCTTGTAGGTACTTCATAGGCACTCTGTAGAGACTCAGAAAAGACGACTAGTATCGCTGTCACCAGTAGGCTGTCATTATGATTAAAACTAATCCTCACAAAGACTTTGTCACATAATCTTCCTTCCACTTACTTTTTATAAGCATTAGGCTTTACCTTTCATTGCCAGTGTTTACCTCATTCTAAATAATTCAACCAAAAGTCCAGGCTTCTTTTGCCTTCCTGCCCATTTGTGGACCCCATGTGCCCCCTACGTTATTCTTTCTCCTGTCCCAGATCCCAATGTTGCAATGCATCAGAGAAGTCCAACAGAAATTCACTTCACTTAGCCTATAAAACAACCCTTCCGGTCTTTTTTTGCAATGGAAAATATGCCGTCTAATTTCTTACCCCTTTCCCCCAGGCAGAATCTTCTAACCCTGAGAGTTTCCACCAAACCTCGAAACTCTGGCAATAATAATTTAAGGAGGGCCTCGTCAGATCTTCACTTTTCCTGTCTCTTCAGTAGGAAATTGAAGTATTTTATTTACTCCACACATGACCTGTGGAAATAATCGAGTTCCTTCATGTTTCTAATGGCCGCTAGTGATAACTTAACAACCAAAAGATAACAAAGTACTGGAGTATACTTCATTTAAAAAAAAATAAAGCTCATATTATTCTTATATGCTTGTCCTGATAACAGTTTGATTACAAGTTACACTATCCAGTTTCACTATATTGTTCACAATTTTAAAATATTTATCAACTTGGCCATGTTCTACAAGTTCCCCAAAGCAAAGAACAATTACATTTTATTTTTGAAATGTTATAAATTATTTAAAAATTAATTATTCCATAATGTTTACAGAATCTCTTAAAATTGTTTGGATATTAGGCCTACATAAATTTGACAGAAGTAGAGTCAATATATTTTTCCATCAAGAGTGATCTTTACTCTGTGTAGAAAACCCAAAATACTCTTCCAAAAAATTGCTAGAACTGATACAGGAATTCAACAAAGTCGCAGGATATAAAATCAATGCACAGATGTCAGTTGCATTTCTATACACTAACAATGAAGCAGAAGAAAGAGAAATCAAGGACTCAGTCCCATTTACGACTGCACCATAAGATACCTAGGAATAAACCTAACCAAAAAGGTAAAGGATCTGTACTCTGAAAACTATAGAACACTTACAGAAGAAATTGAGGAAGACACAAAGAAATGGAAAAGCATTCCATGCTCACAGATTGGAAGAACAAGTATTGTTAAAATGTCTATGCTCCCCAGGTACCTGGGTGGCTCAGTTGGTTAAGCAGCTGCCTTTGGCTCAGATCATGATCTCAGGTTCCTGGGATTGAGCCCCACATCAGGCTCCCTGCTCAGCAGGGAGTCTGCTTCTCCTTCTGCCCCTTCCCCCCCCCAACTCGTGCTTTCTTGTGTGTGCTCTCTTTTTCAAATAAATCTTTAAAACAAAACAAAACAAAAATGTCTATGCTACTCAAAGCAATCTACACATTCAATGCAATCCCTATCAAAATACCATCGACATTTTTCACAGAGCTGGAACAAACAATGCTAAAATTTGTTGGAACCAGAAAAGACCCTGAATCGCCAAAGGAATGTTGAAAAAGAAAACCAGTGCTGGAGGCTTCACAATTCCAGACTTCAAGCTGTATTACAAAGCTGTAATCATCAAGACAGTATGGTACTACAAATAGCCAACAGACACATGAAAAAATGCTCAACGTCACTCAGCATCAGGGATATACAAATGAAAACCACAATGAGATACCACCTCACGCTGGTCAGAATGGCTAAAATTAACAACTCAGGAAGCAACAGATGTTGATGAGGATGTGGAGAAAGGGGAACCCTCTCACACTGCTGGTGAGAATGCAAACTGGTGGAGCCACTCTGGAATACAGTATGGAAGTTCCTCAGAAAGTTAAAAATAGAGCTACCCTTTGATCCAGCAATTACACTACTAGATATTTATCCAAAGGATACAGAGTGATTCAAAAGGGCACATGTACCCCAATGTTTAGAGCAGCAATGTTACTAATTGCCAAAATATGGAAAAGAGCCCAGATGTCCTTCAGAAGATGAATGGATAAAGAAGACATGAGATAGATAGATAGATAGATAGATAGATAGATAGATAGATAGATGATAGATAGATAATAGAATATTACCTGGTCATTTAAGAATGAAAACTGGCCATTTACAATGATGTGGATGGACCTAGAGGGTATTATGTTAAGCGAAATAAGTCACTCAGAGAAAGACAAATACAATATGATTTCACTCATATGTGGAGTTTAAGAAACAAAACAGATGAACATAGGGGAAGGGAAGGAAAAATAAAATAAGAGGAAAGCAGAGAGAGAAGCAAACCATAAGAGACTCTTAATTATAGGGAACAAACTGAGGGTTGCTGGAGGGGAGGTTGTTGGGGAGATGGGTAACTAGGTGACGGGCATTAAGGGCACGTGATGTAATGAGCACTGGTTGTTATATGCAACTGATGGATCACTGAATTCTACCTCTGAAACTAATAATATAGTATATGTTAATTAAATTAAATTTAAATAAAAACTTTTTAGAAAGAGTGATCTTTAAATATACTGTACAAGTCGAGTGAGACATTTGAAAGAGGAACTATAATGCCATGTACACAAAAATGAAAGAAGAAAGGGGGTTGTTCGAAACACTAGAGTTAGTTCAACAAGTTCTAGGTTGCCTATTGACCTCCTGACTCTCTGACCACTCTTGACAACGTGATGTCCTAAGAAGCCGAGAGGTACTACAGAGGATCAGGAAAGTGGACTGAAGCAGGGAATTTGTGTTTACTGGAAATCATCATGGCTTCAGGTATCTTATTTTTGGTCTTCAGAATCTAATCAACTTCATAGGGCATCAAACACATACACATGCATGCCATCTATAGATAACATGTGCAAATTTGACGATTTCTCTAGAAACCATCCTAGTTAGTGGAAGAGCACCTCAACAGTTGAAAGTAGAACATTTTATAGGCAGCATATATTTTTATTTTACTCATAGATAATTAAAAACTCCAAAACTGATGGTATGAAACATAGAACCGCAGATGATTTGAGATTCTCTTGGCCACTACAAATTGAATGGGCAAAAAGATTTATGAAACCACAGTGATTTATGTGAATAATGAAACAATGGGGAAATGCCTAAATAGTATACCCTTATTTATTTATACTGAAATTATGATTTTTTATATCAAAGTAACTGTTGACTTACATAGTCCTAGAATTAAAA
Source organism: Ursus arctos (assembly GCF_023065955.2). NCBI lineage: Eukaryota > Metazoa > Chordata > Mammalia > Carnivora > Ursidae > Ursus > Ursus arctos. The sequence continues at coordinate 30,676,022 of NW_026622786.1, read as the reverse complement.
ACAAAGACCTTTTTCAATCTCAGACTCTTGGGTGATTTTGTTGATTTCTTTACATCAGGAAAAGTCTTAGCAACTAAGGTTTTTGGTGTCTTTAGCTTAGCTGCAAATGGGAGTATTTTAACAGGCTTATACAAGTAAAAAAGAGGGTGACCACATAATTTATTGTCTAAGCCATGACAGTTCTGAGAAAGGGGCACTAATCAGATGGCACATGAGACAATGAAGCATCAAGTAGGAATGTCCCAGGAAAACCCGCTCCTTCTAGTCTAGCTAGAGACAAATCCCTTCTCCCATCTCAGGCTTCTATAGGTATTTCTCAATTTCGGCCTGTCCCACCCCAGGGCACTAAGGTAATATTGAGGGAGAAGTCCATTTTTGACCCTAATTTTCCCCCAGTTCAAAGAGGCTGGCTTCATCTTGTCTTTGAGACGTTTCTGCATCCGTAACATTCAGCACTGCCTGCAGGTCCAGCATCAATAAATCAAAAGCATATCAAAATTACACACAACACACCTGTCAACTGGAGAAAAGATAAAAGACTATCAAAGACTAAAGACAAAAGAGATTGCAGGTTATCACCTGATGACTTTGTTTAAAATGTGGTGGCATAATATCGATGAAGTATTAATAGATTATTTTTCTTTGACACTTTCTCATCTTTTAGCATTCTCCTCCTTCATTGCCTTAGGGAAGGGGTGTTACAGAAGAAAGCAGATTTTAAAAGAGCCTCTTCCTAGCTTTTGAGTTTCAAAACCTTGGCCCTGAGGGAAATTGAACAGACTCTGGCAGTTTTTTGAAAAAAAAAGAAAAAGAAGAAAGGAAACAATGATAACCTGGCTTCAGGCCTGGAAGGTAGAAGGAGAAGAGAGTCTGAAGAGGGAAGCAATCAGAGCTTAAAAGCTTGGGGTCTTTGAGAAAAGGGCGTCTGCACTTCCTCACTCCATCCCTGGGTTGAATTGAGACCTGTGGGAGTCTACAGAATTCTGGAGAGGTCTCGTAGAGTCAAGAACAGACATAAAGTTCTGCAGGTGACAAGACCCTGGAGAAGAACTAGCACCTTAGACAGCCTCACCCACATGCCCCAATGTGGTGCAGAAACCATAGAATGCCTTCTGTGTGCTCAAGAGGTCACAGAAGTGACAAATGATCCCAACACCTTGCAGTTTTCCACTGCCCGGCATGCATGGGAGCACCTGACTGAGAAGCAGTGTACGTGCTACTGCCCACAAGGAACCTGAACCCAAAAGGCTATAAGAATGAACTTGAGAACTGAGTCAACAACATACAGCCCGCATGGATCACAGACTGAGGACCCAATGAGGTGATGGTAGCTCCAAAGGATATCAGTTTGGCCAGATGACATCAAGGATCTAATGTCCAACCCTAACCTGACACCCTAGGACTAGAACATAAGTACCACCTTGGGAAAGGGGAGGAGAAACCCCAATTTAACTGACATTATGTTTTTGCCATCCAAGGAGAAGACTCAAAACAGAACTTAAATTGAGCTAGAGAAAAAGAAAGACATTTACATTTCTTGTACATACGTATTTGTGGATGAGGTTTGAACCCACTACCTATAGAGCAGGACACGCCAGGTCACAGAATCACAGTGCCAATCTACTCAAAAAGAACAATGGAGGAAGAATATAAACCAGAACAGCCCTGAATCTAGACCTCCTTTGCTCACCCAATGAATTCAAATAGTCCCCTGCTCCTCTACTCCTTTTATATTTTTAAATTAATTTATTTATTTCAGAGAGAGAGAGAGAGAGCACACACAAGCACAAGCAGGGAGACCGGCAGAGGGAGAGGGAGAGAGATAATCCTCAAGCAGACTCCCTGCCAAGCGTGAAGCCCAACATGGGCCTCCATCCCAGGACCCTGAGATCATGACCTGACCCAAAACCAAGAGTCATACGCTTAACTGACTGAGCCACCCAGGCACCCATTTTCCAATCCTTTTAAAGCCACGTTAATACACTTCTCAATACACTCCTTTAACAAGTCCTTTCCGTTCTGCTTCCATGACATCATCCCCTTCTTTCTATTTCCACAGCCACCTCCTTAGCCCCAGCCCTCATCATTTCTCTCTTGCACCAATATGTTAATAACAACAACAACTACAAGCTAACATTACTTGGGCCTCATTATGTGGCAGGCATTGTACTGTGTGCTATATCTCTCTATTACTTCTTTCAACTGTCACATCAATCTTATGAAGTAGGGTCTATCTTCATCCCCATTTCACAGATGAGAAAACTGAGGCATAAAGAAGTCAAGTAAATTATCCACAGCCATACAACTCAAAAATGATGAAGCCAGGCAGTCTGGACCCAGGTTTAAATCACTGCACCACACCCCTCCCTTTAGTTTCCTCACTGTTCCTGCATCTGTGTGTCTCCCCTCCACATTATTACCCATGTACTCTTTCTAAACCATACATCTGAACAGAGTACATCTTAAATAAAATCCTTTAATGGCTACCCATTACTTTTAGCATAAAATTAAACGTTTTAGAAAAACGTACAAGAGCTGACATGATCCAGCTCCTGTCTACTTGTCCACTCCATCCCATGGGTCTGTTTCCCTGCCACTATAAAACCAGTGACAGTTAATCCCTGCCCCAAATGAATGGACAAGACACACACACACACACCCCAATTCCTATTTGTTCCTTTGAAGAATCCACTAATGTGCTTCCTGGTTTTAGAAGCACCTTTTATCATCCTATCCTAAATATATAGTACTAAATTCTAATCACAAACATTTTTCTCTAATCAGTGATTTTGTTTGTTTGATTTTTTGCTCCCTGTACTCTAAGTATCCTAAAGTCAAGTCTATATACTTTTTTTGTTTGAATTGGGCCAGAATGTAGCAGGTACCCAATACAATTACTAAATGAAATAATCGATCAAAATACCTTTCATAGCCCCATCTTTTCTGCCTATTTCAATAATAATTTCACAAATATAAATTGTGCACCTACTAATTGCCAGGCACTTTGACATATACTTTAAGTCCAATTTTCCCAGCAATAGTGTAAGATAGATGTGATCATTCCAGTTTCAAAGATAAAGAAAACGAAAGCTAAGAAGTACGTATAGCCTAGGATGCAAGGGGCACCCGGCTGCCTCAGCTGGTGCAGCATGAGACTCTTGGTCTTCGGGTTGTGAGTTTGAGCCCCACATTGGGCACAGAGATTACTTTTTTAAAAAAGAATAGAATGCAATAATAATATATTACTTGCAGGGTTTTTTGAGAATTAAAGATAACACAAGTATCAAGTACCAGATCCTGAACATAAGAGTAACTCAATGACTGGTAATCCTTAGAATTTTTTATCAGTGGTAAGTGCCAAGGTTTATTAGTGTCTCCTGATTATATGTCAGTGCTGCTCCAGGTCTCCCACAGCTGCTCAGAACTTAAAATTAATGTCTCATCTTCCTTTCCTCAGGGTATTGGCTATTACTTCCTTTCCTCGGTGTTCATTCTAATCCTTGGTGCTATCCTTGGTTCCCACAAGGTCCACATGTCTAATTTCGAGAGCTCATTCCACAAAATGAGACACAGCTCCCCTCTAGAGACTTCTTGACCTCGCTTTGGGGAATACATTCTTACATTTTTCCCAGCATTTTAAAACAATTTCCGTCCTGGCTTTAAAAAACTGAATGCTGCCCGCTCCTTGTCATTTGGGAGTTGATGAGTTGCAGCCTTGCCTAAGCACAGTCAGGCTAGTACAGTCAGGGAATGCTGGGAGAGAACCAGCTGGCTTTTCTCAGATGAACCACGCAAGACTCCCTCGAATGCCGGTCTCGCTTTCCAGCCCCTCTCGCTGGCACCTGGACATGCTCATGCTCTGTAATGTTAATGGAGTACCATGCAATATTTACTTCCCGTGGTGGAGTGGGGCTGACTCTGCCCCCCACAAATGAGCCGACCCTTCTAGCACGCCAGTCCCAACCATGACCAACCCCGACTGCCTGAGCCCCGCCTGATACTCCCCGGAGATTATGGTGAGAAGGGAGGTGGGGAGAGGAAAAGAATGTAAAGGAAAATCCACGAGGGATCCCACACCAGCTCATACTCAGAAACGAGTATCCTAAATTTGAAAATCCTAGTGTTAGCGGAATGCACCTCAAAGCCAGCTAGTTTACCAGTGATTAAATTTCTTTGCATGTGGGTGAATTCAGGAAAAATGAAAATGTTTACAGGTGTGGCAGGAATGGATCTTTGCAATTTCACTGACATTTTTACCCCAAGTTTCTTTATACCTCATAATCCTCTCTTCACTCAGGCGGCAGATAAAATATGAGGCATGCATTGCCTCAAAGAAAAGATGACACACCAGGCCACACATAATAATTCTTGGTTTATGAGTTTCAAAAGCCTAGGCCTAGGTTTAATAATAATATGGTATCACACTCAGCATTTTACATGTGTTCTCTTATTTAATCCCCACAATAATCCTATTAAGTGGCATAGACAGAATAATGGACCCTCAAAGATCTCCATGCCCTAATCCCCAAAACCTCTGAATATGTTAATGCAGATGAGATTTAGTTAAGGATTTTGAGATAGGGAAAGTAGCCCAGATTATTCATGACCCAATGTAATCACAAGGGTCCCTATAAGAGGGAGGCAGAAGAGTCACACTCAAAAAAGATGGGGTGGTGGAAGCGGGCGGTTAGGGGAGGAGAGAGAGGAGGGAAGTTCAAGCAATCACTCCTATCAGCCAGAACCAGGGACTGTTTGCTTATTTTTCTGATTTGGACAAGGTTCATATTTTGTTCCGGCCTGAGTATGGAGGGTCCCGTTTTTGCCCTGATCCATCCCAGTTGCAGAGTAGCCTTGACTGATGCTTCTGTTTTATGAAATTGTTTATGTTCAACAGGGAAACAGTAATGCCTGGCCAATAGCACCAGGCTAGCTCTTAGGTCAGGGGCCACATTTTTCTTTCTCTTTTGTCAAAAGTTTGTATAATCACCCATTTGATGTTTCATTCTTTATTCTCCTTCTGTTGGACATGGAAGTTGTTTCCAGATTTTTAGTAAAACTATAAATTTAGGCCTCAAAGTGCCTTAAACAATAAAGGAGTTTGGTTCTTGTGATTCATGTCAAGAAAATGAAAGACCAGTCACAGACTGGGAGATGATATTTGCAAATAAAGAACCCTTAAAACTCAATGATAAGAAAACAACCTAATTTTTAAAAATGAAATGATTTAAACACTTTTCAAAAGAAGATATACATTTGGCATTAAACACATGAAAATATGCTCAGCATCACCAATTATTAGGGAAATGCACAATGAGATACTACCATATACTTATCAGAATGGCTAAAACGAAAAAGGCTAACCACACCAAGTGTTGGCAAGAATGCGGCGGAACTAGAACTCTCACACACTGCTGGTGGCACATAAAACTACAGCCACTTTGGAAAACAGTTTGGCAATTTCTTTCAAAGTTAAACATAGAGCCGCCATGTTATCCAACCATTCTACTCATAGGTATTTACCCAAGAGAAACAGAAATACATGTCCCTACAAAGACTTGATACAAATGATCATAGCAGTTTTATTTGTAATAGCCAAAAACTAGAAATCACCCACCTGTCTATATGCAAATCATGATGCATCCATACAATGCCATGCTACTAATAATAAGGAATAATACTCGATAATAAAAAGGAATTAATCTTTGATGTATATAACATGAATTTCAAAATAATTATGCTAAACGAAAGAAGCCAGACCAAAAAAAGTACATTTGTGTGATCCTATTCATATAAAACTCAGAAAATGCAACTAATCTGTAGTGAAAGAAAGCACATCAGCTGTTGGTGGGGAATGGGAAGGAGTGAGAGTGAGTGAATCCAAAGGGGCTGAAGAAACTTCTGGAGGTAATGGATAGGCTCACTATCTTGTTTGTGGTGATGGCTTTAGAGGATATGCATATGTCAAAACTCATCAAGTTATATACTTTAAATATGTGCAATTTATTGTATGTCATTATATCTCAATAAAGCATTTTATTTTTTCCCCAAGATTTATTTATTTATTTGAGAGAGAGAAAGAGCACATGTACAAACAGGGGAAGGGGCAGAGGGAGAGGGAGAGAGAGAATCCTGAAGCAGACTGCACACTGAGCGGGGAACCTGACTCGGTGCTCAACCCCAGGACCCCGAGATCATGACCCAAGCTGAAACCAAGAGTCGGTCACTCAACCCACTGCACCTGTCAACAAAACTGTTTTTAGAAGCAAGGGGCAAGTAAAGATGGGCTTCGATGAAACTAGTGATTGTATTCAGAAATCCAATTTCTTTCCCTTTCTCCACTGTTTTTCCTGGCCTGAAAAACAGAACTCCCTCGACTGACAGGGAATTTCCAAACAAGAGATTCAGAGCTGAAATTCACCCAGATAGGGTATGCATGGATCATGTGGTTACTTTCCAGACAATCAGCAGGCCTGGACACAGAATGTAGCTAGCAGGGTCCACTGCTGGGGGTAAGGTCATAAATATTTTATAGCTCTGATGATTTTGTGAGAATCTTAGAAGTAGAATTACTGTGGGGGGAAAAAGGTGCCAAAAATTTTAAGGCTTAATATCCTTGGGAGAGAAAAAAAGAAAAGAAAAGAAAAGAAAAAAAGAAAAGAAAAGAAAAGAAAGAAAAGAAAAGAAAAGAAAAAAAGAAAAGAAAAGGAAGGGAAAGCCCACCTAAAGGGGACTGAGGAGCGTTTAATAAAGGAGGATTTACAGAAGGAGTGAGAATTAAGGGCCTATGAAACCGTTGGGGACTGACAAGAAGAAGGCAGGGGTGAGGGGTGGGGAAGCCTCTGCATTTTCTAGACCTGAAGGGTGAATGGAGAGCTGTTCTCGGAACGGTGAGAATGAAGGCTGTGGGAGACGAGCCTTGGGGGTGGGGGTGTAGGCCTTAAGTAGGGAACACAGTCCCGACCACGTGGGGCCCAGCAAGGAGGGAGCTGGAGAAATAAAACCCCAACCTTTCTCTCGGTGCTCCTCCCCTCTCACCTGCCAGTTACCCAGCATCTCCCAGACTCCACTAGGTGATGCAGCCCAGTCAGTAAAGGTCAGCCTCCCAGAGCATAGAACAGAGTGGAGAAGGGTAGAAAGTGGATGTAGAGAGAATATCCAATACAATACTTCTCGCTAAATTGCTTTCCACAAAGCTACTATTTAAAAATTGGTATTTGCCTTTCTTAAAATACTTCTGGGCGGTGATTAATGAAGGACTTCCATGCCCTGCTAAGAAACAGCGTCCTGTCCTACCCTTGCCCCCAGATTTTGCCAAATATGTTTGACATCGTCCTACAACAACTGAAGTTCTCTGAAAGACAGGACAGCAGAGTATCCGGCAGAGCAAACAGGGAATGGCTTATTTATATATTTATTTACTTATTTCTTAAAATATTTTATTTTATTTATTTGTCAGAGAGAGAGAGAGAGAGAGGAGAGTACAAGCAGGGGCAGCGGCAGGCAGAGGGAGAAGTAGGATCCTGCTGAGCAAGGAGCTGATGCAGCAGTCGATCCCAGGACCCTGGGATCCTGTCCCGAGCCCAAGGCAGGCGCTTAACTGACTGAGCCACCCAGGCGTCCCAGGGTATGGCTTTTTAAAGGAGCAGGTTCCAGTGGCTCCAGCGGCTCAGACCACCCTAAATCAAAAGAAAGTCCACATGTTCTCTTTCTCTAGGCTCCTCACGGTCCCCAAATTCATAAGCTGAATTGTTCTAATTGGACAAAAATATAAAATGTCAGGGTGCCTGGCTGGCTCAGCCAGAAAAGCATGCAACTCTGATCTTGGGGTTGTGAGTTTGAGCCCCATGTTGCATGTAGAGTTACTAAAAAAAATAAAAAAATTTAAAATATACATATATATACATAGTATCAGTTCCCTTACTTTATTGTTAAAGGTGTAAACACAGAGGAGGTGCCACAGAATAAAAAGAGCTGGGCCATTCTACCTGAGAATAAGCCATATGAGGAAAGAGGAAGGCAACTGAGAAAAGACAGTGACTTCCATGTAAAACAGAGAGGAATTCCTTTGATTTCCAAGGTTTGGTGTCTATTATAAAGTCATGTTGGTGGTGGTTTTTACTGGAGTAGCAGGGAGCACCCTCTAAGCAGTGCCCTTCTCTAGACCAGGGTTGCCTGCTTGTGCCTGCAAATCTCAGGGTTGCCTGGTTGTGTCTGCCAATCTCTCAGGCCAAATCTACCAAATGTGGGCTATGGAGCCTGCAGGGAGAGAATACATCCTATATAAGGCGGGGTTTCTCAAGCTTCAATGTACATGAGAATCATGTAGGATCATTTAAAAATGCAGATTCTGAGGGGCGCCTGGGTGGCTCAGTTGGTTGAGTGTCTGCCTTTGGCTCAGGTCATGATCCCAGGGTCCTGGGATCGAACCCCTTGTTGGGCTCCCTGCTCAGTGGGGAGCCTGCTTCTGTCTCCTTCCCACTCGTGCTCTCTCTCACTATCTCTGTTTCTCTCAAATAAATAAATAAAACATTAAAAAATAATAAAAATAAAAAGTAAAAAGGGCACTTGGGTGGCTGAGATGGTTGGGCATCCGACTCTTGATTTTGGCTCAGGTCATGATCTCAGGGTCGTGAAATCAAGCTCTGTTTCAGGCTCTGCAATAGCTGTGGAGCATGCTTGAGATTCTCTCTCTCCCTCTCCCTCGGCCCCTCCATCCCCAAAATAAAATAAAATAAAATAAAATTTAAAAGTGCAATTTATTTTAATAATATATTTAACCCAGTACATCAAAAATATTATTATTTCAACATGTATTCAATGTAAAAAATTGAGATTTTTCACTTTTTTTGTACTAAGTCTTCGAGATAAGTGTGTGATTTATTCTTCCAGCACATCTTCAGCTCAGAAGGCACATTTTGAGTGTTCAGTGGCCGTAAATGGCTGGGGGCTACCATACTGGGCAGCACAGAATTAGACTATACTACATCTCCCTTGTAGTTTGAAAGCCTCGTTTTGAGTGTAGACTCTTATTCTATAGGATGATTTCCATAAAACATTAAATATCATATACTTGTATCCTAAAGTTTATTCTAAAATGTATTACAACATAATTTATGTGATCATTAATCTATTTCAATAAAAATTCATTCCAGATAATATGTTTAGGGGTACCTGGGTGGCTCAGTCGGTTAAGTAAAAGACTTGATTTTGGCTCGGATCATGACCTCAGGATGGTCAAATTGAGCCCTTCATTGGACTTCATGCTGGGGCTGGGTGTTGAACCTGCATAAGATGCTCTCTCCCTCTTCCTCCGTGGCCCCCTCCCCCTATTCACACGCTCTCTCAAAATAAAAAAAAACATAATATATTTATTTACTCATCTCCCTGAACTCCAAGTGCTTTAGTGGAGAAAAAAATATATGGTCTGATCTCGACCAGCCACAAAGCTAAATGTTGAAAGCTTTAGTTAATGGAACTTAATGAAATTAACACAATTTCGTCCCATTATTGGTGCTGTGTATTTAATTAGAGGTTATTTGAAGATTTAAAAAATTGAAACAAAGTACTGTGTAGCTTTAAAGTGTTTTGGAGAGCAGTGAGGCATTTTGAAATTACCTACCTACTTTACATGACAATATGGAAGTGGTAGTTTAAATAAGCTGTACCTTGAGTGATCATATGCTCTAGTTTTCTACGAACGATGCCAGTTTATACCTGTTGTCCCATCATAATTATTAATGATTCCCCCTTTCATCTCAAAGTTATTCCAGTTTGAACAATTTTGCATAAAGTATTACTAACATGTACAACTTATACTTACATATTTTCTCAAAAAAACCAAAAACCTCCTATGCTGAGTTTTCCTGTGTAAAATCTTATACTCAGGGTAAAGAAAGAACAAAGGGTATTTCTATATTTTTTTATTCTTCAAGACCATATGCAATAGACTTAATTTGCATAAGTGAATTATAGAAAATTGACCCATGGGCATAACAGAGTCTCTTTGTTTTCTGTGTTTCTTTGAGATTATTTTGTTCCTGTGAGATGTTCATTTCTGAACATAGCACTCTTAGCTATATGTTAGTACTCAAGTTTTGCAGAAAATTGTTATATGGATATAAATTATTCATCCTGCTACTAAGGTAACATAATTATTTATTTTTAAATAAAAAAGGGAAATACTTAAAGCAATTTATTTTAAACCACTATAGTTCACCTGGAATAATCTGGAACCAGATGGGATAGTCTAATATACTATCGAGATGGGCTTTCAGTTGTCTGGGAGGGCCGAGTCTGCAAATGATTCCTCTCGCTCTCTCTGAGATTATATAGAAGGAGAGCCCATTTGATGTTCACAGAGAACTCTGAGTTTGTAGATTTCCAGATTTTCCTTTTTCCTTCTTCATGTATCACTTTATGGATTCTACACAATTTTTTTCTTGGTGTTGAGGTTTTGTTGTGTTGTTTTAGTTAAAAGCATATTATTCTGAGATTCATTTAAAAGGAATTTCTTTGGGGTGCCTAGCTGGCTCAGTTGGTGGAATGTAGGGCTCTTGATCTCAGGGTTGTGGTTTCAAACCCCACATTGGGTGTGGCAATTACTTAAAAATAAAATCCTAAAAAAATAAATAAAAATAAATAAAAGGAGTTTCTTTGAGAGCTGTATGATAATAGAGTCTTTCTTAGGCTATTGTCTGTATTTATTATTCTCGTATTGTTTAATGTCTTTTCCAAAGACAAGTTGCCACTTTGCATTTTTGCCTCTGAAAAATCGAAGTATAACTTATCTGAACAAACAAACAAAATATACGAAGGTCATGTCTCCCACCAGTAAAAGTTTGGGCAGGTTTGCTTGCAAGCCTCATAGAAAAAACTGAGGATTCTCTGAGTTTCTCAGCTGTTCCTCACCCTGGGTATGCCATATCCGCTTGGACCCACCTCTTCAGTGCCCCAGTGGGACTTGGGGGAAAGGGGACTAACATGAACATGAATTTCATGTTGTCTGCTGTGCAGTGAGTCATCAAGTCCTTTGCCTCTGACCAAGAAATCTCATGTCTTGGGGCGCCTGGGTGGCACAGCGGTTAAGCGTCTACCTTCGGCTCAGGGCGTGATCCTGGCGTTATGGGATCGAGCCCCACATCAGGCTCCTCCACTAGGAGCCTGCTTCTTCCTCTCCCACGCCCCCTGCCTGTGTTCCCTCTCTCGCTGGCTGTCTGTTTCTGTCAAATAAATAAATAAAATCTTAAAAAAAAAAAAAAAGAAATCTCGTGTCTTGTGCCAGCTTCCACGAAGCTGTGACAGCCTAACCTGATAGCTTACAATTCGGGTAAAATTTGGGTTCTTTACAGTTCTTGACAGCACCTACTTCACAAACCCTGTCAGCCACGACTCTCACTTCAGCCACTCCTGCTGCAACTCATTTCAGGTAGATCTCAGCTAATTTTGTGCAGAAGCACTTTGATAGTGCCTCGATTCAACTTGTGATATGTCCCTCTACCTGTCTGCTCTAGGGAACCTCTGACACCCCTGTGTAGAACACCCAGAAGATCCCACTCAGTGCTCTGGGATGTGCAACCTGGAAGAGAAGAGGAAGGTGACCAATGGGGAACAGAAACCAATGGATATAAACTTGCTTCCTCTTTTAACTCCATGTGGAAAGTTCTGCAATACATTGCTACAGTAAAAGCCCTCTAGGAGGATCATTGCAGGATCATGTACCAATCACCCATAGGGGTAGCCAACCCCTTAACACATCCTCGCCTTGCCTTCTCCTCTTTCCCGCCTTTTATGCCTGCTCCCTGGAAACACACTGTTCAATAAATGTTACTGGCCTTAAGGAGAACCCAGACAAGATACTACCTTATATGCCTTGGCTTTAGCAATGATTGTATTCCCACAAGTTAATGTCCAGAATATTTGAAGAGTTATTGTTGCATCAGTGTTTGGACTAAGCTATTTAGTGTAATGAGCGTGGGATCCTGGGTTCTAACAGAATACCAATGCTTTTCAGGTGTGTTAAAAAGAATGTTTAGTCCCTCTATTAATTTCTATTACAGGACCTCCTAATCTCATATTGAAAAAGAGCAAATTCTAAAATGATAACCACAAAATGGCATGGAAGAGAGAAATGCGCTTATCCCATGAACACATTAGTGTTTATAACTGCTTACTCAAATTTCACTTAAAAAAAAAAGGCAGGAAAATTAGAATGCTGGTTGTTAGACCAATTTTACAATAAAGTGCTCACTTTGCTCAAGCAAAATATTAAGTTTAAGGGAACTTATCCTTCATTTTTCATATTCATAGTGACTATCCATGGGTAAACTGCAGTGGAAATGTGGTGGAAAGAAGGCATTGGCCAGGGGTCTTGCTACGAGGAACTGTCTTGTAAAGTGAACTCGCTTTGACAAGGTCCAGATGTGCTGCCTCTTACCAGAATTATGGCGACCCTGGAGCCTAGCATAGACCATGGAGATGTGATTTCTTGCTATGTAGAAGATGAGTGTTTATATAACCAGTTATCTTCTTATAGGATCTAAAAACAGAATAGAGTTTTTATTTTAATCTTTTTTGGTAAGACTGCTGTTTATTTGGGATATTAGGCTTTATACGTCACATGTAAGAAGGCACTAATCATTTTAATTCCTGGGCCTCTGTTTTTCCTTCTTTTTTATTTTTTGGTTGCCACCCTCAGCCACTTTCTCAGCACATAGCTCACTGTCTTCCGGGATGGCTAGCAGGCAAGGGATCCTCTTCAGTTCCCTACAGCAAATTCTGAGATCACTCTTACCCTAGAACTTCTAGGTTTCCAAAGAAGTGTCATAAAAATCATTTTTAAAAGTTTATTATGTCACTTATTTTAAAGACTTCATTTATATTTTCGAGAGAGAGCGTGCATGTGTGAGAGAACATGAAGCAGGGAGGGGAGCAGAGGGAGAGAGAGAAGCAGGGAGCCCAACACAGGGCTCGATCCCAGGACCCTGAGATCATGATCTGAGTTGAAGGCAGACACTTAACTGACTGAGCCACCCAGGTGCTCCTGATGTAACTTATTTTAATTCGCTCCAAATTTTAAGACACATGTGCTACTCTATCCTTTTCGTGTGGCTAAGGGGAGAGAATGTACTAGAATGTATGAGTAAGAAGGTAAATAGGACTTAAAACCGTTCAGAAGGATTACAGTTATTGTTACTGAAGGATGTTGAAGTAATTTTAACGACTTTACCACAATTCCCAGCAATGCAAGCACAGGAAGAAAGGACTCAGTGGAGTCTTTTACCTTCATTTCAAAGAGGCACTAAACACCCAAGTCACTGTCCATCCATAATCATGCTGTTAACATTCAGGGTGTGGATTCATGCCATTTATCCTCCATCTCTGCCTTTTGTATTTTTCTCCCATGAAGAGGGTAAATTGAGGCTCTCCTGTCAAGAAAAAGAAACTACCATTAGAAAGTACTAGGCATAAATCTTAATTGTTGTAATTAACAACACTGAAGTAAGTATTTGTGTCCTTTTTTTCCCCACATTAAATAGCTGATTTAATGTATGGTAAAAATTTGTCCTGCACTCCTTAGAAATATTTGTTTACATTTGTTTAATTTGTATATCCATGCGATAATACAAGCTGCTTTTCTGATAATCCAGGAGTTGACAAACTTTTTCCATAAAAAGCCCGATAGTAAATATTTTAGATTTTGTGGGCCACACAGCTCAACCCTGCCATTGTAAGGCAAAAGTAGCCACAGGCAGTACATAAACAAATGAGTGTGGCTGTGTACCACTGAAACTTTATTTATGGACACTGAAATTTGTTTTTTACACAATTTCACATGTCACCAAATACTATTTAATTTTTTCAATCATTTCAAAATGTAAAAATACATTCTTGCTGTGTGTACAAAAGCAGGCAGCAAACTAGATTTGGCACACAGCGTATAATTCACAGACCACTGATGATCCTTTATCACACTTATTAAAGTTTATCATTGTATTTAATGCTTAAGAGTCAATTCTGCCTGTGGCTCCATTTTAAATTACATTTTAGTAATTTGTGGGAGGGGCAGGAATTTACAACCTAACTGTAAAATTCTTTTTTGGGATAACATTTGGGATTTAAAACTTAAAGCAAAGAAAAAAAAAATTATTCTACATCTGAAAAATCACTAGCACTGCACCCCAATTAACATTACTGTATTAAATTATATCTTGATAAACTATCTTAAAATTAATGGGCATTTACCCCTTTGAGTTTTTTAAATAAAAGTTGACTAATTATAATCTTATTCTGGAATTTTAAAACATACAGGGATATTAAAAGCTCTATACAATATTGACATATCATTTTAAAAATTTACTCTGTAATGTGTATTTCTTTTCCAGCAAAAGGGCACCAAGACAAAGGCCCTGAACTTGGAATTTCCAGGGATTTTTCAAAATGTCAAATCATCTTCTTTAAAGATAACAAGCAGTTTGGAAGCCAAACCATTATGACTTCACTGGAGTGAATATTCTTCCTATTAATGGCTAAGCTGAAATTGTCAGCCTACTTCAGAGCGGTACCAGATGCCACAGAGTTTCAGTGTCTGCGGATGAAACTTGACACATCACAGGATTTGCTCCTTGACCTCCCAGTCCTACTAGTATTTTACTTTACAAAGGAGCCCAGTGAATTAAAAAAGAAAAAAAAAAAAAGACAAAACAAACAAAACAAAACTCAACTTTTATAAGTTTGCATTTAAATTTTAAAAATATTAATTTGGGGGCCCCTGGGTGGCTCAGCCGTTAAGCGTCTGCCTTCGGCTCAGGTCATGATCCCAGGGTCCTGGGATGGAGCCCACATTGGGGTCCCTGCTCAGTGGGAAGCCTGCTTCTCCCTCTCACACTCCCCTAGCTTGTGTTCCCTCTCTCGCTGTCTCTCTCTGTTAAATGAATAAATAAAATCTTTAAAAATAAATAAATAATAAAAATATGAATTTGGTCATATGACTCTCTGAATTTAGTAATGACAATATTTATTCCAGAGTGCTTGAAATCTATGTTTCAAGGGGAAAAAATATGTTTTTTCTTTGTATGCTGCAGTTACCTTCAAGTACAGCATGTTTATTTTATCCTATAAATATTTGTTCTTCCTTGCTAGATTTCCAGATATTTCTTACAGAGCATCCCATTCTTCATATTTTTTTATTTTTTAAGATTTTATTTTTTTAAGTAATCTCTACCCCCAACATGAGGCTCAAACTCACAACCCTAAGCTCGAGAGTCACATGTTCCTCCGTGGCAGCCAGGCACCCCTTCATATTTTTAATTTTGAAACTGGGTTACAACTACTCACAGTTACCACAAAGATGGACAGATGAACAGACAGACAAGGCAACAAGATAGATATTATACTAAACAGCTTGGCTTCCTTTTTTTTTTTTTAAAAAAACCTAATCCTAAGAGAATAATATCTCTTTTAAAAATGCCACAAAATAATAATATAAAAATCAGTATGTTCTTTCCAATATGGAGTATGGAATTATTTGTACTTTCAAATTGAATTAAAAAAAATATATATATATAGTTGATGTCTACTGGATATCCACATGCAAAAGAATGAAGTTGCGCTTTTACCTAAAACTATACGCAAAAATTAATTCAAATGGACCAAAATCCTAAACGTAAGAGCTAAAACTATATCTCTTCAAAAAAAAAAACAAAGGCATGTCTTAAAACATTAGAGTTGACAAAGATTTCTTGGATAGGACAGCAAAGGCACGGTCAACAAAAGAAAAAAAATAGACTGGTTGGATTTTATGAGAATGAAAAAAAAATTGTGCATCAAAAGAGTAAAAAATCAACAGAGAGTAACAAGACGACCCACAGAAGAGGAGAAAATATTTGTAAATCATATAGCTGACAAGGGATTAACATCCAGAATATATAGAGAGGGGCGCCTGGGTGGCACAGCGGTTAAGCGTCTGCCTTTGGCTCAGGGCGTGATCCCTGCGTTATGGGATCGAGCCCCACATCAGGCTCCTCTGCTATGAGCCTGCTTCTTCCTCTCCCACTCCCCCTGCTTGTGTTCCCTCTCTCGCTGGCTGTCTCTATCTCTGTCGAATAAATAAATAAAATCTAAAATAAAAAAAAAAGAATATATAGAGAATACCTAAAATTCAACAACAACAAAATCCAATTCAAACAATGGACAAAGAACGTGAATAGACATTTCTTCAAAGAAGACATACAAGCGATCAACAAGCACTTGAAAGATGCTCAACTTCTCTAATGATTAGGTCAAAACCGCAATGAGATACAACCTCACACCCACTGGGATGACTCCTATTTCAAAACAAAACAAAACAGAAAATGTCAAGCGTTGATAAGAATGTAGAGAAATTAGAACCCTTGAGCACTGTTGAGAGGAATGTAAAATGGGACAGCTGCTGTGGAAAACTGTATGGCAGTTCCTCAAAAAATTAAAAATAGAATTACCATATGATACAGTAATTCCACTTCTGGGTATACACCCCAAAGAATTGAAAGCAAGGTGTCTAAGAGGTATTTGTATACCCACATTCATAGTAGCATTATTCACAACAGCCAAAATGTAGAAGCAACCTAAGTGTCCACCAATGGACGAACGAATAATCAAAACGTGGTACAAGCATACAACCGAATATTATTCAGCCTGAGAAAGAAAATTCTGACATATGCCACAACACGGATAAACCTTGAGGATATTATGCTAAGTGGAATAAGTTGGGTGCAAAAAGACAAATACTGTATGATTCAGCTTTATATGTGGTGTTTAAAATAGTCAAATTCATAGAGACAGAAAATAGAATGAAGGTTGCCAGGAGTTGGAGGAGGTGAGGAATGGGGACTTAATTGTTTCATGGGTGTAGAGTTTCAGTTTTGGAGACTAAAAAGAGTTCTGAAGATGGATGGCGATGTTGCTCGGTGACAACAGGAATGTGCTTAATAGCACTGAGCTGTACACTTAGAAATGGGTAAGGTGGTTAAGATTTTGTATATTTTACCACAATAAAAAAGTTTTTAAAAAATGTAATTGACATCTAATATAAATCAAGACCTTTGTAACCAAAGAGTCCTAAATTCCACTTCCAGCTCTACTGCTTACTGGCTTGTTGTCAGCAAGTCAGCCACTTCTAAAGCTCATTTTCCTGGTCCATAAAAAGGTTCAATAATTAAAGAATTAATAAGATAGCATTAAAAGTCTTAATTCAGTGCCCAATTCAGTCCTTATGACAGTGCTCATTAAATGTATCCTCTTCTCTTTCTTTCATTATACCAATAATTCAAGCATACAGCAAATGGGATTGAGAAGGAATTCTTGGAGGTTTCCCTTAATGCACTGCTATTGAACTTTCATCATTTTTTTTTAAAGATTTATTTATTTATTAGACAGAGAGAGACAGCCAGCGAGAGAGGGAACACAAGCAGGGGGAGTGGGAGAGGAAGAAGCAGGCTCATAGCGGAGGAGCCTGATGTGGGGCTCGATCCCGTATCGCTGGGATCACACCCTGAGCCGAAGGCAGACGCTTAACCGCTGTGCCACCCAGGCGCCCCCATCATTTCTTTTTCTTTTTAAAGATTTGTATTTGCTTGTTTGTTTGTTTGTTTCTTTCTTTCTTTTGAGAGAGAGAAAGAGAGAGGGTGCACGAGCAGGGAGAGGGACAGAGGGAGAAGGAGAGAATCTCAAGCCAACTGAGCACACAGCCCCACTAAGGGCTCTATCTCATGACCCTGAGACCATGACCTGAGCCAAAATCAAGAGGTGGACACTCAGCCAACTGAGTCACCCACGCGCCCCAAACTTTCCTAATTTCTGTTCAGGATGCCTGAATGGGAGTGAGCAACAACTTTTGTGACGTAGATACTCTTACGATCACCACTGTATAAAGGAAGCAGCTGAATCCCGGAGAGGTTAAGTACGGTTCCCACGGTCACCCTAACAGTCCGGTTGCAGAGTACCCGTTCAAGACAGGCCTCATCCCTATTGTAAGAGATAACAATCTAATGAGGAAGATCAACATGAACAAGTCATTGTAACAAAATCGGTAAAAGAAAGAGTACAGGATGCTATGGAAACATACACCTAGAGACCTAACCTGGTCAGTTGGTGAGGTGTCCTTGAGAAAGAGGTGCTGAAAGCCAGGTCATGAAGGATGAATATGAAAGCTGTCTCCTTCAACCCCTAGGTAGACTTCAAGCCACTTAGAAGAGGAGTCCTCTTCTTAGTCATTGCCATATGACAGGACCTATTCTATTGGCTAGGCACAACAAGTATGAGAAGGTATTTATTGGATTAATAAATTAATTGAAATGTTAGGTGTCTTCTGTGAACTTTACCAAAAGCCTTAAATGTTTTATTTAATCTGTGTAACATTCTTGCAAGGCAGTTACTTTTCCCTCTTGCATTACTAGAGAAACTGAACTTCCGTTCATTCATTTATATATTTCAAAAATCCTTGCTGTTCCACTGCAGTTTCAGGATTGACTCATAGACAGGTCTTTAACTTTTAAATCATTTATAGGTTTACTTTTTTAAAAGATTTTATTTATTTATCTGATAGAGAGAGAGCCAGAGACAGAACATGAGTGGAGGGGAGGGACACAGGCAGAAGCAGACTCGCCACTAAGCAGGGAGCCCAATGTGGGACTCGATCCAGGACCCTGGGATCATGACCTGAGCTGAAGGCAGACGCTTCCCTGACTGAGCCACCCAGGAGCCTTATAGTTTAATTTTTGAAATAGTTTTCCCTGTGAAATGCTAAGTGTTTTGTCCCACATATATTTTACAATGAATGTAGGATTTTATTTTGTAATATGGAGGTTTATTTCATGTACCTATTTTGTTAGTCCATTCAGGCTACTATAACAAAGCGACTGCAGATTGGTGGCTCAAACAACGGCGTTTGTTTCTCAGATTTCTGGAGGCTGGCAAGTCCAAGATCAAAGACCAGACAGATAAGAACATTTTCCTGGTTTTGTTGTGCCCTCGCCTGGCAGAAGGGACAAAGGAGCTCTGTGGGGTCTCTTTAATAGGACACTAATTCCAATTGCAGCTCTCACTCCGAGGATCTAATCACCTCTCAAAGGCATCATCTCTTTATACCATCACAATGGGGATTAGATTTCAAAATCAACATGTAAGGGGGGGGGCGCAGAAACATTAAATCTATAGCTATTGCCCTAAGAGAAAATTTCTCTTCATATTCAAAAACTATGTAATTGCTTTATCTTTATCCTAGGTTATCTGTCTTTGAAGATTTCCTGAGAGAGTGCCTCCGCTTAATAGTGGAGGTAAAAAAAAAAAGAAGAAGTGGGAAGGGGTAAGACTTCCAATAACTTTTCCTGTTAGTAGGTGCCTCCATGAGGAGAAAGAAAGATGAACAGAATTCTTTGAAAGTTGTGCTGGGAACTTATTCTGAGTTGACTCTACAACTGACAGGGACTCCCTACTTTTCCTAGAGGGAGAGGCTGCACCCGACTCAAATTTCCACCAGCCCCGAGGTCTCCACCTGCTAGGTACCAGGTTTTCCCAGTAAGTTGTCTATAATCACTTAGCATCTAAACACAGATTGCCTGATGCCCAAGTAGTTTGAATCCCACTACGAGTGTCCCCACGTGTTCCCTATAAGGAGAACAACAAGAGGACAGGATAACCTTTGTTTCAGCACAGACCCACAATCTCACTCGTAACAAGAGGTCCATAGCTTCTCTTGGTCACCGTTAGCTAATAACTTTTCCCAATAAAGTTCATTCCTTTTTCCAGACTGTGTGACTCCGACATGATAGAATTCACTCTTAGCCACCTTGGAGGACAGCCCTAAATGATTGCTTATTTGTCAAAAATTTCTGCTTTACTTAGCACTCAGGAGTAAAAGGTTTTGAGAGGGAACTGTGTTAAGGGGTTGAGGGTGAGAAGAGGTCTGCTGACAGGGAAAGATTTTTAACACAACTATATAAACATAGGAGGACTTGGGGCCATACCGTACCCCATGCCCCAGCCCAGGTAAACAATGGCTTAATTGTCCCTCTAACTTGCTTACTTCTCCAAGGGAAAATGCACAGGCTTTGGGACATGAAGAATAGAATTATAAGTCCTGACTTATCTGCTACTGTGTGAACTCATCAAGCAAGTTTGACTTCCAACTCGGCTGTCCAAAAAACTCCATTTATTTATCTGAATCCAATTTAATTTGCCTCTGGGACATCATTCTGCTGAGATGGTGGGAAATTCATTCTCTGCATCCCCTCTAATCCTGGCAGGAATTATGCAAGGATTCCAGGGGGGTGTCTTTTTTTTTTTTTTTAAGATTTTATTTATTTATTCGACAGAGATAGAGACAGCCAGCGAGAGAGGGGACACAAGCAGGGGGAGTAGGAGAGGAAGAAGCAGGCTCATAGCGGAAGAGCCTGATGTGGGGCTCGATCCCATAATGCCGGGATCACGCCCTGAACCGAAGGCAGATGCTTAACCGCTGTGCCACCCAGGCGCCCCATCCAGGGGGGTGTCTTATGTAGCGCCAAATCACTGGGGAGACCACCTCTTAGTGATGAGGCACCCATTGTCCCATCGTCCAGCCCATCTGGTCCCTCCCTGCTCCTGTCAACAGGGATACAGGGATGGGCATCTTGCCGGGCCTGGGAAGCGGTGTTTCTAGAAGCACTGCTCAGTTCTCTCCACTCAAGTCTTCCACCTCTCTCTCCAGTGGATAAGACCTACCAACACGGTTGTCCCCCTCTGAAGGGCCCTCACCCCCTCCCCCATTTACTTTTCCCCTTTCTTACAGGACATCTAGAATAATAAGATTAAAGCCAGCCCAGTGGTCTGCACTTTCACAGGTTAACTCCCTTTCCTACTTCCGCTTTCTTTCTTACTTTCTCTTTGCATTCCCTATCTCTTATCTTTGAAGATGAAGAATTCAAAACAGTTATTTTACATAGTCATTGTCTTTTCTCAGACACAACTTAGAACCATAGAAGGATTTATGTAAAAAGCCCTGTTCTGATATCAGTTGCCTAAAATCATTGTAGAGCTTTCTCATGCTTTTGAAATAAAACTACCTCCAGATTCCTATTCCAATGGTTTCTGCTTCTGTCTCTTCTAAGTCTCAGTCCCCAACTCTCTGTTTCCCCTTCTTGGTAATCCTTAACTGTCTCCTGTGGAAGTGGAGGAAAGAGAGAACAACCTACTGTTACAGGATTTCTTTTTCTTTTGAGATCACGGTTCTTGGTCCCACTGCTTCTTTGAAGAATGAAAGTGGTAGACCAGATGAAGAGTGGTGGGCAGCAAAGCAAAGTTTAATGAGCAAGAGGATCAAGGGACAGTATAAAGCTCCGGAAGAGGGAGGGGACCCGAGAGAGTCGCCACCGGAGCTTCTAAGTCTAGGGGTTTTTATGGGCTTGAAGGGCTGTTTTAATCTGATTAACCTTCTGTGTGCCTGTCACTCAGTCAGGTTGTTGTCATCTATCTATCACGTGGGAAAGGGTGGTGTGTCCTTCCAGGGTGGTATAAAGTCCCTTTAAGGGCAGTTTCCTCTTAGGGTGACTAGGTTCCCTGGTCCCTGCCTGCCTTTCTTCTGACTATCCTTCATTACTACTGGATAAAGACACTCCCTTCCTCAGAATATGAGTTCATTTATATAGGATCAAAAACTCAGTGCATACATTGTACATCGTAAACGAATATAACACTGTATGTTAACAAACTGGAATAAAAATAAAAACTGAAAAAACTCAGTACATGTTGATGATGACTGCAGAAAGCATTAGTAAGACACCTACCCTGTGGCTAGTATGGAATTAAGCGCTGTGAAGAATAAAAGAGATCCTTATAAGGCAAGGTCCTTCTGCACAAGATCGAAGTCAAGTCGGAACATGAAATGCACAGAAGAGCAGTGTACTTCAGAGACCATGAAAGTATATTTAATAAGGAATTAAATTGTTCAATAGTTAATTACAAAACAAAACAGCACATGATAAGTTTACTTGTAGGTGGTTCATAAGGAGTTAACCATGAATTAGGAAAGGGACGGATCCTGAGCTGGGATATCTGGAGAAACGGAACCTTCAAACGTTGGAGGATGCATAGATACACACAAAAGATAAAAATGAGACACACACACACACCTGTGGAGGCCAAATAAACATGCTGTGAAGGAAAAATAGTGAAGGCACCGGTCTGACCCTAAAGAAAACTTTGTGTTACATGGTTACCAACACCCCTAAGTAACAACTATGAATTCAAACCACAAGTCAACAATTATTAAATTTTTATTTAATAATTAAATGTCAGTTATATGCCCATTTGTATTATTAAACCGAATTTTATAAGTAAAATTCAACAATCATTAAATCAACCCATCTTCTATTTGCTCCTGGAGATAAAAACGCAGTTATTTAAAACCTAAACTCTAGGGGCACCTGGGTGGCTCAGACAGTTGACTGTCCGATTCTTGATTTTGGCTCAGGTCATGATCTCAGAGTTGTGAGATCAAGTCCTGCATCAGGCTCTGTGCTGGGTATGGAGCCTGCTTAAGATTCCCTCTTTCCCTCTGCCTCTGCCCCTCCGTCCTCACTCTCTGTCTCTCTCCCTCTCTAAAAAAAGTAAAAAATTTAAAAAATTTTAATAAAACCGAAACTCTAATTGTTCATTAATTCCATAGCCACTTATTGTGTTTCTACTTTGTGGACAGCACTGGGGATAGGACATAGGGAAAGAGGGAAAACTCCCGACTATAAATTAAATGAGCTAACATACTCAGGCTTACTAGGCTAAGCACTTTACATGTCTTATCTCACTTTATCTAACTCAATCCCTCCAGCAAAACCAAGCACGTGTTTTGTCCATTTTACATTTCTGAAATAGAGACTGAGTGTCTCTTACTCAGATATTAAGGCATGCGGGCTACACACCTAGTATAAAGCTTATCAACAATTTGAGACACAAGATACAGCCATTCAAATAAGGAATTACTGTGCACTTATGTAAAAGATACAAAGGAGAGGTTAAAGACCACAGAAGTAATTGTATGATTAAAATGAGGGGAAATAACTTTGGCAAGGATTATAATAACAAGCTTTACAGAGTAACATGACCAAATCTAAATTAGTGGTTTTCACCCTGTTGCACATTGGAGTCAAATGGCAGAGCTTTAAAGGAATCTGATATTTGGATTTCGCCCCCAGAAATTCTGATGTAATTGGTCTGAAGTATAGTCTGGGCTTCAGAATTTTAACAGCTTCTCAGGTGATTCTAATGTGCAGGCAAGGTTGAGAACAAGTGTTCTAGAACAGTGCTTCTGAGGCTTTAGAGATCATACAAATAACCTGGGGAGCCTGTTTTACTGAAGAGTCTGATCCGGTAGGTCTGTGGTAGGGCCCAGATTCTTCATGTCTTTCCTATGCCTGTGTGCTGAAATGGCAGCACGCATAAAATACGAATGGAACTGGGAGGAGGGGATATTACTTACTGCTTGGGGAGAAAGTGGATAAAGCAAAATAACTGAAATCTCCGTGGCCAGAGCATGGGTTTTGGACTCAGGATAACACAATCTTTTCGCACCAAAACAGATATTTTTCTCCAGGAAAGTTAACTACCCTCTTGAACGCTATTCTCTCTGAAATCCCAATTTTCACCGTTCTGTGCACCATCTACCAGCTCCATACTTTTAGCTCATCCTTATTCTTCAATTATACCAATTCTTAGATTACAGAGAGACTTTCAATCCGTAGTTCCCAGCACTTTTTATCTATGTATTGATCTGTCAATCTATGTATCAGTATCTATCACCTTCCTATAACCTTTCCTTCTTGCTTCCCAAAGATTCCATGATGCAGCATTACAATCACTTCCTTATAAACACCCTCACTTGACCCTCTGTGTGATATTCATCCTCAGTTAAATCCAACCATTCTTTTCCATGTCTGCCCTCTCTTGACTGAAGGTTAATTGAGAAAAATCATACCACCACGCCATCTGTACTCACTTTAAATTGAAAATAGGCACCCAATCCAGCTGGCAATATCACAATCTTTCCACAGTTCAACTTCTCACTCTCAGAATATATCTCTGGCCGTCTCACCCCTCCATCCTCTTACCCGCTTTTTGCCTCACTCTCAGCTGAAGACCTCATCTCATTTTATTAAGTAAATGCATGTGATCTGGTAGGAACTACTTTATCCTCCCACCCATACACAAACCATCTGCATCTGAATTCATCTTCTGTTTTTCCCTCCTGTTAAAAGGATGGGAATCTAGCTGGTGGTGGTGGTAGTGGTGGTTATTGTTATTATTATTATTATTTTGGGGGGGTTGTTTTGTTTTTTCCGTTCTATTCTATCTAGGCTCTTTTCAAAGGCCCACTTATGCTTCGGATCCATTCCTTCATGCTCCCCTATAATTTCATTCCGGTTAGGTATTCCCTTTTTCTCCAACATCAACAATTTCTCTCTGTACCACATCATTTCCACCATAATATAAGCATTTATTTGCCAACACAACATTAACAAAAAACTTCCCTTGCTCTATTTAACCCACTCTAGCCACCATCCTATTTCTCTGATCTTCATTCCCCCACTTCCGCCCCACCAAAAAGAACTCCGAGAAACCAACCAAAGAAACCAAACCTTAAGACTTGTCCACACTTGTTCATCTTTTGTTCTTTGGTGCACTTCAGTCTTTCTGCCTCCCTACACCCTGAAACTATTCTTTGCCAGAGACTCTAATGATTGCTATGCTGCCAAATCCATTGGTCATTTCTCTGTCTTCACTACATGATTTCTATGCAGCATTTGCTATAGTTGACCACTTCCTTTCAACTGTAAAACTTTCTTCTTTTGACTTCTATGACATCAACTTCTTAACTCACAGGTTGTTCCTTCTCAGTCTCTTGCTAGCTCTTCTTCCTCTACCCAAATTTGAAATGTCAGAGGTTCTCATAGCTCCTCTGTCTATAGTCTGCCTAGATAATTTCATGTAGTTCCAAGGTTTTAGGTTTCATGTATAAACTCATAACTACCAATTTTATGTCTTTAGCCTTGACTCAGACCAATATATCCATGTGTTTATTTGACATTATTATGTGGATATCTAATAGGCCTCTCAGACTTGATTATTGTCAATGCCCACCAATCTAAGACCACTGGGAATATAACTATAGTTGAACAAGCTGGGTTTATTGTTTTAGTAAGTGAGAATACACACCATGGAGAACCTTGGGCATCTCAGTAAAAGGGTATTAAAAATTTGTACTTGTTAGGTGGTTTAGGGAAGGGTTCAAGGAAGAAGGGCTTTGCTCTGGATTGGAAGCTGTAGGAGGCAGGAGGAATTTTATAACTGGAAATTTTAATAAGTATTATCTAGAATTACTGAGTATTAGCTACTGGACTGAGGCTAAAACTGTAATTGGTAAAACAGCAGCAGTCACTCATATTAATGAGGATAGGAAAATGTTTGCTCATTTTTGTGGCTCAGACAATGCTTATGTTTTGCCTATGTTCAGATTAGGTTACATATATAATTACAAAAGTAACTTTGATTTTTGTTTTGGTTTATCATGGTCATAGAGTGACTGTCAGATGCTGATTTTCTGTGACTTTACACTCCCCCTTACTACCTCTCCCAACATACCAAGTTCATTCCTGCCTCTGCACTTGCTCTATCCTTTGCCTGATACTCTCTTTCCCTATTGGCTCCCATCATGGTGCTTCCTTTCTAGTCACTAATACATCCTTCCACTTTATGTCGTTCAGAGCACTAATCAATATCTGGAAGAAATTTGTTCATTTCTTTCTTGTTGTCTCCCTACTGGAATTTTGCTTCCTACAGGGTTGATGTTTTTCTGTGGTGTTCACAGGTGTAACCCCAGCCTCTAGAAACCTGCCTCACAGACATGGGCTCAGTAAATATTCACTGAGTAAATGAATGTTTGAACGTCACTGGACTCATTTCTGCGACAAAACCATAAACCACCAGCAGTTGCATTTTTTGTTTTAATTTAGTAGGGCACTCAACAAAAAGTGGAAAGCAGGGGGTTAGGAAAGTGACCATCTTTTACCCATAGTGTGCCCAGTGTCTTCTGTGGCCACGGTATGTCAGGGTGTGCTAGAACTTCTAGAACCTGACACCCTTCTGTCTCTGAATTATCTTTCCTGAAACACACACACACACACACACACACACACACACACACACACACACACACACACACACGTATACTTTTTTTTTTTAAGCAAAGAATTATTCCCGGGCTTTATTTCTGTAACTGTTCTTTCAGCCAACCACCGCCTGCCGGGAGAAACCCAACCCTCTTGCGCAAGCGCCCAGTAGCCAATTCCGCGACTCCGAGGGCTTTACAGTGCGCATGAGCAACTAGAAGCAGCGAGGCGGGAAGTGTTGCGCAGGCGCTTTTGGCAGACTCGCTAGGTGGGGAGCCCTTGGAGGCGGCAACCCAGGCATCTGGGGAGCCACAGAGGTCGTATTCCTTTAAACTGTGAGTTTCCGACGGTTTGTTCCGTGGCGCGGGATTGTGAGGGATTAGAAACGAATTCCGGATCGTGACTTCGGTCTTGTCGCAGCGCAGTAACTCCCCTACCCCTTTCGGATCCCGCAGACCCACGGCGGGAAAGTCCTGCGCCTGCGCACTAAGCATCCCGTTCGCTCTAGGGTCTATAGGAGGAAGGTCCTTCCCCGCGGAGCTCGCGGCCGGTGCTCCTAGAAGGATCCCATTCATTCCCTTTTCTCTTCCTTTCCCCGGCGCTCGTGGCCTGTATCGGATCAGTTCCCCATCAGCTTGCACGGGGCCTTGTACGAGCCTCCTGGCGCTCCCTTTGAGTAGTCAAACGATTTCCTCCCTCATTCCTGTCCCTCAGGTCAAACCGCTCTCCCCACAAGGCCTACCCCACCCGTCCCTGCTCCCCCATTCTCCAGCTGACGGGTGTCAGGGTCGGCTGCCACCCCAGTTCCCACCAACACCCTTTCCGCCGCCGCTGGCCGCCGAGGAAGCTCCCCTAAGACATTTCCCCCTCGTTCCCCTGCCTGTGTTTCTGGAAGGTGAAAGTGGAGTAAATGGAATCCTTAGAAATGGCCCACAGGTTCCCCACCTTTGGGGATTTAGACATATGGTGCACTTTTAAATGTTTGCCCCTTTGGGTACAGTGACATTTTTTAGTGCTTGGTTCAGTGAGTGATTTAAACTTATCATCTTCTCCAGTATTCTAATTTTCACAGCTGCTTTGTTCCCCCTGTGGACATGACCCCTTAGCTGGCATTTTGCATCCCAGTTGTTTTGTGATGGAGGCGTCTTTGGGGATTCAGATGGATGAACCAATGGCTTTTTCTCCCCAGCGTGACCAGGTTCAGGCGGATGGCTCGTTAAAAAAACATGAGCAGAATTTTAAACTACCAGGTATGTGTTAATTCCAAGGATGTGCAGGCAACAACTCTGTGATTTCGATTATTTTTTTAAAAAGGAACTTCCCGAATGGTAAAGTGAGTTGTATGTTTATCTGGGAGCATTTTACAAATCAGTAAAGCATCCTAAGATCTAGATTTAGGATTGGATTGCTATTTAGGATTATAGTCCATCCATGTCATTTTACATATGAAGTTGCTAAGGTCTAAGTATTGGTGGTTATTCAGGAACACAGTTTGTTGATACCCAAACCAGAATTTCTCTTCTCCTAGTTCTATGTTCTTATCTCTCCTCACTGTATTGCATTAAACTTGGATTTAGAAGTCAACATTGGAGGGATTTTCAGTTAAAATATTGAAAAGCAGAATTTACTGACAAAAGTAAATGGTCGTAGCTATAGTAAAGCACTCCATCTCTGTGTACATCACAAAGTGTTGTTTGACCCTAACCCAGACCCTGAATTGAGAAGGAGAGCAACAAACAATACCTGATTTTTTTTTTTTTTAAGATTTTATTTATTTATTTGAGATAGAGAGAGGGAGGGAGCATGAGTAGGGAAGAAGGGGCAGAGGGAGAAGCAGACTCCTGGCTGAGCAAGGAACCCGACGCAGGGCTCCATCCCAGGACCCTGGGATCAGGATCATGACCTGAGCTGAAGGCAGCCGCTTAACCAGCTGAGCCACGCAGGCGCCCCAGTACCTGGTCTTGTACACTGAAATGCGCACCTTCATTCCTGCTCTAGCAGTGTCTGGGACATAATAGGCATTTAATAAATATTTGTTAAATAGGGTAGTTCCAGTTGACCATTTTTTTTCCTAAAAGGTAACGAAATCTTTTCCATCTTTGTTTTAAGCATATTTAATGCTTGTTCAAAAGATATTTTAACCTTCTATCCATGATATATACTTACCCACTACAAAATAGACTTTAACAACACTCTAGAAGAATGACATCACATCTTTTGCTTTTTGACTGAAACTAACCTCTTCTTTGGTGTCAAAATGTGAGTACCTTTTCTGATGTCCCTATTTTTGGTGACGAAAGCCATTGTTATTCCAGTTACCTATGCTTAAAACTTTTAAGATGTGTTCACTTGTGATTTGTATTTGCTCCCCATATCCGTTTACCCCACTTTATCTTCTTTTAAATACGTATGGCATTGCTTCTTTCCATTCCCACTTCCACTACAGTAATTCATTCGCTTACAGCTTGCTCCTGAATTGCAATGAAGTTTCTTACCTAAACTGCCTGCTTTCACTTCTTTTCCATCCTTCAGTTCATCTGGTACACTGCTACTAGAAAAATCTTAAAATGCCACTTCATCCAGTTTCATGGATGCTGTCCCTCTTACATTTTTCCTGTTCTTCACAATTCAGCTTTCTCGTTATGTCATTGGACACATAATACAATAACAGAGTTATTGTATTATCATTTTAGTATTTTTTAGCACTCTATTTTGTCTTTTCAGTTATACTGTAAGCTCCTTGAGGCAGTATCTCCTCAGAGTGTATGAACAGATGAATCTGACTTGGTTCTAGTAATATGTTCAAGTGAAAGCTACTGTTCTAGTATTCTTCTGAAAATCTGGGAAATAAAGAGTGAGATGAATTTTATTCTAAATTTCTAAAGTTTTGTGGCTTTTATGTATCAAAACATGGAACCTTATAAGCAGAACCTTTGATGATTCATAAAACATGCCAAAATTTTAGTCATACCTTTTTTCTAATGACTTTTAGTAAAAGCTAAGATTATATCAAAAACAACTTCAGTCAGGAGTAAAGCTGATGAGATCCAGGCCCATAACTGTCTCATGATCTAATATAATTTACTTTCCCTTGATGGAATAACTTTTGAATGGTGGGAACTTTTTATATATCTTTGTATTCCCAGAACATAATAGTGTCTAGCACATACTAGGTGCTTGAAAATACTTGAATGAATGGTTTATCTATTTTCTTTTAAAGATTGTATTTATTCATCAAATAGAGCACAAGTAGGGGAGGGGCAAAGGGAGAAGCAGACTCCCCACGGAGCAGGGAGCTGGACTTGGGGCTCCATCCCAGGACCCCAGGATCATGACCTGAGCCGAAGACAGATGGCCAGGTGCCCCTGAGCCACCCAGGCATCCCCAGTGAATGGCTTAATGCAAGGATATAAAGAAAATACTTAGCGTAATGGATGAATAACAGCATCCTTTGTTTTGGGACATTTGTCAGCTTTTTATAGCTTTTTTTTAATAAAAACTATACATCCTTATTGAAGAAAATTTAGAAAATATAGAAAGCCAAAATAAGGAAATAGTATCCCACTATACAAATATTGGCACTGTTGACATTTTGTTAGTCCTTTAGCCTTCCTGTGCATGCAGAAGTACATTTAAGGAAAAAAAAAACTAAATTAGGATTGTAACCAATTTATTTCTGATCTTTATTTTTTTACTTAGCAATATGTAACTTGAACATTTCTTATGTAATTAAATCTATAGCTTGATTTAAATTGACTGCCCAGTGTTTCATTGCATAGTATGCTATAATTTAATTACCTTTTTTATTGAACCTTTATATTGTTTTCCATTTTTACCTATTAAGGAAAATGCTCCAGTGAACAAAGTACTGAGCATAATATTGTATCAAATGTTTATTTTCCTCTGTATTGTTGAACTGTACCGTGGTTTGGTCTGTTATGTGGATGCTCTTAGCTACTCATACTACTAAAATGGGTTATAGGTGCTGTATGATTTGCCTGGCACAGATCCAGTTTATGCCTGTTGTCACAATGTCATTATTATTAGCGCCCCTTTTCACTCGCAGGAGTGCCTCAGTTTGGGCTAAATTGTATAATCCTCCTAGTTTAAAACATACAAGTCAGGCAGTACATGAAGCTCCAGAATAACCATCACATGTATTCCTAGGTTGTCAGTTTTACTCCTTGGTAAGTAATTGAAAACATTTCATTTATATGATGAATATTAAATGTTTATTGTGTGCAGTTACTTCTCTAGGTGCTAGGATAAATCCGTGCATAAAACAAAAATCAATGCCCTCAGTCTAGGGGAAAGATAGACAATAAAAGAAATATTCAAAAGTGGTTAGTACTGTGAAGAATATATAGAAGGGAAGTGAAGATAGAAAGTGTTAGAGGAGGAGATTGTGATTTTAAAAAGTGTAATTGGTCAGAGAAGACTTCAATGTGATAACATTTGAACTAAGACTTGAAGGTGGTAAAGGAGTGAGCTATGTAGCTATCTGGGGGAGAGCATTCCTGGCAGAGGAAACAGCAAGGGGGAAGGCCCATAGATGGGAGTGTGCCTAGCAGGTAGGAGTAGCAAGGAGGTCCTTGTGACTGGAAGCTGGAGGGTTGTGGGAGTGATGGCAGAGAGGTGTGAGGAGAGGAGGTAGTTCCTTGGCTTTTACGTGAAGCAAGTTGTGATTAGTGGATTTGAGCAGAATAGTGACATGGTGACTTAGCTTTCATAGGATCACTCTGGCTATGTTACAAATAGATTATACAGGCCAGCAATGATGAAAACAGTGAGTATATACTGTTAAGGAGGTTCTCTCTGTATTAAAGCCACTTGGATATATCATGTAGCAGGAAAAAAATTTTATTAAAAATTTCAAGACAGAAGCCTAAACCTTTATGTTTAAAATATGGGCATTTAAATAATTTTTTGGTTTGTAGACTTTTCATGGTCTTGCCCTAATCCTCAAAGTATATAGTCATTCAGCTCTGCCTTTAGTAGTAGTTTCCATGGTTTAACATTAATGTTCTCTTCTGCTGTTTACTCTCATTTCCACTTTAGAATTAAGGATTTTGCATCAGTTTGGTTGTCAGAAAGTTTTACTGTTTGAAAATGTCAGAGTTGTTGTGTAGTGACAGGAAAGTAAGCATATTTTGAGTTTTGTAAAAACAGGTAAGTACATAGCAAGTTCGTAGTGGGTGGTATGGGAGCACGTTGAGCTTAGTCATTCACATGGCTATGTGTTACCGTAGTTCCTTATCACATATATTTTCTCCCTGGTGATTTCTGTAGTCAGCCAGCATCTCTACTACTGAGTGCCAGCTCATGCTACTATAGAGGGAAGTTCCAAAATATGGAACTCATAGACTTGGAAGTAAAGTCCATCTAATCTGACCCCTTTGATTTGCAGGGTAAGAAACTGGACTATAACGTGGTTTAGTGATAAGAGTTGAATCTAGGCTTTCTTCTATATTAACGCTCCAGTAGTACCTTCTCTGATCATGGAAACGTCTCTATGTTGTCACCTGTGGCTAGTGTGACTGAGGAAATTAAAAAATTTTAACTTAAATTTAAATAGTGACATGAAACTGGTAGACAGCACAACTCTTTGTCCTATTACTACAAAGCTTTTGGTGTTATTAATCATATATACACATATAACAAAAAATGCACACAAACACTTTAATACGTTTAGTAATAAAAAGACTACAAACAGGCTTCCTAACATATCTCATCATATATAAATACCATCGGTTGTTAGATACACCATTTCATGTA
This sequence comes from Ursus arctos, assembly GCF_023065955.2. Lineage (NCBI taxonomy): Eukaryota > Metazoa > Chordata > Mammalia > Carnivora > Ursidae > Ursus > Ursus arctos. The sequence goes on along the minus strand of NW_026622786.1, from coordinate 30,644,076 downwards.
CTGCTCAGAAATGCTACCAGTTATACTGTGACACCAGTTATACTATGACACAGTGCTTTCTTATCACCTAGAATTTTTTATTTTATACTTTCTGAAAGATTTTTTAGATCTCATTAGACAAATAATTGTATATCTCTGGTACATAATTAAAAAGGAAAACAAACATTTCGCATCTTTCTCTTCCGAGTCAATTTTAGTACTCAGACTCACTGACATCCTATTTTTCCCCCTCACAATATTGTTCTGTGTACATTAGTGATGCAGAATTTCTTTGAAGAGTTTATTTTTTTAAAGCTGTTGTTAATGGACTTGTAAGAGCCCAGTTATGTGTAGTTGGCCTACATTTGATTTCTCCTTCACCACCTTTACCACTTCTCCCTACAACCATTTGCTCTTAAGGGTTAAATGTGAATGCTCCTTTATGATTTCTTGGATTTACCTTAAGGTACTGGTACCTGTTCTGTAAGTTTTGATGCTGGCTGTCAGTAATCGTAGGTTGCATCCCAATTTCAGACTTTTAAAAATTGTGTTTCAGAATCAAGGAAGTGTAATATAAAATTGAACATATCATTTTAGTACCTTTCATGGTACCTTTCCTGTGACATTGGAATTGGAAACTGGTTGGAATTGACACTCATTAGGAAAGATTGTAATTGACTGTGGCAATTATGACTGCTAGAAAGCTGGCTTTCCCCCAGGCCTTGGTTTTGGTTTTGAGAGTGGAGTAGTGTGGTAGCTGATAGTGAGGTAGCTGCTACTGCCTTTGGCTTCACTCTTTTGTAACTTCTGAACTTTTGCTTTTTTTTTCCTACAGCTATCTCTGAATGCCCATAATGATAGTAATCATTCATTCATTGAACAAACATGCCAGGTACTTCTAACTAGGAGCTGAAAGTACTATGGTAAATTATACAAATAGGGAACTGTGCTGGTGAAGCTTATATTCTAGTGGGAGGAGGCAGACAGCAAACAGACAGATAAACAGTATGATTTTATAGTGGATAAGTACTCTCAAGACAATAAGCAGGGTAATGTGAGTAATGAGAGGAATGCTATTTTAAATAGGGTGTCAGAGAAAACTGACCATTCAGCCAGCCACATGAAATTATATGGGAAAATATTTCAAGGAGAGGGAATAATAAAAGCAAAAGTGCTAAAGAAATAATAACAATAACTACAACAGTAAGAATTACCACTGTCTTTTATTTAATATTTACTATGTGTCAGGCATTGTGTTAGAAGTTTCTCTTATGTATATTATTTCATTTAATTCTCACAGTATCTCAGTGGCATGGGTACAATTATTACCCCTTTTCTGTAGATGGGGAGACAAAGGCTCAAAGCAATAAGTTGTGTGCTCGAGGAAGGTCATACTGCCTGTTAAATATTGGAGCCAGGATTTTAATTTAGGCCTCCCATCTCCAAAACTGGTATGCATAATTATGGTTATATTCTTGCCTCTTGTATTGAAACCCGTGAAGCTTCTCCATTTCACCAATGAAGTAGATGGGAAAGTAATCCTTATATGGATTTATACAGTAGAAAGAATACTGGTCTAGATCTTGGTCTGTTTTGTAGTTCCAGCTTTTTTTTTTTTTAATTCATTAGAGAGCAAAAGCAGGGGGAAGGGTCAGAGGAGAGGGAGAGGGAGAAGCAGACTCCCCGCTAAGCAGGGAGCCTGATAAGGGGCTTAGTCTGATCGCAGGACCCCCAGATCATGACCTGAGCCAAAGGAAGCCATTTAACCAACTGAGCCACCCAGGCACCCCTAGTTTCTGAAATGTTCTCTTCATGTTGTTCTTCCTCCCCCTCAAATTCGTCCTCTGTGTATCATCTTCCTGCTTAAAAATTTTCCACTGCTTTCACTTGCATTCTCTGTCTTTTCCTTCTTCAGCCACATTGAATTTCATTACTTCCCTCACCCACCTCTCCCCCCAAAATAATCTTTTTCCTTTTCCATGTCTTTACATACATAGTTCCTTCTTCCTAAAATACTTCATCCACTTTCTCTACTTGGTGAGTGCTTCAAAATACAGCTTGACTGTCATCTGAAGCTTCCTGGTACCGTCAGATATGCTCGTGCCCCCCCCCTCCTTCTATCTAGTAATGTATGCATTCCTGTATTATTACAATTACTCTCTTGTATTCAGAGTGAGCTTTTACAATCTGTCTTTTCCACTAGCTGAGCTCCTAGACAACAGAGGCTGCACCAGATTTGTTAATTTTTTTAAAACTTACCCACTGCTGAACATTTTTAAAAATACAGTGTTTGTTAAATGGACAAATGATTTCACTTCCCTGAGTAGGGTTTTCTTACCTAAAATCAGGATGATTCCTGTTCTGCCAATATCTGAGTGCTATTGTGAAGATCTGAAAAGATAATACATGTGAAAACAGTTTGAAAATGTCTTAAACCGTTATGTACACTATTCAGATTATTACTGTAACTGAAAAAGTAGCTGATGGTTGGCTTAGATATTGTAATAAAATCCGATGGCTCTTAAGTATGTAGTTTTATATCCAGTAGTTTGTCACAAATGGTATTACTGCCTCTCCCTATATGTTAACCATGTATATTTTCGTAAAGAACTTACATTCATTTAAAAGTAGCAACATACTTGCTTTCAAGGACAGAGGATACTATTGATAATTGGGACAAGTCTTTAAAAATATTTCTAACATTCCTGAGAGCTTTAGTAGACTTGTCTCTCTGAAGGTACGCTATGAATATTCAATATATAAAACTTTCCAAGCCTGTAAGATTTTGTGACTTTGGGGGAGAGAAATAGTTTTCAAGAAGATTACGTTGTGTCCTTGTCATGCCATCTAGTGATCACAGGACAAATTGTTTAGTTATTTTTTAAATTTAGCTTCTTTATTGTGTTGTACTCTATTTAGTGACAGTGTATCTGCTAGTATGTAATTCCAGAGTAGTAAGAATTTGTGCGATTCTGGAACTTACCAGTTTTAGCTGTTTGTTCAAGAGGTGTGTGTGTGTTAGAGCAATCTAACGGGGCTTTAAATATTTTTGTGATGATTTTAAGATTTATCATAGCTATTTTTTAATTTGTAATTATTCTTGTTAGAATTTATTTCATTGAGTTTATTTTAACTTAAAGTATAAAATATACTCATTAATTATAACTATAAATTCTTCTTCCTTGATAGGTGTTAAAAAAGATATCGAGAAGCTTTATGAAGCTGTACCACAGCTTGGTAATTTGTTTAAGATTAAGGACAAAATTGGAGAAGGTAACTTAGAGATCTACTTTATAAGTTTCTTTTCCTTACATTTTCCTTTGTATAATCCTGATTTTCATTACTATTTCCTATTGAGAAGTATATCCTTTTTAAAATATGAAAACCATGATTGTATTACTAATTATGACACTAGGTTTTCTTTTTTCCCTGGAAAGAGTGAAAGAATAAGTATTTACAGTAAAATGAACAGTTCTATTTTAATCTTTATGCTGTTATACCTTTAAAAGTATCGATATACTAATATATCATTAATAATTATTAAAAGTGAGAAATTATAAATTCATATGGAAGAATTTGATCAAGGGAAGTCAGCTCCTTTTCCTTCTTCCATTATAGTTAGGTAGAACTGTGCATTGAAACATGTATGAAACCTAAGGTAGCAAAATGATGAAAATAAAGTGGTACAATATTTATAAGATAGTATTGGGGTGCCTGGGTGGCTCAGTTGGTTAAATGTCCGACTCTTGGTTTCAGCTCAGGTCGTGATCTCAGGGTCGTGGGATTGAGCCCTGCATTGGTCTCCATGCTCAGTGCGGAGTCTGCTTGAGAGTCTCTCTTTCCCTTCCCTCCACCAAATAAATAAATTTTTAAAAAAAGATGGTCAGTATTAACATAAATGTCATTGAGAGACTGGCAGTGTTGTTGACCAAATGAAGGGTGAATTTATCAGATGTGAAGTGAGTGAGAAGGTAAAAGGTAGTAGAAGTTTTTGGTGGCTATACTGGGAAATGCCTAAATAGTTAAAAAAAAACAAAACAAAAACCCAAAAGCCTTCCATTTACTTCATTGTTTGCTTTTCACAATGAAAAATGTCAGACAAGAAAAGGCTGGGTCATTGGGGGCAGAAGAATTAGAAGATGAGATGATTTGGGATATAAGTAGATCTTTACATCTTTGCCTTTTTTAGTTTGTTTGTTTGGGTTTTTTTAAAAGAAATTTTTAAAAAGATTTTATTTATTTGTGAGAGAGAGAGAGCATGAGCAGGGAGGGGGAGGGGCAGAAGGAAAGGGAGGGGGAGAAGCAGACTCTCCGCGGAGCAGGGAAGGGAGCCTAATGCAGGACTGAATCCCAGTGTGTTCTGACTTAGTGTTCAAAACTCTGTTCTGGAATCCAGTGGTGTCCTCCTAACAAATTGATAGCTATTCTTGGAGAAGGGGAGGGGAGGAAGGTGTTCTAAGGCTAAATAAGCTTGGAAAATATAGTACATATAGCTCCCTTTTGGTTATTCGTGAAGTACTTAAAACACATTAAAGCTCTGGAAAATTTTGTAGTAAAGAAATTTATCAATTTGTTTTAGCTCAGTATTTCTCAAATTTAACTGGCCACCAACTCTTTTTTTGTTTAGTTTAATGCTGAATTTAAAAGCCTAGGTGTTTTGTAGGGTTTTTTCCCCAAAGACTATTAACATTTCTGCTTCTACCAGACCTGTATCCAAGTCGTAAGAAAGTAATTTCAAAGGACAGTATTACAGAAAATACTTACTAGAATGGATTGTGACCATGGAAGTATTTTTATTTTAACCCAGGCAAACAGATTTACTGTAGAGCTTTGGTAAATTAATATACCCTGTAAAGAACTGAGAACAGTTAAGAATTTATTAAAAATTGAAAGTTAGTTGTATTTATAAATGTTATTCTTTATGTTTAATATCATTAAATATATTGATAAATTAGGATAATTTTATGGATCCGAAACAGTTTTTAGGATCTATTTTAACATCGTTTCATTGACATTTTTAAAAACCACATATTGAAAAATCTAATAAATTATTTTATAGGCACTTTCAGCTCTGTTTATTTGGCCACAGCACAGTTACAAGTAGGACCTGAAGAGAAAATTGCTCTAAAACACTTAATTCCAACAAGTCATCCTATAAGAATTGCAGCTGAACTTCAGTGCCTAACAGTGGCGGGGTAGGTAATTTAAAGATATTTTAATTGAACTGGCTGTATATAATTTTTAAGATTTTTAAAGGGATATCTAACAGGGATGATGAAATTATCCATGAATTAAACATTTTTCAGTCAGGTGTTTGCAATTTGGTAGCACTTTTCTTCTAATGTTGGGATGGTTAATTAAATTTATATTTTTAGAGTGGATTACCCTTGAAGCTCAGCTTGACTCCCTGTTCTCTTACTAATTTTTCTGATCTTCCTGCCAAATCATAAACCATGGTCTAGATATTTTTTAAAATGTAGGGAATTCATATTTCATATCTCCTCAGCTATTGACAGCCTCATTTCATACTTTATTTTGAACAACAGAAATATCTGGCATGTCTTTCTCATTGGTCTCTCTCTCTCTTCTAGGTCATTCCTATCAACAAAGGTACATGATCTAGTATCACTTGTGCCCCTGTCCTGCCATCCCTCTTCCAGCTGCTCCGTCATGTCTTTGCTGCCCTTCCCAGCCAGACTTCCCAAAAATGATCTATATACTGTTTTCACTTCCACACCCTACCTTCACGTCTCACAGTGTCTGCTGTCCTCTGTGCTAAACTGAAGCTACTTTAGAGAGAGTCAGCCATGACTTCCATTTTTCCAGTTTTCTTTTCCTGTTTACATGAACTGTAGGCAGCGTTTAACATAATTGATTTGAACCATTGTCTTCTGACTTCTGTACTGCTACATACTCCTTGTTTTCTTCCTGCTTTATTTGGCTTTTTATTTTCAGTATCCTTTTGCCTGTTCTTCCTCTTCTACCTGACATCTAAATGTTGGAGTTTCTTGGTGCCTGATCTTGGGCTTTTTTGCTCTGGACTCTTCTCTAGGTAGTATGTATTTCCATGTGGCTTTAAGTGTATGGTGATGATGCCCGTAAGTGTATATCTTGCCTCAGACCTCTTACCTGCATATTTGACATATCTACTCGAGTACCTGATAAATATCTCAAACCTAATATTCTCTAAAGTGAATTTTAATACTTCTTTGTGCAAAAAAACCCTATTGCAACAGCCTGTTTTCATCTGCTCATCTGAGCATCCATCATCAGATCTTGGCCATTTTACCTCAAAAATATATCTAAAAACCCATCCATGTTTTTCTGTCTTCTCAACCACTACCTCAGACCAAGCTTAGATTACTAAAATAGCCTGCCTGCTTCTTCTCTTTCCCCCTGAATCCCATTGTCACAAAACAGCCAGATTTGATCTTTAAAATATAAAACTTTGTCTATATATAGCATAAATTGTGTACTGTTAGTTCCATCACTTAAAATCCAGTTCCTTTGGAAAAAAAAAATCCAGCCTTATCACCTGCCACTCTTCCCACCTCCCTCTCTCTGCGCTCTGGTTTCTTTAGTTCCTCAAATTTGTCTCAAGCTTTCTTATCTTAGTGTCACTACGCATACTGTTCCCCAGTAGGACCTCTCCCAGTCTTTGCATGCTGACCCCTCTTCTTTCTGATCTGAGCAAGAGTGGCACCACTTCAAAGATGTCTTCTGAGGGGCACCTGGGTGGCTCAGTCAGTTAAGCATCTGACTCTTGATTCGCTTCAGGTCTCGATCTCAGGGTCCTGAGTTCATGCCTCATGTTGGGCTCCACTCTAGGCCTGGAGCCTGCTTAAAAACGAACAGGAGGGGCACCTGGGTGGCTCAGTCGTTAAGCCTCTGCCTTCTGCTCAGGGCGTGATCCCGGAGTTCTGGGATCGAGCCCCACTTCGGGCTCCTATGCTGGGAGCCTGCTTCTTCCTCTCCCACTCCCCCTGCTTGTGTTCCCTCTCTCACTGGCTCTCTCTCTGTCAAATAAATAAATAAAATCTTAAAAAAAAAACAAAGGAAAACAAAGTTATCTTCTGAGTTAAATTAGATTCACTTGTTATTGTCACAGCACCTTTTGATCTCTTTCAAAACCTTTATAATCTAATGTTTTATTATCTGTTATTGTTCATTAGATAATAAACTGAACGAAGGCAGAAATCATGTCAATTTTAATTCCCCTTCCCATTCCTAATATTTAACGTAGTGTCTGCCAAATAACTGTGCCCACTAAATATTTATTGGATGAATGGACAAGCTATTTCTTTGTGTCACCCCTCTGTTTATTAGAGAAGACAAGAGAATGAGATGGTCTTTTTAAGGCATAATTACGTACGTTCTAGTCACTTGAGTAAAATTGTTCGTTTTTCCATACTTTAAATATTTTCTCTACCGTTTTTCCTTTCAATGTACTTCAAAAAAGTGCATGTTAAAAAAAAGCCTTTATCTGATCCTGTTTCCTTTCTAGCTCCCACACTGGTTTTTCTTCTTTGCCAGATATTTCAGGCATATTTTATGTTCTGCTTCCATTATATCTTGTTTTCCCTCCTTAAGTCCCATTTGGCCTCTTCCTTTCCACTCGAATTGCTCTCTGAAAAATTACCAGTTAATTCCTCTTTGCCAAACTAAAAGACTCTCTTCAGTTCTTATTCTCATGACCTTCATACTGATTACTGCCTCCTTTGAAACTCCGCATCCGGGTGACATCCCTTTCTGGGCTTTCTGCCTTTTCTTCCTTACTCTGCCCTCCACCTTGAGACTTCTCCAAGACTCAAGCTTTCTCTTCTCTCAAATCATTCTCAGAGCTTTAGGTATCACTTCTCCACGAGTACTGCCACTGATCTCTCACTTCTCACACAAGATGTAATTTTGTGTCCAGACATTTTTTTCAAAATGATGTCTTGGTTTTCAGTGCTTTTCCTGATTTCTCCACATATTTTGTTGGTATCCATGTTGTTTTACTAGTTGGGCTCAAAACCATGGAAGTCAACTTTACCCTATTTTCTCATCTATTTTGATGCAATATAGCATAGCAGTTAAGAGCATAGATCGAGAGCAAACTGTCCGGATTCAAATCCTGTCTCCATCGCTTACTAGTTTAGTGTCCTTGGCAACGTTCCTGAACCTCTCTATGCCTCAATTTCCTTATCTGTACAAAAGGTGGAAGGAAATAATAGCATTGTTCTGATAGGGCTGTTGTGAGGAGTAAGTGAATTAATAAATGTATTGCTTACCTACGGGGCACCTGGGTGGCGCAGTCAATAGGCGTCTGCCTTCGGCTCAGGGAGTGATCCTGACGTTCTGGGATCGAGCCCCACATCAGGCTCCTCCGCTAGGAGCCTGCTTCTTCCTCTCCCACTCCCCCTGCTTGTGTTCCCTCTCTCGCTGGCTGTCTCTATCTCTGTCAAATAAATAAATAAAATCTTAAAAAAAAAATGTATTGCTTACTTAGATCAAAGCTTGACATATAGTGAATGCTCAATAAATGTTAGCTATTTTTTAATTAACTTATTTATTACTATTATCATTTTATTGGCCCTAAGACTTGTTAATTCATTCTTGTTATTCATGTTGTCCTTCTTATTCTGTCACTTCCCCAATTAAAACTATAATTATCTCATGTTTGAATTATTATAGTAACCTCATAACTGGTGCTACTTTTTTTTAAAACTTTATCTTGTACAAGTCAGTTAAACATGTATCCTATCCTACAAGTTGTTGGTTTTAAGTAGTTTTCTAGCATTATTTGTGCATTGCTAAAAACTTCATTTTTAAAGAAACTGAGCATAAAGTTTCAATTCACTTGACCTTTCCTCTAAAGTTCATTATACATTTTTCCACTAGGGGGCAAGACAATGTCATGGGAGTTAAATACTGCTTTAGGAAAAATGATCATGTGGTTATTGCTATGCCGTATCTGGAGCATGAGTCCTTTTTGGTAGGTTTTGATACTTCCTGAATTTTTTTGGCTAAATATTTAATTGAAAACAATTTTATGACCTTATTCATAACTTTATTTTAGGACATTTTGAATTCTCTTTCCTTTCAAGAAGTACGGGAATATATGTTTAATCTGTTCAAAGCTTTGAAACGCATTCATCAGTTTGGTATTGTTCACCGTGATGTTAAACCCAGCAATTTTTTATATAATAGGCGCCTGAAAAAGTAAGTATGAAAAGTTACCAGAAAATAATTACACTTGAATGAATTTGTGCTATGGGGTTCATCCCGGAGATACAGAACATAGTGCAACAGCCATGCACAGATTTTTTTTTGTTTCAAATTTTCATTGTGGTTGGGGAATGGAAATACAGTGAAAGAAAAGATAAAATTGTATTGGTAAAGCAGTGTACATCATTAGATATACTATGGTTCAGTGGAAATAGTACTTAGCTAAAAGAAACTTAGAAAGGGTTTAGGCCTTTTTGACCTTCACATTTCTTCTTATCTCTGGGCTTCATTTTTCTAGTAAAGAAGGGGAGTGCCCACATGATAGCCAATCTCCTATTTCAACACTAAAATTGTGTTTTTATGTATATATTGTATATGTTTGTGTGTATGTGTGTGTGTACACACACACCTATTTTATGCTGATAGAGGCATTGTAAGCTGAAAACCTAACTTAAATACTGTTCAGTATACAATGGGTCATACTGAGTATGGTAGCAAGTATAGAGCTACAACTTCTTTTCTTGAATTTTATACTTCTGACTTTCTCTGTAATTTTAATTAAATCAAATATTAAAGCCATTTTAATATTTTTAAGCTTGTTTAATTAAAAATTATCTACTGTGATGCCATCTCTATCATCGTAAGAGAGCAAAGGATTGGGCTTCTATCCTGGAGTCCTTATCAGCACAGGCCATTGGAGAAAGGGGAGAAAGATTTTTGTGTGTATGTGGGATATATCATTCCTTAATTTTCAAGCCTAATTAGCTATTAAATCATTACCTTGTCTATAAACTCATTTTTCTTGTCTTTTTTCAAGAATGTTATACTTAATTGATCCCGTAAAGAATTACACTTTTTGTATGAATATGACTTGAGCATATTATGATGTTATTGAACTTTGTTACAGTGAGGTAAAAATGCTTACTTTTGTTTGTCTTAGGTACGCGTTGGTAGACTTTGGTTTGGCACAAGGAACCCATGATACGAAAATAGAGCTTCTCAAATTTGTCCAATCTGAAGCTCAGCAGGAAAGTTATTCACAAAATAAATCCCATGTAATCACAGGAAACAAGATTTCGTTGAGTGGCCCAGCAGCACCTAAGGAGTCGGATCAGCAGCCCACCGTGAAAACTTCTGTGAAAAGGCCCTACACAAATGCGCAGAGTCAGATTAAACAAGGAAAAGATGGAAAGGTTCTGCCTCTTTTATTTCGTAAATACTAATAAGGTTTTAGAAATGTACTTCTTCCTCCAACAGAGGGAGATACAATACCAGAATAATACTTGCAATTAAAAACATTTCTGCATTTGTTACATATTAAATTGATTAGATTCCACTAAGATTTATAATGGATTGTTTTACCATTTCAAAACTGAAATTACTTGGTAGATTTATAATGTCTCTTGTCATTACGTTATGTAACAAATATGGAAAATAACATTTTCCATGCATGTTATAAAGTTCAGATTATTCTTTTTAAAAGAAAACATTAGTTATAGGGGAAAAATTCTGAAGTGTCTATCTCCATTTTAGCTGCACAGCAAAAATGTAACATCCATTGGGGTGGTTTTTAAATTTTTTAGTTATATATATATATTTGTGGATTATGATAACATTGTATGGGTGTTAAGAGTTCTGTCTAGACTATTTTCTCCTTTCACAGAAGTGTTTTGGTGCCTGAGAATGACTTGGATGCAGCTGTTTTTGTTTCATGTCACTTAACTCTTTCAAAACTGGCAGAGTACAGCTGGCAGAAAGTGTTACAGATATAATCCTTATTTTCCTTGTTTTTGTTGGTATTGTAGGAGGGATCTGTAGGCCTTTCTGTCCAGCGCTCTGTTTTTGGAGAAAGAAATTTCAATATACACAGCTCCATTTCACATGAGAGCCCTGCAGTGAAAGTAAGTAAAGTAGCTTAATAGTGCAATCATCAGTCAGTCGTACACTGAAGAGAATTTAGGGATTGGCAGATTAATATTTATTGTCACTAAGTTTTTAAAAGTAGAGTTTTGCTGTGGCAGAAGGTATTACTGCTTTGAGCATCTTGTCAACACTTTTATTTTCTCCAGTTTTTTCCTGAACTTTTCTGGTGGAATTTTTCATCATTTTTGGTTAGCTGACTGTTGTTGCTCTTTTCTAAAGGAACATTTAGAACATCAAGGCCTTTTCTTTCATTGGCTAGAATGTGAGCTCCTAATAACTGACACATAGGTGATAGTGTAAAGATATTTGTAAAGTTTACGAAATTGTAATCAATGTTAAATGGTTTTAAATTGACTTGTGATATCCTGTAACAGCTAGATAGCGTGAGCAGTAAATTAAAACTCCGATTTTAGCCAATGTAATTGTGCAGTTTACAGTTCTGAAATGGAGTTAGACACTAGAACGTAACTGTTATGCTTTTGTAACATATCAGGAAAAGTTCTGATAAAGTGTAAGTGAAATATTTACCAATTGAGGATTATTTAGTAAATTTTAATATGTTTACTCAACAGGAAAACCTAAAAAGATCTTAAGTACTTTAATAAACAACTGTTTACCTAAAATCCAACAGCACATCCGGCAGTTCTAAAAGTTATGTTTCTACCGTTATGTTTTGCCATTACCAGCATTTGAAGGTATCATGTTAAATATCATGAAATAGGAAATATGACTTTTCTTTTACAGCTTATGAAGCAGTCAAAGACTGTGGATGTACTATCTAGAAAGTTAGCAACAAAAAAGAAGGCTATTTCTACAAAAGTTATGAATAGTGGTGTGATGAGGAAAACTGCCAGTTCTTGCCCAGCTAGCCTGACCTGTGACTGTTACGCAACAGATAAAGTTTGCAGTATTTGCCTTTCAAGGTAATGTGTTTTGATGGTGCTGTAAAATCACCAGCATGCTGCCAGACAGGATTAGAAATTGCATTGATTTTTGTGGGCAATTGATTTAGTGTGAGGAAAGGAACAACACAGATACCTTGAAGAGCAATTGATAACCATTGTCATGTATTGTTCATTTGACATTTATATGGTTTTTGAAAAACACATTTGCTCTTATATGCAGATAATTTTGGTGGGGGCAGGGGTAGTTATTTTGGAAACTTAGAATCACACATTTTGCTTCCTGATTTAATCTTTTGTTTTCTTTCCTTATTCCCACCTATATAGAATAACCAGAACCAAAGAGTGTCTCATTCCTACTCTTAGCCTTATAAATTCCTCCCTTTCTTTCAAATGTTGCATGAGCTTTCATGAACCTCTCCTAACTCAAGTATATAAGAGAATAAGTATATCGGAAATGAATTTTCTGGTATCACTCAAAACAGAAATGAATTTTTATACCTCTGAATTCTGTTGTATTTAGTTCTGTTGTATTATATTTTTCTTATCATCTACTACCTATTTTTATACCTGGAAGTTACCTTAAAATTCTTCTGGAATAAGGCCTGGTGATTTGTGGGGTAGAGGGGGGAGGGACCAGTAGAAACAAAGTCTAGGGTTTTCCCCACACTGGATTATCATTTGCTTTATAAATAACTTTTATTTATATAGATATCAAGGCAGAAGTTACTGTGAAATAAATCAACAAATGTTACTTTTTGGTCTTAAATAAACTTTAACATAACTAGAAAAATCTTATTTCATCATCATAAGGCGGCAACAGGTTGCCCCTAGGGCAGGTACACCGGGATTCAGAGCACCAGAGGTTTTGACAAAGTGCCCCAATCAAACTACAGGTACGTTGCACTAGGAATACAGAACCCAATTAGAATTGGTTATTCCGGCTATGTTTTATTTTATGATCTTTATGTTTTACTGATATTAGATAATGTTTTTCTGCTTTTAATAAATTATATAAGTAGTTCTAGCAGTGTAGCAGTCCCATTTTTGAGATCATGCTATTGATGAAAGTTTCTACTTGTCGTGTTGCGGGGTTTTTGGGGGGGGGTTGGTAACATTTTTTCCTATAGATTACATCTTGCTTGTCCATTTACAAGATGATTTTTGCCAGGAATTTTGTTTGTGGAAGAAAAATTGTGTTTAGTAGTCTTTGCTAACTTGATACTTGGCAACATTTTATCTGGTTGCCCAATACCCCAAAGTCTTCTGTAATGCACTTGATTGTAGGTTTAAAATTATATTTTGTTATTGTGAAAATAATATAGTAGCTTTAAAGAGTTTTGAGAAAGGAAAAGGTTTATAACCTACAAAAGTTACCATGGAGCCAAAACCTAGGAGAAATCTTGAGTAAATGAATGCTGCCGTTCGCTTGGATTATGGACTTTAAAACAATACATTCACCCGTTGTGCGTATTTTACACTTGCTCATGATACAAAAAAATGAAAGTATCTGCTTACTCTCAAATAATAATCTGTTGGGGATGGTCATAAATCTTTATACAAGGTATTTTAGGGATACCTAGCTATTCCTATCTGAAGGGAAAATGGAAGGAAATTCATGGAAGAGGGAACCTCTAAGAGATGTAAATTGGAGTGGGCAGTTGGCACTGATACATGAGTAGAGGATCCCAAACAGAATGGTCTAGTCGTATAGGAAACAATAAGGTTAGTGTTGCTAGAATGTAAGATTGAAGTAAAGGAATGTGAGAAATAAATCTGATAATAGGTAGACAAGTCAGATCACACATGTTAAACAGCTTGGGCCGTATCCTCTAAGTGTTGAAAAGTTATTCAAGGGAAAGACATGGTATTAATTATGTTGTAACTGGATCATTCTGGCAGGTGTACAGAGAGGAGGATAGGTTTTGGAGAGTGGTGGCTTACTGTGGTCCAGGTGAGAGACACTGAAAGCCTGAATGAGGGCATCACTAATAGGAATGAAAAGAAAGGTGAAGGATTGGAAAGGTAGAACTTGGTAGATAATTAGATATGGGATTTGGGTTTGGGGTGGTGAAGGGAAAGGCACCCCGGATGTTTATCAGATTTCTAGCTTAGGGGACTTGAATAGGTATCAGTAACAAAGGTGGAGAATAAACAGCTGGTTTACAAGGAAAGATAAGGTGGATTGGGGCATAATTGGCTTGAGATATTTGTGAGACACAGAGATATCCAACAGAATAAAAGTCAAGCTCAGGGAGGTCTGGGCTGGAAATACAGTTGAATGTCATCAGTACAGAAAAGATGGTTAAAGCCATGAGATGGATGGAGCCAATCAGGGAGAGGATACGGGGAAGAAGAGTTTGTAACTGGGGAACCTCAGCCTTAAGGCTTGGGGAGAATGTTGAAGGAGGAGGCGGATGTACAGAGGGAACGAGAAAAGGCAGGTGATACAATGGCCAAGGGGCTGGCAAATAACTTCGTGATGCTAGGAAGTCAGCAATTAGGAGAGATGTCCCTAGGGGCGCCTGGGTGGCACAGCGGTTGGGCGTCTGCCTTCGGCTCAGGGCGTGATCCCGGCGTTATGGAATCGAGCCCCACATCGGGCTCCTCCGATAGGAGCCTGCTTCTTCCTCTCCCACTCCCCCTGCTTGTGTTCCCTCTCTCGCTGGCTGTCTCTATCTCTGCCGAATAAATAAAATCTTTAAAAAAAAAAAAAAAAGAGATGTCCCTAAAAGAAAAAAATCAGTTTCTTAATGTGAGCATGGGCTAGTCTTGATGTTAACCGCCAGAATTTTGGAGATTCAAGTTTCTGTAGCAGAAGTTAGGGTTAGCACCTGGGTGAAGAAGAGCTTCTAATGTTCAATAATTTTCGCTGAAATGAACCACTTTCACTGTGGTGCGTAATTCTTGAGGAACATCCAGATTTTTCCCACATGGCTATTTTTGGATTTGATCTTATAAAATACGTATCTACTTATTGTTTTCTAATAATGAAATATCCTTTAAACTTACTGACATGTTGCTTAAGAAAGAAGACATTGTATTTTGTATTAAGGATGTTGGACCAGGGTTTCTCAGCCCTGGCATCACACTGTAGCATCTGAGGAGCTTAAAAAAATACTGATGCCTGAGCCCTACTCCAGAACAATTAAATCAAAATCTCAGGGAGTGGGCCTGGGCATCAGGATTTTTGTAAGGCTCAAGATAATTTGCACAGCAAAAGTTGAGAACTATGGATGTAACATTGATGTAAACTGACTACTGCTGATAAAATTACAGATTTGGGATTTTTTTTTAAAGTTTGTTTTCTGTTACAGCAATTGACATGTGGTCTGCAGGTGTCATATTCCTTTCTTTGCTTAGTGGGCGATATCCATTTTATAAAGCAAGTGATGATTTAACTGCTTTGGCTCAAATTATGACAATTCGTGGATCCAGGGAAACTATCCAAGCTGCTAAAACTTTTGGTAAGCAGTTTTATATTCTAGAACAAAACAAATGCCTTTATTATCTCCTATAAATCAAATTACTGTGAAATTCTCTTTACGAATAAACATTCTGTGTTCATAAAATTCTCTGATGTTAGGTACAAAATTTCTCTGTTGCTCTAAAATTAATTGCATTGTGTAAGAAAATAATTTATCATCACTTTTCTTCTATATAATCATTTAATCTTACCACAGAGTGCTATTTAAATATTTAAAATTCAAGTTTATAATCTTAATAAGGAATAACTCCCTGTAGTTATGGTTTGACTTTATTATGTAAATATTTCTAATAGTATGTTTTAATTTGTTTATTGTATATTTATTAAGCATCAGGCCTGCCTTAAATGATCTTAGTCTATACTAACAAGTAAACAGCTAATTATGATACAGCATAATAAGGACGATAGTAGGGAAGATAATGAAATGTGTGTTAGTTGTTAGGTTCCTTAGGGTTAGGGTAGCAAGGAGAAGAAATGAGAACACTTTAGCTGATGGAGTTATTATTATAAGCATGTAATGGACATGGACATCATCTTCTTAGCTATCCAAGTTCTTACTTCCAAGACTGGGATATGCAGTGTACTTCATAGGGCACCTGAGAATTATCTTAGCCTTGTTCTGGCCAGTGACTTGAACTCAAATGCCCACCCTGTGTTTATTCTCCATGTACAATTATAGTTAAATGTTTTCAAAGTGGGTGGCTGTGATTGAGTCAGCATGCTACCACATGGTATAGAACGCCTTTGTGGGACAAAATTTCACACAGCCCACTTCAAAAGTAGCTGGGCTGCTTTGTGCCCAGCCCCAGGATCAGTGGGTCTTCCATCAGGGGTCCAGATCAGAATTATCTGAGGAACTTAAAAAAATACATAGGCCTATCTCACCTCACTCCTTCCTGGAAAATAAGATTCAGAAAAACATGATACATAGGAAGGTCAGGCTTGTTTGAAAAAACAAGTGATTTTGACCAAGACCAGTTTCTAAGAACCACTGCAAAAATGATTGCCCTTTACTTAGACACCATTGCTATGGTCTAATCCCATCAGAAAAACTTGGTGGTGGTTGTGAAGAAACCTTTGTGATAGAGGCTTACCAAAAAGTGTTTCTGCAGCAAAGTCAATCCACAACTTGTAGCTTTCTTGCACCCACTATAAGAAAATTTTATCTGAGGTAGTGGGGTGAAATAGTACACAATACGAAGGGAAAGTGACCATAAATGGAAGGCAGGATTGAGACCTTGGAAATTATATTCTTACATGTTTATTCTCAACTGAGAAAATTTTTCATCTACTGTTGAATAACTTCATGAGAACTTTATGAACATGAAGTTTATCAGAGCATGAGCACCAAAACGTTTTGTTGAAGAGCTTAAATCTCCCCTGTCTGTAGTCAGTTATAATGAGGATCAGCAATGGAAGCACAACCTGTGACACAGAAACATTCCAGGGTAAGTGTCGCGAGAGCAGGCAAGGGCTCTTACAGATTTATCATCGTAATGCTTGTTCTCATATTAGAAAAATAGTAATGCCATGTAGTACTTGTCTCAGTTTTATTAGTAGGACTTCTGCAGCTGTTTCAGTCATATCTTCCTGTAACTTTGGGCTGAATACAGAAGGACTCAAAACTTCAGTAGTCAGTGTTCTCCTTTAAGACCCAAAGAAATGACTTGTTTGGGATAAGCAGTGGGAGTACTTTTACTTCTATTGTGTATAACCTGCCTCACTGTCCTCAACTCCTAGAGCTGGCCCCACTGTGGATTGTCATCAAGTACTTAACTGAGTTCTGTCAGAGAAAGTCAGAAGAAAAATCTTGAGCTAAAACAAATGTCTGATACATAGTCTGTAACGAAATATATTTTTTAAAGATTTATTTGAGAGAGAGTGAGGGGAGGGGCAGAGGGAGAGAATTTCAAGTAGACTCCCAGGTGAACAGGGAATCCCACAGGTGGCTCGATACCAGGACCCTAAGATCATGACCTGAGCTGAAGTCAGATCTTAACCAAATGAGCCACCCAGGTGCCTCCACATTTCTGTTTAATAAGGAAATACAAGGCCAAGATAATACACTACTGCCTGTGTGCTTATTTTTGCCCATGTCTAATAATCTCTCAGTAAATTGTTTCAAAGACATTTATATTGTTTAAAAACTGAGATCTGGGTACTTGGGTGGTTCATTTGGTTAAGCGACTGCCTTTGGCCCAGGTCATGATCCTGGAGTCCCAGGATCGAGTCCTGCAACAGGCTCCTTGCTCAGGAGTGAGTCTGTTTTTCCCTCTGACCCTCCCCCTTCTCGTGCTAGCTCGCTCACTGTCTCAAATAAATAAAATCTTTTTAAAAATTGAAAAAAAAAATACAAACTGCGATCTGGTTTATTAATTCATTCAAAAACATTTATGAGGACTTTATGTGGCCAAGGTACTTTTGCTGAGTCTGGAGCTTAAATTCTAGTGCTGGAGACAAATCTGTCAAATGAGTGGCATTGAGAAAAATAAAAGGGGAAAGGAGAAGAAGAGGGCTCAACTCTTCAGAGATTGGTCAAGGACAGCATCTGTAAGGATGTGAGATCTGAACAATGACACGAGAGGCTGAGTAATGCTTTTTTGTCCAGTCCAGCAGACATTAATTGAGAGCCTACTATGTACTAGACACTGTCTAGGCTTCGGGGATTCCAAGGTAAATTAAATAGTCCCTACCTTCAGAGAGCTTATAGTCTAGTAGGTGAGACAGAGCTACAGTTACAATAGGGCCAATGAAAGTAAAAGTAGAAATTTTCACAGGTATAACAGAAGTGTACAATGTTCAACTCTGAGAGTATCAGACCTCACAGAAGTAATTCTTAAGCTGAGTGATATAAGTTGGAGTGTCCTAGGCACATGGAGTTAGGGGGCAGGGGGGACAGGGGGATCCTAGGCAAAGATAGGAACCATGTAGCCAGAGGCCTGTAGAAGCTTGGAAGGAGGAGAGGGAATGGGAGCTACAGCTGATGACAGATGACAGGAGGATATGGTAAAGCTGAAGAACTGGGCAGTCAGGTGAGTCCCTTACGTAGCTTAGCAAATCACTGCTTTCTGTGCCCCACTTGATGATTTGGCCTTCCACTCTGTGGTACAAAACACAAATATTAGCATGTGCTGCTCTATCTTATACACGGTGTAAATACATCCATAAGGTGCGTGGTTGGACTTGCATGATTCTTATGAGAGAGGCTTCTGATATATTCAAATAATATAAAATACATGTATTTTGTCTTTTTTAGGCAAATCAATATTGTGTAGCAAAGAAGTCCCAGCACAAGACTTGAGAAGACTCTGTGAGAAGCTCAGAGGTATCGATTCTAACACTCCCCAGTTAACAAGTGATACACAAGGGCCTGCTTCTCATGACCCAGCTTTTTCAGAGAAGACTGACCATAAAGCTTCTCACCTTATACAAACACCTCAAGCACAGCACTCAGGGGATTCACTGTATAAAGGGGACAGTGGTGGCCGTGCGGGTAGTTGGAATACAGGTACTGCCGATTTAGAAGGCTGGGGTGAGGTACCCGATGAAGCTTACGACCTGCTCGATAAACTTCTAGACCTAAATCCAGCTTCAAGAATAACAGCAGAAGCAGCTTTGTCGCATCCTTTTTTTAAAGATATGAGCTTGTGATTATCATTCTACATGTAATGTTTGCTGTTGTGTATTATGAGAGGGGGGTGAGTTCTTCGTAATAGCTATAACTTCTAGATTAGAGACCAGGGCAGGATGAATAATTTATTTTAAAATGTTAGTATTTGCTCTTTGGCAGATTCTAAAATACGGATTAAGATTATTTAAAATGCCTGGGATAGTTCTTTGGGCTAACTACGTGATCTCTGAGTTAGAGCTGCCCAAGTAGAATCCGGTCTTTAGCTTCCCTAGTTACTTGTCACTGCCGTATGCAGAAAAGCAGCTGTTTTAGCCTAGTACATAGGAGTTTAAGGCATAAGTCTTAAAATTAATGGATATGATCAGGACTAAATGAGTCAAAAGACTTACTTGGTTTCTTAAACTGTGAGCTATGTGTACTTCTAGAAAACTCAACCTGGTGCTCTCACCATTCTGTAGGTAAAGAAGGTCATTTCCTCTTCTAGAGGCATATATTCTACTTACGAACACTAAAACAATGAGAAGATGTTGGGGATGATATCACTTAAAATTGAATTTAATTTATCCATTTTTCAAAGTATTTTATTAAAAGCATATTTTGTGTGAATTACCATGTTTTTCTTAATGGTTTCTCTCTTGATTTTTTCCACTTTCTCTTTCCCGACCTAACACATTCTCTTGGAAATAATATGGTGCTTTCCACAAAGTTTCCGGGTGCTTCGTTAAGTATTGTATTTGTTTACAGTTGGGAACTCACTGCATACATTGGTTGTTTACAGGGAAGCTGCAGAGCCAAGGTGAATACTGATAGTCCAAAATGTTTTTCTTTTTCTCACCATTGTAGGTGTAATTAGGTAGCTGCTAAGAGGAGAAATAAATACAGCCTTAAGAATAGTATTGGAGATTTTTTTCCTCTGGGTAGAGTCATCAGCATCTCTACGTCCTGTTACAGCTAATTTGGTCCTGCTCAAAGAAGGTTGACTACTAGAGTCTTGGGTGCGTTGGGAAGAGAGCTAAGTGGTCAGAGTAGAAGAGGACCAGAGGTGGAGACTTACGTGTTACTACCTTCCAAAATGATGGATGTCATTGACAGAATATCAGACTCTCTGTGGGAAAAACGTCTGCGGGTATGGGTCTGCTGAGAAGTTTCCCATTTAGTAGAGACAGAGGATAGAAACAGCCTGGGGGGGCGCCTGGGTGGCACAGTGGTTAAGCGTCTGCCTTCGGCTTAGGGCGTGATCCCGGCGTTCTGGGATCGAGCCCCACATCAGGCTCCTCTGCTGTGAGCCTGCTTCTTCCTCTCCCACTCCCCCTGCTTGTGTTCCCTCTCTCGCTGGCTGTCTCTATCTCTGTCGAATAAATAAATAAAATCTTAAAAAAAAAAAAAAACAGCCTAGGGATATAGAACATACATTTTGTTATTTTGTGCATTCAAGTCAGTATGTCTACCCACTCTCTTTGGTAAGTATAGTACGTACATAAACCATGACCACTGGTGTGCTGTCTTTTCATACTGTAATCTTTAAAAACAAAACTTGAATGTTCTTAAATTTGTTAATAAAGTTATTCTTTTATATTTTTTTTATGTCTGACTACTCATTTGAAAAATACTCTTTAAGAAAAAAAAAGTATTGATCACTGGAAATATTTTCCTTCTGAGATTGATGAGTGCTCGCTCCAGCAAATAGTAGGCAGTAGATTAACAAAAATTGACCTGGCTCAACTAATATGTGAAAGACTGAAGTAGATTTTTGTTATAGAAAAGGAGCTCATTGATCTCATCTATGGGAAATTTGTAACAAACAGTAAAAGCAGTAAGTCATCTCAGTAATCAGAAAGAAGTCTACTTAGCTAAAAAAAATTTTCTTGGTGTGATTTCACAATCAATGTATTTCACAATTAACATATTCTAAGAAAATTAACAGGAAGAAAAATTTAACTACCAAAAGTGCAGGGCAGGAGATGTTCTCTAAGAAAGTTTAATATTCAGGGTTGTTGAGTTTAAAGTTTTTATTAATATCACTGTCAGAAGAGAACTTGGCTGATATGCAAGGGGAGGTGGGTGCTAAAGGGAGCCAGTGTTTTAAAAGCCATCCAGGGTTGTAAATTAGTTCTCAGGGCATTTCAGTCCCATTAGAGAATGTTGGGGGCTACATAGGTAGAAATTAGAAAGGAGCTTCCATACACATATTCTTCAAGCTTTTCATCCTTCTAAACAGCATTTTATAATGCCATATATCAGCCTAAAAGATTTTAATTAGCCAAAATGGTCATTTTTAGGGAAAGATTAAGAAGGTAACTAGTTAATGCCATTTCCTATTATTATGGAAGTTCCCAGAATATTCAGCTATTTTTCATTGTCAGCTTTTTAAAATTCTTATTGCTCAGACTCTTGAGATAAAACTGTTAAGGGTGTTTTCATTTACTAAGCCTTAGACGTTTAGAACTATTAATATAACAAGCTACAAGTATTGGTTTTCGAAACAGGCTGTAGCTCTGTAGCATTTTTAATGAAACTTTTCCTTATATGGAGATGATTATGGTTGTCTTAATGACCTAAATAAAAATGCGGCTCAAGAATGATTATTCCAAAGAATTAAACTTCGTTTGTTTCAAAATCTGAGCAAAAGTCATCAAGTGATGTTAATCTCATGTTTCTGGCATCGGCATTTTAGGAACAAAATGGTGTTACAGATGTCAGAATATTGATTGCGTAAAATCTTGAAACCCACAAGACATGTAGGCTTAGGTCTTAGTAATTTCTGCTGTTTATGTAATTTCAGCCCTGCGCGTCACCGAAAAGTTATTTATCTTAAGAAACTGTGGCCAAATTTGGCGGGTAACGCTGTCTGCCAGCATCTGCAGATGTATTGTTTCCGCCTACGTGGTGCGTGCTGTCTGTGGTCTTTAAAGAACACTACCCAACACGAGGCAGAAATGTCAACTCCCCATTCAGATTTTTTCCTTTGTTCTTAGAACTGAGGTTGCCATTTCGTAATTTCGTCAAATTTTGTGTTTGAACTGTCTTCCTTTCTTGAAAGGTGGATATTATCACCCATGTAGTAGATAAGTAATCAGAAGTAGTTAATGTTGTGTCAAATTACAGCAAGATCTCCGACAAAGTAACCACAAAGGTCAGTGGTAAGGCAAGTATTTACTAAATAATGACATTTTAGATATCTGAAATGAAAAGGCTCTGATCTCAGGAAAGCAATTGCAGGTTGGGTGAGAAAATTATAAAAATGAAGTCAAAAGTGATGGCAAAATAGTGCAAGCTTAATGTGACCTGGTAAATTTTTTCTCAATAGAAGAAAATGAATTAAAAGAATAAATTGCCCTTGACTCTGTTTTGAATGCTTTTAAAAAATTAATGTCTTACAAATAAAATCTTAAAAAAATAAGGTCTGGTAAATAATTCAAAAGGTTAAGCAAAAATCTTATTGGGGGAGTGTGTACATAGCTTTTATAAGGAAGATGACTGGAAAACAGTTGTAAATGGTTTAGGATTCTGATTGAAGGTGCATCATGTGCAAAATGCCCTTTTAAATTTAACACACCATCCCAGCCCTAAGTGGATCCATCTTGGACCCTACTGAAGCAAGTGTTCAAGGAAAGTAACAGTTTAGCACTAGGAAATTTAATACTATCTTATGAAGTAAAAAATAGAGAATAACTTCTAGATTCATCTCTAATTCTAGATTTAGAGAAGGCAAGTGTCACTCCCTCAAGTAGGAAACTGAGATGAACCAAGGGATGGCCTTTGAGATCCTGAAATCACTAACCTATCAGCTGGGAAATGAATGGCACAAATCAGAAAATAGAAGAGCCACCTGATAATTTTTTTTTAAGATTTATTTTAGAGTGCATGCGTGACCTGGGGGAGGGCAGAGGCAGAGAAACCCAAGCGGACTCCACGCTGAGCGCAGAACCCCAACGCCGGGCTCTATCTCACGACCCTGAGATCATGACCTAAGCCACAATAAGAGTTCGTTGCTCAACTGACTGAGCCACCCAGGCGCCCCGGCACCTGATAATTTCTTTCTAACAGAATTTTTGTATATATTTCTTACCTACATTCTATTGATGATGTGATTTTATAGGTGTATATTTAATTATGTATTCACCCTTTGTATAAATTCCTTCCGTAACTTCTCTGAAGATTAGAAAGGACTCCAACTCCGACAAGATGAAGACAGTAAATCAGAAGCAGCTGTATGGCTGTGTAGCCTCACTTTGTTATTTTAGCTCCGGCCATAAGCAAAAGGAGCAGGGGGTTGGGGAATCTAGCCACCTCCAAAGTTTTCTAGATACGTTTAATACTTTTTCACCCAGTAGAAGTTTCTTTATTTTTTCTGGCATGTTGCTGGTCTTCCTACGCTCAAATATTCTGATTAAAAACAAAACCAGCCCCACTGTATGTATATGTATGTATGTGAGTAATCTTTGGACAAGTATTCGTAATGCTCCTTTACACTTTTCCCCCCAAGGTTTGTGAAATGAATGCCTGGCGGTCTGTGAGTGTCCTGTCATTTTAATTTCTTATTTTGAAACTCCACAGATAAACGGCCATACGAAATGTGTACTCATAAAATTGAAACTCATTATCACTTTTACGTGTAAAACACCAGCATCTTACATCTCTTGGTTGTGTTTTGAGGAAGTATCATATTTCTCCCTATGCAGTGTGACAGCCAGGCCTGGCATTCATTGAGCAAGTGTTCAATAAATATTTGTTAATTGAATATATTTAAGTTATCTTTCATTTGCTTCTTTGGCAAGTTATTAAGCCAAAAACCTCTCTTAATACGGGTGCCTATTTTCCTAAGTTTGGTACAATTTATTTGATAGGGAGTGACATAAAAATGAAATGCCTCATTCCTTTTTACATAATCTTTTCAGCAGACTGTGCCCACCCCCAACAAATATGTAATTTAAATGATAGCAATATTTTGATGTCAGACTTCAGGTTCCGAAGAGCCCTCCCAAGGGGTCTTTGGACTTTCAGTTGCCATAACCTGCAATGCCTCTCCCTCCTCTCTGCCTATCCCAGATGTGTTCTTAGTAGGCTGTAAGAAGTCACATTCCTCCCTCCACAAAACCATTCCTGATCAATCCAAATGATCATTTCCTTGATTTCCTATAACCAGATGATAAATTTCTGGAAGGTAGAGACTTTTACATCCCCCCATATTTCTTACCACATTAGAGAATCAAGTACACTGTCAAAACAAGGGGATTGACTAGGAACCTGACACCAGGAGGTATTTCCAAACCCCTTCAGGACAATCCCAGCCTAAGGACAGCCCCTTTAGTTCTTTGTAAAAGATTTTATTCATTTATTTGAGGGAGAGAGAGAGGGAGTATGAGCAGGGGGAGGGGAAAGGGGAGAAACAGAGTCCCTGCAGAGCCCCACGCAGGGCTGGGATCCCAGGACCCCAAGATCATGACCTGGGCCAAAATCAAGTCTGATGCTTAACCAACTGAGCCACCCAGGCGCCCCAGCCCTTTTATTCTTAAACATCTACAAGATTACACTGTTTTCCCTCTCCTGATTTCCCAACGCCCCACCCCCTCCTAGCCCTATCAGTTCTAATTTCCCTCCACTCCATTTTGCTGGTGTTTCATTCCCATTGCTTTGACCTCAGTGGAGAGACAACAGCTGGTGGACATTCTGTCTGTAATAACTTTTCACATCCTTGTATAAGAGGCAAGTGAGCAAAAATTTCATAACTATTACAGTTGTG
Source organism: Ursus arctos (assembly GCF_023065955.2). Lineage (NCBI taxonomy): Eukaryota > Metazoa > Chordata > Mammalia > Carnivora > Ursidae > Ursus > Ursus arctos. The sequence continues at coordinate 30,619,204 of NW_026622786.1, read as the reverse complement.
TTTTTACCTCTTACAATGTGCCAGGCACCATAACAATCTAATCGATTTGTTTTAAGGACTTGTAAGTATGCATAAAGTACTATGGGAAAGCATTATGTACTCACTTGATTATACTTTGCTAAAATGATTCATTTTCATACTTGTAGGACCCTGTTCATCTCGGATTTTCCTGAGACTGCTTCAGGTCCAAAAATGTCAGTCCTTGATGTGTTCTATGAATTCCAAAATTTCTGCATCCAAATTGCATTTTTAAGAATGTCTTTCAACTAGAAGTAGTGTGAAAATTTTAGAAATGTGTTTTAGTGTTTTAGCTTTAAAAATATGTCTGGCGGCACCTGGGTGGCTCAGATGGTTAAGCATCTTCCTTCAGCTAAGGTCATGATCTCCAGGTTTTGGGATCGAGTCCCACATCGGGCTCCCTGCTCAGTGGGGAATCTGCTTCTCCCTCTCCCTCTGCCTCTCCCCCTGCTTGTGCTCTCCCTCTCAAATGAATAGTCTTAAAAAAATAAAATAAAATATGTCCACATTAATGTGGCATTTGAGGCTCTCTTCTGCTTTGTGAACCAACTGATGTATATATTATTGAGTAAAATGGACAGTCTTCCAACGTCTTTTAAACACCAAACAGGGCCTTAAATATTTTCATTGAGATTAAAAATATAGATGTAACAACTGGGAACCAATGCCCCTTTACTCACCTGTTACAGATTAAAAATAAACCATGCCTAGAGGCAGCATAACAAAGGAGTCAGCCAAGGCTGGCTCTTCCCTGTACTTTGAGCCTTGGTTTGCTTAGCTCTAAAATGGGGTTTATATACCTACTTCATCGTTTGGAGGAATAAGAGAGAGCGTGCTCCCTAAGTATAATGTTGACACAGTACATAATTGTTTCCTTTCCCTTCTTCCCCTTACATTTCCCCCACTACAGGAGACTGGCCTAAGAATATTCTTATGTATTTCTTCCTTAACCATTTTTTTAAGCTCCTATTAGGGCTTTTAAACCATTAAGTGGAAAATTGCTATAATCTGGAATGCTGTGAGCCTGACACTAGTAATACTTATTTTCTATGCATGGTGATGTTCTGTCTATCCACCAGATGGCAGGAGTTCCTTTGGCATGTTCTATTAGCTGTCCAGATATGTTTGGACTAGTGTATCAGTAAGGCTATTAAAACAGAAAAGAACATACGCAAAAATAATGGCTCTTATATAATAAAAAAATTTTGCCAGGCAAAGGGGAGTGGGGTGGGGGTGGGGTGGCTAGTGATCACCTACCACACCCTCACCTTTTCCAGGCACAAATTTCTCGTATGTTCTACTCTTTCTCCACTGGGCTTTTTCATATCCTCCTTCCTTTGCCTGGAATACTTCACTAAACCCTGGCCTCAGTCACCGGAATAACTCCCGTTCATCCTTCAGGGCTTAGCTCAGACATCGCTACCTTTAGGAAGCCTTCGACCTCTCTTTTTGAGTTCCGTGCCTCCTACCCTTCTGCCCTGGTCCTCTGGTCCTGCTCATTGGTTGTATCCTTCAAATGTTGCCTCCTCAAACAGGCCTCCCAATTTATTTAAGTATCATCTTTTCCTCTAGAGTCTAGAACAGTGCTTTGGACAAGTGGATAGTCAAAACCCTATGGTTCTCACTCATGCATGGAATTTAAGAAACAAAACAGAGGGTCACAGGAGAAGAGAGGAAAAAATAAAACAAGATGAAACCAGAGAGGGAGACAAGCCATAAGAGATTCTTAATCCTAGGAGACAAACTGGGTTGCTGGAGGGGAGAGGGGTGGGGGAATGGGATAACTGGGTGATGGGAATTAAGGAGGGCGCCTGCTGTAATGAGCACCAGGTGTTATCTGCAACGGATGAATCACTGACCTCTACCTCTGAAACCAATATACTATATATTAATTGAATTTAAATTTTAAAAAATGTTTAAAAACCCCTATGGTACGGAACGACTACTTCCACAGCACCCTGTAGCCTCCAGTCGTTTCTATGTGGCACTTACAGCTTAGGTCATCGGTCTCTCATCTGTAGCATCTACTGGGTTTCAAACTTCCTGACAGGAGCCGTGCCTACATTATGCACCACTGTATCTTCAGTGCCTGGCATACAGTGAGGCCTCAAGAAATACTTGTTGGAAAATGAGCATACACAGCTTTAATATACACATATGCACACAGTAGGACTACAGTGAAGCAAACTGTTCTTTGAGGAGCTCAGTGAAGCAGAGGAGACCTGGTAGCCGGGCTACTAGTTATACTGGGCTTTTTTTCCTATAACAGAGTGAGTGAATGAAGAGTGAGTGAGTGAGTGTGTGTGTTCAGCCTCCAAACAAAAGCCTGCGCAGCTCTATGACCGAGGGTGGGGACGGCACACCCGGCTAAAATAAAGCCACGTTCGAGAGATGAAGCTTATGTGTGGATTAAGGGTGAGGAGATGTCGGATATATTTCTGTAAGTCTCCAAGTACAAGCGCTGGCGCTTCTCTGTTTCTAGTAAGTTCCCCAGGGGAAGAAAATGCAGCAGTGCCTGGCACGTCGCGTGCCTGCCGCAGTCCCAGCGGCTCCTCGTCTCCCTCACCCGATGGCCTCTCTGCTGGCAGTAACACCGATTCTGTTTTGCTTCCTCGCCCCCACGTCCGAGGTGCAGGCCGGCCAGACAATGTCCCCTGCTCCCAAACAGGCACCCTCTCCCTGCCACCGGCTCCCCACTCACCTGCTTCTTCAGCCTTCCCTTCCTGTGCTTCCAGGGCCCCTGCCTCCTCCTGCAGCCACGGACTCGAGAAAAGCCAAAGGCCTGGTCCTAAGTGCAGCAGCCGTGGCGCTCCCCACCCTACAGCAGATCCTAAACCGATTTGCCCTGACCCCAGGAGTCATGAGGTGCACCTGGTGCGCTCAGGAAAGCCAGGTTGTTCTGATGATCCCGATGGGACCAAGATGTTTACATTCTTCTCACTCTCTCACCACCGCAATGTGAGAGGGATCCAGATATGTTGCAACAACGTGGCCTTGGGCCTGTGGCTCTTGAGTTATGAAATGTTATGGCAAACTCTCCTTGCACAGAGATGTTATCAGCAAAGGGCTCTGTCCCTGAACCCCAGCAGTGAGAATGCGAGAGGGCTTTCTCCCTGTCCGTGCTCACAGGTTTTCTGACGTGTCTCCCTGATGGAACAAGCATCTGCAGTCTTGCTAGGAGTCTACGCAGGGCTCCTCTGGCGATGCCTTTTTTCCTTCCCAGATAACGCGGCCAGCGAAGCTGAGGCTTGGCAGTGGCACAGGAGCCCCCGAACCTGATGCTTCCCTAAGTGCACGTTTCAGGTGTGCCAGATGTTTGGATTGGCGGCCGGGCTGCAATAGGTGGAAAGAAGAACGCTGTGTTTCTTTCCGCGCGGAGTTTCTCCAGCATGTGATAAAGTTGTAACAGGAAGGAAAATCTGAACTTTAGTTGTTTGGTTTTCCTCTGCATATAAATTTTAGGGAATCTCTCCATATTGCAGAATCTCCTAGGACTTTCTCCCTCTTTTAGAGCCTTGCGTTGACCTGCCCTTATCCTGCCTTGCACTGTCCTGGTTTATTTGCCTATCTTATCCTGGAGCCATATCTTATTTATTTTCACATTCCACCCTCACCATTTTCCCCACCCAGGGTCTCACACAGTGCTTTACACTGAGCAGCATTCAGTGACTACTCTTAAGTGGCTTTGGAGCTGTTTTCATCCAAGCCTTCCATTACCCAGTTTGATTTGAGGAACTTAGTATTTAAAATACTAGGAAGATGGCTGTAGGAGACTCAAGTTGGTGTATATGCTCAAATCTCAACAGCTCCCTTTTCTTTTGGGGACCTCTCCAATACACAGGAGTGGTCCCCAGTGATCATATCAGTGTTGTTACCCTGCCCCCTCCCAAACACACCCCACATTTGATCCAGGGCTAACACCAGACAACATAGGGTCCCTCAAATTTTTACTCCCAGATATTTGAAACTTTAAGGGATTGAGCTGAGTCCTATTAAGGACTGGGATCTTACGGGAAGATTCAAACTTATATTCGCAGGTCTGCCCTTGATCACACTTCACCTGCAAGCTGATCTTTCAGCTCCTTCCATTATGTAAGCTGTCCCAGTATCCTTCCAGGAAATCCCTTTTGTGCACAAGTAGGCTAGGGTTAGTTTCCACTGCACATACTCAAAGGACCTGAGCCAATGCAGTGATGGGAAAGGGCACAGAGAAAGCCTGCTGGGCTTTGAGGCCTGCCACTGCCTTCCACTGGCTGTGTGTTGTAGTACAAGTCATGCACTTTCTCAAACTCACACATTCGTCTTTCCTCACCAGTGATCCAGACCAATGCTGGTGAGAGTACACTGAAGCAAGGATGGAACTGTAAGACATAGGAATGGCGGGGGGAATTCATTCTGACAGTGACAAATAGGACAGGCAAAGCCATGTATGTCGGAAAGCAGGAGGAGCCCGTTTGGGAAGCAGAGAGCTCCTCTGGAGCATGGATTCCTTGTTTTAAGGTGTAAGTTTTATTATTATTTAGGTATGGCAAGGCCAACCGAAGATCAGGAGAAGGCTGCCCTTGAAAAGATAGTTATTCTCACAATGCCAGGAGAAAGGGCACACCACGCCACAGGGGGCCTCGTGGGGAAGCATCGAGGTCAGTCAGCAAGCGGAAGGAGGAGGGCAAAACATGGGCAAGAGCCTTTACTGTGGTTTCCACGGGGAGGAACGGGCAAGACAGGGTAAGCAAGTTTAGAGCTGGCTAGTTGGAACAATTTTAGTGGGCTCAGGGGCATAGGCCTTGGAGTGTTTCAGGCAGGGGAATAGTAGCCTTGAGGGTGAGAGACAGAGAGAGGTGGTGGTTGGGGTGTGGGCTCTGGACTGGTTGGTTTGCCTTTTTTTTTTTTTTAAAAAGATTTTATTTATTTATTTGACAGAGAGAGAGACAGCCAGTGAGAGAGGGAACACAAGCAGGGGGAGTGGGAGAGGAAGAAGCAGGCTCATAGCAGAGGAGCCTGATGTGGGGCTCGATCCCAGAACGCCGGGATCACGCCCTGAGCCGAAGGCAGACGCTTAACGACTGCGCCACCCAGGCGCCCCATGCCTTTTTTTTTTTTTCTTAAAGTAAGCTCTAAGCCCAATGTGATGCTTGAACTCACAACCCCAAGATCAAGAGTTGCATGCTCTACTGACTGAGCCAGCCGGCATGCTGGTTTACCTTATTTTTTTAAAAATAAACTCTACATCCAACGTGGGGTTCCAACTCATGACCCCAAGATCAAGAGCCTCGAGTTCCACCAACCGAGCCAGCCAGGCGCCCCCAGTTTGCCTTTGAAAGGTGCATTCTGGGGCTAGTCGTTTACTGTCTCTAGGAATTGGCTGGCCCTAGGAGGGGCAGTCCCTCCAGGGTCATCAAGGCCCAGATGTCAAAGAATTACAATACAAAAAACCCCCAAAAAGCAAACAGCCATGGCTGATACATTTCGTAGGAGACTTGAAGGAGGAAATGGAAGCTGGGACTAGATCATGAGGCACCACAGACATTATCAGCTAAGGAGCTGGGGTTCATTCCACGAATTCTTCTGCAGCACCCTGACGGACTTTGAGCAGGGACATGATTATTAGAAATACTATTCTGATGTCTTTGGACAGGACGAGGTAGCATTTAAGGATCAGATCAACAGGACCTGGTGACTAACCGGATGTGAGGAGAGGGGAAGAAAGGAGTAAAAACTACCTCCAATATTTCAAGCCTTTGTGACTGGAAGATAGTATCACTATTAACAGATACAGGTGTCTGAGGAGAAGGTACCCCCAGTAGGAGACGTGGGAGAAAAGTGGGCAGAAATGACGAGAAGAGTTTCATAGATGTCAAGAGGGGAATGGCACGAGAACATCTGTGTGACCATAGCCAGCAGGCCGTTCCCATGGACTGCTGCTCTGTGTGATTATATGGCACTCTGGGTATCTCAATTCCCCACCTATGTCAGAAGAACACTAAAGGACTTGTGTCTTGCTGTCTTTGTCCCTCCCCAGCACATAGCCCAGAGCCTCGTTCCCTTTGTCCCTGCCCTTTGGGAGGTTAACCTAGACTATTCGTCAGAAAACACATTCACCAGACTTGTCCACAGGAACAAGGAAGCAGTCTCTTTCACTGCCTAGCAAAGGTGTCCCAAGGTTACACACTGAGGACACATAAAACAACTTAATCCCTATGAGCACTGGCTTCCTCATCTGCCAGGGAAGGGGCTTTCTAGATATTCTCTAAGGGCTTTCCTCGTGCTAACATTTTATGAATCATTTCTAACAAATGTATGTATTTTGAGACTTTGTGATGCTAGAAAGTAGGTACCTAGTAGGTCAGGGCAGTTGCCCGCTCTTGTCTTGTCCATATCACCTTCAGGCACACGCCTCTTTCACCTTCACTCCTACCAGAACTTGTGGCCTCAGAAGCAGTCAATTCTAAGGTGTAAGTGCCTTCCTATCCCTCCCCATCCTCCTAACCTAGGCCTCCCTTTATGCCTAGGTAAGCCCATCTGTTGGGGTGAGTGGCTTCCAACTTCTGCCACAGACGCAATATGCAGAATCCAATCAGGACTTCTCTGGAGTGTCCTAATTCTACTGCAAGAACATGACAAAGATCATTCAGTGGTGAAGTTATCACGATGAAGAAGAAAACAGGAGAAAGAAAGGGGAAAGGAAGTCACATTTACGATGGCTTTTCCATGTGGCCTTCTAATGGATTCTTTGAATCCCCTTATTAACCACTCCCATAGTGCCTTGTACCATATACAGTAACATCATCAGACTTGTAAACCCAAGTTCACTGTCTCTCTTCCCATTAGAAGTGTGTGTTCCCTGAAGACAGGGACTGTGTTACAACTGTTGTGTTCACTTCTCTATTCTGGATCCTCACAGAATATAAAGAAAATGGTGGCTATGAGTAAGTATTAAATGAACGAGTGAATAAATACATTTAATCCTAATAGTTCTACAGAGTAATAGTATTTCCATCCTACAGAAGAAGCTGAGGTTCAGATGGATTTAGTAGCTTGCCTGTGGCCAGATGGTTAGAGTTGGAGTGGGATGGCTGATGGTAGATGACGGAGGCTGGGCTCTTTGTACTCCCCAGGCGTGTGTCCTCATGAAGACTGCCCCAAGCAAGAGCCACTGCCACGCTCTATGTCTGTTCTTTGAAATGGAAATAGACCCCAGCTAAGCAAAACTGAATTTATTGGGATGATCTCAGGGGCTCACAAAATAGAAGAAGAGTTAACAAACCGGGGCAGAGGGCCTGGAGTCAGATCCTCTCCCACAGACTTGGTTCCATTCTTACTGATAACTCAACTCCGAATCCACGAGGGGGACTTTAATTGGCCAGAGGAGGGCAGCATACCTGTATTGGCAGTTCCACCAAGATTATACACCACGGGGAGAGGAAATTCCCCAAAAAAGAATCCACGTGATCTTACCAGAAAAAAACAGGAGTGGGTGCTGGGCATCCAAAACTATAGCAGGTGTCCTTTACAAACTGTGACATGGAGGCCTGCCAGGGTCCTGAGCCATAAATGAGTTGTCCCCTCCAGCTGCTCCAGGAGGTGTTAATGGAGGAGAGGAGAGGGGGAGGAGGAACCAACCACAAAGCCATCTTTGAATCCCAGATGGGCTCCTCCTTAGGAGTTCCTCAAGTATTGAAGAGAGTGGGAACTCGCTTGTCTCCCCACCCAATCCCCCCGGCAGACCTGGCCTAGCTCACTCTGTTTGTTGCTTCTGTTGCTATTCACACTTCCTGTGGGATCATTTCAAATCCCTACTTCCTGATGGTCCAACATCCTTCTGCAATCAACTGGCAGGGGGGTGAAGCCTGCCAAAACCTCAGGTAGCAGCCCTGCCCAGCACCATTTTCAGCAACATCCTGTGTTCACAGCTTTTCAGTTCAGTTCCAAAGGCCAATTTTGGTTTGTGAAAATTTCCACGGCCTCCTGCTAGGCCGATGTTCACATATCCCAGCGCCCAGGCACAGTGACCTTGGCCAGACGACGTTCCTCTCGCACCGGACGCCAGCCCCCACTCTGTGCTCTGCGCTGTCATTACCTTACACAGAACCCCTCTAATGTTGGCAGTAAGCTCTGACTTCCCGGGCATCCTAGCAACCGTGTTTGGTAAGTGGGCATTCTTAGGAACCAGAGAGTTTAAGAAACCCCCTTATAATTACATGGCATGACTGTGGTAGAACCAGTACTGGAAACCAAAGCTTTTGGCCCCCGGTCCCAGGCTTCTTCATTAATAAGCTGCTAAAGCAGGTTAGTGAGAGGCTGGCAATTCTGCTATATACACCCAGAGAGCCCGAAAGTTTACAGCTCCAACAAAGCCCTGAATTTTCTGTAGAAGTAATTGGTGTAGAAATTTCTCTCAGTGAGTACCTACTATGTCATCAGACTCTGGCCTAAGTACTTTTTACATACATTGTCTTCAATGCTCACAACGACCTTAGTATTTACCATTAGCCCCGCTTCATGGAGGCTCAGGGTTAAGTAATTTGTCTCAAGTCCACACAGGTAGGAAGAGGAGGGTGCCAGATTCAGACCCAGCAGTCCAGCTCCAGAGCCCCTTCAGTTCCTAACTACCTCCCACAGGTGTTTTCTCTCTTCCTGTCACACACATACACACACACCCTCCCCCAAAAACCGCTCTAGGAGCCTCCCTGTCCTTTGGTTTAACAGCTTTTTTCCCCTCCATTTTTCAGGTATGAAAACAAGGGGCAGAAGAACTTGCTTAAGTGTAGGATTTTTAAAAAAGATTTATTTATTTATTGTGTGTGTGTGTATGAGAGAGAGAGTGTGTGTGTGCAGAGGGAGAGGGAGAGAGAATCTCACGAAGACTCCCTGCTGAGTGTGGAGCCTGATGTGGGGCTCGATCTTACAACCCTGAATTCACGACCTGAGCCAAAATCAAGACTCAGTGGCTTAACTGACTGAGGCACCCAGGCGCCCCTGTTTTAACAGCTTTAATGAAGTATAATTTACATACTATAAAAGTCACCCATCATATGCGTACAGATTGATTATTTAAGTAAATTTAAACAGCTGTACCATCACAATGATCACAAGAATCCAGTTTTAGAATGCTTCTGTCCCACCAAAATGGTCCCTCTTATTCTTATGCAGTTCATTGCCATTTCTAACTCTAATCTTCTATACTTTTACCCTTTCTAAAAATTCCATATCAACAAAATCATACAAAAATATAGGCTTCGGAGTGACTTTTTCTACTATGCATGTCTTTGTAGTTCATCTGGGTTCTTGCACGTATCAGCAGTTCATCCTTTCTATTTATCCCCTCGTATGGATAAACCGGATTTTGTTTATTCACATGTTAGCCTATGGATGTTTGGTTATTTCCAGTTTGGGGTGTAGGGAAGGAAAAACCATTTTCCCTCTACTTTTCTGATTACTTGGCCAAGACCCCTGCAATAAAAAACAGATTAATAAGAAAAAAACAAAAGTTTACTAACATGTATACCTCGAGTATACATGGGAGACCCCCAGGGAATAATGGGTAATTCCCTGAGGTGGGCTAAACCTCCAGCTGCAATACCATTTTCAGCTAAAGTAAGAAGGAAGTCGTGTGCGGGGAGGGAGCGTGGGGGTGGAGGCCAGCTCCGGGAGGTTACTAGAGAAAGCATGGTAGAACAGGGTAAGGCTTGTTATAGGGTTTTAGGTCAGTGCCTTCTCTGTTAATTAGGTTCTCTTGTGATTTAGAATCATCCTTCCCTTCCTGGTACAGAAAGGGAGGCATCCTTACAAATGGAGATTTCTTTCATAAATGTAAATTTCCCTTACAAAAGGATAAATTTGCTGTTTTCAGAGTTTCTCCTGTGTCTGATGTTTCTTAAAATAATCCTTATGTCAGAGAGGCATATTTTGGGTGGCATAAGGGCTACCCTTCAGGGGCTGTTTTAATGTAGCTATGAAATTTTGCATGTGTTCGTGTGGACATATATCTTCATTTCTCTTGGGTAGATCCTTAGGAGTGGAATGGCTGGGTCATCTGGGAAATATATATTTAACATTTTAGAAACTGCCAAACTGTTACCCAAACTAGCTGTACTATTTTATGTTTCCAAAAGCCATGTATGAGAGTTTCAATTTCTCCACGTCCTTGTCAATACATGATATTGTCAATCCGATACCGCGGCCGTTCTAGTGTAGGTGGTAACAACAGCTCATTGCACTTTTAATTTGCATTTCCTTGAGACTGATCTTTTTCGTGTGTTGATTGACCATTTGTATGTCTGCTTTGGTGAAGTACCTGTTCAAATCTTTGGCGTATTTAAAAAAAAATCAATTTATCTTCTTATCGTAAGAGTTATTTCTGTATTCTGGACAAAAGTCCTTTATCGGATATATGTTTTGCAAATATTTTCTCCTATTCTCTGGCTTGTTTTTTCATTTTTTCTATGGTATCTCCTGAAAAGCTGAAGTTTTTAATTTTGATGAAGTCCAATTTATCAACCCTTTTCCTTTAAGGATCATCTTTATCATCTTTGCCTAATCCATGTTCACAAAGGCTTTCTCTTATGTTTTCTTCTAGAAGTTTTATAGTTCTAGCTCTTACATTTAGCTCTATGATTCATTTTGAGTTAATTTTCCATATGGTGTGAGGCAAAGATACAAGTTCCTTTTTCTTTTTTGCTATGGATATCCAATTGTTTCAGCATCATTTATCGAAAAGACTGTTGAATTGCCTTGACATCTTTAGATCAAAATCAACGGACCATAAATGTCAGGGTTTACTTCTGGAGTCTATTCTGTCCCATTGATCTATATGCCTGTCTTTAGATCAATACCACACTGTCTTGATTACTATAAGTTTATTTAAAAAAAAACCTCCAAATTTGTTCTTCTTTTTCAAAATTATTTTTGATTTCTCTAGATCCTTTGCATTTTCATATAAATTTTAGGATCAGCTTGCCAAAATCTACCAAAAAAAAAAAAGAAAGCTGCTAGGATATTCATGTGGGATTGCGTTGAAACCATACATCAATCTGGGGACAATTCCCATCTGAGAAATAGTGAATCTTTCAAGTCATGAATACAGTGTGTCTCTACATTTGTCTGAATCTTCTTTACCTTCTCTCAGCAATATTTTGAGGTTTTCAGTGTATAGGTCTTATACTTCTTTTATTAAAGTTATTGCTAAATATTTTTTTCTTTTTATGCTATTGTGAATGGAATTTTTAAAATTTCATTGTTTGGTCATTTGTTAATAGTGTATCTGCGATTCTACTAAACTCGCTTATTAGTCCTAGTAGACTTTTGTAGACTCTGGAAGCCTTTCTACATACAAAAGCATGTCACCTGCAAATAAGAAGAGTTTTACTTCTTCCTCTCCAATCTGTATGTACAGTTTTTAATGTCTTTTTCTTGCTCAGTTGTACTGACTAGGATCTCCTGTTTAAAGTTGACTTGAAGTGGTGAGCACAAACATTCTTGCTCTTTTCTGTCCTGCCGTTTTGACAGATCCTGGATGATCTCTTTTCAAAGGGACCCCTGATGCCTCTTCCAGAAGAGGAAGAAGTACTGCAGACACCCAGAATCTCAGTACAGCAACTTTCTAGTAGTGGCCTGAGACTCTTGTCATCTCTCTTCTCAACTCCTGCCCCCTTATCGTAAAGCCCAGTTTCCTGCCCCCACAACCAGTCCCGTGCCCAAAGCTTTTCTGTTTTCTTAGGGTGTCCCCTCAGCATCTCCTCCTGCCTTGTTGGCTTCATGAATAAAAGACTTTTGAAACTCATAAGACACTCCTATTTCTCTCTCGAAGTTTCCTCTCAGCCCCAGTTTAAGTACCTCAGTGTAGCACCTGCTTTCTTGGCCCCCTTCCAGAGGGTTCAGTGAGGGGGAATTAAAAATCGACTGAAGTGCTTGGAATTCTGATGAAAGATTTCCCGAAACCCCAAAAGGAGCTGAGGATGAGTCTCAGGAGAAGACCCTGACAGCTGAGACCCTCCTAGGCACTGTGAGGTCCTGCAGTGAGCTCCTTTCTAAACTCCAACTGCCTGCGCTTTCTTCTCTCCCATGCTCTTGAGAGCACCTGCCAAACCCAAACAGCCTAATCCCTCTAAAGCACCATCAACTCACCATGTTTATCTCACGGTCTTTGGTTTTGCTGCCCCTCCCTCCTGGAATGCCTTCCCACTTTCCTCTGCCTGTCCATAGCCCGCCTCTCCATCAGCACCTAACTCCAGTTCTCCCTCTTCCACAGAATTCTTCCTGATGGCGCTGGCCCCTGGGAGCTCTCCACTCTCCACAGTTGTACTCAACTGTCACCCAATTCACAGCAGGTTTGTGCTGTATAAATTAGTCTGGATTTTCCCAGACCACTTGGATGTAAGAAACTTCACATTTGTTTGTTCTAAACCATGATCTCTGGCTTAGACCCACCCACCGAAACTGATGAGAAATTCAATTTCGGCCACCACCTCCTTGTTGAGGTTTTTGTAGTGACTGTGGGGACGAGTCTTCAGTATACTTCATCACTGCTAAGTTATTCACTATCTATACCTTAAAGGTTAGTTACACAGTAGAGCAAAATCCAGTTGTCATGCTAAGCCCAGTAATGCCTTGTTGACTAACTGATAGATGGAGTGCACGGGACTCCCTCCTACGACCCCTGACTTGTTCTTTGTGCCTTCCCTCCCTACAGAGCAGCCTCCCAGCTCTCCCTGACTCCCCGCAGAACCCTTCAGTGGCCATCCTGGATTGGCTAACATTGACCCATGTGATCACAGAAGTGGGTGGTGCCGGCCCTTATAGCCCAGCGGGTGATGGGGGGGGGAGCTATAGATCCCGAGGCCAGCAGGGGTAGCCACGCCCCTCCCCAGCAGTCCCTGCCTCCCAGACGCTCCCCTGATGCCCTTGGGCAACCCTATCCTTGACCCTGGAATGCAAAATTGTCTCATGGTTCATGCTCTTTCTGCCTGCAAAGTACATGCCTGTCTCACTGCCTTGCCAGCATTTTCATAGCACGCAGAGGGCCGTGAATTACAAAAGTTACTTTTCTTCAGTCAGTTCGAGCTAGCCTGGCACTAGTCCCTCATTCTCCTTTGTCAACGAGGCAAAGACTCAGTTGTTCACCCAGCCTTGTCTTGCAGCGAGGCAACCCTTTCCCGGTCCTTCCTCTCTGCCCAGAAGCCCTGAATGTGCCTTTCACTTGACCCTGCTCTGAAGTGCGTGGAAAATCAAGGCACGGGGCCCCTCCAGGAGAGGTGGGAATTGGGACAGGGAGGGAGGAAGTTGGTGGAAACAGTTTGCAGTTGGCCGCTCATTAGTTGGGTGTTATTTTACTGCTGGGCAAGAATGATCAAAATAACAGCCGTGGGAAGGTCTCCAAGAGCCCGGGCACTGTGTGCTGCTGGACCATCAGACTATGGGAGGCAGGATGTGAGCTGGTTGCTGCCCCAGGGGCTCGCCCTCAGAACTGACAGAGAAGAGTGCCCTGTGGGTCCTTGACAGATTGAGGTATTTCTTTCCGCCTTGATGGCTTTTTGGAGAGGCTGCTCCTAGAGCTTGCTCCTTCCTGATCTGGACCTCCGCCTCTGAGTCCCTCAATTCAGCAGCCTCCTTCATCCATTTCCACTAATCCCCTGGATTATCTTCTGCAAAACTCAGTGTGAAATTCACTTCTACCTGCGAGCCTCTCTTCTACTGCCATCTAGTCCAGTTCCTTACGTGTTTGATTTCTTCCGCATGTCAGGGCTTTGCAAGGATCTGAAATCTTACTCTTAGTCCAAAGTCAGAGATTGCTCTTTCTCCATCCTGCGCAGTGCCCCGTTCACTTTGTGGCCCAGAGGATGCTGACCTACTCCCACAAAGCCTCACATATGCTTCACAACCAAACCCCAGGACACCTGAAGGAAAACTCCAGAGTGGTTCCTTGGACCTGGTAGAGCTACTGCCCTCCCAAGACCCCCCAGCTCAGAACTGCCAGGTCCCCTGACACTTCCCCTGCATGAGACCAAGGTGTGTTCATTAGGTTGATGGCTGATTTTCTGTTTGTGCCCCCTTAACCCAAGGAAAATTTTCGTGGAAAGGGCAAGTGGAAACTCCTGAAGGGGAGTTCATTATTTCAGAGCAGGTCTATGGTTGCTAGAGAAGGGTCAGGGTGTGTTTGTGGGAACAAGGAGGACTGTTAATAGCCTGTGGGGCTGGTGTGAGGAGGAGACCCCAGGAACTCCCACAACACTTTATTCCATGCCTACCCATATACCCACGGCCTCCTGCAGAGACCTCCCCCAGGAACCCGTTACTATGAATATTCAGTTCCTACATCGTGTTTGTTTTATCTAGTTCTGGACATTTCGACTTTTTAATCCTGTTCTAGAACCTTAGTTTCCTTCCTGGACTCCAATCTGACTCCTCATTAACCTTTCAACCTTCAACAGATAATTCGTTTAGCACCTCGTATAACCCTGGTAAGCACTGGGGATTCAACGTGAATCCAAGACACAATCCCTATCTCACGGGGCCTACAGCATCGTGGGATACCCTTACTACACGTCCGGGACCGGGCTGAATGCTTCATTTAAATAATCTAACTTAATTTTCACAGTCATAACTGTGAGGTTGTCCCTACTTTCTAGTTGAAGAAGCTGAGCTCAGAGTCGAGTCAAGTAACCCCCACAGTCACAGCTCATTAGTGGCACAGGCAAGATTTAAGCCCACATCTGATCGCTTCCAAAGTCTGTCTTAAACTAGACCATAAAAGACTCTCCTCCCATCCTTGTTTCTCCAGCGCTCAGGACAGTGCCTGGGCATGTGTCCCATGGCCAACATTTGGGGAAGGAAGGAAGAATGTTGCTTTGAGCATCGCTTGGGCTCCACCCTTCACTCACAGAGCCCCCTCAAGCTCAGCTCTGAGGTCCCTCAGCACTTCTGGGGATCTCCCTGATTCACAGACCCCCCCCCAGCCCCCACCTGGGGCCTCACCTCTGCCTTTCAGTGGCAGAAAGGCAGACCAAGAAGCCCCTTTCCTTCTTGTCTGAGTATAATGTATATGGACTTGGTTCAAAACTTCTACCTGAAAAAAGGCCAAAGAAACATCAGCCTGAAGCTTTATAATTTACACAGCAGATAATAAAAATGTTGAGGGAGTTTAAGTGGATGGATATGGCACAACCTCTACTCTGCTGGTGTTTTGTGGGCTGCCACACTCTGCCAGCTGCCTCCCCACCACGACTCTGAGGTGAGAGGCTGGTGTCCACCCGCTCTTCCAAGCTGCCTCCGGCTGCCTCCTCAGCATAGATCATAAGACCTTCCCGTTTCTATTCCTCTAAAGGGGAAAGGCACAGGATAGGCCACAAAGAATGAATTAGGCTTCCTCTCGTGCAGATGAGATTTTGATCGTATTGTGATTCTGTCGTGACATTTCTTTTTCCTGTGTACCTAGTGGATAGTGAAAAAAAATCCTGGAGACTAAAATGGACCGAAACTGTTTAGACCACTTAAATGAGAATCCTTCCCTTTGTTAGGCCTCTCAGAAAGCTTCTCAGGACTGGGAAATGCAGGGTGCAGATTGGTCCTGTCTTATAGACTAGGAAACGCAGACAGAGAGCAGACGGGCGGGGATCTGCAGTCGCACCAATGGTTCGTGCAGGAACGAGGCAGGACACGGGGGCTCTCACTTTGCTCTTTCCGCCGCACCACATACCATCTCCTGAGTTGCACAGTTGATCCTCTTTGTTATAAGGATACTCCAATGAAATGTACCTCTATGTTTTCAGAGCCCACGTTTGCTTGCTTGTTTTTTTTTTTTTTTGCCACTCTAGAAGTGTTCCATCTTTTATGAAAATTACAATGAATGCTAAGGTTGGAGAGTTGGAGAGGTTATGGGTAAAACTTTGAATTTTAGAGTCAGGAAAATCTGTCAGTACTTGGACAAGTTAATTAACCTGTTTCTTGGCATATAAATAGAAGTTACTAACTCCTCCCTCACTGGCACATGCCGTGAGGAAGTAAATGGCATGATGCAGGGGAGGCACTGGGCGCAGGGCCTGCCGCACGGTAAGCTCGCAGTAAACGTTAGTCCTTTCACTGTCCCTAAAGCTGTTACTACGTAGCCTCCTCTTTAGTGCTTGGTTGGTTAGCTTGGTTCGAGGTGAGCCCACCCATGAGGCTTCCTGAGGAGTCTACCTTGTTTGGTGAACCAGCAAAGCTGGTCCTTGGAGGGCCCAGTTCCATGCAGTTTTGGTTTGGCAATTTTTTTCTTGACCCAATTTCTGGCCATAGCTTCTAGCTTCAGGATTGCAACCACATCCTTTCAGTCTTCACACTCATTGGACATGACTTTCAAAACTGAAATTTCAGTTGATTGGCTGAAGACCCCATTAGGTCATAGAACAGACCTACCACGTATTCTCATGAGTTCCTGATAACTCGTATCTGAAATGCTGCTGCCTCAGGGTTTAGGGCAGTTAGGTCAGATAAAGGGGGCCCACATTCAAGAAGTCATGTCTCTTTCAGCATCTACAGCAAAAAAAAATTGCATCTTGGGCATGAATTATCTAAGACATGTTGCAAAAAAGAGGTTTAATGTATATGAATACCATTAAATTCAAAACTATTTACCTCTCTGGGACTTTATCAATAAGGAATTCTCAGGAACGGATTTGTTCCTGAGCGTCTTTTAAGAAAATTAAATTTCAAAAGAGATAAGATATGGATGCCAATTGACATTGGTTTTTCTTTGCTGCAAAATGATAAACACGGTTACCTCACGGTTCTCATTTGGGACGCATCCCAACCTTGGCCATTGAGTATGTTTGCAAATGTGTCTTAAAACGAAACATTTGCTTTTTAATTCCTATTTGGCCACATGTCATTCACTTATTTGTTAAACGTCTATGGAGCTCCTACTATGTGCTAGCCACTGTTTACCATGCTGGAGATAATGTTGAACAAAGTATTGTTTACCTCCTTCTAGTGAGAAGAGACGGCCAGTAACAAACAAAATTCATAAACAAGAAAACTATCAGACGGTGAGGGGCACTACAGAGAGTTAGATTAGGGGATTCAGTAGAGAGTAACTGGGTGTCAGGCTGATATCAAGCAGGACAGGAGGAAGTCAGTGACAAGAGCAGGCTTCCTGGAAGGGGAAAGAAATCTAAGCACAGGCTCTAAGATTTAAATGAACTTGGTGTTCTCTCTCTGCTCTCTTCTGTTCTACCTCATTAAATTGTAAACTCCAAACTGGAGGATCTGTTTTCATGATGAGAAAGTGATTCTTTTAGCCAACATGTTACTTTCTTTAGTCATATTAAAACTCTCTAAAGCGTGAATTAGAATTTTTTAGGGAATTTCTACAATCTTGATGAACGTAACCACTATACCTAGTTGTTCAAATAGAAACCTGGGATTCATTCAAGACTTTGGTATGAACATCAAGATATTTTGTGTGGTAAGTTGGCTTTTTTTAATATTTTTTTTCCTACCTAGAAAAAGATCATTAAAAGTGGTCATGTTACCTGACTTGACCAAGATAATTTCTTTTCTTTCAGGGCTAAACTTAGACATCCTTATGTTTAGAGGGTATGCATAAGTTAAGGAAGGTGAGGCGAGGTTATAGCAAATCAATCCCCACCACAGTCCTTCTGTGGCTCTCCTGCAAGGGCTGGCTCAGGCTTCCACATCCCTGCATCTTATACTGATGTCATCTGGATTCACCACGGAAGGGAACCTGAGACCCTGGACAGTTGCACAAGGAACTTTATGGCCAGGCCAGAGAGCAACATCCATCATTTCTACTCTTTCCTAATGGATAGAATCTACTCACATGGCCCTAACCTAATAAGGACTTCTAAGCGTGTCTGGGAAATGTAGTTTTCCTGTGTGCTTCGGGAGAGGTGAATGGCATGAGATTTGGTGAACTGTAAGTATTTTCTTTGCTACAGGAAGTCTCCCTTACTGTACCCAGCTCTTCTCCTAAGAGTTAGGTTAGGTTAGGTTCCCCTCTTTGGGGGTAGCACAAAGTCCGACTTGTAGTAGGCACTAAACAAGTATTTGTTGGTTGGATGGAAGGAAGGAGGGATGGATAGATTGTAACCTAAGGTCTTATAGTAAAAGAGTGAACTACAATGAATATTTGTTGAATTGATTAGCTAATTAATAGAAAATTAATTCACAGTATGCTCAAGAATTATAACAACAAACCAAAACCACACTATTCGAAAATAGACTAGTTTGGGGAACCCTAGGAAATTCTTTTTACTATTTCATATTATTTCAACATACAGCTTTGCTAGCCAAAATCACTCCATCTTTCCTCCCTTCTGAATTACTCTGGCAATCACTCTATAGCTATTTCAAAATTGGGAAATCATTCTGAAGGCATCATGGCCTGTTGATGGCATTGACTTTGGCTCCCCTCACCATCACTCCTAGTGTTACCATAAACCTGTTTTTAAGGCTCTGAAGTTGGCCACTCTTGAAATGAAATGGGTAAACCTGAGTGTGTGGGCCAATTTGGTCCCCAGCCCAGTTCCCCAGCCAAAGAGAATGAACAATCCTGCATTTGTGGCACCCCGAGCCTGCAGTGACCTTCCGGGCCAGCCAGGATGCTGGAGGGAACACACATTCTCTGAAATGACAGTAGAGGAAGAACCAACCCATTGCCCAAGGACTGATAAATGGGCCCCTCTTTTCCCCTGGGACAGCCCCAGCAAGGCCCTATGTGGGGCTTAACTCTTTCCTTTCTCCAGCTGTGTAATACAGAATCTCATCTATCCTGTCTCTTAGCTGAAAATAAATCAACCCGAAATAGACAATGATTCGTCCTCAGTGCTAACTACTGTGATTTCTTTGAGCTGATTATTTGATTAATGTATTTCTCCACCCCCGCACCAGAGGACAAGGACAATGGCTGCTTTAGCATTTTATCTTCTAGTACGGAGCACAGTGCATGGCAGAGAATAGATACTATGGCCATATTTATTAAACGCGGAATGACTACGGGCAAACCCGTCTCAAAGCTTAGGCTCTCATTTTGCTTTGTTTGAGCACCATCTTCCCCAGAGTGATCATTCCCCCTTCTCATTAGAAACACAAAATATAGATCAAGTGGCTTCTGCTTTTTGTATTTGACTCAGTGAGTCTCTGAACCATCAAGACCGAAGCTTGGGGTCAGCCCCTTCGCCGCCTTTCGATCTGGGGCTGGTGGTGAAAAGCTCTTTGCTTTCAAACTGCTCGCGTGTACACATACTGTCCATGTGGTAGCCAAGAGGACTGCTGACAAACCCGGGGCAAATACTGTCATGTTTAGTTTCTTCGCACAAAACAAGAAGCTTAAATTCCCGAGGTTTCACAGACTGTGGGATGCGCAGAAAGTCTAGCATCTCTGTCTTGGGGCTATCTCCCACCCCATGACTTGTCCAAAATCTCAAAGGCTCACTTAATCCAAACAGAAGGGTCCGCCTGACTTCTCCACCCTAGTGGGAGGTGGCCACTGATCACAGCCACCCAGCTGTGCCAGATGCCCAGTCGGAGCCTTCACGGGATGCCGGGCTGGGGCTCTACCCGGGCCGCTACAGAGCGTAGGGAGCTCTCCCTCACACTCAGCTCAGCACAGGTTCCCAGAATTGCAGCTCTTACTGCCAACTTTCAGGCCTTTATGGGAAAGACCCAGTCACCCAAAAGGGCTGTGTCAGATTATATCAGGCTGTCCAGTCCCGCAGACCCCAAACTTCTGTAAACGTCCCATCCCCAGGGACCACGCCACTGTGGGTCCAGCAACTTTTCCTTTCCAGCCCTTGCAACACAAAAGGTCCTCGGCATTCCTCATTTCCAGCATCCAGGGCTGCCCAACGCCTCTTAAGATTGGTCACCCCGATGGTCTTGAAGGGGACTTATTGCCCTCAGAAGGAGGGAGCTACTACAGTGCCTTGGGACATTTCGTCCTCCCAGACCTTATGACACCTTTCTCCGTAGACGAGAAGAGGAGGGGATGAGGAAGGAGATGGATGAGAACACTACCACAGAAGCTGAATATCCGCATGTCCTTCCATCACCCGGCTCTTCGTGCGTGGACTGCACGGGCAGGTTCCCTGCTTCTCCCGAGCAGAAGACAGACTTCCTTCTCTAAAGTGTGCACACTCCAGAGTTTAGTGCACGGCTTTACAATCAGGAGGAAAACTGAGAGATGGTCCTGTTGAGTTGTCTGGCTTCGAGGTGTTGAATCTTGGCCAGACATTGTAGTAAAAGAACCAAAATTTTAATGCAAAATAATCCCTCAGGTGATGGATGGGACAGGCTCCTGCGGTGGCACGACACTGTGCTTGCGGGACTGGGAGTCAGATTTTTCTTTTTTGGGATAAGGGTCAATTTTACTTTGCTGTTGCAAAATTGCAAACAATTCCATAGACACGGCGGCATGCCCCAGCTCCTGGGTCTGACTCAGAGGTCCTTTTCAGGGCCGGTGGCAGGCCCTCTTGCCATCTTAAAGGTGGCACCTGGCACCTGGTTATTCCTGTCGGCTTCTGGCTGTGGTCAGGGAGGCACCAGAGCTGACTGCGAGGTGTAATCCAAAGCACTGACCATCACTAGTCGGTCTGCAGGGAAACCATCAGACCGCGGGAGGTGGCAGAAGTTGTCACACGTGCTTAATTCATGAGACAAAACTTTAAGACCAGTGAAAATATCCCCCAAACTTACTTCACTCCGTGAGGCTGCTGTGAGCAGCACACGAACCAAGCGGAGAAATCAAGCATAGACGCCTCCGGGTGTCACGGAAACAGGCCCCTGATGGTGCCTCCACCCCAAGACATCAGAGCGTGCGCGACCCCCGTGAGGGAGAGGGATTGGGTTTCGTGGATTAAGAGCCTGTGAGTAAAACCAACCTGCGTGTCCCCTGAATCATGCTGCCGAGGGTTTTTTCTTTTTCTTGCGTGATTTGCTTCTCTAACTATCACTTCAGAGGTTAAGTAGTAGCTGCGGCCCGTTCCCTCTTGTAGTCCTGCCTCTTAACAGGCAGGCAAAGAGCAGGAGCCCCCCAGGATTCGCAGAGGGGAGCGGGACTGTGAGGGCTCGTCAGCGGTCTCCTTCCGTCGGTGGAATGGGATGCCGCTCCATTCCGTCCCATTCCGTCCCATGCCGTCCCATTCCAAGCAGGCACTGGGCATGTGGGACCGCTTCCTCGGCCCCGCCGGGCGGAAGGACAAGTAGGGTGCTGCGCCGCCGGGTGGGCTGGTGGTCGAGCCCGGCCACGGCTATGGAGACTGATGAGTACAACGCGGGATGGAGTCGTGCCCGGCGGCGAGTCGGGGGGGCCGTGCAGAAGCTGATGTTTGGGCTGGGTCTGGAAGGGTGAGCTGCACTTGTAGGCAACCCAAGAAAGGGGCGGTAAGCTGAGGGAAAGCATTAACGAAGGCATGGCCGCCTCAGGGTCCACGGGCACGTGCGGGAGGTAGGCGTGTGGGGCAGGTGCTAGAACAGTGATATTAGAACAGTGGGGGTCCCGGGTGTGGAGGGGTTCGGATCCTTGCTCAGGGCTTAGGCTTCAGGCAGAAGCTCACAAGTACTGGCCCAAACCTGGTTGCCCTCCGGGTAACACCGCAGGTGCCCAGCTCTTACAGGAGCCTGGCTCAGGACTGAAGCGGTTTCCTGGAGACCTTGCGGCTGGTGCCAGAAATTCCCAGCATTCCACCTGCTCCTCAGAGGCCTTCTGGAAACATGTATGTACCTGCTCCCTGAAGGGAGTAACACAGTAACAGTCTGACGCTCCCCCCTGCACTCAAAGTCACCAACAGCTCACATTTCTGAAGCTCGAAGGCAGGCTCTGGATCTAGGCTGCCTGGGTTCAAAGCCCAGCTCTGCCGCGGGCAGCTGCGGAGCCCGGGGCAGGCTGCCTGACCAGTGAGGCGTCAGCGTGTGAGGCCTGGCGAGCAGACTCTGGCGGCGGGGGGTCGGGAACACGGGCACAGCGGCGTTCCTCTGTGCACCACACCACTTCGAGCAGACGGCCTAGAACAGTGTTGACCGACACAACTATAATGAGGGCCACATATATAATTCTAAAAAATTTTCTAGGAAGGTGATTTCAAAAGAGTGAGAACAGTTGACATTAATATTTATTAATCAAATATATCCAAAAATACTGTCATCTTTGAGATGTAATTAATACAAAAATATTACTGAGATATTTTACATCTTTTTTGGCAGCTAAGTCTTTAAAATCTGGTGTACATTTTACGTTTATAGTACATCTTGATGTGGACTAGCCACCATTCAAGTGTCCACATGTGGCTCAATAGGCCACGTGGCTAGTTGCTGCCATATTGGAGAGCACAGCTACCCCCCACATGATTGGAATAAAATAAGAGCAATAGCTGGTATTTCTTGATCACCAGCTGAGAAATGGGCCAATTACTAAACCTGTGCCTGTTTCCTCCTCTGTAAAAGTAATAATAAAACCTACTGTACTCCTGTGAGCCTTAAATTGAGACATATATTTGAAGCCCACACACAGTTTCCTCAGTCTGAAATGCCCTGTCTTCTCCATCTGCAAATCCTTATTCATTAAGACCTTGTTCAAATGTCACCTCCTCTGTGAAGCCTACCTATCTTGCCTCTTAGCATCAGATGATCCTGGCTCTGGACCAGCTCAGCACATTGTTCCAACCTGATGATGCTTCTTTCCTTGCTTTGTGAATGTTTCCCAAGCTGTCTACTGGGTGAATCTGGAAGGGATTACCGCATCTCATTCATTCCAAGATGCAGATTTTCAACTTTTTAGCATCTCTGGGATCAAGATGCATTTATATTACAATTCACAGTGTTTTGTTCTTTCTTGGTGAGTCCAAAAAGGGGGGGAGCCGGGGGAGAGTAATGGCGTGACTGTAATATATGGCATAGATTTGATAAATTTCTGTATTTGCCTTTGTGTCCCCAGGCACTGGGCTCCGTAAATGCAATAAATGTGTTGAATGTACTGACAACGGTAATAAAAGTTTACTGCAATTACCACACGTGTAAATTATTTGGCTGGCTGCCTCCCCTCCGCTCTGGATGGTAACCTCTCCAAGGGCAGAGACTGTGGGCTCTTTCACAGTAATGGGCTGGACATCTTGTGAGAAACCAAAAGGCAATACCTGGGTTTTGAGAAAAACGTGCCCTTGAGTTCCATGCAAGGAAAGAAATCCCACCTTCCTCACTACAGCATGATTAGGCTTTAAAATTTCCTTCACCAAAATATCTGATTACTGCATCAGGAAACAGAGCAATCCAGCTAGAGCGCCGGGTTGAGAAATGTGCACTTGCGGGACCAAGGGGGAGAGAGAGCATTTCCCCTCAAAGTTGCATGTTTCCTCAGAAACCCCATAGGGCCTCAAACAGATTATCTTTCAAAGGACTCATTACAAGGCAAAAAGAGCTTTTAAATTCCATGTGTTTTAACAAAATCTTTTCTATCTAGAAGCTCCACTGTCAAATTGTGCTGTATTTCCCCAATTCAGAAAATGATACACAAATAGACAAAAACATGCCCCAAACTCCCCTTATTGAGAGCTCCTCCTATTGCCAAATACCAATCACTAGAGAGTTTAAAAATAATGCTTTCTCCAGAAGAAGTGGGGGAGGATAGGGAAATAGGGACCTTCTGATGAGTGGTGATCTGTAAACTATACTTCATCAGAAATAGGGAATTTTAAAAGACCAATATATGAAATGTGTGGAATACACATAGAGTTTCTATAAGAAGATATCAGCTTTTAAGTCTTTGAGTTTATCTCAAAGCTGTTGTTTAACGGTGTTCCTTGATTTCCTTTGATGAGTCGGTTAGAGTTTCTATCAAGTAGCAAAAGGACTCCATCTTTGGGTGTTCTATCCAATTTGGGGGATCTACCCGATTAAGTGCCCACACAGACACCATCCCCCAAACTCCCACCATCCCTCCTAAGGGGAAATTGTGTCTGTTCTAACTTAGGCAAGCAGAGGGGCGCCTGGGTGGCACAGCGGTTAAGCGTCTGCCTTCGGCTCAGGGTGTGATCCCGGCGTTATGGGATCGAGCCCCACATCAGGCTCCTCCGCTAGGAGCCTGCTTCTTCCTCTCCCACTCCCTCTGCTTGTGTTCCCTCTCTCGCTGGCTGTCTCTATCTCTGTTGAATAAATAAATAAAATCTTTAAAAAAAAAAAAACTTAGACAAGCAGGGCATACACTTGGATCGCACTAAGGTTTTACCTTTTTCGGTTTCCTTTTTGGTTTGTTTCTTGGTTGTTGCCTGAAAACATGGCTTTACAAATGCTGCTGACGTAAAGTGCTCCCTGCCCGGCCCCGCTCCCAGGCGGGCTCAGGATACAGAGTCTCAGGGCTGGGCCTGGCTGCACTCCAGCTGCAGGGGCTCCGGCAGCATTAGCCAACCTGGGCCCCTTCTGATGGCTCCTGCATGCTGGATATGAAAGGAAACCAATCACAGATTGTTTAACCTTCCAAATTCCCCTCTTTTCCTTCTCTCCTCAAGTTCAGTTTAAATGAAATTACTCTGGCTGATGGACCCAAAAGGATAAGTAGATGGTTACCCCACCCTTCTTTCTTCTCCCGTATTAGTTATGCCCTCACCCAGCTTCTTTCTGGAGAAGATTCCTGCTGTCTGAAGGACGCCCTCCTGAGCAGGGTTGCTAACAGGTTGAGAGGCTGAGAGTCCTATTAGTGTGATGCCATTCAGCACATGCTCTTCCCCTTCCTCAGCTCTGATACGACGTCGCGGCCCCCATCCAGGAGGCACCCTCTGGCCCATGGAGAAGGAGGGCTGACAGTTCCAACAGGGTAGAGCCTCTATGTCAGGGGATGAGCAGAGCCCAGGCAGGGGGAAGGAGGAGCTTCCACTGTCTACACAGCAGCTACCCGTCCAGTGCTTGCCGTGTTCAGGTGCCTCTCATACATGATTTCATTCCATCTGGGTTTAAGAGCCAGCGGCTGAGTGTGATCCCTGAAGAAAGTAGACCCATCACACCCAGCGCTCCTTCTCGACCAGCTCTTTTGACCAGTCCTTTCCCCCCTTAGTTCAGCTGAAACAAAGCTGGGATTTTTTTCCACCTGCAAATAATTTTACTGGAACTAAGGAGGAAGCTAAGAGGGACAATACAAACAGACAGAAGCGGACGAGTTTACAGGCACAGATTTCTTATCTGGCAGAGCTGCCTGGGAAACCAGCTCCCTTTCCCCTACCCGCACCCTTCATTAAAAGAGGCCTTCATCCTTTGTGTACCGTGAGATAAACACATTTTCCAAGGGGATGGGCTTCTCTCTTCATCTTGTTCCACTGTATCCCTCAAGGTCCTGACACTACCTAAGAACATGATCGACATTAATTCAATACATTCTTCAAAAAACCTCGCACTGCTATGAGCCCAAATTGGGAAACATACAACAAAATAACTGACTTGACATCATCAGACATACTGAGGTCATGAAAGGTAAGGAAAGCCAGAAGTGTCCGCAGATGAGACACCAAGAGATGGGACACCCGCGTGAAATGTGTGATTCCACACTGGAGCCTTGTGCTTTAAAAAAAAAGTGTAATTGCCAAAGATTGAATGGACCCAAGGATTAGACGGTAGGTAGTATTAGGCTATTGTTAATTTCCTGATTTCGATCATTGTGTTGTTGTTATGTGGGCAAATGCCTTTATTTATAGGAAAAACACACTCAAGTATTCACTGGTGACAGGGCAACTTACCCTCAAATGGTACAGGAAAAAAATGTTCTTTGTATGCTATTTGCAAAATTTCTCTAAGTTTGAGATTATTGAACAACTTTGTTTAAACTACTCTGTATCCAGCAATCCCATTTTTAGAAATCTGTTCCAAAGATATATTGTTGAAAACACAGAAAGAACGGGAAAGAAAGAAGAAAGAGTACATGATTATTACTAGTTTTGGCAATGAAGATAAAACAACTCAAATACCCATCATTAAAAAACGGAATAAGAAAGGAGTAAGGAGGTGTGCCTGCATGGCCCAGTCGGTGGAGCCTTCGGCCTGGGTCATGATCTCAGGGTCTTGGGATCGAGCCTCATGTTGGGCTCCCTGCTCAGCGGAAGTCTGCTTCTCCCTCTCCCTCTGCCCCTCCTACCCACTCATGCTCTCTCTCTCTCGCTCTCTCGCTCACTCTCAAATAAATTAAAAAAAAATCTTAAAAAAAAAAAAGAAGAAATGTCTCTATATACTGCTATGGAGGGGTCCTTAAGCTATAATAATCAAAAAAAGCAGAGTTGAGAAAATTGTATATATATCTGAGACAAGGAAGTATATATCTGGGTGTGTGTATGTATGCATAACATTTAAAAAATAATAGAAGAATAAATCATAAAATTTTAAAAATAAATGATTGCCTACAAGATATAGGAGAAAACTGGGTGAAGGAAATAGGAAATAAAAGTTAGACTACTTTAAATATACTGTGTTTTATAGATTTGACTTTGGAACCATGTAAATATCTTATTAAATTACATTATTAAAAAAGTAATCCTGGAAAAGAAAATGAAACGAATGATCCTAAATGTGAAAACAGTGTGCATAACCTCACACCGGCAAGTCCAAGGGACTTTAAAACTTCAGTTAGACCCCAGGTCCCCTGGGGGGACGTACTTTACAGGCAGTGAGAACTACAAGAGCAAGAAGAAAACTGGCTTACGCTCTTTTCAGGAATCATATCATTGGTGTCAATGTTGGTAATTTTTCTGAGGGGTGTGTGTGTGTGTGTGTGTGTGTGTGTGTGTTGTATGATAGAACAAATGCATAATTATGTGATTTTTGAAAACCAGGATTATCTTTGAAAACTAAGATTCTCAACTTTGGGAGAAAGGAGATGTATGATGGAAGATGTTAAGCAGAATCCCTGTGATCCTGATTTCAAATTGGAAGTATTAGTATGAACTCATGATATATTTATTTTAAGAAATGAATATATTTCCTGGCTCAGTCTACTAAAAAGGCCTAGAAGCAATGAGCGGCCAGTTAGAGCACCCTGAATTTCAGAGTGAGCTCCAGCAACACCCTTTCCCGCTAAAAGGCACACGGCTCTTTGAAGAAACAGTTGATTTCAAATCTAAAGCAGGAAATGCACAAGATAGGCCTGGAACTTCTTGTCTCACCAGAGAGAAAGCTATTGAAAACTACTAGGACTGCATGAAAGGACTAAAATTCAACTTTATGGATAGATCTATTGGGTATTATGCCAAATGAAATCAGTCAGACTGAGAAAGACAAATACCCTATGATTTCACTCCTATGTGGAATCTGAAAAAAAAAAAAAACCAAGACAAATGAATAAACAAACAAAAGCAGAATCAGACCTGTAAATACAGAGAACAAACTGATGGTCACCAGAGAGGAAGGGGGTGGGGTTGGACAAAATGGGTGAAGGGAGTGGGAGGTACAGGCCTCCAGTTATGGGAGGAATAAGTCGCGGGAGTAAAAGGCACAGCATAGGGAATAGAGTCAGCACTACTGGGATAGTGTTGTCTGGTGACAGATGTCAGCTACACTTGTGCCGAGCACAGCGTAACACATGGGGAAGTTGAATCACTATGTTGTACACTTGAAACGAATGCACCATTGTGTGTCAACTGTATTCAAATTAAAAAAGAAAAAAAAAGAAAAGAAAAAAAGCCACCTTCAAGGGGCTCCTAAGGCCCAAAAAAGAACAGTTTGAAAATCAGTAGCAGTAGTAGCCACAATAGCTAAAATGCATCAAATATGTTTAATTCATGAGTTCATGTTGATTCTAAAACATAATCAGTGGTCACACTTGAGGGAGGCTGGTGAATCATTTTCTTTCTTTTTAATCAGTGGAAAATAGGAGGGAAAAAAAATCAAGCATTTATCTTGCCTTTCCTCCACTGATGATTGTACCAGCAGCAGGTGAGAAGTTTCTCTTCCCTTCATAGAAGTATTGCAGCGGATAAATGAAGAAGTCATGGCCTTTTGCAACTTCTAATGAACTAAGGGGTCGAGGTATGGATCGTCAGTAGATGCGAGTATCACAAAAAGAGAGAAGCCGGGTACTCTGTGCTTTCTGGTGGGAGAATACCACATCTGTAACGCAGTCCTACCAAAAAAGTAAAAATCAGAGCGGACGCTGATGAATCCTAAGATCCAAAGAAACATAAAATAAGGAACATAATCAACTAAAAAAAACTTCTTAAAAAACATGATGGCGTTCAACGGACGACTTATAATCTGAACACTGACGAGATAGCAGATGTAACTAAGGACTTGCTGCTATCTTTTTAGACGTGATAATGGAATTGCAGCTCTGTGATTTTTTGTCTTTGCTTTTTTCCCCTAAAGAGTCCTTCTCTTTCAGAGATTCCTACGGAGCCGTTTATAGAAGAAACTCTATGATGTCTGGAATTTGCTTCAAAATACTGCAGACGGGGCGGAGGAGGTGAGTGGGGCATATATGGAACACGATCGGCCATGAGTTTACAAATGTTGAGGCCGAGTGATGGGCGCCTCTTCTCACGCCTGAAATCTTGCGTATTCCATCTTTATACATGCTTGAATTCTCCATGATACAAGTTGGGAAATAACACCTACTATGTGCAGGGACTGGGCTGGACACGCCGCACCCACACTATGAATTGGCATTCCAGAAAAACACAGTCAGAGCTTTCCTTCCTGACTTGCACATGTGGGAAGGGAGAAGAATTTGGTGGCAACGCCCTTAACTCTCCCCTTACTTGATGAGATGAATATGCAGTTTCTTTTGCCAAGTTGGAAATTGAGAGCAGAATGCAGCCCTGTCTACATGGCTCCTCCTCGATCTCGGGGCCCAGCTGCACGGCATTCCCGTCCACCCAGAAACACATGCGGAGCTGCGCGAGAGCAAAACAGGCCCACATGTGGGTTTTAACAAAGAACCACCAGACAAAAGCCCCACAGACGCATCTGACCTCTCCCTTGGCCCCTGGGCCTTCCATGGAAATGTGAACTTTCCTTTGACACTCGCCGGACACCCTTTGGCTGTTAACAACAGTCCTATAGAGAGTGGGCAGTGCCCTTTGGCTGCGTCAGGGACAGAGGGCCCAGTGCTCTAAATTGCTGACATTCACACCACAATCTTCTCTTATTTCTGGGTCCCACCCTATGTGCAGTTTAGCTCCAGGCCCTTGAGGGTCGAAACATAAATTCAGTGGGACAGTCCCCTGCCTGAAGCGGTGACCTTTATTGTACACGCCTGGGACATTTTCCCAAGAAGTCCAAGAGAAAATGGCCTCCTCAGAGAGACACGCGGTACCACAGAAACGCGCAGCCACAGAGTGGGCCTAGGCCCAGGCCTCCCCGGGCTTGCACTGGACTCGTGTTTCGCTGGCAGTGATGGAGCATTCCTGTGGGGCCCCGTATGGCATCCCTTCATTCAAGCACTCACTGAGCCCGGGCATTAGAAACCCGAGGAGACGTATGGAAGAAAAAGACGGTCTTTGCCCTGAACAGCTATCAGGCAACCTCATGTAGGTCAGGGTGCGATCAGACCATGACTGAGCCGTTCAGGGGAGGGAGAGACACTTTCCAGCTACATCGGTGATGTTGCAGGAGGTGAGGTGTGACGCAGACCCTACAAGGTGAATAAGATTTCCAATTTTAATAGTCAAGAGACTGGGGGAGATGGGACGCAAGGCGAACGGAGCAGAATTCACTGTGGAGGGACTGTCTTGAACAAAGTAATGCAAATAGGATTTTCTAAAATCCTCTGCAAGTATGAGTAGACACTGGTGGTGGGGGACCTCCATGCAAGGGTCCTGCCGACCCTCAGCAACCACTGTGGCCTGTTCTAGCTCCTGGTTGCCATTCACTGGTCTCTCAGAATGCTGGTGAGCTTCTCTGCCAAGACAGATAAAAGCACAGGGGTCACCGCAGTCCAATATTGCTCGCTAACAAGCAGCAGATGAAGCAATCCTGAGAGGGGAATTTGAGGACTGGGTCAAAATGACGGGCAGCGTAGCTCCGCTTACCTGCATGGAAGAGGCTGTTTGCTAACCTCCTGAATCCAGCTCTTCCCAGTCTCGTGTTGGATCGACTAGCTCACCAACTTCTTGGTGAACAATGGGAGATCCACATGGTTTGGTTTTCATGAACCTCGGCACTATTAACATGTTGAGCTCGGTATTTCTTTTTTTGTGGGGGCCTGTCCTGTGCCTTACATGTCTAGCAACCTCCCAGTCCTCTACCCACTAACCGTCAATAGCACTCGGTCTCCTAGTTGTAACAACCAAAATTGTCTCCAGATATTTCCAAATGTCCTTGGGGGAGGGGGAGTGGTTGTCCCCAGTTGAGAACAGTATACTACATAAACCAAAATCATACTAAAAGCTCACATTTAGTGGGTCTTTATTATGTGCAAGGCTATTAAGTATTACGTATGGTCATACATTCACCCATTTAATCCTCACAAGTTCCCAGTGAAGTCTACGTATAATGATTCGTCACTTCTGACGGATGGAGAAACTAGGGGTGAGAAGGGTATATCCACATACCCAAACTCACACTCCTCATGAACAGCCAATTCAGGATCTGACCCAAGCCCTCCAACAACGGCACCTTCCCACTTGTCACCAAGCTATGTTATCCAAATGCCCTAGAGTCCGCAGGACTCTCTCTCCCGGTTAGGGAAACCAAACCATTTGTTGGCACTGCCAAGACAGAAGCCCTTACTAGCAGTCCCAACTCAACTGGTGGGAATCAGACACCGTAGTCCCCCAGGATGGCACACACATTGCCCAGCATAGCTCTGAGAGCCCTCCCGCTGCCACGTGTCTTTACTCTGTGCCCTGCCACTTCCTGAGGACCAGGTGGCTTGCCTGTAGCCCACGCTGACAATCTCCTTTCTAAAACAGCTGTTGCCCCTGTTAACAATGCCCAATGATCGTACCCCTTGGCTGCTTCTTGGTAGAGCACTAGTCACCTCAACAGAGAGGACGGGGAAATTTACCCAGACAGGGGTAACTTTTGCTTTCAAAGCGCAGGGCATGAAGGTTGGGTGCAGAGCTGCAACGGCCATTATGCCTGCCTCCCCAACATCTGTTCCTCCTCCCTTAGTAACCACACCGATTAGTATTCAGATACCCACACAACCCTCATGCAGCCTGAATTTTAGGCAATATGTCGGGGAATAGTGCAAAAGCCTTCATTGACAAATCTGAGTTCAGATCCTAGTTCCACCGAGTACAGGTTGTGCCACATTGCCCAAATTAATAACCTGTTCGAGCCTCAATCTCTTCATCTATGTAACAGTATACTGAAAACCCCACCATGTGGAATTCTCATGCTGATTAGAGGTAACAGGTTCTGCAAAGTTGCTGGTACAAAGTAAGTGCTTTCCTGCCCGTATTCTTGTTGCCAGCCGTCCAGCCCTGCAGAGGGGGTGGGTTACTGGGGCCTTCTTAGTGCTATCGACGGTCAGCTGAGCGCAAATGGAATGCAGACATGAACATCTGACGGTAGAGGAGGCTGAGGAAAGATGCCGAGCACAAGTGCCCAGGGCAGCCTGGACTCCAGGGCGGCGAGTGTCAAAACTTAGGGGGTCATCATTTTGTAACATGTACAAGTACTGAATCATTATGTTGTACACCTGAAACAAATATAATGTTATATGGCAATTATATCTCAATTTCAAAAACTTTAGAGGTGCTAAGAGGGTGCCCGCAAGTTTGCTGCTTCGGCATTTCTGAACACAGGGTGCCATGAGCATAATGTAGGTACCAAACCGCCCAAGACACACTCGGGGTGGGCAGGTTTTTAGTGTCCCTCGGGTCATATGGTGCATACTCCACTGACAGAACATCCTGGAACCCTGCTCCAGAATGCTTGGCACCCGCAGGCCCACGGTAGAATGATGCTTAGCTATCTGACTTGCCCAAATATTTCCTATTTCAATACTAGCTCATCAATTTGGCTCCCAGTGAATGAACTTTGGTGGGTTGGTTTTCAGTGGGTTGTGAGCCAAGACCAGTCCGAAACGGTCTCTGAATTGAATTGCTTTATGCCAATTTCTGAAATAGGGATTTGCTTACTTCCTACCAATCTGTATCCATCAGAAACCCAAATGATAAAACTGATTTCTGGGTATTTCCTTCTTAAAGACTACGGGAAACATTGTGCACAGTTGTCCAAATCGCACTGGTAACAATGTGTACCACTTAGTGGGCACCTGTTATATGGATCTGAATCTTATATTGCCCTTGCAAAGTTCTTATCTCCATCATGCATCTGAGGAAGAATAACATGCATTCTTCCTCAGATAACAGAAGCTCAGAGGTTAAGAGAGCTGCCCAAGGTCCTTTACCCAGTAAGTGTCTCAGCCAGGATTCAAAGCTAGGACTGTCTGACCTCTTTTCTACGATTCTAAGCTACTTTCCTCTCCTATTACTCCTTTGATGCGTGTGCGTGTGTGCGTGCGTGTGTGTGTGTTTGGGGGGCTTGTCCTCTGAGCCCAGAACAGCTGGAAGAATCTTCTTTTACTTCACATACTGCTTATGGAGTCAATTAGTGACTAAATGAGCAAAGAGTCTGGGAGCAGACATTCAGAAAGGAAAGCCACTAGAAGAAAGGAGGGAAGAAGGGCAAGAAAGGAAGGAGGGAGAGAGGAAGGAAAAGAGGGATGGAGGAAAGAAGGATGGAGGGAGGAAGGAAGGGAAGGAAGGAAGCTGCTTTCTCCTGCCTTGGTCATAGTGACTCAGAGGGATATTTCCAGCCAGCTTGTCAGTGCAGGGGGCGGAGACCACTCCGGCTGGCAGAGCTCATCACCATCACTCATAAAGCATATGTCCTCTGAAGAGGGGCGTTGACAGCACCATTCTCACCTCAGAGGAGGGGCACTTCCTGCTCACATGGAAGAGCACATGTGATATTTAACAAAGAATGCATTACAGACTTGATGAAGAAGCTGCATGCCCCCCAAGAAGAGTTACTCCAAAGGGCTGTGGGGAAAATGGGACCAAGCTGTGGTCTCAGAGGCTCACAGGAGGCTGCCAGAGAGGTCCCAGAGTCTCCAGTTCTCAACCACTCTCTGTGTACCCAAAGCTCTGCAGCACAAAGGCTCTATTTAGAAGTAGAGCAGTTTTACAATTGGCACATTTCTGTAAACACATAGATTTAATTCCAATTTTACAGCTCAGTTACTCCCTATAACACACAGTCCATAAAGCATTTACAATGTTGTTCGAAATCTATTACTATTTACATTCCCTTCCCTTCGTGCAGGTAGGATGGATCTAGGAACTTGGCCAGAGTCCCAGGGAAACAGCTAGGATTAAATAGAAACCACAAAATGTACAGCAATAACAAGCACCCCAAATGGGACATGCAAAGAACAGGGAACCCCAAACATAAGTCCCTCAGATGAAGAGGATCGGGGTCACATGGGGGCAAGCTCAGGGAGACAGGAGGACTTGGGAGGCTCCCTTAGGAGACTAGATGAATATTCAGCCCTACCTCACAGCCCACATTTTATGTGAACTTGTTCTTTCAGCACTCCACCAAAAACATCCCCTTTTGGGTTTTTTTTTGGGGGTGGCTGTTTTTGTTTTTTTAAATAATCTCTACACCCAATGTGGGGCTCGACCCCAAGATCAAGAGTCACATGCTCTACTGGCTGAGCCAGACAGGCGCCCCCAAGAACACCCCCTTTTGGTACTCAGAGATGGATGTCAATGTCCATTGCCTCGTGTCATGCAAATTTCGCCAGCAGTATTCTGCACCCAACACTGCCCTAGGTCAGTGCCCCGGGTCCTGTTGACATGGTGACTATATCCATCACGGTTTCATAGCTCAGTCCCCTGGCCCCTTGGGGAGGGAGCCAGAGAGGTCCCTTGCTTGGCCCTAGAGTGCTTTTTTCCCCAAAGGTAGACTCAGGTTTGGTGAAACCTCAAACTCACATCATTTCTGTCCCTTTAAAATAAAAACAATGCAAAATTACAAATACAAAATCAGGTACAGGACCTTAAAAGAATCCCAAGTCCCCATGCTTCAACTTACCTTTTCAGTCAGTAGACCCTCTTCTGCCCCTCCCTGAGCTTTGACCACGCAAGATCTTTGATGGCTCCTGCCTAGTAGTAGGAAGCAAGGCTTGACCTCATTTCCCTAACACACAGAGATGCTTAATTGTTGATTTTCAAGCTCAGGGTAGAAATTAGGAAGATCAGAGTAAGAAGAAAAAAGAAGCCCAGCAAAGCTGAGGACTATTAATAGATTGAAGCACTGGGTTAATCAATTAAAAAGTAATCATTTTAAAACATCATTTTAGAAACTTATACAGAATGTTTACTGGTTTATTTTTTTTAAAGATTTTATTTATTTATTTGAGACAGAGCAAGCGAGAGAAAGCAAGGGAGAGCACAAGCAAGAGGAGGGTCAGAGGGAGAGGGATCAGCTGACTCCCCACTGAGCAGGGAGCCTGATCATGACCCAAGCTGAAGGCAGATGCTTAACTGACTGAGCCACCCAGGCACCACAACATTTACTGGCTTAAACTTTTGAGATATTGTTTACCAGCATACATTTTACATTTATACATTTTTGTTGTTACTGCTGTTATTCTTCAATTCCATAAATCCCGGGAGAAACTGACCCCCCATTGCCTTGGGACCCAACACCCCAGACACCGAGCTCTTCCTGAGCTATATACCAAACGACGTACCAAATTCTGCCTTTTGCCTTTATAGCTAGCTTGGCTGCCGACAGGGCAAGTCTAGGGCAGGAAGCACATCTCATCTCCTGCTTAGGTTTGATCCCTTGGTCCCTTGGCTATTGAAGCTGCTGTGATACAAACAGAAGAAGGAAATGTTTCAGGATCCATAGCGAATTAGACCAAGGAACCAAGTAGCCAGACTCAGCGAGGACAAAGAGCCCCCGCTATCATAAGGGTTGAAATCTATGCCTGCAAAAGTACGGTGGCACCTTAGACCAGAGCAAACCACGCAACAGGAGTCTCAGCCCAGGTCTGCGAACCGTCATTTGAACTCAGCATCCCCAGGTCGGGTGGGGGTACATCAGGCTGCGCTGGAAGGACCCCAACACAGCAGTAAGAACATGTCCTCTGGATGCCATGGCCCTTGTTACTGGAAAACCCAGGCCAGAGAGGGAAATGAAGCAGCTAGTTAGGGACAGAGTGTCATGTCAGGAAACCAAGTATGACTCCAGGAGGGGTAGAGGAAGGTTCCGGTGGGGGGGAGACTCCAGCAGGTAAGGGGAGGGCAGAAGGACCCAAGGGAAGGAAGGGACCAGGGACTGAGAGAGAGGGCCTGCCAGCTGCCCTTGGCTCCAGGTCCTGAGGAGTCAGTGTGTCTTCAGTGGCCAGAAACAGTTCTCCAAGGGCCAGCGCTGGGCTGCCATCTGGCTTCAAGCCAGCCAGGAGAGCAGAGGAGGCTGGAACCATCCTTCTGACTCCTGTTGTCAGGAAGGGAATGAAAGTATTCTAAGGAGATCCCTGTTCATATCAAATCTTTTCACTTTGGAAGCTTCTGGCTGGCATTTCCTGGTTGTGTCTGGGTCCTCTCACCAGATTGGAAAGTCCGTGGGAGAACATGCCTTATCTAAATAATAATAGGTCCCTCTGGTTAAGCTCTTACTGTGTGCTAGGTATCACTCCAGGTATTTTATGTTAAATTGTCTCACTTCATCCTCCCAATGCCTTTTTACACCTCAGGAGCTCGAGGCTCAACCAGACTTTATTTGCCTAGGAAAGCACAGCTAATTCAGTGGCGTAACTAGCACTCAAGTCCAGGATATCCGATTCTAAAACCATTTACCAAATGTTTGCCAAGTTCATTGAACTAGTTCCTACTGGATATGAAGATGGGAATACAGTCATCTCCTGACTTGTAATGATTAAAAATAATCCTAGGGGTGCCTGAGTGGCACAGCGGTTAAGCGTCTGCCTTCAGCTCAGGGCGTGATCCCGGCGTTATGGGATCGAGCCCCACATCGGGCTCCTCTGCTGTGAGCC
Organism: Ursus arctos; assembly: GCF_023065955.2. NCBI lineage: Eukaryota > Metazoa > Chordata > Mammalia > Carnivora > Ursidae > Ursus > Ursus arctos. Next base: position 30,583,212 of record NW_026622786.1, on the reverse strand, counting down.
TGCTTCTTCCTCTCCCACTCCCCCTGCTTGTGTTCCCTCTCTCGCTGGCTGTCTCTATCTCTGTCAAATAAATAAATAAAATCTTTAAAAAAAATTATCCTAAAGCAATTAATCCAAAATTCATCACCATTTGACCCCAGAATATACTTTTGTCCATATAGTTGAGCCATATGTTTGAACATGAGTATGTTTGCTATTCCAGGAATTTACAACTCTAAGCAAAATGATAAAGACACTCAATTAGGGAGCTCAAAATGATGTTTTCCAACTCTGATTTTCCTTCTAGAAGTTCTCCCTACACAGACATCAGTCCTGAGCCTGCTTCTCCTCTCCATCCTAATCCTCTCCATTTTTAAATTCCAGTCCCAAGTTCCCTTGAGCTCCCAGATTCACATATTCAACTGCTTCATTGATATCTCCACTTAGATGGCTAACGGGCATCTGAGACATCCTCCATAGCAGAACCCTGTGTCCCACCACCTTCCCCACCTGTTCTTCTCCTCGTCTTCACCATCTCAGGACACGACATCACCTTCCACCCAACCGCTCAGATCAAAAATTTTTAAGTCATCCCTGATTGCTCCTCCGCATCCCCACCCATTGCTGATTCTTGCTGGTTCCTCCTCCAACATCCCTCTTGGATCTCATCTAAGCTGTCATCAGCTTTGTGCGTTCACAGAGGAAGCCTCAGTCCTCTCACCTACAAAATGGGTAGCCGAGATAATTTACTTTCTTAATTTCTATTTTGGTTTTCAAACTGTTAAGAAAAATGTTAATGTTTTTCAGGGATAGCCCTGCTCAGAAGAAGGGGATTGTCCTTCTTAGGTCTGTGATTCTGATAGAAAATTTAAGATGCCATACATTCCATTACCAAAATATTTCCAGGTCTATCCACCAATTCATTTGACAAAATTCATCTCTTGGGAAAATCATTTACCTATTTTAAGTGAGGGTTGGCTTTTTTTTTCATTTCTGATGCCAGCAGTTTAAAAAAATAATAAAACTTTGAGAAGATAATATAGGTATATCATCTTTACACAAAAACAAAAGTTAAAGGTTAAACTTACTCAAGAAGAATGTATTTTTTAATGACAAAGATGGTCTTAAAGTAAACTGGGCAATCACGAACTCCCTTAGCAGCATTAAATAAATTCCTCTTCTGTGAAGTATCAGGAACTGTTTATTTCTCTATGCCCTCAAAGGCAATCTGGATTTTCAGTTAGCCATCACAGAGGTAGACTGAAAGGGGAGCTGTAGTTGCTGGTAGATTAATTAGAATTTTTTTTCAGATATTTTTAACACACTCTTCAGTTATGCAACCAACCTTAAAAACTAGATCTTAAAATCTTGGAGTCTATACCACTTTGGGTCAGTTTATATAAGAGTGTGTGTGTGTGTGTGTGTGTGTGTGTGTGTGTGTATGTAATCTCGCCCAGGATTCCTTTGCCATCTGTGGCTGGTCTGTGTGAACTGACGGGCCCCAAGCAATAGTGCAGAAGTCGAGAGCACCACTCCAAGGCTGTGGTCTCTCCTATACGTTCTTGGGAAATACAATCCTGTGGTTTCCAATCTCATTTCTCTTAGAATACAGATACGAGGATATTTTACTCTGAAAAGAGCACATGCACTTTGGTTCACATTAAGATTACTTTGAGACATATAAAGGAAATAGAGCCATTTGGGACCAATATTCACTAAGTCTAAATCTCCATTATACCACATCAGACTTAATTAGTGCTTAATTCTAACTTAACTGTGACAGGCTTCCTTCTGTTTACATTTCCGAGATTAAACAAACCATCACCTCCTCAGCGATCCATCTTGAAGAAGAAACACAGCTGACTTGAAAGTTAGCTTTGTCCCTAGTCCCTCCTTCCTCACCTTCTTTTCCTTATGGACCAAACAAACAAACAAACACACACAGTCTGCTCCCACCCAGCTGTTAGGGAAATACAAACTCCTACTGACAACTAAATGAAACCTATAAATATCTGCAGTCTATTTCGTTCAAAATTTACAGGAGTGTACTGGGGTCACAGAGGACTGATAATTTCATTCTGCGTTTGTAACGAAGAGCACCTCCTGGTTGTTTCCCTGTCACTTACAGGAGTAGCTAGCAATTACTGATTTAAACTTTAAAAACAGCAGTATTGATTAATTCATCTGCTATCCCTTTCTATTAGACAGCTCTTGGCTAACTAAGGCTACCAACAAAAATACTATAGGAAAAGTAGATCTCTCACTGAGATCCCGGGCCCATCATCTGCTATGTTTATAAGACAGCATCTTCTTAGATTATGTGGTGTGTGATGGATTAGGGCTCCATTAATTTCCTGGATTACCAAGAGGCCTAATTCTCACCAAAGAGAGAATGTAATTTCTGATCTCAGTGTGCGCTCAGCACGAAGATAATTCCCTAAAAACAAAGAGCAGTTTGAAGCGACTCTGAATTGTGGTTAATAGAGCAGGAAGCAGCTGTGGGCAGACGCAGCTAGCAAAGAGAAAGAAGGTGGTCTGAAATTATAAGCACACATTAATTCCCTGTGGTCAGGTGGCTTTTTAAAGCTGTGACTTTGGGTTTATGTGACTCATGACCAAGTATGGAAGAAGGAGCTGACTAATCACACACTGAAGGTAGTGAAGACAGGGGTGACTTAGTTTCCTAACAATGCGTTCCAGCAACATGGGACTTTCACTTCTGTGCTCGCAGACGGACAACGGCTCTTAGTTGGCAAAGTCACGCTCACGAGTACCAACTGCTTTAACGGTGCACCTCGACTAAATTTGGACCGTATTCCTTTCATCTCCCCTTGCCTGGAACAATGATTAGTTTGTCATTGATTTGAAGTGGTTTTTTTTTTTTTTATTGGCTTATTAAGAGACATTATCCTGGGGCGCCTGGGTGGCACAGCAGTTAAGCGTCTGCCTTCGGCTCAGGGCGTGATCCCGGCGTTGTGGGATCGAGCCCCACATCAGGCTCCTCTGCTATGAGCCTGCTCCTTCCTCTCCCACTCCCCCTGCTTGTGTTCCCTCTCTCGCTGGCTGTCTCTGTCTCTGTCAAATAAATAAATAAAATCTTAAAAAAAAAAAAAGGGACATTATCCTGTATGCTAATGACTTGTGAAATTCTTGTACAGAAACTGTGTTAAATAAACAATTGGCAAAGCCAATCTCGTCGCTGAGCATGAATTTGCTCCCAAACAAAACAATCATACTGATAAAAAGAGACCAAATCCTAAGTATTTATTATTTTTTAATCGCTTGAGTGGTTCCCCTTTGATGCCTCTTATTTAAATGTCTTAAAGCGCTGAGAGGCGCTCATTGCCCCAGCAGAGGATGGTAACAGAAACATTTTGTTTTTTGTGGTTTGACAAAGGCTGTCCATCCGTACAGATGTTATGCAGAGGCTCATGTTATTAGAGCTTCTCTGAGGTTAGAGGGCTCAAATGAAAATCTACTTTTGGGAAAAAACACCATGGGGGTCCAGGTGTGAGTTCACAGGCAGGAAAATGGGAGTCAGGTGGGATCCTAGAATCCATCCAAGAGCCTAAGCTGTCCACGGCAGACGGTAGTGATCTGAAGGCCCAAACAGAAACCATCCCCTCCACTCCCATCTCCCACCCCCAGAGATGTTGAGCTTCTCGGGAACAACTAAACACGGACTATAAAGAATTCTAACTTTGGGAGCCTGAGCTGTGACCCCTTGGGCCAAGTATAACTCTAAGGAACATTGTTCTACTTCAAGCATCACTTCGACCCCACGCAGGAATTTATACTTTTTTGTTTGTTGCACATCCCAGCAAAGAGTTGCTTCATTTACCTTTCAAAGGGTTGGAGAGAGGACTGCGAATGCCTGGAACGGCCCCCACCTCCTGGGCCTTGGTGAGAGTGGTTTCTCTGGCACCCAGTAAACCATTCCTACTTGGAAGGTCCGGTTCATTTAGTGTGGTCATAAGCACAGCCTCTTCTCTGTGCTGGCTTCCTTGGCACATTGTCGTTCCTGCCAGGGGATGTGAGTACTGTAGTCCACTCTACTTGTTTGTGCCCCATAGTATTTTAAACAAATGGTGCATACATTTAAGAAATCTAACTACCGAATCATATTGTTGCGATCCTAGAATCAGTAAGTCTTTGAAATCAATAGCAGCCTTGTGTGTGTTGGTCTGTGTTTTCCAGGAGACCCATGGCAGTTTCCAAATGTCACCACTTTCCTTTGCATTTTAATCTCCCACCCTGGAAAGTCCTGGGCTAGGTGCTGGGTGAGTGTTAACGTGAAGGGAAAGCTGGTAAATTTGATACAAGGGCCCTTCACTCCTTTCTTCCTCCTTCCCCTCCCAACACACGTAGAATGCGTGCACACGCACGCACACGCACACACACCACAAGGAGTGGAGAGCTTTGTGCTAAAGACGGAGGTATTCTTCCAGGTTTTTGTATGAAGCCCTGTTGCCTTTGTTTGGTGGGAACTCGAACTCACAGGACATCTTTGACTAACACAGTTAATAGCGGAGAGAAAAGCCACTGAAGTGAGATTTTGCACTTAGAGTAGTCAACCAAAGCGTAATCTTCCCTTTGCTTTTTAATAACTATTCCTCACTGAGGACTTGCTTAGTACGGTGCTTTGTACTCAGCAGTACACTTAGTGCTGTTCATGCATTAAATGCACCCAGCCCCTAAACCCTGTGATGTACATAGTATTCCCATTTTATAGATGGAAAACCAAGGCAGGGGCTTAGGAAGCTTCCAAGTTCACAGAACCAGTAAGTAGTATGGCTGAAATTTAAACCCAGATCTCCGGTGCTCTTCCCAATTACATAATACTGCTCTCGGGCTGCATTCTTCAAGAAAATACGGCCTCATGGAAGAAGCACCGCATTCGGAGTAAGACAGCTTCTTCGCTCAAGTGCCCTCTCTGCCTTCCAATGTGAACTTGGGCAAGTAACTTGAGCCTTCTGATTTCACCTTTGCTTTTCTCGTCTATAAAGTTCCACCAGGATTATTGAGAGGTTCAAATAAGAGAATGTGTGGAAAACCATTTGCAATGAGGTGTGCTTTAGAGGACATGATTAGCGTGGAAGCCGCTGCCTGTGGTACTGGACGCATCTCACTTTCTCTTTGCTTGAATTGTAACAAAGGCAATGGGTAAAGGCCTGTGTTAACATGGTTCTGGAGCCTTGCACTGGATTTCACATTAAAGGGAAGCATCCCAGAGGTTGTGAAGCGGAGGCCAAGCTGCGCCTGCTACGGAGTATAGTTTTCTCGTGTGCATCGTGCTGTCCAGAGCAACGCCTGCAAGGAAGGCACTGTACCTTCCCAGGAATGAAAAGAAATGAAAAGACTCGCAGTGTCTAACTTTATAGAGCGGTAATTCTTTCTGAACAGAGCTCACGCCGCACTGTTTGCTGTCTCTGAAGGGAGTGATGGTGTGCGCCAGAACGTCACAGCAACCAGAGATCTCGCTGCCACTGTAAGAATGCATCACGTAGAATCACGATCAACACGTGGTTTATGATTTGTGAGCTTTGCCCTTCCGCCAATAGGTTCTCACAACCTCCACTGCCGTCCTCCACAGAACTTAACCCCTATTTTATTAATAATTTTGAGTGAATATAGGCACAAAGTCTAGTATTCCAACTTCTAATGAAAAATATTTCCAGATTCAACTTTGGTTGGGCACCCCCATCATTCCTCCAACCTGTGATCTAGGAACCAGGGGCCGACACGGAGTCAAGCCTCCTGCCTCCCCTCGTTAGAGCCGGCAGCGCCTGTAGTAACCCCCTCCGCAAGGGGTCTGATGGAGAGTGCTAAACCAGGTCGTCATAGATAGAAGGAAACAAAGTTTGGGCAATGAGCCAAATAATTAAAGGTGAAAAATCCAACCTTTTCATTCATCAGGTACCGGCAGAGAATGCTTTTAGAATTCCCCTTGACTCTTTTCATTACATTGTTTTGTTTTGGAATATTTGTGTGAAGACCTTTAATGGAGGTAATAAAAGGGTTGGAGAGAGAAAGATATTCTGAATGTAAAATACAGAATATATCTGTATATATCTGAATATAGGCAGAAAGAACGATTTGAGATGAAATTTATGTTTGGGAAAATTGGAAGCCTATTTTTGGGATACATGCAATCAGAGGCATAAATACTACCAGACTATAATTGAAAACCCTTCATTTTTACTTTTTACGCGTGGCAAAGGGTTTTTTTTTCTTCTAAAACTTGAGCTTGAGTTCTCAGATGGGGTTTGGGACAGTAAGCCTCTGTATCTGTAGCTCAAGATGTCCCTGCAGCCTGGGCCAGACCTGGGTGACCCAGTAAGATTTGCTGTTCTAGGTGTCTCCACCGTGAACTCTGACCCCCATCAGCTGTCCTGATATTTTCAGCAACTTGTTACAAGGAAACCCATGAGAGTGGATAAATAGATCCACTCAACCAGTCCTAGCAACATATGTACTATTGACCCAATCTTATCTTTATTATAGAAAGTGCCTTTCAGGATACCACTCGGACCTGCCTACCTTGAGAAGTGAAAATAAATAAGTTGTATCCAGTACAGAATCGTCATTTTGACTTATTGTTTAACCTACGGCTCTATGTTACATCATAGAAGGAAATCTTAACCTTTCAGAAGCCTTTGGCAACACAAGAGGTGAGGTGATGTTTTCGGGACAATGTAATCGTAGACAGGTTTGGATGCTTTGGGCAGCAAATACTGCAAACACCAACCCAAACTGACTTAAACAATAAGGACATTTGTTATTTCCCATAACAGAAACTCCAAGGGCAGGTGGGCTCCAGATGGGATGTGTCAGGGCTGTTTTCCAGGTCTCCCTGATGCTCTTCGTCTTGCCCAGCCCCTGGGTCAGTTTTGCCCTTGCCTGAGAGCAAGATGGCTGCCACTTTGCAAGACGACAACATCCACAGGAAGAAGAATCTGTCTCTTCTTACTTTTCTTTCTTGGGAACAAGATAGTTTTTCCCCAAATCCCTTCGGCAGAATTGGATCCCATGGCTGTTTCTAGGGCACTCCTGCGATTGGTTTAAACAGAATTTGCCTATGCAACCCATCCCCTGAATCACGCACGATGGGGAATGATGGGGAGAGACAGATAACTGAGCAAAGTCACATCAGGAAAGAGGGAAGGAGGAGGGACAGCTCTTGAGTAAGCAACCAACTGAGTCTGCTATAGAAACCTTGGCCTTCACTGAGTCTGAGCGCATTACCACATGCTTTTTCCTCTCAAGACAACATTACTCACAGTTTACTCTGCAGAGTTCCTATCAGATTTTTATGTGAAGCATCATTTTTCTCTGACCTCGTGCTGCAATCTTGTTTCTTTTTTTCTTAGCAGAGACCACAATGGAAATCCTACTATAAAAACACTTGAGTGCCATCAAAGGATCAGACCATATAAGGTGCTATGGACCTTTTTATTTTAAATAAGAAACAAAACTATTTATACTTTTACAAGGAGTCTGCCCTATTTTAGTAAATATTTGGCAAAGCTTCTTGATTAAAAGAGCAAACTGACCCTTGTCTGCAGGGTTGTTTTGCCATAACTGAAATCGTTCATTAATTTTCTGAAAATAGAAGCAGCAAGTGTGTGTCCCTTTGCACTGTGACTAAAGCAGCGCTTGGGATTTGTTTTAAGCTGCATTTACTCAGCATAATTGGTCAGGTGTTTTTTAAACCTTGGTCCTAATCAGACCCCATTCTGAGTCACAACCACCAAATGGTACTATTGGGAAATAGTCTCCTGTGGATAAAGCAAAGATGCATTATTCTGGCCCTGGAGAGTGTGGCGTGTTTGACAGTGCATTTCAAACTGGATTTCAGAGGGCCTGGATTTGCTAACAAACCCCAACTGTTTGGAGAAACAGCGATTCCCTAGGTTATTAAACAGCGCACATTCTGAGAGAAGCTTGTTGAGTACTATGTGTTCCTGATTCATTGGCAGCTAACTCAGTCTGTGGTGTGGGGTTTGTAGGAAATCCTCCAGACCCAACCACCTTCCCTTCTTTCAAGGTATCCTCTTGCCAGCTCAAATTTGGAAGGGTGTGATGCAGCTGCAAGGGGGAGTTTTAAGTCATTCTCAGACATTTTTGTAGGACGGCTGGATTGGAAATTATCCCAAGATGCCACACGGCAGATTGGGTGGAGGCTGGCCAGCAGGCTGGGTGCAGGATGGTGAGGTGACTTACCCAACGCTTCACTGCTAGGTCCCCGTGTCTGCGTCATCCTCTTGTTCCTTGCGGCTCCCCAGTCACTGCTGGGAAATCCAAAACCCAACTTTCAGGTGGGTAACTCAAACAAGGTCTGGAATACACTAGCTGCTTCTGGTACCCCCACCACTTCGCTAGCTGAGAAAGGAGAAAAATAAAAGTCCCACCTCATAAGTCTAGTGAGATTAACAACTCACTTAGAGCAGTGCTTGGCAGGAGGCGAGAGCTCAACAAAAGTATCCTGGGAACCATGATTCTTTCTTGATTGTTGCCAGGATACGTAGAGATACAGCACAAAGAACTCCAAACAGGTAGAAGGTAGAAATTTCTAGTTCCAGTTCTATGACCTTAGAGGAGTCCCTCACCTCAAATCCCCAGTTGCCTCTGCTTTCCTCAGATGAGGATTTTATGTATGTGACAGGGCTTACTAGCCATAAAACTCTGTAACAAATGGTCATGTGCGTGCAGATCACCTGGGGATCGTGTTAAAATGCAGTCCGTTTCTGTAGATTGGGCATGGAGCCTGAGATCCAGCATTTCTAACAAGCTCCCAGGTGACACAGGTGCTGCTGGCCCAGGGACCCCAACCCCCAACCCCCACCTCGCACCTTTCTAATTTGCTCTATAACGTAAGGGCAGCATTCTGGTTATCAAGCCCACAGCAAGCCTCCAAGGCCCCCAGATTGTCCCGCTGCAGCACCCAGAAGGCAGTGCAGAGAAGTGACACGCGGCTCCCCAAGATTCTGCAGGAAGCCCATCTCTCCTGGTATCTAGTTTCAAAGGCCCCTTACCTGTTTGTTAACTTTCACCTGCCGTCCCAGAGCAATCTCACACTTCGCTCAGTGTCCTCTTGCAGGTCCAGTGCTATGACGTCAGCATTCTCAAGCCCCTCCCTTAACAGCTGTTTACGATTCCCTGGCAATTAGCACCTTCAGGTTACAGCTGGGCCAGGGACCAGAGGTTGCTGTTGGGAGGGCAGGGGTGAACCACGGGATGGGTGGATGATAAATTCGGCTCTCACCCTGTGAGCCCAATTACGTTTAAGTTTCTGGCTACCTTACAAGCTTTGGTATGGATGGGGCACGAGAGAAAGCCAAGGCAACAACAAAATCTAGCACAAGAAGCCCAGAAAACTGTGAATAACAGGAAAGAGCCTTGAAAGTGAAGTATGTTTGGGTTTTGAGAATTGCAGAAATTTTAATAGGCCGACACAGCTGAGAGGCCTTAATTAAAAGTGGCCCAGTGATTAGGTGTCTGGAACTTTACTTTGGGTGCCTCTGGGGAGTCAGGAAGTTAGAGAGCTTGGCATTTGAGAATGATTTCTTTACCCAGGAGATGCGGCCCACAGATGCCCACAGGAAGTGTGATTTCAAGGTTTCCTATTGGCTGCCAGCTGCCCCCTTTCTTCAGACAGTCTAGTGGTGGCAAAGGGTATGAAAAGAGGACATTCGGGCAGAGAAATGAGAACTAAAGAACAAAGGAGACCACCAGGTACGTCCTGCTTTCTCTTTCAAGACTCAGCTCAGCGGACACCTGCCTGTGCCGGCCACTCAGGGCAATGCTGTACTGATTAATCGGCTCCCTGGGGCGGAGGCTGTGTCCTCTCACCCTCCCCAGGTCCCACCACAGGCCCGGGTCCAATCAACACATGGTCGGTTTACGTGTTTCTGGAATGAGAATGAAGGACAGAGAAGAGAAGGGGGGAGAAGGAAGAGGAAACCCAGGAGGAAAGAAAAGGGAGAGAGGGAGCAGAGTTTTGGGAATCCAGCCTTTCACAGTTCCAAGAACACTTTCCAAAATCCTTCCAATCCACGTCCTATTAAATGGCTCTGCTTTCCAGCATAGCTTGGTTGCACGTGTGTAGTAAAACTAAATGGTGTCTGAGTCTGACCAAAACGTCACCCTCTCCGAGGCACTGAGCATGGCTACCTGAGCTTACCTGCAGGAGGGAGGAGCTGGCTGTCTCACTTCTGTCCTCGTGCTGATTGCCTTCGTGTCCCAGGCCGGGTGCAAGAGGAAGCAGGCAGGGCTCATGCCAGAGCAGACGTGGTCCCCCTCCCTCAGGCCAAGAGGGCCTGCTCTTCAGCCGGCCACCTCCACCGCAGGGAACGGAAGCCACAGGGCCGGGAGGCTAGCTGACGCAGCAGCTAGCTAAACCTGCAACAAGGAGACTGTGTTACTTCAGCCATGCTTCGTTGGACAGCAAATATGTGAGCAGCTTTGTGAGGGGCCGGGACGTTGCCGCGTCTTCAGGTTCACAGTGGAGCTGCCCCACGAGAGTCATTTGCTCCCAGCCCGCAAGGTTTACAAAGGTGCCGACTGTGCAAGTGTTCCGACTCCCCGCCCCCCCCCCCCGGCCCCCAGCACCTCCAGGTGTGCTGCAAGGGTGTGCTGCAATGAGAAAAACTCGCTTAAGGCCACATTTCTAAAAACGCTGGGGATGCCTCTGGACCCTGCCTTCTTGCTGCAATGACACAAAACACTTGGCGTTAGGAGCTTCCCTGGCGCTCAGGCCGAGGCCGGCTGAGAGGGCGTTTCCATTCGCACTCACGGGTAGGACCAGAAAACGACGTTTTAAATGTCACCATTTCAGCAGAAACCCAAGATGTGACTTTGGGTCCAAACTGTAACCTTTGGGCTGGCGTTTCTGCTCTTATAAAACTCAAATGTTGCTTGCAGTCTACTTCACGTCTCAGATTCCTGCGTGAGTCTATGCAGTGCTTTACAACACTTCTGGGGGCGCCTGGTGGTTCAGTCGGTTGAGCGTGGACTCTTGATTTCAGCTTAGGTCATGATCTCAAGGTTGTGGGATCCAGCCCAAGTCCAGCTCCTTGTTCAGCCGGGAGTCTGCTGGAGATTCTCTCCCTCTCCCTCTGCCCCTCCCCCATTCTCTCTCGCTCCCTCTCTTAAAAAACAAAAAAACAAAAGACAACTCTGAACATGGACTCAGTGTGTGTGTGGTGAGGTTTAAGGTATCAGCACACTGAAGCCAAGTTTTCCAGAATTCACTGCCCCTTATACTTTCGGTCCTGGGTGAGAGTTGGCAGACAAAAATGAGGCAGCCATTTCCACGCTCCCAAGGTCTGTGGAGGCAGCAGGCACCGTGGCAGCTCACATATGTCGTCAGGCCTCTGTTGGCCTACTTTGTTGACATGGGGCTCCATCTCCCTCGGGTCCTGGGCCAGGTACATGTGCAGCTCTGACAAAGGGCACCAGCTGCTTCCGCAGGCCACCTGCATCCTCGAAGCTAGAGGCAGGGACATAATGTGGGCACTAGTTGTCCTCATGAGTTCCAGTTTGTCCCTCACCGCATATCCCGTTTTCAGTCCCTGCTGACCTACGGTGACTTCAGTCCCAATGCCACATGCAGAGGCAAGAGTCTTGGGAAGACTTCTCCACCAAGTCCCACGATTGCTTCAGTTCTAACCCACATTTAAAAAGATCTCATTCTATATCATGCATAGTTGGCTTTTCTGATTGAATCCCAGCTGATATAATGGATGCGGCCAGCTCAGGGGCACAAACTTACAAGGATAATGTGAATAGATGACAGCGAATCATCTCCAACCCTAATTTTAGTCATTAGTTGGTTGTCCTTTCTCAATAGGGACTTTCATCGGGAGTGTTGTTGACCAGTTAACCAAATTGGCTGCACCTAGTACATACGCTGCTTTAATTTCTTTTCCCCTTCTCCACAGTGGCTGTCCACAGTGGTTCCACTGCCCTGACTCCCCTCCCTAGAGTTTCCTACACCCCTGCAAAGTTTAGGGCCAGCTGAAGCAAACTCCCGCACCTCGAAACATCCTGGCGTTTCCTCCCAGACTCCCTCTTTCACATCTCTTTCAGCAAGAATGATTTCCCTTCAACCTATGCTGACCCTCTCCCTGGGCCAATGCCTTCCCCTCATTCCTGCTTGCTTCATCTTTCTCTCGGCTTCTCGCATCATTCTCTCCCTTTCCAGGGAATCCGTCCCTCTGCCTTCAAACCTACGCACCTCAGCTATTCCTTGTCAAAAGCGCCTTTCTTTGACACTGCTGCTTCTTCAAGTTACTTTCATTATCTCTTTGCCTTCGATTAAACTTCACGAAAGGAAACCGTTGCCTCGATGTCCCCAATACCTTTTTCCTTATTTGGCCCTTTCAAAGCAGACTTTGATCCCCACTTTCTACCCCAATGGTAGACTTGGATGCACACAGGGCCCAGGACGCACTTCCAGATGTTTTGATGTAGTTTTAGGGGGTGTGGCTTAAGCCAGGGAGAGCACCTGCCTTCCCCACATTTGCAGATCCAATGCTCTAGAAGGAGGAAGGGAATAACTTTCTAAGCAAAAAGCAGCTTAGGGAAGCAGAGACAAAGATGGCCACGTTTGCCTTCCTAAAAATTTTAAAGCTTTCAGGTAAATTATTTTGCTGTTTAATGAGCAAATTTTACATCTTAATACCCAAAGTTGGTGGGAACAAGTTTCTCATTCATTGCTAATGACTGGATAACTATATATAATCTTCTTAAAAAACAATCTAGCAAACTATACCCAGACACATATAGATATACATACTATTTAATCCATTATTTCTACTTCTAAAAATATAAGCTTAAGTCCCTAAAATGTTCATTGTAGCAATATTTATAATAGTGAGAAATTAGAAATTCTCAAAAAGAGAATAATAAATGTATTATGCGTTTAGTGGTTGGGAATATTAATGTATGTATTAAAGGATAATTATGAAGGAAGATTATAGCATGGAAACAATGCCTATGATATAAGGATAAATGGGGGGAAGAAAGAACAGGTAGTTATAATGGAGTGGTAAAGACGTACGAATCAAGCCTGGTTTAAACGGATATATAGCTTTTCAAATGCCAATTTCACAATTTAATAATAAATTCTAACTATTAACTTGGAAATTTGGGCAAAGAAAATCATTCTTTAAAACAAACACTCTTCCGGCCCTCTGTAAATTTTTAGTTTTGCTTTATTTGACTTTTTCAAATACATTTAAAAACAAAGTTAGCGAGCTGGTTTTATCCTGATGATTATGTGCCCCCTAAACTTGAACCCTGTAAACACGGCTCAACATGATAACATAGTTCCCTTTAGCCTCATCCCTTTTTAGGGAAGCTGTTCTCATTTCTCCAGCTGTAAGATTTATGGGGGACATTTGACTTTGTGCGCTCTTTTCAGTTTCATCGGCAACATGATTTCTCCAGTGAATTATTTTTTTCTTGTGGCAAAAGGAAGAAATATTCAGCCTTGCTGTGAAATGTTGATTCTAGAAAGTGATCTCAAGGGATATTATTCTAAGCTTTTCCTGAATTCCCTGGGATAATAATTGATGGTAATTGTGTTTTGGGGTCCCCATCTGGCCCAGGGAAGGGGGCTTGGGGGAAAATAGAACAATTAAAACGAAGCTATGAAATGATCATTTGATGATAGAAATACATCTGGTAGTGAAACAAAACACCTAAGTGACAGGTTGGAAATATAAGGATGGTCTCTGAGTTTTTTAAAAAGTCAAGATAGAGTAGAGGCTCCTAGTATAATATGGACGGGACACCTCGGCCTTCTGAGAGGCACACACGAGGGTGTTTCTCCCACCCGGATTTTTGCCACCTGTGGTCACTATTTGCCACCCTCTCCCATTAAGGCCTGAGCTGAATGTGAGTCCTCTCGTAAGCTCGGTCTTATTCCAGGTTAGCGTCTCATTTAGAGAAACTGAGGGTGTTGAGTGCTGAGAACAGGGCCCAGAGGGCGTCCCGGTGAAATACGGCGCCAGCTGTGCTGCTCAGAGCTTTATTCCCCTCCAGGGGATGCTGGATCTTGTTGGGACCTCACCTAGTTCTCCGCGGGAAAATCAAGTGACCTCCACCTTTCCCCACGCCCATCTCTGCTTTCTGGAGAGGGTGTCTTACAGGCGCATCTCCGAGATAGGTTTAAACATGCTTTTATTAAGCGAACTGAGACTATCTTCCCAGTTCTTGCTCAAAAAGTACAGATTTCTGGGTTTTTTTTTTTTCTTTTTTGGAAAAGTCCTAACCTGCCTGAAGCTTGATTCCTTTCAAGCCTGCCGTACTTTTCTTTGGAAGCCTCAGGTGGTGGTTAAAGGCACTGTCCATTCCCCTTAGCCCAAAGTCCAATTTGAGTCCAACAACATCCTGTTTAAAAAGCTCAAACTTTGTTTACTTCTATGACCTAAGGTTTTTCCCCTGTTTTTTTTGCCTTCAAAGACTCAAGGGTAGATGCGTGGGGTATGGACTGGGAGCAAAGCACCACACGGGATTACAGTATATTCTGTACAGATCGTACAGAAGCTCACCTGTTTGTCACTGCACAATGTGGAAGCCTTTTGTATAAAGGACGGCGATGCATTTATGTGACCTTTGGGAATAGCGCAGATAGAGTGGGAGATCAGTTAGGTAAAGTGATATAAGGTACACCATTTTCCACTTACGATCACAGAAACATTTCTGTGAAATCCACAGTACACGACACATGCAGCTTCATGACATCCTCTGCGTACAGATCTTTTCTGACGGGAGTGTTCTCGAGACAGAGGGCAGTGGGCAACCTCAAGGCAGCATCTCAGCTCTGAGCCAGTGATGACGCTGCTGCCAGACTCATGGGGCCAGGCCAGTTTTCACGGTAAAGGGAAAGATACGTCCGCAGTACTGGAAGAGAAGGCAGTCAACATTGACTTCTCTGCTCAACATTTGTTTACTGCTCACATTTCCCGAGGAGCCACACTGGGCTGCAGGCAAACTTTGGTACTGTGTTTACATTTATAACACAGTGAAGGAACTGGCAGGAAACTCCCTAAGAAACATTAACAACGTGAGCCCAGTGATGCAGAAGGAAACTGAGGCAGTGATCTGTAAATGTCTAATGTGGGACTTGAACTTGGAGCCCAGTTTCCAAAGCTTGGGTGTGCTCTAAGTCCAAAGTGACTTTTTAGAGAGTAAGTGTGAACCTGGTTGTGTGGGTGGATGGCCACAGGATCTCCTTAGAGCACAATTCTGAGACTCCAGACTGCGTGAAATCCTTCCTGGTTGTGCCAAAACCCACCGCACAAGTTTGGGAAGGTTGCTTTATTTCCCTATGCCTGTTTCACATCTTGGGGAGAGAGCAAATTATGGCATCATCAGAGGCTCAAGATAATAAAAGTTTCCCATAACCTTTTAAAGAGATCAAATAAAAACTACATAGAGAAAAGCTAAGTTGGTGATTTAGGTTTCACTTTAAAAATATAGCATATTTAAGAAAAAATAAGCCAACATTTTATCTTCTCCAGGAGCTTATCCTCCACACAGCTGTGAAAGGAGTTTCTAAAACACCCATTAAATCATTCTGTTCCCCTGCTTCAAGTCCATCACTGGCTAACTGTTGCCCTCCCTACGCAAGCCGGGTTCCTTGGCTCTGCAGTCAAGACCCTCTGGGATCTAGCCCTTCCCACCTCTCTGGAGTCAGCTCCCCTCCCCCCCAGTTCCATGCGCCCCTCCTTCAGGGACTTCCAAAGACTGTACCGAGAAGGGTGAAGGGGCGCCACTGTTATGGTCACGATGGTGGTGCATCAGAAGACGAAGGTGACAAACGGCCTCATCAGACCACCTGCCTACGGCCAACTGCCCAGAAACCCAGAAGACCATGTCCTTGGCCACCCTGGGTGATATTTACACCAAGAGTCAGGGTTTCTCCACTGATCTTCGGCAGATGTTTGCTCTTATCTCCTCGTCCTTGTTCGTGACCCCACTTTCCTGGAACTACTCTGATTTTGTCCATGAGCTTTGCAAAGGGCACAGATTTGTCTGTATGGAGCCTGAAATACATAGAAACAGGTAGTGAGCTGCTGCCGTGTGACAGGACAAGGCTCCCAGCAGATTGCCAAGGGCAGAGATGCACAGAGGTACTAGGCAACCGTGGTGTGGGAGAGACCCAGCATCCATCCAGCCTTCTCTCTGCTCCTCTGGGCCAGTGCAGTTGTCACACTTTCTGCATTTGCTTTCTGGGGCAGGGTTATCCTGCTCATCTTTCTCGAGGCCTCCCCCTGAACTGTCTTGCTAGCTCTCCCCTAGAAGTGGTAGGTTCTCTCCGGACAGCCCAGCTGCCCTGTTGCCCACAACCTCCAGTTGATTCTATCCTGGATGGAGCCAAGGGCACCTCAGCAGAGTGACAAGACAGCAGCCATGTCTCCCTCACCCTCAGATCAGGCAGATAATGGATCAAGAAACCCAGTGTTTGCAGCAGTCTGACTCAGGGGAGGCACTGGGCCAGCTCTTCACTGCTTTTAATCCTCTCCTTCATCCTCCGATGAAGGTCTTGTCCCCATTTTTCAGAGGTTGAAGCTAAAATTCAGGCTCAGTACTTTGCTGGAGGTTATTGCTAGAACGGGACAGAGCTGAAATTGCAAACCAGGTCTAATTCCAAACACAGCTGCCTTCCACTATGCTTATTATTTGTGCTTACTGAGGACTACTTTTCTAAGCACTTTACTTGTAACAACTCATTTAAACCTCACAACAACTGTAGGAGGGAGGGACTATCCTTTACATCTTACAGAGGAAAAACTAAGGCCCAGAAAGGTTAAGTTACTTGCCTAACGTCACATCACTAGTAAGTGGCAAGAACGAGATTCAGCCCGACAGCCCGGCTCCAGAGTCTGTGCCCCTCGCTCCTATGAACCACAGCCCCTCCAAGCTCCAGCACCCCAAGGTTGTCAGCACATCTGTCTTGGGCTGGCACGGCGGGGAGGCACTGAGAGAGGAACATAAAGAGATACACGTCCTTGCACTCGAGGAGCTAACAAAGTTCAGCTAATGGGTCGAGGGGGCGTGAGGCCTTTACAAAGCCATCCCAAGGGTCATGTCCAACCCACATCTCCAGGCTTACTTCTCAAAACTACAGCAGAGTTGCTTTTCGGAAATCTTTACAATGCACAGACCCTATGCTGTCAGGGGAGGCTGAGAAATAGCAAAAGCCTGTCTTGGGCTTTATCTCCTTAGATAGAGGAGAAATCCACAGTTATGTGGGATCTAACGAGAGCCAAGCTCTGATACTGTCCAGCACTGCCTGCAGTGAAAGGCCGGGGCCGGAGCAGAGGATGACCACGGAGGCTTGGCCAACAGGGAGCTGAGCAGCAAACAAGAAAGCCTGGTGTCTCCAGCCTATGCCCGAATCTTCCATAGGCAGCTGGAAGGCTGTGTCTAGGCATCTATTCAACGTCTTCAGTCCCTCTGGGCAAAGTTGGGACTGAGGCAAGGACCGGGAGCTACTGGGGCCAGGGACACTGGTTTCTGCCTCAGTTCTCCTCGAGGTCCTCCTGGACAGCCCCTGGCTCGTTAGCACATGGTCAGTTAAGAACACAACTTTTGGGGGCGCCTGGGTGGCACAGCGGTTGGGTGTCTGCCTTCGGCTCAGGGCGTGATCCCGGCGTTATGGGATCGAGCCCCACGTCAGGCTCCTCCGCTATGAGCCTGCTTCTTCCTCTCCCACTCTCCCCCTGCTTGTGTTCCCTCTCTCACTGGCTGTCTCTATCTCTGTCGAATAAATAAATAAAATCTTTAAAAAAAAAAAAAAGAACACAACCTTTGGAGCCAGACCAGGTGGGCATCGAGCTATGAGACCTGGGGTGAGTCCCTGAGTCCCCCTGTGCCCGTGGATATTTTCCCAAAAAATGAGGCTCATCACAGTCCCCACCTCACAGGGCTGTGCTGACGGAGAGACTACGCAGAACTGTAGAGAAATCTCTTGCTATGCCATTGGTCTACGTGAGAGGCAGTTGTGTCTGTCTCCTTATCTAGACCATGACCTCTCATCTGAGGCCAGGGACTGACCCACGTGCCGACACACAGGTACTGTCAGTATTGGCTGGCGTCACTGATTAAACAGAATCCTGTCCTGTTCAGCCTTACTGACAGCTCTCTCCACACTCCGGTCCCACCAGCTGTGACTGGAGGCCTGGGCAGGTGGGTCTGCTGTTCCAGGGAATGGTTTCCTCTGAAGGCCCTCTCTGCTACCACCTGGGCCTTCATCCAGCAGTGGAATCCAGGCACTGAAACCATGAGCCCCGTTTCCAGAGCAAATCAGCAGGAGGTGTGTGGATTCTTACTTCCTTGGCCTTCTGACTGCTCAGCCTCCCTGACTTCTCCGTATGGCAACAATTAATCCTGACATTTTTTTCCTCTCCTCCAATTATTCCTGTACAGTAGCACTTCTCAAAGTTTAACATGCCTACAAGCCACCTGGAGATCGTATTGGAATGTGGCCAAGGTCCTGATGCAGCACGTCCAGTAGCAAGGCTGTGCCCTGCTGCCAGGATAATCTTCCTCATGCACAACTATGATCATGTCACGTGAACGGACTTGAACAGGTCTTTCACCCCAACATACATACGAATGGCAGATGAACCCATGAAAAGATGCTCAACAGCATTAGTCATTACAGAAATGCAGTTTAAAACCACGACCAACTGCACACCTATTACATACTTAATAGAAGAGTTAAGAATAAAAATACTGGGTGGCTCAGTCGGTTAAGCGTCTGCCTTTGGCTTAGGTCATGATCCCCGGGGGGGGGGGGGGAGTCCCTGCTCAGCGGGGAGTCTGCTTTTTCCTCTACCCTTCCCCCTGCTCATGATCTCTCTCTCACTCAAATAAATAAAATCTTTAAAAAAAATACAATACCAAGATGCACAATAACTGGAACTTCCATACTCTGCTGGGAAGGATGCAAAATATTACAGTTGCTTTGGAAAATAGTTTGGCAAGGTTTTCTTTTAATTAAAGATATAAACACCGATCTGACATAGCAATCCTCTTACGTGCTTAGATATTTGCCCAGGTGAATTGAAAATTTACGCTCACACAAAAACCTGTGCATGACTGTTGTTAGGAAGTCTATTCACGATCACCAAAACCTGGAAATAACCCCTAAGCTCTTCAACTGACGAATGGACGAGGCCACTGTAGACACGTCCGCACGACAAAATAGTGATGCAGAAAGAAGGGAATGGACTGTTGACATACAAAAGCCTGGATGAATCTCGGATGTGGATTCTAAGCGAGAGAAGTCGTACTCAAGAAGCTACTTGCTCTATGATTCCATGTACAGGACACTCTGGAAAATAAAACCAGAGAGACGGACCACAGATCGGTGGTTGTGAGGGGCTAGTTGGGGGAAAGGTTTCCTGCAAAGAGACAAGAAAATTTTGTGGCATGGTGGGAGTGTTCTGTAGCTGGGTCATGGTGGTATTTACGTGGCTATACGCATTTACAAAGGTCAGAATGACAAAAAGGATGAATTTTGCTGCATGTATGTCACACCTCAAAAGCAAAGACAGTGACAAAAAATTTTTCATGGCTCCCATTTGCCCAAGGAATTAAAGTCCAAACTCCAGAACCCCTTAGCCTTTCTAATTATTTGTACTATTCACTTTCTTAAATGCTGGCTAAACTTTTCCACCACTCAAAGGTGCCCTGGGTTTTCTTCCCTCGGTCTGTCTCATCTCCCGGAACAGCCTCTTCTTTTACAGAATAGGTAGATAATAAACACTGAATGAATGAATGTTCCTAATATTCCTTGATTTCCCATTGCCCCCAAAAATGGTAACATAGAAAGATAAACCTACACGATCTTGTTGGGATGAAGCCAAGGTGCTGCATTTCCATAAGCTCCTTTCTCTCCTAGGAGCTCAGTCTTTTGTAAGGGTTTGCTGACTCTGGCTGATTCTTTGGATGTAGGCAAATCAGCTGGAGCAAACCCCCCGCGTGCTCAAACCCCTGGGAGCAGTTTGCAGCCTTGGAAAGGGCCCGCCTTGGCACGCATCTCACTGGCTCAGGACCCTCCCGGCTCCCCGCTGCCAGGCGCAGGTAGGAGAGAGGCCAGCCCGCTGACAGCAGGCCTGCGGCGGTGTCACCCAGCTGGCGGCGGAGACTGATTCCCCTGTCCTCACTCACTTGTTAGCGGTAGGGCTCCTCACGTCCCCACTTCCGCCGCCTGCCTGCAGGGGGAGGGGGAGGCGCTCGCCGCGGCAGGTCCGTCCTCCCTGCGCTGCCTCCCGGCCGCTCACCCTGCCGCGGGCCTCGCCGCTCAGTCCGCAGCCCCAGCGCGCACACTCCCGGGAGGGGAATGGGTTCTCAGCGCGGACTCCACGGTTGTTCACACTGAGGTGCTGGCGTGCGGGTCCCAAGCAAGAACCTCAAGTCTTTGAGGCTCCACGACCAAGATAAGCCCTGACGGAGATTCACAGACACGTATACATACAAATACACAGAGGAGGGAAAATTCTATTCCGGTAGGGTCTTTGGCCACAAGCCCCTAGACTGTCTTCAGGTGAGCCGGGAGCAGCCAGGTGTTTCAGGTTACAGGCAGATCTGGAGCCTTAGGGAAAATCTGGCTGAGGGTGAACAGCACCTTCAGCTCAGTCCTGGAGACTTCACCGTTCTTGAGGAAAGGCAAGAGAAGCAAAGGGAGGCTGTTTACCCCCCTGTGGCTCCCTCTGACGATGCGGCCCTACAGCACCTTTGCGCGTCGGTGGTCCAGGCCCCTCTTTCTCAGGTAGGAGGAGGTGAGGAGGGCTCCCAAGATTCCCCGGGGTCCAAGGATGGTGACACAGACAAAGTTTTTAAACCTGCAGAACGTACATAGACTGCCTGCCAGGGCCATTACATAATTTGTGGGCCCCAGTGCAAAATGAACACGTGGCCTCCCTATTTAAAAAGCAGAGAAAAAAGTGCCTTTGAAAGTACTAAAATATAACACTTGTTCATTTCATCCGTGGTCTCTGTTTGCCGTGGTGTTTTTTATTTGCTATAGAACGTTGCAAATAAAGACGGATGAACAGTTTAGATTATTAGCATGAATTTTTACCATTCATCTCTATATTGTGCAATACCTGTCCTCCATGCAAATACAGAGCATTTAACTCATGCAGAATCCCTAACGCTGTGCAGTCTGCACTCATCGCTTGAATATGCCTGTGTACTTCCTCCTTACTGAGCAGTAGAGACACTGCACGAAGCAATGCAATTGTTTTTATTTCCCATCTTGCTATGCGTGTGTTCTACCAACACTCCGCTTTCAGCTTACTGATGAATAGGAAGGACTGAAAGGAGGGGTGCCTGGGTGGCTCAGTCGGTTAAGCATCCAACTCTTGATTTAGCTCAGGTCATGATCTCCGGGTTGTGATCTCAGGGTCACGAACTCAAGATTGTGGGATCAGGCCCCATATTGGACTCTGGGCTGAGCATGGAGCGTCCTTGAGATTCTCTATCTCCCTTTCCCTCTGCCCCTCCCCTGCTTGTGCTGACTCTCAATCTCTCTCTAAAAAGAGATTAAAATTAAAAAAAAAAAAAAAGGACTGAAAAGAAAAGGAAGGTTCTCTTTCCCTTTCCTCTTATGGCTTCTTCTCTCCCTCTTCCCACCTCTTGGTAAGGCTCCCGTCCTGCCCCTGGCTGCCATTCTGGCTTGCTCGAGTGCTCCCCTGTGAGAAGACTGATGTCTGCACAGTGTAAGAGGCCCTGGATCCTCCCAGAGCTTCTGGATGCCCGGGAACCTCCGCATTAGCCACATTTGTGTGGAATGTTCCCCTCCCTGATTCTGTCTCCTATTTTGTCATTAAAATAGTAGTGTAATCATTAGCATGGTTGAGCTTTTATTACTCTGGACACACACCCATACCACTGTACACAATCAGACTGGCTTGTGGCCCGTGGCCCTCAAAGTCCTCGGGATAGAAGTTGTGCCTGTGTTGGTCTGCAGCCTCTCTCCAGAAAGCTCAGACCGGAGTTCATCAAGCTGGGCTCTGAGGCCGGGAAAGAGGGTGTAGCACATATCGTGCCAGATGCCTGCTTTCTTCTCCCTCTACCTGGGACCCCGATGCTTCTTTGATTCCTTCCATTCTCTGAAAGACCCACATGTAAAGCGACCCCAGGAGTCTTCCTTACCATTAAGTGAGATAAATTTAGGGAGGAAAAAACCTTAGCCTAAGGGGAGAGCCCCAGCACATGACCACATACGCACACACAGCCACACAGCCGAAGGGCGCCCTCCTACTTTCCTGAGAATCATTTCCTTCTCTCCCTTCCGGGGCCCCTGGTGGACACTGTGGGCGTTCTGCAGGCACCCTGCAGCCCTGCCCTCAGGAACTCTCTATCTCGCCTTGATGTGATAGTTTCGTTATTACACTTACCACTGTAAGTTATTATTGGCCTGCTTATCATCTCTCTCCCATCACCCTGGAAGGCCTGTTCCATGAGAGTGGGGCCCTCACCTGCCATGTTCCCTCCTGTAACCCAGGGCCACATAGTATACAGTCAACATGCGGTAGATGAACAGATGAATGAATGAATAAGTGGCATCTTTTGTTGTTTTTGCTCCCTTCACTTAGCACCTGCACTGCTCCTGTGCCCTCTAGACCCTCAAAAGTCAAACTATGATGTGTCCCTTTAGGAGGACAGAGGAAGGGGATTTTTACTATGGCCAGCATCTGGGCAAGGGATGAGAGGAGCTTTCGGCTGATGTGAGAGATACCTGGGACATGAACACAGCCAGCAGGAACCCCCCATCCCTCCCCTTCCCCCCACAAGGCACCTTGCCATCCCACCTTTTCCAGACCTTTCAGGCTGAATGCCACCGTCTTGTGACTCCTTTTACCCTTCCAGCTCGCCCTGGGGGTTTGTTTGGTTAGGATGCTTGGGTGAGGGCAAACAGGACCTTTTGCCTCTAAGGGTACAACTGTGGGCCAGCAGCCCCCGCCACCAGCAGGTGTGGAGCTCCTGCCGCTTCTCCCTGAATGTGGACGGGCTCCAGGCACAGAGGGGCGGCAAAGCGGGGAAGCAGCCCCTCCCAGGCCTGCATGCCCCACAGCGCCTGTTAAGAATGTGAGTGACGCCGCCCTTACGAACAGTGTATGGTCTGATCTGGGGACTAATCAGCTCAGGGATATGAAGGGGAAGGGTGCAGCCGCGACCGGCAGTCCTTGGCCTGCGTCCCCTGGACTCAACTCACGTCATCAGCACTTGACTTCAGTGCACAGCGTGCGTATGTTGGTAGAAGGTCCAGAGACTTCCCCCTAAGTTTCCAAAATAAACAATTTGTAAGTGTCCTTTTTAAAAAGCAATAACATTTTTTTAATTATAAGATTAATACATAACCACTGTAGAAAAACATAAAAGGAAAGAGAACTACACAAATCTTGGTATATATCAAGTCAGTATTTTTCAGTATACAAGAACGTATGTAGTAATACATTGCTTTTGGTTGGTTTTGTGTGGGGAGGGATTCAAAATTCAGTTCATAAATTTTAGTCCCCCTTTTTTTTCCGTAGCAGGATATCATAAGTACTTCTCTACGTCGTTAGTCTCATGTTTAATGGCTACAGATGATCCCATTGTATAACAATTTACCTAATCGCTCTCCTGTAAGTGGACATTAACTTGTGGTTTATTAACATCATAAAAATATAGCAGTAAACATATATTGTGAGCCATGGGTCGACACATATACATGAAAGATGAGAAGCTGCTTAAAAGCTGTGTGCTTGTTTCCAAAACTCGTGCCCTGCGGTATCCACCTCCGAGCTTGCAAACGTGTAAATCACATATGAACGCAGATATACACAACGGTGACTGTGGACATCACCCAGCTGCCCGGGTTCTGCCCGCATTGTGGCCAAGAGCACGGGCTCTAACACTCAAGACGTTCCAGCAGGGAGTGTCTGTTAATGTCGGTGTGTCTCTGCGCAGAGGCTCCTCCCCATGTCTGGGTAACACTCCTGTCCTCGGCGTGCACATACTGGGCTCCGTGGAAGCCAGAAGCACGTCTTCTGAGATGCCTGCGGCTGAGGCATTGAGGAGACTTGGGACTCAGGGCGTCAGAAGATTCCTCGGTGCTAACTCACCCCCCAGGGGAGGCTGTGTCACATTCAGGGGCTGGGTCACTGGTGGACTGGAAAGGAACTCAGAGACTAAGCTTAAAGGTCCACAGCTCAGCTGTCCCCGAGCACAGGGGACTGACACCAGCAAGAGCATTGCACTGAGGGTAGTTGTGTGCACACACCTTCAGTGTGTGACTGAGAGTCAAGTCCACAGTCTCCTGCACGTTGGCCTCCGGGCTGTGTAGATACCCTTCTTTACCCCAAATTCCATGCAGACCACTTACACCTCTTCCCTCCTTTAGTTAATAAATTTAAAACTGGCTGAGGAGAGAGGGTGGTTAAGGACATCATGACCCATTAAGGAGTCTTCACGGATTGTGGCAATGTTACTATACTCTGGCTGGAATCAGGGTAACAGAATGCCAGCTTGCATTGTGAACCCCAGGATTTAAGTGAAATCTGGGGTAGAAAGGCCTAGAATGTGTTCCCAGCCCACAGGTGACACAGCCCTTGGTGTGCAACACCCTTTCCTCATGGCAGGGGAGGAGGTGTGAGTTAGCACAGAGGTATCTTCTAAAACCCTGAGTCACTCAACTCCGGGAATTATGGGTGTGGACCAGACTGGGAACCCACTGGATCCATTTCAGTGTAAGTTGGACCCACCCTAAGCATCTGGGGGACCTGGAAGAAATCCATGTCATCAACCCAGTTGCAGGCAAATGACAGAAAAGCTTTAGACTTTCTGGGATCCCTCAGCTCCGGAGCCCACGAGGGAATCCCAGAGGCCTGAGATGCCAGTGACACCTTGGACGTGCCCTACCTTCTGGCTCTGCCAAATAGCAAAAAACTCAGGATGAAGGAATGCCTGAAGAGATAGGTCATAGTCTCCCCTCCTCTGCAAACGCACGCACAACTTGGCAGTGTTCCTCTGCCGGGGCAAGTGATGGCCTGAGGGAGTTGCAGGGGGCTGGGGGCAAGATGTCCAGGAGTCTCGAGGCCAGGCACCACGGGGAGAAGATGGCCTGAAGTCAGCACGGAATTCAGGAGACCCCTAAGCTTGACCAATGCGAGCTTAGACAAGCCACACCTGCGCTCCTCAGCTTCCCTCTCTCTCTTACAGGAAGATCAGCCACAGCTTCCAGGCTTCATGTGAGATAATGCAAACTTAAAAGTTTTCACTGAATAATGGTCATGTGTACCCATAAGTCAGGCCCTCACTGCTGACCTCGGCTGGTAAGTGGCTTTTCCCAATGTAATTCTAGAACTCGATATGCTCCATGTAATAAACAAACCATATAATCAAAAAAACCCAATGTTACGCTGAAATCCCATTTTAGTAATTTTGTGCAGGAGCAGCTCAGAAGAATTCAAGTTGGGAAGCATGAGTACGTGGATAGGAGGAGAGGCAAGAGCCGAGGTCTTGAGTGAGCCGCTAGCCTTGAGCTACTGCAGGAAAAAGGGCAAATATCTCAGATAAAACATCTGAAGGGGTTCTTTTTTTTTTTTTTAAGATTTTATTTATTTCTTTGTCAGAGAGAGAGAGAGAGCACAAGCAGGGGGAGTGGCAGGCAAAGGGAGAAGCAGGCTCTCCACTGAGCAGGGAGCCTGATGCAGGACTCAGTCCCAGGACCCTGGGATCATGACCCGAGCTGAAAGCAGATGCTTAACTGACTGAGCCACCCAGGCGTCCCTTCATCTGAAGGGGTTCTTAACAGAAAAGGTTTGTCTCTGTTAACCATTTTTATCCCCCTTTTCCAAAAGACACAATTGAGGATTCAAGAAATTAAGTAACTTGGGGCGCCTGGGTGGCACAGCGGTTAAGCGTCTGCCTTCAGCTCAGGGCGTGATCCCGGCGTTATGGGATCGAGCCCCACATCAGGCTCCTCCGCTGGGAGCCTGCTTCTTCCTCTCCCACTCCCCCTGCTTGTGTTCCCTCTCTCGCTGGCTGTCTCTATCTCTGTCAAATAAATAAGTAAAATCTTAAAAAAAAAAAGAAATTAAGTAACTTGTTCAAGTTTATGTATCTAATAAGTGGCTGAGATAGGATTTTAAGCCAGGTCGCTCGATTCCAAAACTCATACTACCTCTCCTGCCAAAACCCTGCATGTGCTGCAGAGTGACCATATTATTCATTTCTGACAAGCTCTGAATTCTAGGGACAAAAAGAAAGCAAGGAGAGGACCTAGATTCCTAGGGTCTTCACTCAGTGACTCTAATTCCTTTGTGGAAAGTTAAGGTGGGGAGTCCCCATTGCCAAGACCTGGGTTTAAAATCTGTCTTTTCAAATCCCACAGGGCTTTGGTCTGGTGTCGCTGAAAGCACAGGCCCACCTCACAGAGAGAGAGAGAGAGTGTGCCACTCCTCCGGGGGTAGCTCTTTCCCCCAAACCGCAGCATAGAAAATGACCAACAGAAGAAAACGCAGCAATCACCTCCACAAAATTTTGACTCTTACTCCCAGATGTTGGCTTCCCCTGCTTTGGAGGATTGGACTACGTTGGGTGGAAAGAATAACAAATATTTTTAGAATACTTTATTAGGTTTACATAGGAAATTGCCATTTCTTTGTAGGTCAAAAGTGGTCAAATATCAGCAACTTCACATGGTTCAACCTTATGCCAAGCCTTGTTGACTGATGAAATCAATCAATCAACCAATCAATCCAACCAGCCAGCCAGTTACCTGGGGAAACAAAACTAACTCATGAAGCAATCACAGGACTAAATTATGTAGTGAAGGCATTTTACAAAGCAAATTTACATGTGTTACTAATGTCACAGAGCTCCTAAGTGGAAGCTCAGGTGGGGTGGCAATGTCCTTCTAAAGGCCTCAAATCCTCCAAGATGGCCCAAGCCTACGGAATAGGTGGGTCTTAGAGGCGCAGAGAGCAGAGGGAAGGATTCCAGACAGGAGAAGTGGCGTGGCTCTCATGCTGGGCTAGACTACACTCAGCATATCTGGGACACAGAGAGAAAACAAGCTGACAGAATAGAAAAAGCATTTAAGAAAATGTGAGTGAGTAAGCTGGAGAAAGAGAGCGGGGTCACATTATGGAGGGTCTTAAAAAAACTAGGCAGAGAAGGTTGCATTTTTAGAGTCATTGATCTTTGTGCTGGAAGGAACCAAAAGAGATCATCTGTGCATGGATTTCAAACAGGAAAAAGGCTACCTTCTTAGTTTTACAAAATGAAAGCTGAGGCTCGGAGATTTGGTTAGATGCAGAGGGTAAGCTAGAGTTACGATTTCTTGCTTCCTTGTCTGTTAGTGTTTATACCTCATCACACAGAACTCGACTTGCCCTTTAAACCCAGATTAAAAAATAACTGTTTTGCCTAACAAGCTGTCTTATTTATAGGCTGTTACTATTTAAAACTGTATCACGTTTCTAAAGTGGCAACGAGGAATCATAGGTTCTTAAAGAGAATTTCTTGGCAGTGACATAATAAAAGTGTTCTAGAAAGATTAGCCTGTCAAAAGCATTCTAAATAGATCAGAAAATTGGGAGGCTGAAGTCAGGAAAAGGGACGAATGAGCAAGGACTCAGGGAGGCACTGGACGGGAGCCCAGAGGAAAGGCAAGGATTATGGATGATGCCAGAAGAATGGTGATTCACTGACAGAACTGGGGAGTGGCAGAACGAGAGCCAGCTTCGGACGGGGAAAGATGGGGAGATGGAGATTTAGGAGTCATGAATGCCGAGGTAAAGAAGGAAATGACAAGAATGGATGAGTAGGTCACCACCAGTGAGAGTCTGCTGAGAGAACTCCAGGGCTGCGGCAGAGATGACCAACTGTGTACTAAAACCCATCTTCCCTACCATAGGATAGACTTGTAGCTGGGGAAGGGGCTTTCTAGCCATGAACCATGTTTTCCAGCCTTGCCTTCCATCTAGAAGGGGCCACGTGACCAGTTATCTCCTATGGCGAATGAGCAGAAGTGGTGTCTCACTTTCTGGCCAAAGTCTTTTTTTAAGATTTTATTTGTTTATTTGGGAGAGAGAGAGAGCACGAGCAGGAGGAGGGGCAGAAGGAGAGGGAGAAGCAGACTCCCCACTGAGCAGGGAGCCCAATGCAGGGCTCTCCATGGGGCTCAGTCCCAGGACCCTGAGATCATGACCTAAGCCAAAGTCAGACATTCAACCGACTGAGCCACCCAGGTGTCCCACTTCCAGGCCAAAGTCTTATATCAGATGTGCCTTCTCCATTCTTTTCTTCCTTTTTTGGCTGGCAGGATGTAGGTAACAGTGGGGCCCTAGAGGTCTAGGCGGATGGTGAAGCCACAGAAGAAGGATCCTGGGTCCCCAGGTGGAGGAGACCCACCTGCCAAAAGGAAAAGCCGCTGTGTACTAATACGTGAGTAAGAGACTGACTTCTTTTGTGATTGAGCCATTATAATTTTTGAAACTATTTGTAATTGAAGATGGGTTCACCACAGAGGCCCCCTAAGGAATGCCCGGTTGAAAGTGAATGGCAAGACGAAGGGGACCCAGAAGCAGCATGCTCAGCTAGGGAAAGAAGAGGAGTGAGTAGGAATACAAAATTCCAGAAGTCCCGGTTTACCAAAATCAAGGGAGAAGCAGCCTCACGCAGAAAAGAAGGGGTCAGCAGTGTTAAATTTTCAAAGACAGGGCAGGAGAATTGATAATGAGAGGAAAAACCTAAGACTTAGCCTTAAGAAGACCGTTGACAACCTTCCAGAAACAAAATACAGAAACGGGCAGGCATTTCAGAAGAGACCCAAGGCCACGTGGCCAGTATTCTCTTACTTTCCACTTGTTTTGCTGTTGGGCTTTTCTCTCCTGGCTCTGAAGGAGCCTGAACTTCAGAACATCCCCAAAGGACTATGCATCACAGTCCAAAACCAATGGAAAATGACGTGAAGCCTGCCATTATGTAATGTGGTGGAAGAGCCCCTTGGTTGGGCTGCTTTACGGGAACTGACTCCTGACACATCTGGGACTGCAAGCCCAATAGGACAAACATGGGACGCATTTTTGTTTGTAAGAGGAAAGGAAAAAAGGAGTTCCAGCCTTGACCCAGACTGACTGCTGCGTCCGCCTGGGAAGCAGCAGGTGGGGGATCGTCCTGCCCGGCTAGCGAGCGGCAGCACCTGCAGGCCGGGGGAAGGGGCCAGCAGGGGTCTGGAGCCAGCACAGAGCCGGCTGAGGACGGGCCAGCCTCCAGGCCAGCTTTCTGTATTTGGGGAGTCTTCAGGAAAATAGGCTAAATCATGCAGTCTGCTTTCTCCTGCCTTATTTAGTTATATTAGTTTAAATGAAGTACAAAAACAACAAAACAAATCCCCAGCAACATTTTTTCTGTTCACTATGAGGTCAGCATGAGCTTTGGAGTCAGACCAGGGTCCAAATCTTGACTCGCCCCACAGGATGCCGACGAGCGCCTGGGGGCGTGACGGAGGGGCTCTAGCCCCATCTTCAACTGCCCTCACCAGTCACCCCAAGACAAAATTAAAATAGCATTATATATGTCAACAATGTAAAATGTGATTAAATGCTTTGTTAGAAAATGCAAATGAGGCAAATGCAGCTTCATGATAATGTTCCAGGTGTTCATTCCAACTCAACGGCTGCCTCCGAGCCCCTCTTACATGGAAATTCTGGGGCCTCCACTGGCTCCGTGAATGAATGTCTTCTTGTTCTTGGCAACTTGTCCGGTTGCTTTTGGTCTCGGGTTCTTCGTCTAGGAAGCAGCCTCCTGGAACGTGGTGAGGACTATGTGCGATGACATAGAAACCACCTGTTTGCTCCCATTCTCTACTTTCCCTGACAGAAGCTTGGTCATGGTCTGCTTCTGAAGCAGTCTTTGCTGCTATGTGACGGGGAATGATCAGGCCCAGGAGACAGTGGAACTCACCTCTCCTGGAGCCTCGTCTGTCTAGATGGAGCCCAGTCTTTGGAGCAGCGGAATTCTAACTGTTCAGCGATTTCCTTGCAGGAGAATCCAAGTCATTCATCCAACCTAAAAAGCTGAAACCTCAAGGATGAAACTCCAAAACCAAGATCAATAAAATATGGATCACAGGATCACCCAACTTCCCACCCAATAACAGAATTTCTCCCATAGTTTCCTTGATGGGTGGTCAGCCAGGATCTTCTCAACCAGGATTTTCCGGGAAGAACCAAGCAGTTTACGGTCTTCTTTATGAAGCTCCCACTCCATCAGTTAACTGTACGTTGAGCCAAGTCCACCTCTTGGTAACTTTCTCCGTGATCCTTGTTCTGCTCTTCGAAGCAACCAGAATAAATATAAGCCCTTTTCCCATGACCACCATTTGAATATTTTATCACAGTTATCAGGTCGTCCCCATTCTCTACCCACGTCACCTCTTTTTAAAACTTAACTGCCTCCACTCCATCGACATGATACACAGACTTCTAGCGTCCTAGTTATCCTCCCTTTGAACTTGCTCTTATTTATCAAGAACGCTTTGCAGTTTTACTAATAATAGGGGCCATAAATGGGCCCCAGACTCCCAGTTACATCTGGGAGAAGGCAGCGAGAATACTGCAAACTTTGGTTTGTCTATTAGCATAGCTGCCACACACACCCCCTTTTTTTAGCAGCCAAGTACATTATTGGCTCATATGCAGTTTGGGTCAACTAAAACATTTGTTTTTTTTACTTCTGATTTTAAACAGCACCAGACTAACTACCCTGATAGAAACTTGCCTAAGTTTTTTCTACGGTACCTAGAAAGACACAAATATAAAAATCCCATTTACCACCAAAAGCTAAGATGAACATAAAACCACTTGCTAAAATCTAGAAGGAATTTTTACTTAAATTTTTTAAATGAGCAGGGAAAAACACTTGGCGAACAGTCTTGCCTTTTCTCAAGAAACAGAGGATCTCTGACCATTTAGAAGAAGGCAGGAAGAGGTTTTGTTCCTCCTGGCTGCTCTATTCCCCTACTCGGAGACCTGGTGTCTACACCACAAGAAACCTGGTAGTTATCCCTCTATCACGTGGATGTTAGCTTTTGAATTAATATAAATATTTTTTGCCATCTCCATCTTTCAGCATTCATTCGGAGACTAATTCAAGAAGTATATGAGACAGGGCAGGGGGGTGCTGGGTACATTGCGTTCTCGAAGGAATAGCCCCAGAAATAAAATGTCACCGAATGTGGAAAGTATTGTCCCAGTAGCAATACACAGTGAGGAGGATATCACAGGACCAGACCTGGAGGAAGAAACTCAGCACAGCAGAGCCATACCATAGGAACACTAGCTAAATGATCAGAATTGGGCAGACACCTATTCTTGTCAAGCTATAAATCTGAGAAAATTCCATCATTACCCAAGTGTCCGATCAATAGGACCAAATAAAATCTACACACCCTGTCTGTGGGTGAATATGAAACTGGTTTTTTGCCTTTTCATTCAAAAATGAGTAATCAGAAAAACTGTCATTGGAAACATGAAAAACAATTACACAGAAGACCAGATGAGGAACACTACTCCGAAAATGACCTCCTGCAGGGGGACCAGCAAGCATTTTTAGAAAACTGTGTAATATCCTCAGAAAGATGTAAGACATGGCTTCTAGGAAAGAGGAGCACATAGTCACAGAGAAAAGGATGGGACGCAAAGACAACAGAGTGAGAGGAAGGGCAGGGAGAGAGAGGTGAGATAATGAAGAATATTAACAATACCCAAACTGTAAGAAGTTTCATATCAAACAATACAGCATGGAAATATGTTGGAATGAGTAGACAGCAGCACTAGTCCTGTGGAAAAGTGAGTGTTCCGAAGATCGGACTTGAGATATTCTTCTATGATATCCAGCAGAAGGAAGAAATAACGGTGGAGAGAAGGTGGTAAACAGAGGACGGAAACATGATTCCGCCTAATAAGCACGACAGGAACAAGAGCAACGAAGACAAATCAGACATAATTAAGAACCGCTTTCTTGTGATGCAAAGCATTTGAGTGCGCAGACTGACGGGACTCCTTACGCTCCAGGTAAAATTAAAGAAAAACGACCCACACCTCGATGTATCTTGAGCACATATTTAAACTGAGAAGATAAAGAGAAGAATCCTTTAGCACTCAGGTTAAAAAATAATAATTTACTTACAAAGGAGCATAAATTAGTCCTATCTCTGACTTCTCTGCAACGCTAACTGCCAGAAAACAACGCAACCGTATCTGCAAAGTTTTACTGGGCAAGGGTTGTGATCTGTGATCTTACATCTAACCGTGTTGTCACTGATAAACGAAGGCAATAGAAAGACACGCTCAGACAGCCAGGGACTCGGAAAAGAGATCAGCCCGTGGTCTTTTCTTGGACGTTATTTGAAGACATGTACTGACCCAGTGATAAAAGAATCAAAATTAATAACGTGTACGCGCAAGGGAGCAGGACTTCCCTTACATAGTGAGGAGCCATGTTCAGAAATCCGGTAGATGGCGTGTGTCGTCTGGGACCTTGTGTAGCTCAGAGACCACTTAGCCCTTGTGAGAGACGCTGTTGATTACTACCATCATCTCCCTTCCTCCTTTCCAGTACTACCCCAGTTTTGCTCGTCTCCATCTCTTTACATAGTCATGGGCTTCAAAGAAAGCTAGTTTCATATCCAAACCCAGGGTGTGGACCGTGATTGGGCTACCTCCGGTCTATGATTGGTTTAGATATGGACGTGTGACATAACCCCCCTCCCCCATAAGACATAAGGGAAGCCTGTAGGTGGAGACTTCTGGGAAAAGTTTCCCCTCTGTTCACTAGAGACACCTCATAAAAGACAGGCTCCTCTTCCCTGGTTACTGCCATGTCTGGGAACTGCTGCCATCATCCCACGGCCGTGAGCGGAGCTGGCCTCACCACCGTTCCAATATACCTAGGATGGCAAAGCCAGAAGATGAAAAGAATCTGGGTCCTTGCTGACATTACTGGTTTGCTAAATTAACCAAATCTGGGCCTGCGCTGTGATGCTATATGTATTTATTATTTAATACAAGTGAGTCAGAATTTTCTGTCACTTACAGTCGAAAAAACATCCTAAGTGACACAGCCCTGAAGTGTTAACTCAGCTAAATACTGGTCCCGTCCCTCTCTCAGTACCAAGAAACATATTTCTTGAGCCGCATCCTTTAACCTACAGTTCGTATGGAATCTCTTGCCTTATTTGATGACCACTTATAACAATAACTGGTGCTGTTCTTGTCCAGATTTTTCTAACAATGGCTAAGCTTATTACATAGTGAAGACCCTGTGCCAAGAGAATTACTAAACAAAAGGTCTTTTCTCTCCCTTTCCACAAAAGCAGTATTGCATAGAATGACATAATGAACTTTTTCATTGCTAAAGAACTTGAGAAATTATTTTCATGCATCTTTAGGCTTCGTGTTAAATGACCTAACTTGTTGGAATTTTTTTTTTTGGATGAAGATGGACAATAAATCATCCAGGGACAGACATTATATGTCATTAAATGCCTCTTCCTAAATTAAGTGATTGTGAATATTCCTGAATTAAATGGCACTTAAAATCAGCAATATATCTTATCTCAACTCAGTAAATGCATAGAAAAAAATCTAAGAAAATAAACTAAATTGTTTAAGGTGATTCTTTCTGTGTGGTGGGCCATGGTTGTGTACTACTTCCTTCTTTAAACTTACAGACACTTGGGTTCACTTTTGTTGTGTCAGTTCCTTGTTTTACAAGAGCATGACCTTCGTTGACCCAGGAAGTATATGGTACCACCTCACTTTCCTGAAAGGAGCGAAGTGGGCTAGTCCCCCTCTTCTCAGTTCTGAAGCACAAATACATATTCTTTTCCAATCCAGATTTCCCTGAATTACATTTATATCTTCTAGCTCTAGCAAGATCTCCCACACTGAGGCTGCCTTGGTTCCTCTCCCTTTGGTGGCCTTGATGCATACAGATAATCCTAACTTCCCTCAGAGAATCACTCTACCACAGGCAGCAAATTCTGCCTATTTCACCTCTGCTCTACCTTCCCCCAATAACTAGCTTCTTGACACTTCCTTTTGGAATCCTTTTCCTGGCTTCTTTCCTAAATTACTTCTTTCATCCTGCCTAGAAACCCTTTATTTTTTGTGGTAAATTGAAGGGCAAAAGGGTAGTCCTCCAAGCCCTTCATCTTTATCCAAATGGGAGATTACCTTGCTTTTATAGCACTCAAAATGGAAGACCCCCTCAGGCAAGAACATTGGCCTTGCACACAGAGCCTATAGGTCAACTTGACTGGTCAATGACCATATTTACTTCTTAGATCAACATATTCCCCAGGAAGCTGTCTTGGCAAACTGTCTATTAGTTCTGCCTGTTCACTGTCAAGACCTCTTAGGAAAACTGCTTTTAATTCTCTCCTGGTGCATTTGTACCTAGAGGGCAGATTGAATTGGCTTTGATCCCCTGACATCCTGTTTCCTACAGGGGTCTCTCCTATCCCTCCAAGAGATGCTGAGTACCATTTGACTCCAAGATTGGTAGGGCCATTCCACTTGGGCAGACGCTGACTGTAACAAATACAAGTAATTGTTTTAATTAAATAACTGGAGCTAGCTCAAGAGAAGGGGAATCAATTTTTAAAGATAAACACGAGGCATCACGGAACCAGGAATGGCATAGGAATTCAAGCGCAGAAGCTATAGCATGGCTGAGCCCCATGGGAAAAGGAACCAGGAACTAGAAATCTACAAGGACAGAGGCCACTCTCCTCCGGCAGCTATCTTTCTGAATTACTGCTCCATTTTCTTCCATAAGCTGACCAGCTTCCTCTGCTTACTCATTCTTTTTGTTTTTTAAAAGATTTTATGTGTTCACTCATTTGAGAGAGAGAGCGTGCACAAGCGACAGGAAGGAGAGGGGCAAGCAGACTCTGAGCTACATGTAGGAGGGCTCAGCGTGGGGGTTCAGCATAGAAGCTCAGTACAGGGGCTCGGTGCACGGGCTTTATGCTAGGGCTAGGAGTGGGGGCTCAATCTTATAACCCTGAGATCATAACCCCAGTGGAAACCAAAAGTAGGATGCTCAACTGACTGAGCCACCCAGGGGCTCCAGCTTACTCATTCTTTTAAATCCCTCATTACTTTGGAATGCCTCTGGCTTATCGTGGCCACCGTAATGGCAACCTTGATATAGATATTTGTCTTTTGACCTCACTGTTCA
Source organism: Ursus arctos (assembly GCF_023065955.2). Lineage (NCBI taxonomy): Eukaryota > Metazoa > Chordata > Mammalia > Carnivora > Ursidae > Ursus > Ursus arctos. The sequence continues at coordinate 30,547,968 of NW_026622786.1, read as the reverse complement.
TTGGCTTAGTTTTATAATAGCTTCAATTTAAATAGATAAGAATAGAGAGAGAATAAAGAAACTCCAAAATCTAGCTTTCAATTATTAACATTTTGTTAACTTCTTTTTTTAAAAGAGTGATTTAAAGCAAATCCCAAAAATCATTTCATTTCACTTCTAAATACTTTTATTGAATTTCTGTATTTTAAGATTATTAGATCTTTTCCATCAAAAAGGAAATCATTTCAAGCTTTGCCATACAAATGGCTACTGGACTATCCATTGATTGGATGTCCTTGGGTGAGATAACCAATACAATTCTATCAAGAATGACTAGGGGTGGACAACAACATGAAAAAGAATGAAACCGGACACAAAAATAAATTCAAAAATGATTTAAAGACCTAAATGTGAGACCTAAAACCGTAAAAATCCTAGAGGAGAACACAGGCAGTAAGTTCTTTAACATTGGCCGTAGCAACATCTTTCCAGATATGTCTCCTGAGGCAAGGGAAATAAAAGCAAAAATAAACTATTGGGACTACATCAAAATAAAAGGCTTCTGCACAGCAGAGGAAACAATCAACAAAACTAAAAGGCAACCTATGGAATGGGAGAAGATATTTGCAAAAGACATATCTGATAAAGGGTTAATATCCAAAATCTATAAAGAACTTATAAAACTCAACACCAGAAAAACAAATAATCCAATTAAAAAATGGGCAGAAGACATGAACAGACATTTCTCCAGAGAAGACATACAAATGGCCAACAGACACATGAAAAGATGCTCATCATCACTTATCATCAGGGAAATGCACATCGAAACCACAGTGAGGGGTGCCTGGGTGGTGCAGTCGATTAAGCGCCTGACTTGGTTTTGGCTCATGTCATGATCTCAGGATTGTGAGGTTGAGCCCCACGCTGGGCTCTGCACTTGGCGTGTAGTCTGCTTAAGATTCTCTCTCCCTCCACCTCTGCCCCTCCTGCTCATTCTCTCTCTCAAATAAATAAGTCTTAAAAAAAGAAAAAAAAAAAACTACAATGCGATATTACCTCACACCTGTCAGAATGGCCAAAATCAACAACACAAGAAACAATAGGTGTTCGCGAGGATGTGGAGAAGAGGGGAAAACACTCTTGTACTGTTGGTGGGAATGCAAACTGGTGCAGCCACTGTGGGAAACAGTATGGAGGTTCCTCAAAACGCTAAAAATAGAACTACCTTATGATCTAGCAATCACACTACTGGGTATTTACCCAAAGATTACAACAACACTAATTCAAAGGGATACAGGCACCCTTATGTTTACTGCAGCATTATTTACAATACCAAGATATGGAAGCAGCCCGAGTGTCCACTGATTGACGAATGGATAAAGGAGATGTGCTGCATGTATACACAATGGAGTATTATTTGGCCACAGAAAAGAATGAACTCTTGCCATTTGCAACAACATGGATGGAGCTAGAGAGAACAACGCTAAGTGAAATAAGTCAACCTGAGAAAGACAAATACCATATGATTTCACTCATATGTGGAATTTAAGAAACAAAACAAACAGGCAAAGGGAAAATAAGAGAGAAAGAATGAGAGACAAATCAAGAAACAGACTCTTAACTATAGAGAACAAACTGATGGTCACCAGAGAGGGCAGGTAGGTGGTGGACGGGGGAAACAGGTGACAGGGATTAAGGAGCGCACTTGTCCTGATGAGCACCAGGTGATGTATGACAGTGTTGAATCACTATGTTGTACACCTGAAACTAATGTAACACTGTATGTTAACTGGAATTAAAATAAAAACTTAAAAAAATAAATACAATTGAATAGTTCAAATCACATATATATTAAAAAAAAGATGATTAGGGAGAAATGTGGTCATTGACACAAAATGATTCTAACGATACTGCTTCTCCACAAGGTTGAGGGTGGAGCAGTTTTCTATATAAAGGGATCAGGCATGGGACACATTGGAAGATCTGATTAAATCATCCTTGGATCACAGAGTCACCCACCAGGACCAGGATTAGAGTGAAGCAAGTGAGGCACTTGCCTCAGGCGCAAAATTTAGGGAAACCCAAAAGCTTAGTAATCAACAGAAATGATATATATATTTTTAAAGGTTCTATTTATTTATTTGACAGAGAGAGAGACAGCCAGCGAGAGAGGGAACCCAAGCAGGGGGAGTGGGAGAGGAAGAAGCAGGCTCCCAGCAGAGGAGCCTGATGTGGGGCTCAATCCCATAACCCCGGGATCACGCCCTGAGCCGAAGGCAGACGCTTAACAACTGCACCACCCAGGCGCCCCAAGAGAAATGATATTTTGATGCAATGTTCTAAAGAATCAAACTACCTTTAGAAAATCTGTGATGAACAAAATATCAAAATGTTAAATAGGGATAGGCTCCACCCACGACAAAAGTAATCAAGTCCTACATTTAACGATTGTCATATGTTTCAGGTACATTACATTCATTAGAACATTTACTCCTCATACTATCCCCATTAGGAAGATATGATTAAACATCTTATTATAATTCCTTATTTCAAATTATATTTTCCATCTATTTTTAATAAAGAGCACTTATTGGTAAAATTAACTGTAAGACACCAGAAACTCTGTCAAGACGTATACAATAAAGTAACCATAGTTTCTGTTTTTAAAATGTCTTCTTTAATTTTCCTTTTTCCCGGTATGCCCAATTTAATGACCTAACTTGCTTAGAAAAATAACAAGCCCTTTCCAAGAGAAACAACATTTAAATCAAAGAAAATCCTTAAAACAACAGTGTTTTTAAACATGATTGTTTTAAGACTCTGATATTTCCGACAGGCTGAGTTTTTGGAACCTTGAATCAGGGTGCTTCATCACTCAGGGGACTAATCCTTCAGGGGGTGTTTTATAGCCGAGTTTTGGAAGTTGCTAGGAGAGCTTATTTTGCTTTTGAACTGTGATACCTCTTCAACAAAAAGGAGGTTTCCGTTATTATTATTATTTACGGTGGAACCTTAGTGGGGCGCCTGGGTGGCTCAGTCAGTTAAGCGGCTGCCTTTGGCTCAAGTCATCACCCCAGGGTCCTGGGATGGAGCTCCCCTCCCCCCAAGTCATCGGGCTCCCTGCTCAGCGGGGAGCCTGCCTCTCTCTCTCCCTCTGCCTCTCCCCCGCTCCTTCTCTCCTCTCTCGCTCACCTTCTGTCTCAAATAAATAAATAAAATCTTTTTAAAAATTTAAAACAGAAAACATTGGAACCTTAGTGACAGGCAGCTACTACTGCTCATGTATTTATTCAACAACTAACTATTCATTGGGAGCCTACAGGGTACAAAGCACTGTGTTTGGGACACAACTATGAAATAAAACAATCAAAGTCTCTGCCCTCATGGAACTAACACTTGATTTTTAGTATTATGGTAGAGCTCAGAGTGACATGTCTGATTTAGAACCTGGTTTTACCATATTTCATAGGAATCGATCATTTTAATTTGTGCAATTATAAGAAAAATAGGTAACACATTCAACTTCACCTGGTTATATTTTTAATGCACTGGAATATCCCCTAGTCAGTAACAATACTTAGACCCATATTGCCATTCTCCTAAATATTCTAGCTCATTCCCAAATAACGGCTTATCAATCCCTGGCTAAATATTTAATAATTAACAGCTTGCTTGTGCTACGTGGTTTTTGTGAATTGAGAAGGCTTTTGATTTTTCCTTCCTTCTTCTAAACTGCCTTTCTGAAAACAACTCAAGAAAGCAACAAGGAGTTAGTGAATTCTGCCTTTCATGATTTTATCATGGAAATGAACAAAGATGGTTAATTTCAGGACAACTTCAACCTCCTTTTCAAATGATTACTACCCATAAAATGTTTCCTTATGTTATCAGATAATCCCCAGCTGCTCTGTGTGCTGATTCATGCCTTTTCTGGTAATGCCTAATACACGGAGATGCTCTCTCTGACTTTCCCAGTCTGCAAGACAGTTCTTAGGAACTGAGGCCAGCATTGCTGGAAAAAACCTTCATTAAGGTAGGTGATCTTACTGGTTCCATTGTTTAAATTAGTCCCTTAGAAATCTCACTAATTTCCACAGACACTTGGTTTTCTTGAATAAAAATGTCTCAAGGCTCCATCATTGCACATTACCTTTGCATTAAAACACAATTGCAGCTCCAATCCGGAATGAAAGGAGAAACATCTCTACTGATCTTGGAGAAACAAGAAGGAGAAGGGAATACTATGAACAACGATATGCTGCCTATAAGATACTCACTTTAGCTTTAAGCACACACATAGACCAAAAGTAAGAAGATGGTAAAAGATAGTCCATGCAAATGGTAACCAAAAGAGAGCAGGGGTGGCTCTACTTACATCAGAAAAATAGACTACAAGTCCAAACTATCAAAAGAAAGGAAGGTCACTTTATAATGATAAAGGGGTCAATTGATCAAGAGGATATAACCATGCATATATATGTATATATACCCAATATTGGAGCACCTAAATATATAAAGCAAATATTAACAGAGTAGAGGGAGAAATAGATAACAATGCAATAATTAAAAGTAAGGGACTACAATACCCCATTTCCAACAATGGATAGATCAGTCAGACAGAAAATCATCCAACACATTCTTTTCAAGCACACATGACACATTCTCCAAGACAGATCTTATGTTAGGCCACAAAACAAGTCTTAACAAAGTGAAGAAAATTGAAATCATACCAAGTATCTTTTCTGACTACAATGGTATGAAGCTAGAAATCAAGAATAAGAGGAAAATTGGAAAACTCACAACTATGTGGAAATTAAACAACGTATGTCTGAATAACCAACGGATCAAAGAAGAAATCAAAAGGGAAATTCAAAAAATGTATCTCAAGACAAATGAAAGTGGAAACACAACATACCAAAATTTATGAGATGCAGAAGTCCTAAGAGGGAAGTTTATAGCAATAAATGCCTACATTAAGAACAAGAAGAAAAGACCTAATTTCACACCATAAAGAACTAGAAAAAGAAGAACAATATACCTAAAATTAGCATATAGGAGGAAATGATAAAGATCAGAGGAGAAATAAATGAATAAAGACTAGGGAAACAATAGGAATGAGATTAAGAGTTTGTTTTTTGAAAAGATAAACAAAAGAGACAAATCTTTAGCTAGGATAATTAAGAAAAAAAGATTCAAGTGAATAAAATTATAGATGACACAGGAAACATTGCAACTGACCACAGAAATACAAAGGATTATAAGAGATTACCATGAACATTTATACACCAACAAATTGGACAACCTAGAAGAAAGGGGTAAGTTCCTAGAAACATACAACCTACCATGAGGTTATAAAAAAGCAAAGTCTAAACAGAGCAATAACAAGTAAGGAGACTGAATTAGTAATCAAAACCTCCCCAAAAATAAAAGCCTAGGACCTGATGGCTTCACTGATGAATTCTACCAAACTTTAAAGAAAAATTAATACCAAATCCTTCCAAATATTGAACAGGAGGGAACATTTCCAAACTCATTTGGAGACCACTGGCCAATATCCTTGACGAACATAGGTATAAAAGTCCTTGACAAAATCCTAGCAAAGAGAATTCAATAACACATTAAAAGGATCAGACAGCATGATCAAGCAGGATTTATCTCTACTATGCAAGGATGGCTCAACATATGCAAATTAATAAATGTGATACACCACAATAACAGAATGAAGAATAAAAATCATACGAATATCTTAATAGATGCAGGAAAAGGACTTGGCAGAATTCAATATCTTTTCATGATAAAAACTCTCAACAAATTAAGCACAGAAGGAATGTACCTCAACATAATAAAAGCCATATATGACAAACCCACAGCTAGCACCACACTCAATGGTAAAAAGCTGAAAGTTTTTCCTTCAAGATAAGGAACAAGATAAGGATGTCCACTCTCACCGCCCTTATTCAACATAGTACTGGAAGTCCAAACCACGGCAATTGGGCAAGGAAGAGAAATACAAGGCATCCAAATTTGAAAGAAAGAGCTACAACTATTTGTCTGCAGATGACATGATATAGAAAACCCTAAAGACTCCATCAAGAATCTGTTAAAAACTAATCAATGAATTCAGTACAATTGCAGGATACAAAATCAATATACAAAAAAATCAGTTGCATTTTTATATACTAACAATGAACAATCAGAAAGATACATTAAAGGAACAATCCCATTTACAATAGCTTCAAAAAAATAAAATAGGAATAAATTTAATCAAAATAGTAAAAGATCTGGGGCACCTGGATGGCTTAGTTGGTTAAGCACCTGACTCTTGATTTCAGGTCAGGTCATAATCTTAGGGTCATGAGATCATGCTGGGCGTGGAGCATGCTTAAGATTCTCCCTCTGCCCCTTCCCTGCACACATGCACACGTGCTCTCTCTCTCTCAAAAAAAAAAAAAAAAAGATGGTAAAAGATCTGTACATTGAAAACAAAAACATTGATGAAATAAATTGAAGAAGACACAATAAATGGAAAGATATACCATGGAAGAATTAATACTACTAAAATGCCTATATAACCCAAAACTATCTACAGATTCAGTGTATCCTTATCAAAATTTCAATTGCATTTTTCACAGAAATGGAAAAACAATCCTAAAATTCATATGGAACCACAAAAGACCACGAATAAACAAAACCATCTTGAGCAAAAAGAACAAAGTTGGAGGCATCACACCACCTGATATCAAAATATACTACAAAACTATAGTAATCAAAATAGCATGGCATTGGCATAAAAACCAATGGAGCAGGATAGAGACCCCAGAAATAAATCCACACATTTATGGTCAATTGATCTTTGACATAGGTGCCAAGAATACACAATGGGGAAAGGACAGTCTCTTCAATAAATGATGTTGGAGAAACTGGCAGAAGAATGAAATTGGACCGTTATCTTACTCCACATACAAAAATCAACTCAAAATGGATTAAAGACTTAAATGTAAGGCCTTAAACAATAAAACTGTTAGAAGAAAACATGGATGACAAGTTTCTTGAGATTGGTCTGGGCAATGATTTTTTGGGGATTTGACCCTAAAAGCACAGGCAACAAAAGGCAAAATAGACAGGTGGGACTCTATCCAACTAGAAGCTTCTGCACAGCAAAGGAAACCAACAAAAGTGAGAATTGACAACCTACAGAACAGGAGAAGATATTTGCATACCATATATCTGATAAGAGGTTAATATCTAAACATGTAAGGAACTCAACTCAATAGCAAGAAAACAACCCAGTTAAAAAAAAAAAAGAAAGAACAACAAACACAACAACACCACGGGTAAAGAACCTGGATATGTATTTTTCCAAAGAAGACATACAAAGGGCCAATGGGTGTATGAAAAGGTGCTCAACATCACTAATCATCAGGAAGAAGCAAATCAAAACCACAATGAGATACCACCTTACACCTGTTAGGATGACTACTATCAAAAGGACCAGAGATAGCAAGTGTTGCTAAGGGGGTGGAGAAAAAGGAATCCTCCTACACTGATGGTAGGAAAATAAACTGATAACAGCCATTATGGAAAACCATATAGAGATTCCTCAAAAAATTAAAAATAGAACTACCGTATGATTCAGCCACCCCACTTCTGGGTGTACAGCCAAAGGAAATGAAATCAGAATCTTGAAGAGATAGCTGCACTCCCTTGTTTACTGTGGCATTATTCATAATAGCCAAGATTTGGAAACAACCTAAGTCCACCAATGGATGAATAGATACAGTAGACGTGAGATACGCACCACACACACACACATAGGATAGAATATTATTCAGCTCCAAGAAAGGAAGCAATACTGCCATTTGCAACAACACTTATGAAACTGGAGGACATTATGCTAAGTGAAATAAGACAGACAGAGAACGACAAATGCTGTGTGGTCTCATTTATATGTAGAATCAAAAACAAAACAAAACAAGACAAAACAAAAAATAACCAAAAAACAAACAAAAAAAAAGAAAACAAAAACCGTCAAACTCAGAGAAGCAGAGTATAGAAAGGTGGTTGCCAGGGCTGAAGGAATTGAGAGGGTGAGTGCGGAGATACCGACCAAAGGGCACGAAGTTGCAGTCAGGTAGGATGAAGAGGTCTAGAGGTGCAGTGCGCAAGCGTGCTGACTATCCTTAGTAAAACCGCACTGAACCCTGGGACTACGCGGGAGAGTAAATATGAAGGGCACTCATCACACACATAACAAATGACAACGAGGTGAGGATATGTTCATTAGCTGCCTGCAGTAATCATTTCACTATGAGTATGTACATCAAATCACCACGTTTTATGCCTTAAATATATACAATTTTATTTAAAAGTATATAAATTTTTAAAAGAAGAGAAGAAAGCCAGTTCAGAGCAAAGCTAAGTGACATAGATATAGGATAAAAGGAGATGTCAGAGGGTAAGGTGTTCTATTTAGGGGTGAACAAAGGAAGAGTGGGGAAGTTCGTGTAGAGCCTGTAAATTGTTATAAGGAATTTGGCTCTTCTTCTGAGCAGGAATGGGAGCCATCAGAAGATTTTGAGCAGATTAGTAAAATTACCTCATTTACATTTTAACACACACTCCGTTGGAAAAGACAGCAGCCGGAGGAAGAGCAACTGCGAGGCCCGGTGGCTCAGGCTCAGGCGAGTCAGGTGGCTTCAAGGGGTGGTGGAGAAGGTGGCGAGGAATGATGAGCATTTATACATATTGTGAAGGAAGAACAGACAGGACCCATTGCCGACACATCCACCAGGATGTGTGAGAGAAAGAGAGGAGTCAGGGAGAAATAAAAGTGAGTTAACATATGTAAGATGCTTAACAAGGTGCCTGGTAAATAGAAACCAGTGCGGATGCCTGGGTGGCTCAGTCGGTTAAGCATCTGCCTCAGGTCATGATCCCGGGGTCCTGGGATTCAGTCCCATGTCGGGGGCTCCTTGATCAGTGGGGAGCCTGCTTCTCCCTCTGCCTCTCCCCCGACTTGTGCACTTTCTCTGTTTCTCCGACAAGTAAATAAAATCCTTTAAAAAAAAAATAGAAACCAGGGATCAATTGCAGCTATTATTATTGTCATTCTTACCACCTCCTGTTACGCATGTCATGAGAGGTAACGTATAGAACCTGCAAGTAGTTCCTAACATAAGGTGTTCATAAAACTATGACACTCTGAGAGATAGGTCCCAGCAGGAGTTTGTGGCCCCATCCCAAGGTTGGGTGGTGGGAGGTGAGGAAATGTTAAGCCTTGGAGACAAATTAAATGACTTATCCAGGTCCTTGCTAAGGTTGTTGGGTAAGATCAGTAAGTGGCCACGCTCTTTCTCATCCAGGACTTAGAATCTTAGTTATCTTCCGGGGTACTGTTTTTGTAATGTGTACTGTGTATTTTTAATAAAAAACAAATGCATATTTAATGCACAGAATTTAGAAAATATACAGGAAAAAATCTCAACTGTCCAAGAATAATCTCACTCTAATATTTTTCTGAGACATATACTTCTTTTAAAAATTAAAACTGGGGCCACACTACACATACGGCCCGATTCACGTAACAGGACGTTGTTTGTTTGGCAATACGCTTCCGCGGCATCATTTTCAAGGGTTCATAATGGATGAATCACAGTTACGGATCCCCTGTTGTTCAGCACTCAGGCTGAGTCTAATTTTTGGCATTCTAAGCAGCCCTGTGATGAACATCACTAACGGTATCTTTGCTCACAGCTCTCGTCGAGTTCCCAGAAGAGCTTCCAGAAGTGGAGCTGCCAGGTCCAAGTTCTTCCTTAAAGCTTTGGTTGTATGTTGCCACAAACCTGACATTGATCATCCAGGACACACATTTTTACTGAAGACCCCTCTGATCCCCTGCCTCCTCCTCAAGGAATATGATAGAACTATAGACTCTGAAGAACTTCAAGTCCAGTCTTTATTCCCGATTTGAAGCTGTGAAATAGTTTTGCCTCTATTTCCCGATGCCTCCATTTGCCAAATGAAGCTATGGCACTTTCCTCAAGGCGGTGAAAAATAATCTTTGAAAAGATTACGAGCACCCATCCCAAAGCACACATTATTTAAACCAAAGAATTCTTAGAGACCAGGCCCTGTCCTTAAAATTATCCTTCGTCTAGAGAAGCGGGAACAAATCTCCTGTGTCTTCCAAACCCATTTTTTCCTGTTTTATTTTTAATCACATCTGGGACTTTACTGACGTGACAACTGAGGACAAGAAATCAAAGGGCTCAGGACCTAATTGTCGAGGATGGCACACTCCACCCGCTGTCTAGTGTGAGTGAGCATTTTTAGCCAGGAGGCCAGAGGAGAATGCAGAGGGCTCTCTCCTCTCAGCTGCAAGCCCTTGGCCTGGTGTTGAATAATGCATGTGTTGAGCTTTGAGATGGTGGGCTGGGCTGAACCAGCTGACCCAGGGGGGACGCCGCTCACCCTCACCCTAGACAGGGGAAGGTGGTGTTAGGCCGCCTCCAAAGGGGTGCTAGGAGACAGGAGTGGGCAGAAGGGAGGATGAAAGCAGGGGCGGCAGTGTTCTCAGTAACCATGGGAGCAGCCCTTCCTATACCTCACTCCCGGGCCACCCTTGAGCCTGAGACCCGAGCGAGTTGACATCATTGGGCATCCAACTTCTCTGCATCTGGCTGACAAGTAGTCCTCAGAGAGTAAGCCAAATAGCCTCATCATGGTTGAATTGAAGCCATTTACTTGGAAGAAGCAGAACCGGAGTCCGGCACTGGACTTTTCCCTTGTCCAGGTCACATGACCTCCAAGGCCGTGCTGGATAGCAGCGCATCCCCAATACACGGAGAGTCACCCCAGAGCCCCTAAGCCATGAATTTCACAAACCCTGTGCAGATTATGTGAGGCATGGGAAGAAGGCTCCCTAGCCAAAACTCAGAAGTCTCTAGGAAATCTCTTGGTAGATACATTTGGATTCCCCTGGAAAACTTCTGAGCTCACCAAGGCACATGGCTTTCACAGTACTCCAAGGGGACCCACAGTTGCTTTATTTTGGGTGGAGACGACAGAGGCACTCACTTACATGAGGTCACCTCACCCAGGCGGCGCGGCAGTTGGCCTCTCTGACAGCAGAGCTGCCATCCTTTCCTGAAAAGTGCCCAGCATCCTCCCTTTAGGGTTCTCGCACGGACCGTGTTCTGGGGGTAACGCTCCTTGAAGCGCAGCCAGTGGCCCTGAGTGTGACCCGAGGTCCTGTGGAGACCACAGAGACTGCAGAGATCTGAGGAGCCTTGGACACACATGTCATCATGACCTCAGGGATCCACCCCTCAGGCCAGCTGGCTGGATGTCACAAAAATTAATTAAATCATTTAAATTGACTGTTGGGGTGTTAACCCGAGCAGGCACGGACAATTCCTCAGACTTCGAGGGCAGTGGGAGCTAATCTGAGTCATTGTAATATGGGTCCCGGTGGAATCGAGGACAAGCAGGGAGGTGCAAGTCTGGCCCACTCGCCGCTGAGTCAGAGCAGGCCTCCCCCAGGGGGGGGTCCCTCAGACATGGGTACTCCATCTCCCCTGTGGGGGCTCACATCCCACAGCAGCTCACCCTTCTGCACAGGAGGGCAAAGTGAGACCTGCCCAGGGATCACCCAGCTGGGGGGGGGACGGCAGCTCTTCCTTTGTCGGTTTTATTCCCATTTCTGAGTAGATGCACTGTTCTTCCTCCATCCCTTTCTCCTCCTTTTCCTTTGCTTTGCTTTCGCTTTTCCCACATCCTACTTGGGAAACAGGAGTTGGCAAAACCCAATTACCCAACAGGTAGATGAACATGGTGCTTATATTCCAGAAAAGTCAGAACCCAAGAATTGTTTGGAAAGAATCCGCTATCGTACCGTATATACATCACAGACACAGAGATACACATCAGGAAAATCATACCGTTGTTTAACTTATTGATATTTCTTTGTGGTCTAGTTTCGTTTTTCGTTTGAATTATAGGAGCGTTCGTGGGAACAAACACCATCATCTTTTCTGAAGTTAGAGCCATTAAAGTCCTACAGGCAAGGGTGGTGAGTTTTGAGAAGCTGAGCTCAGGGCTGGGATGCATGGGAGGTAAGCTTTCAGACCTAAAGCCATGTCCAAGAACTACAATCGTATTAGGGAGCCCTGCTAGATGGGAGCGGTGGGAGGCAGCAGCACAGTGTGGGGTCGAAAGCACGAACTTTGTGGTCACACAGGCTGCGTTCAAAACCCAGCTCTGACATTTACATCCGGAGTGATCTCAGTGAATTATTCAACCTCTCTGAGGATCGATTTTGTCATTCATGAAATAGGTGGTCCTGAGGACTGAATGAGCTCACATGAGTAAGCCACTTGATACATAAGTATTAGTAAATGATAGCTAGTATTTTGCAACATAAATCTTAAAAGCAATTCTGTTTATCTTATTAAGGCTTGCAACAGGCTAAATTATACCTCATTTAAAATGTTTTCTTGTATCATTTTATTTTTTTAAATTTTGTTTTGAGCAAAATAGAAAGATCTTCTATTTAGGAGTGTTAAATAAGCCAAATAAGCTCTTAGATTAAGAACTTAAACCTCAATACAGGTACAATTTATTAATTTGCTCAGTTGATGGAATTATCATCATCATGGAAGCCAATTAAGTTAATACATCAATTTCACCCATAATTTAAACAAAGAAAAAAAAAAGATCTGGAAGAAGTGGAAACACTTTCCTTATCACCTAGGCTCTGTTAATTATCAGTTTAAGTTGACTTAGACCCAAAGTTGGAAAGGATGGGAAGGGAAGGTAGCTGACCCACAATGACAGAGGGGTAGGAAGCTGGGGGAAGGGTTTCCATCTTGGAAATAAAACAAAACAAGAGCTTCCACGGAAGTAAAGATTCACACAGGAAAGGCCTGGAAAACCAAGAGCTAAGTAGAGGGCTCCCACTGTGGTCCTGATCCCCCGATGGTGACTGATAACCCCCATTGTGTCCAGGACTAGTGTTTCCGGGCAGGAAATCCCAGCCCCCACACCAGGATAAGGCCAGCCTGGGAGCAGGTCCTGTGGGGGCATCTCACCACCAGTTCTCCCTCTCCTGAGCGGGGTCAGGTTCAGGATCCCTTTCCCAGGACCTCAGGGGTCCAAGAGGTCAGGGCTGGTGCGGGCTGGTGTGGAATCCAGCCTCATCTGTGTGGATATCAGTGATTAAAGCTGGGCCTGGAGGTGAGAGTGGGGTGCTGGTTGAGGGGAGCAGTGTGAGGCGGGTGAGGGATGAGGAGCAAGAGACTAGATACAAATTTGAAGTTTCACAAGGTGGCTTATGTTTGGAGGACACAGTGAGGTCAAGGGTCAGAGCAGAAAATGATTTGAGGGTTGAGATAGAAAGAATTCTCTTTCCCATATATTTTAATTTTTTTCCTGGTTTTAACTTTACACTTTGGCTAACTTGGTTAACAGCTAAGGACAAAATCAACTTTGAGTTACTTCTGTTTACTGCAGAGATAGCGATAGTGAGCCCTGGGAGGCCCAGCTGGGGCTCTTCTCTTCCTGGGGCCCTGTTGGTATATCCAAGACACATGTTTGGACGAGAGTCCAGATATGCAGGCATTGAAATGCTTGACCTAGGTTCACCTCTGTCTGTGCAGTTTTAAAGATTGAAGATGAGAATTTGAGAGACTTTTTAATGATAAAAGTAATGATGACAACGATAGTAACAAAAGCAGACAGCACTGCTCTAAGTGCTTTCAATATAAGAACTCATTTAATCTTCATAAAAACTCTTTGAGGTAGGAAGTAATATATATGATATAGCATCAGTAATATCATGTACGGTGTATATAGAGACATAGAAACAGAATCACAAGAGTCACATGCGCCACCGACGGAGCCAGCCAGGAGCCCCTCACATCTTAATTTTAAAACAAGAATCAGGGGCCCTGGCTGGCTCCATCGGTGGTGCATGTGACTCTTGATCTCGGGGTTGTGAGTTTGAGCCTCATGTTGGGTGGAGAGACGACTTAAAAATAAAATCTTAAAAACAGAGCAACCTTAAATAACTAAATGAAACAAGAATTGAAATTTGATAACTGCTTTTTAAAAATCACATTGTTTTTTCTGATTATAAAATTTATAGTTGTAGAGAATTTGAAAAAAAAATTTAAAACATTACAAAGAATGGAATTAAAACCGCCTATACTCTTGCCACAGAAATAACTACTATTAACACCTTAATGTATTTTCTTTCAGACTTTTTTCTATGCATAAATATATGTGCTTTACGGATTATTTTGTAACCTGCTGTTTCCCCCTGGCAATGTATCGATAACGTGTTTTTATGCCATGTCGTGTTCCATCACAGCATTTGTGGAATTTATTTAACCCGCCCCCTACCATTGGACCTTTTTTCACTCTTAAAAATAACTCTGTGGTCCCCACAATATCACCACTTCTTAAATATGTATCCTTATCCTGCTAAAACACGGAGGGGGCATTAACGTGACAGTGATCCCAGAAGTTCTGAGTTTCAACGGAAAGTTCTGAGGAGTCTGATAGGCCGTCTACGTGCAGCTTTCAGGCCTCCGTCGCTTGCGAGGAGCACTGACCTTGACCCAGGCTGAGGCAGCACGGAGTTGTTGTCTATGCAGCCAGAGAATATTTGGGGAGGCACCAACTGTCTGCCGGTCACTATTTCAGGAGTAGGGTTTGCAACCTGCAGAGCGTTCTTGGAGCTTTTACAGAGCTTTACAGAGCGCGGCAAAGAGCCTGGGCTCTGGGAGCCAGATCGTTGGCTCTGGCCCCACGAAGTCTAGCTGTATGACTCTGGGCAGGTAATTGTACCACTCTGAACCTCGGCCTCCTCATCTGCGAAGTGAGGATAATAGTACCCGTCTGGTGCATTGTTAAGAAGGTTCCATGAGATGATACTGAAAAGATTCCCCCACAAGGCCTGATGCACACCGAGTGCCTACCTGGCATTATTAGTTCGAACCCGGCTCTTTTGCTTTTAGGGAAGATTCGACCATCTGACGCTCCACTGCCGGCTCTAATAGTTCCAAGCCTCTGTTTCCGCACTTCAAACTTCCTTCTCCTCTCCTCCCACCAGCAGCCTAACTGAGGCAACAGGCTGCCCCCTTATCGCTTGAGTGGTGCGCCCTGTCAGGGAAGAAAGAAACCGAGGTTGACAGAAGAGCACAGAGCTTAGCAGTTGGCCTTCCAACCCGTAGTAGATACTTGACTGGTCTTGAAACTTGGAGTCCACAACACACAATTGCTTCAGTTTACTCTGGACAAAGAGATTTCCTCAGCGACAGAAAACCCCGTGCCTCACAGTCCTTGGAGTTCAGTTTACATTTGAAACTCTAAACCCTCCAGTTACCCGTCTACAAACAGTATCTGCCGTGACCCACACAACGACCGCATCACTAAGGCTAAGTGAGAACAGCGGGAGGAGCGCAGGCGGCCTCACGGCCATCGGGGCGTTTTCAGTCTCTTGTGCGGTCGGGAGCTACACGAGGATCCAGGACTGCAAAGCAGGGGGGCACTGGGGCCAACGTTACGGTGCAGTGTTCCCTCTCTCCCCCTGCAAAATATCAGCAGCTTTCTCCCTGCAAAATGCTCCTTCTCATTTCTTGACAGGGCTTCGAGACTAATCTCCCCTTCCACTGTAACGGGTATTACTTGCACGGCAAGCTTCGGCCCACTGCGAGAGCTGCCGTGGGGATCTGCAAGGTGCTGCTGGGGGCATGCCAAGCTCTAGCATGAAATCACGAGGGACCTCAAATTCGCTTAAAATCTTCCCAGCTATTTATCCTCAGTCTTTTAAAAATGCTGCAAACTGTGGGAAAATAAAAGAGGCTCTCTGTAATCCCTGAACATGACGATTGGGCAGGAAATGTGACTTTGGGGGAACCAAATTGAGGCGTAATCGAAGAGGCAGCACGATCTAACAGGTGAAGGATCAGAGCAGATTTTCTGTTCTTTCATCCGCCACCAGCAGGGTTCTAGAGCTGGCTGGACGCTTCATTTGTCGATGCTTTAGTTGTCTTTTTTGTAAAATGAGAATCACACTACCCAGTACTAAGGTCCTGTACAAGGTTCTATGAAATATTTTTTTAATGTGTTTTTGCACATTTGTCAGAATTGAGAAAGCTGATAAATACATTTAATAATAATATGGGATGGGCAAAGAACACAGACGATTCATAATAAAAAACACATGTCACTAATGAACATTTTCAAAAATCAACCTTACTAATAATTTTGACTTATCCAAACAGTACATCTTTTTTAGAAAGTTTATGCTAAAGAGGTTTTAAAAAGAGTCTGATGGAGAGTTGAGATGATCTTGCTTGCTTGGAAGGTCATGGAGGTACAGGTAAGCCTCTGAGTCAAGAGTGGTCTAAGCAGGCAGGGACCTGATGTCCCACAGCCTGCCCAGCCCGGTGCTTCACGGATCCTCCCCGGTTCTGTTGGCCTGGAGCCCCGGTCCTTTCCACTATCATCACTGCTTCGTCAGCCACTCACCTGACCTTCAGGCCATTCATTTTGGGGATGCTGGCCAAGCCCTGATCCATTCAGCAGAACTCCATCCTGGGATTTTGTCCGAATTATCAGGAAAGTGAGGTTTCTTTCTGCTGGCGGTAATAGCTGTAAGAAAACAGCAGAAAGTAGGGGCGCCTGGGTAGCTCAGTCGTGAAGCATCTGCCTTCGGCTCAGGTCATGATTCCAGGGTCCTTGGATCGAGCCCCGCTTCGGGCTCCCTGCTCAGCAGGTAGCCTGCTTCTCCCTCTCCCACTCCCCCTGGTGGTGTTCCCTCTCTCGCTGTGTCTATCTCTGTCAAATAAATAAAAGCCTAAAAAAAAAAAAGGAAAGAAAGAAAACAGCAGAAAATAGAATGGTGGCTGCCAGGAGCCAGGGGTGGGGTTGAGGGTAGGGGTGGGGGCAGGAAATAAAGAGTTGTTGTTTTATGAGTATAGAGTTCCCATTTTGCAAGATGACAAAGTTCGGGAGATCTGTTGCACAGCTGAATACTTACTACGTGAATACACGCTACTAAATTGTACAATTAAAATGATGACGATGGCAAATTTCATGTATTTTAACCGCAATTAAAAACTTCGTTAGTTAAAAAGGAAGAAAAAGAAAAGAAAAGGAAGGAAGGGAAGGAAGGAGGGAGGGAGGGAGGGAGGAAGGAAGGAAGGAAGAAGGGAGGGAGGGAGGGAGGGAAGGAAGGAGGGAAGGAAGGAGGGAAGGAAGGAAGAAGGGAGGGAGGGAAGGAAGGAGGGAAGGAAGGAGGGAAGGAAGGAAGGAGGGAGGGAGGGAGGAAGGAAGGAAGGAGGGAAGGAAGGAAGGGAAGGAAGGAGGGAAGGAAGGAAGGAAGGAGGGAGGGAGGGAGGGAGGGAGGGAGGAAGGAAGGAAGGAGGGAAGGAAGGAAGGGAAGGAAGGAGGGAAGGAAGGAAGGAAGGAGGGAGGGAGGGAGGGAGGGAGGGAGGAAGGAAGGAAGGAAGGAGGGAAGGAAGGAAGGAGGGAGGGAGGGAGGGAGGGAGGGAGGAAGGAAGGAAGGAAAAGTAAACAGAGGGGCCAGGAGGTCCTGTGCCCCATGAAGAGGGCCTAACTAAAAACAGAGCCAATACAGGGAAAGCGAAGCTGGGAAATTGAGTCCTGATAACTTTATATGAGCTCCTGAAACCAGTCATGCCTGAAGCTGGTCCTGTCCATGGACTTTTTATGTCATTATTTCAGAAGTAATACATGCACAAGGTTTCAAAAATCAAATCATATTTACAAGGTTTATAAACAACAGCTACAGAAGTCCCCTGCCTGCTCCTTCCCATCTCCTTTATCATCTTCTTAAGTGTTATCTGCTTTTTACGGCATTTATTTCCATATTTCTAACCAGTAGGGTTATATTGCTACCTCCCAGGTCAATACTTTCACATATGACCTACTGACTTCTTGCCCAGAAGGTGAGGGTTTAGCACTGCTGCTCATTATTCTTCATCCTGCTTCTTCCTCCAAAACAGATACCTTTTTAAATATTTTATCTGAGAGAGAGAGAGCAGAGTAAGAGAGCACGGGGTGAGGGGGGGAGATGGAGAAGAAGCAGACTCCCCGCTGAGCAGGGAACCCCATGCGGGTGCAGGGCTCATCTGATCCCAGGGTCCTGGGATCCTGACTGGGGCCCAAGTTAGGCGCTTAACCAACTGAGCCACCCAGGTGCCCCAAAATAGATGTTTTTAAAGTTTTGGTTAAATCACTAGTTTAACGCTATGAAATGTCACGTGATCACACTTCCTTTTTTCACTGTTCTTTTATAGATAATACTTTCCTTCCTTTTATCTGTTGCTCATTTGTCACTATCATAATTTCTTCCTACAGTCACAAAAGCGTTATAAGACCCTCTGATTTCAACCTCCTTTTTCAGTTAAACGTCTGATATTCTTTCAGTCCCTTTTGTTCCTGCAGAACTTCCATCCTGGAGACTTCCATCTGCCTGTTTCAGGCTGCACGAGTTAACTTCCAGGCCTGCTGTGAGACTTCCTTGACTTTCTTTTCAGCACTCCCTGTGGTAGACGCTGCAACCTGTCCCTCAGAACTGATCCTTCTTCCTAAGCACAAAGCTAGAAGATTAGTTTATCAGTTTTAGCTGATGGGATGTGAGCAGAAATGCCGCTCACCACTTACAGACCTGATCCGTAAACCCTCTAGAGAGATCCTCTTTCTCTTCCTGGCTGACGTTGGAAGCTACCCGCTAAAGATGGCAGAGTCTGTCTGCTGAGCCCAGGATAACTTTGTGGAGCACTCATCCCGCTCTGCCATCTTTTATCACTGATTGCATTTTATGAACAATAGATCGTTTTCCTTATTAGCCCTTTTCATGGCATCTGTTTCTCATTTTAATAATGCAACATCATCTGTTACCTCTTTGAGGGCATTGAAGGATTTCTGTTGTTTTGTTGTTTTTAGTTTCCTTTTGCTTTCTGCACTGTCTCTTTCCTCCAGGTTCTTTTTGCCACCTATCGGCTTTCATAACTTTGAGTTTTTCCCCAAGTATATGAGTATCATCCTTGACTTTCTGACCATATTTCGGAGTGAGGCACTAAAAAGCTGATTACAAGCTATGTGGCCACAGGTGAGGTACATTGGTAATCTGCATGCAAGCGATAAGGCACCTGGCTGGCCCTTTTAGCTGTGAACCCCCAAATCTCAGTATGGTAGGTTTTTTTCTCTTGGGCTGGCCAATCTCCCTAGAGGTGAATTTCCTGGGTCTCCATAAGCCCAAGGGCAGGAGTTCTGTGAGCTGAGCTGGGGGGGAAGGGCTGGAGGTCTCACCATTCTGAATATGGAATTCCCCCTGTTTTCAGAAGATTGTCCCCACCTTTTGCATTTTCAGGGGCCTCCTCTCCCCCTTGCCATATCAAGTGTCTCAGGGACTGGCACGTTTCTGGTTAATCCACCACAGTAAACTTTCGGTCCTCTCCAAAGCCTGGGGAGCAGCGGGAACCGCCTCATATACACCGTGAGACCACGTCTCTGTTTTCAGCCCCCACCTCCCCCTCGACCCTCAGAGGCCCCGCATTGCCAGTTCCGGAGCCTTACCCGGGTTCTGTGGTGTGAATGGGCTCGATCCTCTTTTGAATCGTTTTGTAATGAGTATTGGGACACACCACCCTGACGCTCCTTTTTGGGCTGATGCTTTCATTTCCTTGCGCTGGGATTCCGGTTGATGAAGGCTTGCAGCTGGTTTCCTTCCCGGGATCGCCCTTGATGAAGGGACTCGCCTCACCCAGAGGCGTCTCCCTTCCAGGGTCAGCCACATCCAAGGCTGGTCCGCGGAGGTGTACAAAGGCCTGGTGCCCTGGCCTCCACGTGGGACCCCTCTGAAGAGCTTCCTGTGAGGTCAGCTGAGACCGCTGAGCCTGACTGCCCCCCCACCCCGCTTCTGCCGCTCTCATGCAGGCGGGGCTCCCAGAAAACTCTATTTCCTCCCTGTCTCAGGGTCTGTTTCACGGGGAACCCAATCTAAGACACCCCCAGCTCTCTTGTGCTTTCATCTGATTTTCATATTCTAAGAAGTTCTTGGCATTTCTCATTTGCTATTGTCTCCTCTTTTCTGTTTATATCTATTTTTTTCTCCTCTGCTCTCATTCTGGTGATATTTTTACAAGGCATCTGGGATGAACACGTGTATTCAATCTATGTTTAACCAGAAGTGTGAAAACATATTCATAACACCATGGAATATATAAACCCCGCTTCCTATAGGTCATGTGAAAATTATTAAAATTAACTCCATTTTTTTGAGAACCATTTGAGGTGGGATGTTAAGAAATGAGAAACCACAGGGTAAATATGACAGATCCAGATCATCAGTGAAAAAGCTAGAGAGTAGCCCCCATGCTTTCCTGACATACCCGTACCCCACCTCTAGACTCTGCTCCCCTCCCCTTCCGGGAAGAGGCCACTAAATCCACACCAGGTGTGAGGAGCATTCTCTTTCCTCTTCAGGCCTTTGCATGTGTTGTTTTCCCGGCCAGGAATGCCCTTCCCTCAACTCATCTGGCCAAATCCTCCTAATCTTGTGGAATCCAGCAGAGAACACCATCAAGCCCCACACCCAGCATCAGGTCAGGTACCTCCCTTGCGTATCCAAAGCACCCCACATCTCCCTTCATAATATCCCTTAAGCACCAGGATTATCATTGCTTGTGACTCTGAGCCCCCTGAGCATAGGGACTGAGCATTTCTCATCTTTTTAGAGCTAGCACTTCTCACAGTACCCGACATGTAGACACACAATCGTGTGTGTGGAATAAATGAGTAAAGAATGGATCAATGATTCAAACAGGCTTTCCCGGGTGTCAGTCATAGAGGAGTAAGCCTCATGCTTGGAGAGAAAAGAAGACTTGGAGTCCACGCAAGCCCTTACCTACACCTTGATGAAGCAGAGCCTAGAGACACTAGAGCAAAGGAATCAGTATAACCCAGTGCTGATTGGTCTGGGTTGGCAGAAATGGGGGGAGGGGGGAGTCAGACTAGCTATTTTGGAGTACTGATCCAAAAAAAAGGTAGAAAAGGGGAGACCACACATAAAAATCATTATTACCAACCTGACATTGCAAAAACTTACAAAAAGGAACCTCGCTAAATGCCTGTAATATCAACAACAGCATTACTACTAACACTTATATTTCAGGAATTTCTTAAAAATCTGTCCGTTTTATCTCATTTTATCATCACTATAGTCTTAGGAGAGGGGTTCTTATTTATACTCTAGTATAGATGAGGAAGCCGAGGCACAGAAAACTTGCCCCAGGCCATTAGCTGGGAAGTGAGACTGCCAGGATCTGAATCCAGACAGTCTCTTAACCTCAGGACAATAGCTCCCCTCCTCCCATTTCCAGATCTCACCAACTCAATGCCTACCCCAAGCTGACAGGAGATCCACCCTTTCGGATACAACAGCAGTATTTCCGCCTAGGCAGCATTCCCAGCTGTGTTCAGTGCCCTAGCCCATGCCTCACGGAATTTAGGTGAAGAGAGCTGGGAAGGAGAAGGACCCAGTGGGAGGGTGCCTTTACCCTCATCCCTCAAGGAATGAATTGGGAGAAAGAATCAGTCCAGAGGAAAAGGGAGAGGAAAAGCATCTCTGGAGGGCAGGCCTCACTGCAGGGCTGTCCCCTCCAGGCCTGGCTGCAGGGACTTGGTGGTCTGCTCTCAGATGATGGGCTTGGGTTTGTGGACCCAGGAAGAAGGGGCCAATAGCAGCAGGGAGCAAGTCAGAGCCAGTGACTCACCCCACACGGGGCCAGAGGTCCAGGAACACATCACAAGATGCTGAGACACGTCTCAAACACTTGCCAGCTGAGTCCATCTGGAACATGAGTTCTGAGCATGAAGGAGTGGGGAGACGAGGGGAGGAGCCCTAACCCTGCGGGTCACTGACAGCTGACTCAGAGCTGACTTCCAAGGCCAAGCGGGATGGCCCGGCCCGTCGCGGACCGTCCCCAAAGTGCCGTGAGAGGTCATGAGAGCCGCCAGGCTGCACCTCCAGATAGTTTCCCAAGGAGGGAGGGAAAGCAGCTCCCCCGACGGCCAGCGGCTGCGTACCCTCCCCCTTACATCTCCCTGCCCTGTCAGGGCCCTCTGTGTTCTCAGGACGGCCACCCCTCAATGTGGGCGGCATAAGAAAGGAACCGCCACCAAAAATCCCCGGGCCGGCTTGTTGCCCTTCCTCTGAATCTTTTCAAAGGATTGAAAGCGAGGCCATGAAATCGTTCCCACTGGCCTAAGCAGAACTTTCACACTTGTAATTATTGAATCTGTGAGGTGGAATTATTTAGTTCATGCCTGTCTTTCCCACCAGGCCATTTCCCCAGGGGCGGTTTAGCCTTGTTCACCAGCGCCTGGGAGCGTGCCCAGTACACAGTTGGTGCTCAATACGTGTTGGGTAAGTGATGAACTGTGCACGGATTGATTCCAGCCCCTAGAGGTTGGTACGAGCACAGCCCCCCCCCCCACGCCTCTCGGCGGGCGGCCTTCGGTGCCGCAGCTGCCCCCTGCCCCCTGCCCCCTGCCCCTGCCCCCCGCCCCCCGGGCCGGCCCGGCGCTGCGTTTGCCGAGACGGTGATTAACGCTCCCGCAAGAGCCCGAGCGCGGGAGCCCAGGTCCCCGGCCCCAGTTACAGCTCAGGTGTCGGGGGCCCGGGCTGGGCCGGGGCGGGACTGGGAGGGCAGGATCTCTGGAACTCATCTGGGGACTGAACGACACGGATGAAGAATTTAAGTCGGGGAATCAGCTTTTGAGAGGAAATGTCAGTAACTCGGGAAAAACAGCGAGGATGAAGGGCGAGCTCCTTGGCTAGGAGAAAGTGTGCTGGCTGCGAGTCAAACTGGCTCTCTTCCAGGTTTTTATTTCTGGTGTTTGGTGGTTAAATAAAAAAAGCTTATAAACTTAACTCCAGTTAGGAAAAAATACAACTATTTCAAATATTGATCCTGAATAATCCCTTCAAACCAGGCAGGGTGGGGGTGGGGAGACCACCGGCTGTGCAGGAAGGGAGGGGCCCGGTGGGCGAGGGCTGGGGCCCGCCCCGGTTCCGGTTGCTGAATCGGAATACACCCCCCCTACTCTGGGCACGTGTTTCATGGGTCACCTACGCCACCTCCCATCGCGTTTTAAGGACCAAGGGAGAAAAAGTTAATTTGCAGGCCTGTAGCTTCCAGCAGTGATTCTCAACCTTGCCGGACCGTGCACGTGCTAACATTTAGGTTTGACATTAGGGGACTCTTCCTCTCTAGGCAGAAATTATTTTTAACGGGGGAAATGAATTTCAAACAATTTTATCAGAGCAATAAAAATGTTACAAATACCAGATAGAAAAACTGGCAAGGGATGTGAACTGGCAGTTCAGTTCACTAAAGGAAAACAAACACCTGAACAGATGTTCATCCCCAGTAGTTGTCAAAGAAATGCAAGTAAAACAATGAGAAACCCTGTCGAGGCTTTCAGAGGAAAAGAAATAACGTTATTTGCAAATTTTTACTTTTGAAAAACCAGAATCAACTGGAAGAATACAGAACTGAGATCTCAGTCAAGTGACTGGTCACAATATTCTTATTAAAAAGCATGTAATAATTATATATATTACATATATATACAGATATATATTCATATATTGATATATTAATATATATTTATACTTAGTATAAATATATATTTATATATTACATATATTTACATATATATTACATATATAATATGTATTTTATTATATATTATTTTACATATATATTTATATATAATTATATATACATAAATATATGTGTGTATATATATCTATATCTATATCTATTTCTTCCCAAACACCCACAATAAACAGCTATAAAATGCAATGGAAAAAAGTCCATTCATAGTAGCAACAAAACAACAAAATTTAAATTGTCCAGTAATTAATGTAATAAGAAACGAGGAACCTGTATAAAGAAAAACATTCTGCTTTGAGGGACAATGAAAACAAAAGACCCATACATCTGAAAATATCCAGAAGAATTAAAGATTTAAATATAAAATATGAAATCATGAAAGTCCTGGAAGAGGATATAAGTAATCACGTAATTCTGAGATAGGGAAGCCCTTCTATGGATGACCCCAAAGACAGAAACCATTAGTGAAAAGTTAGATAAATATGATAATATCCAAGAAAAAAGATTAGTTTCAGTATGTTGATAAATACCATAAACCAAACTAAAAGGCATATAATAAACTAGTTACTATAAATATTAAATATTTTCTCATTGTTAAAAGACAACATTGCCGGCATTATTTTTTGTTATGGGACATTTGTTAATATCTATTCTGAAGGAGCGTTTGGGGGGAAAGTGTCGGTAAGACCTGGTTAAGTTCTTATTTCTCAACAGTAAATAACTCTGTGGGCTTTCTTTCAGCTCCTCAAAAACTATCAAGATCTTTTGGTCCTTAACATCCTTCACACATACTGTTGTCTTTGCTTAAAAAGTAAACATTCCTTCTGTCACCACCATGAGGAGCCATGTCTCATTCTTCAGGCTTGAGCAAAAATGATGTCTAATTCAAGTCATTCCTTACTGTTTATCCCACCAACATGTGCATTTCCTTTATGGCGTTTGTCAAAACCACACCTTGTAGTTATAAATATATTTGTTCATTTGTGACTTCAACACAGAGTAAGATCCTAAGGGCGGCACGGGAAGTTGCCTACCTGATACACCGGCATAGAGCCAGTTTGGTACAGAGTTTGGCATAAGCCAGGCAGACAACACATGTTGTGGAATGAATGAATCAACACTCAATCTGGGTGTTGGAGATGTAAGAGAAAATGAGACAGTCCTTGAGTCCTGGAGCTGACATTTTAGGCATTGACTGATTGAATGTATGAATAGATGAATTAATGAATAGGCTTGGATGACCCTTTCATGGTAGTATTCTGTAAGGATTGCCTATGTGGTTTTTACCTCTTCCAAGGTACCAGAACCTCGACCCAAATCATGTGGTAAGGTCCAAGTATCTTTATCTACCTTAAACCTTACCCCAGTCAATACCCACATGCCCAGTCCAATACCAGTGATGCATTCAAGGAGTGAAGTTCAACAAAGAAATTATTGAGAAGGACTTTCATTTGTTCCTCATGTCTTGATATTCAAGGGAGTCCAGTTCATAATCCCTGCAGGACTTCTCTATCTTTTTTCTCTATCCCAGTTCCCTCCAGTTGCTCAAGAATCTAAGTCATCTAAATCAATCTAGACTTTTCCTTTACTAAATCCCCATTCCCCTTCTTTCCCAACAACCCCATTCCCCTCCCCACGCCCAACACATTCCCCTGACCTCTTCCACTCCTAGCTATTTAATAGGACTTAATCCCTTTTTAAATCCTTTCCATTCCCCTACCTTTTGGTTTGCGTCTCTCCCATCTTCAGAATTTGTTTTTACCAAAATCTAGGAATAAGTCTGACTAAGGCATTCTCTTGGGAAGATAGGGGTAAGTGCAGGATAGCAATGATCTGGAAATTACTGGAATCTCTTTGGTGGCCTGCAAAGGGGAATGGGGGGGCGGGCATGGGAGAGGAGGAATCTCACAATCCATCATCCATAAAATCCCTACATGCCCAACCTCTTCTGGAATGCCTCCCTTCAGGCCTTGCTATATCTGAACCTTGGCTGCACCCCGAGCACTCAGCTGCCCCTGCTCTTAGTCCTCCCATAAAGCCTCTACCAAAGAACATTCTCTCACTGTTCTTTAAAACTTCCAGCTCTCAAGCTTATGACATCAGATGATACTACCAAGGAGCTCTCCTTGTTATGGCCTGGTCCCTCCCTGCTTGTTTCTTGTAGATCAATCTCTCTCTCTCTCTCTCTCTCGCGCGCGCGCGCTCTCATTTCTGTGACAGACCCTGGCTTTCTCATCTCTCTCATCTGCTAAATGCTGGAATCCTCTGGGCGTTCTGACCCCTTCTCTCTCTACACCTAATCCCTACGCGATGTCATCCAATCCCATGGATGTCCCATTTACCTGTAGACTAATAACTCCTAAGTTTATATCTCTGTACTCTGACCTCTTCTGTACTCCAAACTCCTATATCGAACTACCTACTCACATCTCTATCCAAATGCTTCATGGACATCTCACCCTTAACAGAACTCTTGATTTCCCCCATGTTAAAAATAAGACGACAGGCCCAAAATGGAGCTGCTTACTTAGCATAAGCCCCACATCTCCAAAGCAAGACTTAATTAGTTTCAGCTCTCCCAGAAATGGAATCTTAAACCAGTCAATCAGGAATCGCCTGATCAGCACTAGTTAGATAATCTGCCTCATGGACCCCTGCCATCCCTGCCAGGAAAGTAACCTTGCAACAGTGAACCTGCTTTTTTGCCTGGCATACCTTGTTCCGGCTCCCTTCTGCCTGAAAGTCTCATTTTGTGCAGCTCCTGGAGCTCCTTTCTATCTGCTAGACTGGATGCTGCCTGATCCATGAATCACTGAATAAAGCTAATAAGACATCAGTTGAATTTTGGTTTTTGGCACCCACAAGGCTCCTGTCCTTACAGTTCTTTCCATCCCAGTAAATGCACCTTCCATCTTCTGTTGCTCAGCCCCCAAGCCTGAGAGTCATCCTTGACTCCTCTCTCATACCCCACCTCCAACCTATCAAACCTTGTCATTCCAGAATCTGCCTGCTTCTCACCACTTCGGCCATGTCTTCCCATGTCCAGGCCAGTCCCCTTATGCCTTGATTAGTACCATAGCCTCTGAGGCAGACATCCAGCGGCTTCTCTCTCATGTGCCGTTTATCACTGGGGTTAAACACAGTGTCCTCTGGGTCCTCCTGAAGAACAGAGTCGTGGGGTTCCCAGGCTTACGTAGTGTAGCCATTCCTGCATGCCAGCTGCACTGAGCCTTTTGGTCCCTCCTCCACCATCTGCCGCAGCAGTTTTTACATTTCTCCTTTGCTTAATTTGGGACATTGCTTTCTCTGAGCACCATGTTAGCACTACTGCTCAGGGACCTTACCGGGGTGTTAAATCCTGCATCATAGGAGAACGCTCCCATACCGAGAAACTCTCTGTAGCAAGAGGCTCAAAGTGACCTCCATGAACATGCCTCCTGGTATTCATACTCTGTGTGATCCTTCCCCTTTAGTGTGATCCAGACGTGTGCTGAAATATATGTGATTACTCTGCATAAGATTGTAACATCCATCTTGCTAGAAGACTGTCTCCCTTGCTGGCTTTGCAGAAGCAAAATGCCATGTTTTAAATTGCCCTAAGGAGAGGGCCATGTGGCAAAGAACTGAGGGTAGCCTCTGGCAAACAGCCAGCAAGACACTGAGGCCCTCATTACAACAGTCTGCAAGGACCTGAGTCTTACCATGTGAACTTGGAAATGGATTCTTCCCCAGCCGAGCTTTCAGATAAGATCCCACCCCTGGCTGACACCTTGATTGCAGCTTTGCAGAGGATCCAGCTAAGTTGTGCTGGAACTCCTGACCAATAGAAACTGTGAGAAAAATGAATGTGTATTGTTCTAAGGCACTAAGTTTGTGATAGTACTATTAGGCAGCAATAGATAGCTAATAGACCTACTCTTATCCAGTGTTAGGTTCTGCCCGTCATCCTCCCTTTGATCTAGCACTCCCAGGATCCAGTCCCACCCACACTCTCCCAGATTCTAACAGTAAACACTGACCAGGTCTTGCAGCTCCTTTCTTCCCTTAGTAGGCCCAGCACTTCCCCAGCTGGGGGTATATTGTGACCTGGACTTAGTTATTGGTTTTAACAACTGTCTGTTACATTTTGCCAGAATCTATGAGTACTCACCAAATCTCACCACCCCTATTTCTACCAAGGCAGTTTCCATTCCTACCAAGAAAGGGCACGTCCATTCTTCCAATCACTTAGGCTAGGAAGCTGGTGTCATCCTTGATTTTGCATTTTCTCTCATGATCCACATCCAATCACTTAGCATCTATTGTCAGATTTTCTTTTGAAACGTGTGTAAAATCTGACCCTTTCCTACAAACTTTGCTGCTCCTATCCTGGTCTAAATCACCACAGTTCTCATTAGTACTTTAGCAAGAGCGCCATTGGTCTTCTCATCTCGGTTTCTTCTCTATAGCCAGAGTGATCCTTGTAAAATGTAAGACCATATCCTGCAATTCAACACTTTCAATGGTTTCCTGTCTCATCCAGAATAAAATCCAAAGTCCTTGCCAAGACTATAAGACTACCTGCTCTGGCACTCTCCAACCTCTAACTTTCTCTCTTACCCACACATGGCAGCCACGTGGCCTCCTTGCCAGGCCTTCGGCACTCCAACGATACTTCTCCCACCTCAGGCCTTTGATTCCTTGTTTTCTCATTCATAGTAAATACCCCCTCTGCCCAAACACACACACTTTCTTTGGGTGTCTGCTCAAATGTGCTCTGTGTGCGTACCCCTCCTGAAATCAAAGAGGCATTTCTTACCAGCCTAGCCTAATCCGACCACTCTACCGTACTCTGTTTTTCTGCATAGCGTTTGTTTATTTGATTGCTTTCCCCTCTAAAATGCAAGTTCTCTAAAGGCAGGTCTACTACTATTCACTGATGTGTTCCCAGCATCTAGAATAGTACCTGATACATACTGAATGTTCAACAAGTACTCACTGGGAGCACCTGGGTGGCTCAGTCGGTTAAACATCTGCCTTCCGCTCAGGTCATGATCCTGGGGTCCTGGGATCGAGCCACACTCAAGGGAGTTTGCTTGTTTCTCTCCCTCTGTTCTTCCCCCCCACATAAACAAACAAACAAACAAACAAATAAATAAATAAATAAATAAAATCTTAAAAAAAAAAACAAACCAACCACCACCACCCAGGGGGCAACAGATAGCTGCAGAAACTGATTCATCAGCTGCCTCTTTTTTGCAGTCTAGGGATTTCCCATCTTGTATTTGTTATTGTCTTATCATCTCATTCAAAATGCAGTTCTAAAACCTCATGGCTTCTACCCAGACCAACAAGGCTTAGGACATGGCATAACCAAACCCCTTCTTCCTTACCCATTTCCTAAACACCCACACTTAGCAAACAAATTCCTCACAGAACACATTAAGCCAACCAACTATATAAAAATCTATATTTACAAAAAGATTAGGAGGAGTTTACGCATTTCACAAAAGGACCTTTTGCTTTGGAAAAGGATTCACCACAGGAATCCTTTAAATAACTAGTTCACTAAATGATTTTAAAATAGGACTTGGCTTCAAGTATCTCCCCTAGAAAAAAAAAGGCTATATTTATCAAATATCTACTTACGTCTCAGTCACTGGCCTGTACCATTGGCCGTTATTTTATTTTATCCTGATATTCTGTGACTTAGCGAGTTACATCAGGGATATATCTAGTTCTTACATTAGTTCATTTATAGCTTTTGAGTTTCTTTGAGTTCCTTATTCTTTTCCAAGAAAAATAAAAAAATATATAGCACTCTGTGGTCATTTAGTTTGGGGGACAAATAAATTTTACACACTGCAAAACAAGAGAATTCTCAAAAGAGAATGAGCTTTGAAATGAGCCGGCCTCCTTCAGATTGTCACGTATAAACCCCGTGCTCTTGGACAACTTCTTTAGGGACGTATTTGAGTCTCAGCTTCTTTACTGATAAAAATGGACATACTGCCAGCCAGCGTTGAGTGACCCGAAGAAATGAATGAGATGTATAATAAAACCTGGTCCAGTGTTTGGCACATATCGGCAGCTTAAAAAATGTCTCTTCTATCTTCTTTCTACAGGATATGACAGATACCACTTGTTGGAAAGGCATGTGAAATGCCTAAGAAAAGGAGGAAAGGATTCATGAATTACCCAATTTGCATGACATGCTCTCTGTGTGCTGGGGGATCCAGTGATGAACAAGACAGACCCTGTTTTTCTTAGAGCTTCCATTCTAGATAGGGAGATACTGACAATAAACAAACTAAAACAAATGAAAAATATTAGTGAGGAATGAGTGCTACACAAAAAATTAAACTTGAATGCTGTGCTGGAGAGAAACTGGGTGTCCTCTGTAGGCTGAGTGATGGGGAAAGCCTTTCCCCGTGATACTTGATCTTATGTCTGAATATTAAGGAGTAGCCAGCTGTGTGATGATTGCGGGGGTGGGGGGGCAGCATTCCAGGCGGTAGGACAGCAAACAAACCTTCAGGCAAGAAAAAGATCACAGAACATCGTGGCTGGAGCATAACAGGTGGGCAGGAGAGTGATATTAGCTGAGGACAGAGATGAGGAGGGGTCAGATCCCTAGGGCTTTGAATGCCAAGATAATCACAGATAAAAGGCTAATCTTCCTAATATGTAAAGGATTCTTATACACTGAGAAGGTAAAGGACAACAACCCAATAGAAAAAACAGGCAAAAAGATGAACAGACAGTTCACAAAAGAGTACATGGTCGTTACATTTGTATAAAGACACTCGATTTGACTCATAAGAAAAATACAGATTAAAACTACATTGAGATGCCATTTTTATCCATTAGATTGGCTAAAACACCAGACTGGATGATGCACTCAGTTGGTGCAGCTGTGGGAAAACAGGCGTTGTTGACAGGAGTGTCAATGGTGCACCTTTGTTCTGACGGGTATGAGGTGATAGCTCATTGTGGTTTTGATTTGCATTTCTCTGGTGATCAATGTGGTATCACCTCACACCTGTCAGAAAACAAAAGAAACAACAAATGTTGGGGGGGATGTGGAGAAAAAGGAACCCTCACATGCGCTGTTGGTGGGTATGCAAACTGGGGCAGCCACTGTGGAAAACAGTATGGAGGTTCCTCAAAAAATTAAAAATAGAACTACCATATGATACAATAATTCCACTACTGGGTATTTACCCAAAGACTATGAAAACACTAATTCAAAAAGATACATGCACCCCTATGTTTATTGTAGCATTATTTACAATAGCCCAAATATGGAAGCAACCCATCTATCCATCAATCGATGAGCGGATAAAGAAGATGTGTTGTACACACACACACACACACACACACACACACACACACACACAGAGGAATATTACTAAGCCATAAAAAATAATGAAATCTTGCCATTTGCAACAACATGGATGGAGCTAGAGAGAACAATGCTAAGTGAAATAAGTCAGTCAGAGAAAGATAAATACCATGTGGTTGTCACGTATCTGTGGAATTTAAGAGACAAACAGATGAACAAAGGAAAAAGGGGACAAACCAAAAAACAGACTCTTAACTATAGAGAGCAAATGAATGGTTAGCAGAAGGGAGGTCGGTGGGGGGATGGGCAAAACAGGTGAAGGGGATTAAGAGTACACTTATGGTGCTGAGTACCGAGTAATGCGTTGAAGTGCTGAATCACCATATTGTACACCTGACACTAATATAACACTGGACGTTAATTATACTGGAATTAAAAAAACAAATGAAAAAGAAAAAAAAAAGAATTAAGTTATAATATCCAAGCAAGAAAGAGAAAAAAAGAAAAAAAAATGGTGCAACTCCATAGGATACAATTTGGTAATATTTATTAGAAATAGAAATGCATTCACTGTGGCCTAGTAATCCTTTTTCTGGGGCTTTATCCTTGAGCTATTCCTGCACACAAACCAAAGAAACTACACATAAGGGAGCCCATCGCAGCTTGTTTGTAAAGCAAGAGGTAGGAGCAAACCACGTGCTACCAGGGGCAGGTCAAAGAGATTACGGTATACTCCCACGGAAGAATCCTACGTGGAAAAGAAAGGAAAAGGAACAAGGACCTGCCTAATATTCTGATATGGAAGCAAAATATATGTGAGAAAAGCAAATGCAGAACACATACAGTGTGCTACCACTGTGTGTGAATAAAGGAGAAAACGAAAATATGTTCTCATTCGCTTGCATTTTCTTTAAGAAACACAGCGAACTTGTAAAAGTGGTTACCTGTGGGGAAAATGGGCTGGGTAGAAATAGGAGTAGGGGCCAGACTTACTGGTACATATTTTTTATGTCACTTCAATTTTCAAATCATTTGGATTGTATTTTTATTCAAAACTTAAAAAATTAAAAAGTTAAAGACAAATGAATAAACAAGAAAACCTACCTGTTGAGCTAAGAACCGATAAAGGCCTTAGAATAAATTCTAAATTCTTTACCAAGTGTGTTGGGAAGTTGTAGAGCTTGCAATGAGGGTTTGACAAGATCTAGCATATTTTGAAGAGAATGGGCTCCGGCAGCCACATGGGGAACAAACTGTAGTGTGACAAGAGGGACGCAGAGGTCTGTGAGAGGAGTGGGGGGTGAGGAGTGGTCTAG
This sequence comes from Ursus arctos, assembly GCF_023065955.2. Classification (NCBI taxonomy): domain Eukaryota; kingdom Metazoa; phylum Chordata; class Mammalia; order Carnivora; family Ursidae; genus Ursus; species Ursus arctos. Next base: position 30,515,635 of record NW_026622786.1, on the reverse strand, counting down.
GTGAGAGGTCGGGATGAGTTAGACTAGACTGAGGGGCAGACGGAGGGCAGCAGAATTTATTTTGGAAGTGAAGTCAACAGCACTTGGCGATAGATCGCCCGAGAGGGCTGGGAAAATAATAAGTTCGTGCCACGAGCAGTGGAGCGCGCAATGGTGCTACCAGAGCTCAGAAAGAGGTTGAAGTAACTCAGAGATGGGGCTGTTCCAAAGGTTCTACAGAGAAGGGTGTGTACCAGCAGAGCCATGAAAGACCTTACAATACAAGTTGATGTTAACACGGGGAGAGGTCACTGCAGACGGTTAGGAAAGGGGCGCTGGGCAGGGGGCAGGCGGATCTCTCTCCTAAGAGTCGCTTCCGTTTTTCTCCACCGCAGCTCAGCTCAGACCCAAGGGCATGACATGACTTGAAACCAAATCCTATTTCCATGACATACTTCTCCTAACTGCTTCCTACACTTCCTCTGTTTCCTTGCAGTAACTAAAGAGCTCCTATCACACGCATTGGCATTGGGAATATGCCGAAAGGGAAAAACCTAGCAGGCAAAATGGGGACTGCCTGGCTAGGTTAAAGATTTGTAGTTTTTGCCATTTGCTCACAATGGCAGATTTACCTTCTCTTGGAACAGTAGTGGGATGGCGAAGAACGATGGATTTCCCCGGGCTCCATGTTGGACGCTCCAGCAGATGCTTCTACTTTTAAGGCTAATTGGTAGGCGTCGAAGATTTCGTTTTCACCTCTCCTCTCCACTTAAGATTTGATAACTAGACTGCCCTGCGGAAAGACTCCTCGACAGGTGCTTGTACTTATCTTACATCAAGAGCAGGGACCCTAGAAGTTTGTGTTTCCGATGAAGAAACTACTTGAAGCTCTGGTTTCCACTTTTGGGGGAGATTGCTATTATCTGGCTTGGGTTTTAATACCAATAATGCAGTCTTCTCTCTTTCTACCCTTCCCCTTCACCAAACAAATTCCATGTGTTTTTCTCCTTTTGAAATTCAGCATTATTTCAACACTCTTGTCGAGTGCACTGTGTTCTTTGCAGGAACTATGTCATAGGCAGTTTATGAACCGGGATGAGTAACAGACCAGCATAAGCTGCTCCACCCAAATCACTTAGAAGACTTTCAGCTCTGGATCTTTGATCCGTCAAGTGGAAGGAACCAAGTTGAGTTTTAAAGCTGAGAAATTCTTGTTGTGCTTGCCCACCCTTCTTGTGCAGATGGTGCGCTTAGCCTATAAAAGGATCATGTTCTGGGGCTAGAGAATACTGACGACATGTTCATAAAAAAGAAAGCAGAAAATAGCTGAGATGTAAGCATGTGTGTAGTGTGTGTGCGCGTGCGTGCGTGTGCGTGCGTGTGTGCGTGCGTGTGCGCATACTCCCGACCCTCGTTTCTTTTTAAGATAGAATTCATTTCAGTCACGTGGATCTACCTTGAAAGTTTTTTTTTTTTAATGAAATCTCAGAGGCAGTAATTGGAGGTCATTAAAAATCAATTTAAGCTATGACATTTTATGGAAAGAGAGGTGATATCATATGACCTTGATTTTAAGTGTGAAATTAAATCTACATAAAGGGCAGTGTTCAGTTCCTCTGAAAAAGTTGAGATGGAAATTTAGACACAGATGCAGCCAGTATGCCAAACCTCAAACTTTTAGATCATCAACGACATCTACAAAATTTAAACTAGCCACTTGCCCATTTTTAAACACATTGTGTTAGGGAAGAACAATGCTAGATAGGTTTGGCTTGCTTTGAAACAAAAAAGATGTTTGCATTTGTCTTGAAAATGCTGTCTGGTAATATTTCTTCACTTTGCAGAATTATTATAACATTCACAAGTGGCTGGAAGAAACCAACACTTTATAAATGCTGTTTGATTAGCTAGCTAATATTAATTTTTCTATAGGCCTTTATGGGGGGGAGGAAAAGGAGGAGTAACAGAAATCAATTTCTGTTTTAGTCAGCTCGGGCTGCCATAGCAAATACCACAGACTGGGTGGCTTACACAACATTTCTATCAGTTACTGGAGGCTGGAGGTTCAAGATCAAGGTGCTGGCAGAGCTAGTATCTGGTGAGAGCCCACTTCCTGGCTTGTAGATGTCTGTCTTCACATTACCTCCTCACATGAGGGGGAGAGGAAGCAAGCTCTCTCCTGTCTCTTCTTATAAGGGCACTAATGGCATTATAAGAGCTCCATCCTCATGACCTAGTTACCCGCCAAAAGCCCATCTCCAAATAGCATCATGCTGGAGGTGAGGTTTTCAACATATGAACATACAGAAGGAGACAAAGATCCAGTCCATAATATTCCACCCCTGGCCCCCCAAATCCATGTCCTTCTCACATGCCAGATATGGCCGTTCCATCTCAACAGCCCTCAAAGTTCTAACTCATTCCGGCATCAACTCTAAAGTCCAAAGTCTCATCTAATTATCATCTAAATCATATATGAATGAGAATGGAGGTAGGAATGATTCATCCCAAGCCAAAATTCCTCTCCAGCTGAGAACCTGTGAAACCAGACAAGTCCTGTGCTTCCCAAGTACAATGGTAGGACAGGCATAGGGTAGACATTCTGAAGGTAGCAGAATATGCCACCCAGAATATGACTGTTCAGGACAAGCCACCCCATAATATGCCACTTTGGGACATTGATTATTTTGAGCTGGAGGTACTTGAAAAGCAGCACATGCAGGAAGGGACTTTTTCTGAACTCCCTCTTATCTGGTTAAAGGCAGACCTTCCAAAAGGAACTCGATTATCGTAGTACTCTCTCTGGGAATTTTATCAATCAGGGAAGAGTGATTCATCATGGGAGAGAGAGACTAGAAATTGACACCACACCCAACTTTGTCACAAACTATCATACCTCCCATCTATTCTTCCAAGGGCCTGTTCATCTTCCATAAAAGCCCTTTACTCTCCCCTAAGAGGCCTATTATCTTCCCTCCCCTTTCCCTTTTAAGATGATATTTAATGCTGAATTCTAGAGCCACCTCCTCTTTTTTGCTGGATCCTCCCATGTATAGATGAGGTACATGTTAATGAATGTGTTTGTTTCCCTCTGGTGTGTATGTCTTTTATTACAGGGCCGCAGCTAAGAACTCAGAAAGGTAGAGGGAAATTTATTTGTCCTCCCTCCCCAATAATTCCCATTCCAAAAGGGAGGAACAGGAAAGAAGGAGAGGGTGACAGGTCCCAAACAAGTAGAGCCCTACGAAGAAAATTCTGAGATCCTGAGAACAATCTCTTTGGCTGGATGCTCTGCCCTCCAGACCCTCCAGAGCAGCATCACCCACAGCTCAGCTGTGTTGAACCATGAAAAGTTTGAGGTAGACCCAGTTAAAGCTTTTTCTCAGACTTCTTTTTTTTTTTGAGAGAGAGACAGTGTGTGTGTGAATGGGGGAAGGGCTAGAGGGAGAGAGAGAATCTCAAGCAGACTCCCCACTGAACGTGGAGCCCAGTGCAGGGCTCAATCCCACAAGCCAGAGATTATGGCCTGAGCCAAAATCAAGGGTTGCACCCTTAACCAACTGAGCCACACAGGCACCTTCCTTTTTTTTTTTTTTTAAAGAACTAACCTCTATGCCCAATGTGGGGCTTGAAGTCAAGAGTCGCATGCTCTACCGATTGAGCCAGCCAGGCAGGCTGACACTTTTTTCCCTAGATGTTTTTAAATAACAGGAGAAAATCAGATGTTTAAAAAACAGTAAAAACAGTGAAAATCAGACAACCTATATGTCTTATTATGGGTCATGGAATCCTTTAAAACTGTAATGAAAACTATGACTAGTTGTCATATGTTAAGGTCCCAATGAATTAGGTCTATTCCTGATTTATCTGTCTCAGTAATCTGTTTAACTCTTCCTATGCCACTACCATTCTGTTTTTATTATAAAGATTTTACACTAAATATTAATATCTGCTAAGGCCAGATCACTCTCACCATTCTTTTTCAAAATCTTAATCCAATGGGAAAAAAATGAACTTTTTAATGCTTCTGGGAGAAGTGAGTAACCATCTGGAAGAAAACAAAAATAGACCCCTATCCTCATACCATCACAATAATACGGGATAAAGATCTAAATTTTAAAAATAAATTAATACAAGTATTAGCATATATCTTGAGTTAGAACTTAAGACAGGAAACCCAGAAGCCAAGAGGAAAAGACAGAAATATTCAACTACATAAAATTAAACATTTTATTTTGGCAATATTCATCATAAGCAGAATGAATGGAAAGACCATCACGGATTAGAAACATATTTGTCATATATGACGTGTGACATATCGTATCACTAATATAGGAATTATTACGGAAAATACAGCTCAGTAGAAACATGGGCAAAGGACATGTCAATGTACAGAAGGACCCGGGAAAGACTAATAATGACATGGTAACAATGTAAAACTCACTTGCAGTGGGGGGCCTGGCTGCTTAGCGGGTAGAGCATGAGACTCTTATCTAGGGGTTTTAAGGCCTAGCACCATGTCGGGTGTAGAACTCACTTAAAAAAAAACAAAAAAACTCACTGGCAATGGGAGAATACAAATTCAAATAATGTGACATAATTTTTCAACTATCAGATTGGCAAAATTCAAAACATGCAATGCTGGTAACAGTAAGAGTAGATGATATTAATTAGTATACACTGAACTCTTTATCTGGATTTATAGCATTTAATATTCGTGACGATAAGAAACAGATTTCTCTTAAATCGAGGATGTGGCTCAACTAGCAATGGCAGAGGCAAGATTCAAACCCAGGCAGTCTGACCGAGTCCGAGCTGTTTCAGCACGCCCAGCGCTGATGGGGACACTGTGGCAGTGTGACTTGCTACAATTGTTAAAGAAAGTAATGTGGTAATAGGTATGGATATTAAAAAACTCATTCCCTTTGACCTGTCATCCCCCAAATAAAAGAATTACCATGATCTGGTATTACCGAGTCTTTGACTAACTTGGTAGAACTTACCTGTAAAACCACGAGAGTTTGGCAGTGTTTTGTTTTTTTTTAAATTTTGCTTCTTGTTGTGAGTAGATTCTAAACCACTGATTTTCTTCCTTTTCTTTTTAAAGATTTATTTATTTATTTTAGAGGCGGCGGGGGCGGGGGGGAGGGGCAAAGGCAGAGGGAGGAGACTCCCTGCTGAGTGCAGAGTGAGATGTGGGCCTTGATCCCAGGACCCTAGGATCATGACTTGAGCTGAAATCAGGAGTCAGCTGCTTAACCAACTGAGCCACCGAGGCACCCCTAAACCAATGATTTTCTTAATGACTCTATGTATTTCTGACTTTCTGTTGCTTCTTGGTTTTGGCAAATGAGTTTTTCCAGGAAATCATTTATGCTACCTACTAAGCTTTGGTCTCCCAGTGTCCAATCTACCCTTTCCCTCCTGGTGCTGGAACTCAGCAGACCCCTACCAACTGCAAGTTCCGACAATCTTCAGCCCCAAGAAGGTAATTTCTCCTTGGGTGTTAATTAATTCTGTATTACCTCAGTTTCCCCTTTTTGCCTTTTCAGCCACTGGGCACTTGCTTAACCAATCCATGATGTTAATTTCCTTGTATTGGAATATACAGTGTGGTTTCTGTTCCCTCAACAGGACCCCCAATAGCACATCAGCACGTAGTAACTTGCTTAAAGGCTTTAAGTTGGAAAGAGATATGATTTGAGCCTTTTTTCAATTCTTTTGGTTGCATAGTGGAGAAAGAATTAGCGGGGGGGGGGTGGCAAATCTGGAAGTCAGCATACTAGTTAGGCAGTTGTAGTCATTCATTTTAAGAGATAATGAGCCTTGGATTCTGGGTAACAGCAGCAAGAGTAGAAATAAGTAGGTGGTTTGGAGAAAGAGATATTCCAGAGGTTGAATAACTTGGACTTATTAATTTGGTGGTGGGAAGCCAAAGAGGAGTCGAGTTAAATTTCCAGATTTCTGGCTGGGGCAGTTAAAAGGTGGTGGTCATCCAGGTCCAGAGAGAAGGCTGGAAGCAGCACTGGGGTATGTGGAGATCCAAATACTATTACTTTCTGTTCCTTGCTTCTAGGAGGTTGACAGAAAAGCCAGGAACGGATGCAGGGGCTGACACCCACTTCTGGGTCTCCCACCACATTTTCCGAGAACAGTGACAGCTCCTGCCATACATTTCTTCTGGTCTATCCATTCATGTCCCTCTGCTCTACTGAGTTAGGGTTTCCTCTTAGCCTCTTCACTCCCGACTCCTCACCAACACGGTTGGAACAGACGATCAAGTTAGGAGAAAGTCACAAGGAAAAAGTTACATCATCCTGAGGGTAGAATTTAATGATGACCAAACAAGACAAGCATTAATGAATAGATATATATCTTTTTTATTATGCACAGATAAAGGACTTAAAACTGTGGTTATCAAAACTATACATCTAAGCATGGTCGTAAAATTGCCAACACATTGAACAGAGAAAAGAATACAGCAGGGGTGTTCAAACTGGCCACGGGGATTTTAAGGGTACTCTTTTTACCCTGATAATGAAAAACAGCAACAAAATCAGGCTCACTCAGGAAAAACCAGAAGAGAGAAGTATTGTATTTGGAAACTGATAATAGTCCTTTTTAGAAAAACATCTGTCAGTTTCATGAACAACCCCCAGATAAAACAAACAGGAAAAAGGTCACACACACGCACACACAAGCCACCCAACAAAATGTGCTCTGTTAACACAGCCGGCAGTACAAGTATCACTCACACCATGAGGTAGTTACAGTACGAAAAGGCTGGCACGCGTGTGCGCACCCCCACACACCCACAATCATGCCCACTACAGAACACACACAGAAAATGGGTTTACAATCTTATTACAGACAAGGAAAAGACCATTTTCGTTTGTTTGTGTAGAAAATGCTATAGAAACAGACAGAAGATGTCTCTGACTCCTAAAATACAGAGCAGTTGCTGGTAAACACATGGTGAAAAGCTAGAGGGTATTACGTAGACACTCTGTCTTGGGAGTTTAGAGCATTTCAACAATAGCTTTAGCTTGAACAACAAACGAAACCAAATGGCCTCTGTGAATTAGGGTGTAGCCTGCAGAAGTAACGAAAGACTTTGTGGACAGAAGCATTTAACTGGATTATAACAACAGTTATAAAGAAACTTGCAGAACTTGTTATGAAGTATAGCTTGTATTTTGTATTGAAACTGTGAAGTATGAAGCGATTGGAAATGTTGTAATAAGAAGCTAGGGAGATAACGCTTTCTTTAGAAACATTTTTTAGAGACATTTCTGAGATACATAATGACATTCACTCTCCAATTAACATAGGATCAGGTTTGTCAACACGGATTTCTTGATCTGAACAATACTTCTGACCGTAAGACCCAAACAAATAAAAAGTGATTTTTTTCCTTCTTTCTTTTAAAATCTTTTGGTTTGCATCCATAAACCTGTAAATTAAGTTATTTATAAAATCAATGGCAATGTAGCATCTCTCTCAAAAATATACATTAAAATATAATCACAAAAGGTTTTAACCCTGTCCATCTGAAGATGTGGATCTTTTAATATCTCTTAATAGCTAATTTTCTTTTTTAATAGGATGGAAAGGGTTTTTTAAACAGCAAAGAACTGATCAAAAGAATTCACAGTAACTGAAATTAAACATTTCATATGGAGTAATTTAAATTTATCGAAAACACTTAAATATATCTTTATACACAAATTTTTGTAGTAAAATATAGCTATAAGTGACTTAAAGACTCTAGTCTTCTTTGAAGACATCTTTAAACTTTTTATACATAGAATATGCTAAACAATACATTCTGCTGAAGGTTAGGCAAAGCGCATTATTTTCAAACACAGGTAGCGTCATCTAAGTCCTCCATTCTGATACCCTTGTGTTAAAAAGTTAACTGAAGGAAATAAATGCTCTCATCTCATATCTTCATTTGTATGTGGAAATCTGCAAAATTTTCAAGAGGTCAATGTAGATAGCCTGGAAGTCTTAGCTCTCAAGTAGTCTGTTTTGGTTCATATTGTCCAGATTGAGTCTCTACGCTTCTCAAACCAGAGTACTACTCTATGACTGGGGGGTCTGTCTGTCCATCTGTGACTAGTGTGGTCTATCAGTATCGTATCTATGACTCTCGGTATCTCCACCTACTGTGTGCCTTACAGACACCGCCTCCAGGTCTTGGGTGTCATCAACCTTTTCCACTTAGGGTTCCCTTCAGAGAACTAGGCACGACTTCCTTACTCTAAGGGCGGTGAGATTTATGAATATTTTGGAGTAGAATCTAGCCTTTCCTGTTTGTAGGATTCTGAGTCACTTTCGGGAGAATTCTGGAAAATGGTGAATATTTACTTGCAATGAAGCTATCCTCAGTAGTAATACTACTGAATTGGCATGGACGTCTTCCTCTGGCATTCTTTTTTTTTTTAACACAGAGGTATCAGTTGAGCTTATTTTAGCTGCAAAGTGGCATCATATTATTTCATTTTAATGAAATCCACCTCAAATCCTTTTTGAGTTTGGAAAATATTTAAGGCAAGAGAACGAAAGCAGTCCAAGTGAGCGCCCTTTTCCAGATCTCAGCACTTTCTTGGCAGACTCGGTGACACTGTTCAGATAACGAGCTGGAATCTGACAGGATCTGCCGTGTGCACGAACAAGAGCTTCGCCTCTTACAAAAGGGTCTATTAAAAAGGCTGACGGGTTTTGAGTGGAAACACGAATTCTCCCAAATACATTTAAGAGTAAGTTCCAACTCGGAGGCACAGAACATTTTAAAAAGGGGAATGAATTTTCTAACTGAGAAAGCGAATGTGCCAGCTGACACAGTCCATACCTGTACTTGCATATACATTGCTGTGCAAATTCCTCTTCTACTTTAAAACTCAATTTGCCCCCATTTATACACTAGTTTTTCAGAACACAAGGTCATAAATGGGCACAAATCTGCAGTTCCAGATTTTGGCCACTTTCAATTTCTATAGGCTTATGAAGAAATACAACATTTGCATTAAGACATTTTTGCAGTCGGTGTGTGAGTGCGGGAGAGGGGGGAACTGATGAGCTTATCAGCGCTGGTTTTGGCCCAGGGCACCAGAAAGGAATGTTGCTGTGATGGGTGTCAGGATGCAGTCCCCGAGGGCAGCACCCGTCAAGCCGACAACATCAGCCCCCAGAGGGTGTGACAGCAAAGTGAGAAGTGTGCGTCCAGAAGGTGCAAATTAGACGCGGAGGAACACACTTAGAAAATCCTGAAGCACTCCTTTTGTCTTACATCTCGGTTCAGTTACACAAGAATCTTTGGGCACATCTCCTCACTGGTCCTACTGTCTGCTTGTTATCCTCTTACCAACTCCTTGCGTCAGGGTAAATCTCAGGGCCCCAATTTACGGATAGTCTTACCTGGACAAAGCAGCATTTTGAAAACTGGCATGTGTTTCACATTGAAAACCCCCAAGCCTGAGCGGGGCTGGTGGAGAAGGCCGCCACCTGGGCTTTCTCGCGCGTTCTAGTGTGTTACGGAAGCCCAGGGGTCACATGGGTATTCGCCCTGGGTGGGGGATGACTACAACAGGTGGTCTTTATATCGAAACGCACTCTCTCTTTACAAGGGCACGGCGACGGAGCCTTCCAAGTCCGCGGGGCCTGGGGCCGGCCGCCCGGCTAGGCCGCGCTGCTGCTGGAGCAGGGCGTGCTCTGCGTGCTGCCGATGCTGTGGGCTGCACTGCTGTTTTCCGAGGCCGGCGGGGAGGTGGGCACTTGCTGCCTTCCTGCTGTCTCCCCTGCGGTGAAGGACGACAAGGGACAAAGAAAGACGCGTGTTACGTGTGCGCATCCCTGCCCAGAACGTTTCCCCGTCTGCCGTTTTGTCTGCTGTCTCTCTCGCCCTGGGCGAAGCGAGCACACCAGGCCTTACGTAGAGAGCTGTTTGGTGTGTTGGTGTTTCCTTTTTGTTTTTAAAGCCTCTTGCACAGCGAGAAGAGGACGTTTTTCAAGCTGACAGGCAGTTTTAGTGACCAAGACCCTGACAGAGGACACTGAATCCTCAGGATTTCGGTGTCTGGCAGCTTTGAAGCAAGCACCACCATCCGCACCGTGTGCCCCAACAGCCCAGCCCCGAACTCCTAACACCGCCTCTCTCATGGAGATACTGTGGCGTTTGCAGGCTGAGACCTTTACCCTGCAGCAAGAGAGGCCTGGCCGCCTGGGGGCCTTCTTCTGAATCTACTTGTTCAACATGGGGGTGGTGAGCCTCGATTTGGCTGGAGCAACAGCAGAGAGAACTGTGCCGCAAGCACACAGCCCACCCGAGAAATGGGGCTTAGGGCAAGCCTGCTCCCAGAAAAACCTTTCGGGAAGGAGCCGAGCTGATCGCACAAGGGAACAATCCCCTCCGTCCTGCAGCTCACTGGGGGTGCAGCGAGAACATCTCCTAACACACGAAGCATCCCACTTTTCCTGACACATCCCACTGCACTTTAACGAAGCCCCTTCCTTGTGCCAAATGTGCAGTGCTTTGCAGGAGGGACCCCTGGGTCACACACATGGTTTGCATTTAGCACTGCGCAAGGCCCTAGAGCAAAGTCTTTTCTTCAACGCAAATGGTCTCAGGGCAGCCCTCAAAACATGACTCTGCGTAGGGAAAAGTGATCAACGCTCCAGTGAAAAACACTGCCTGTTCTCTGAGAAGTCACAGCAGAAACTTAATAAACTTCTAGTCCACGGTCTCCGGCCCCTCCTCCTACGTGGGAAGCCCCAGACGGCCAGGTCTGTTTATGAATGAGCCTCGTCTTTCCTGTCCCGCTGAAACACACAGCTATCAGCCAGAGAGATAAGCAACCCTCTGGCCGCTTCATTAAAACAAAACTCACAGAGCGAAGGCTCTACCCTTCAAGGACAGGATCTTATTAGCCCGTTACTTCCATTCCCTTGCTGGGGCCCCTCAAAAGACTCTGCCAAAAAAACAGCTCTGCGAAACGTAGCTCGTGCCCTTGCGTCTGGTCACAGCTTTCCCTGCCGCCCATTTCACAAGCCACACAACTACAACACACACGTTTGCATCAACCTCAGAGCATTTATATGCTCGCTGCATTATTTGGCCCATGCTGGATTCCCTCTGATTAACTCTTCTTCTGGGATTGGTGGGATGGAGAGGGGATAGGGGGTCAATATGCCTCAGAGGCAGAGAAACTGTACTTTCA